>NC_143557.1:19352500-20001666 GCF_054136105.1 Typopeltis vanoorti | reverse complement strand
AAAATCATGGATATATCAAGCTATGGAAACCTTAACTCATTAGGATTATCTATTATTTTGGTATACAGACAGAAATTTTGTGTTCAGTTATTACTATCTGACTGGCATCTCTAGTAACAACAGCTAGCTTGGCATCTTCCTCCTAGTTTAATCAAAAAAAGTGAAGCCAATATGAACTTTAAACATTTCCATTCCCTAGAGAGGATTGCCTCTTTTGGATTATTTCCTAAGTATCATTTGGAGAGCAATAAAGACAGTAAAGAAATACATTGAAATGTGGCAACGTAGAGCCAAGCAAAAGAGAGGAGGATTATAAATTTGTGTTCTCTGATATGTATGGGATATCAAATTAGCTAAATACACATATGCCACCATTGTGCTGGAAGCTGCAGTTGTGTAAAGTGCAGTTTATGCATATGCGGTAAATGGTAGTTCTTGAGGTCACCATTTGAGGTTCCATAAGGAATGACATGTTAGATTTGTTAGATAACTGCAATTGATGGTAATGTATATTGTTTATGTCACTGTCAGGACCAGAGTTGAAGCAGAAGTGAATGATATTTTTTGTGATTTGGGAGGGTGTTGCTTTTATGATATTTTAGGGTTTTTTTTTTTTATGATTTTTGATAATATTTTTATAGGAGACTTTTTGTATTTTGCAGAATAACTTCTACACACCTTACAGTAGCAACCTCCGATTGGGGAAAGTTAGCATGCAGTATTGTCTTGGGAGGTTGCTCAACATGTGGAATTTTCAGTTAAGAAAGGTTTATGTGGAACTACGAAGTTGGCAATTATGACAAACTTGGGAGGCAACTTAGAGCAGTTAGGAATTGTTTGAGTGAGGTAGTCAAACAATTCCTTAGTGAGGCAGTATCAGACTGCGTACCCAGGGTCTGGAGGATAAACTGTGTAAGTAGCAATATAAAGCAGATGCTGCAAAAAAAAAAAAAAGAAAGAAAGAAAGCATTGTGGAAGGAATATAAACAAAAAGTTATCATGAGCAATATAAAGCGCAAGCAAGAAGGATAAGGGTAACAAATATGGTAAGGAAGGCTAAATTGGATTTTGAGAGAAAATTAGCTAAGCAGGCCAAACAAATCCAAAATAATTTTTTGCTATGTAGTGACTAAGAGAAAGAATAATTATTGGAAAAATAACTTTACCCAGTGCTGATGGTAGGAAAGTGACAAAAGCAGCAGTTCAATGATATATACCCTTACAAAGTGATCACTTAGTTCAATTACTAAGTGATCACTTTGTAAGGGTATATCATCCAGGTGGTGACTTTGCAGTTACTAATGTGGCAGAGACTGATGATGTAAGAATTGAGGGAAATGAACTAGATGTATTCAGTACATTGAAAAATATCAATGTGAATACAGCAGTGGGCTGGATGATATGTGAGCTTGTGTGCTACGAGAATGTGCAAGTGAACTAGCAATGCCTCTGACACAGTTGTTTAATCTAAGTCTCAGCTATGGCATGTTTCCAAGGGATTGGAAAGAGGGTGAGATAATTTCATTACATACAAGTGGCTCCAAGACAGAAGTAGCAAATTACAAACCAATTAGTATCTCTGGAGTTGTGGTTAAAGTATAAGAAAAGTTGGTTAAAAGTAAAATTCAGGAATGGGTAGATGGAATATGATACTCAATAGGGGACAGCATGGCTTTATAAAAGGGAAGTGCCTCAATCATTTATGCGCATTTTATAATAATGTGACAGCAGAATTGGATAAAAGAAATGGCTACATTATGATGCTTGACTTAGCAAAGGCATTTGACAGAATACCACATGGAAAATTATTACATATGTTGGAGCAAATGGGAATGGATATTAGGTTAGTGGCTGATAAACAGATATCAGACGGCAGTATATGGTGGAGTGGAATCAAGGGGAATGAGTGTGACTAGTGGAGTTTCCCAAGGCTCCGTACTAAGAACCACAACTCTTTAATTTGTACATTAATGATGTAATGGAAGATTTGAGAGGAGATATTCAGTTGTTTGCTGATGCAAAATTTGGGGGAGGGGCAATAGTCGATAAAGGTGATATAGATATCGTGCAGGATGATTTAAATAAATTAGCAATGTGGCAAAGGATAGAGGTTGCCAATTTAATGTTGCAAAATGTAAATTGATGCACTTTTGGGATGAAAAGATTACATACTTCTATCATATTGATGGTACAGGAAATTGATGAGGATTTGGAGGTGATGGTGGATAAGAGATTTTGAATTCATGTCATATTGCAAGTATTGGCATAATAACCCAGAGGATTACTTGGATGTTGAAGAACACATTGACCAGTAAAGATAGGGAGGTTATTATATGTCTTCATAAGTCCATGATTCAGCCACATTGACTACTGTGCATAGATATGGTCACCTGTGTTTCTTGTTGATTTGGAGGTTGAGGAGAGGATTCAAAGATGAGTGATCAATTTCGTGACAGATCTGTGGGATGGAACTTATGAAGATAGACTGAAGGTGTGTGGGTTGTAGAGCTTAGCTAACAGGAGTAGGAGAGAGGATATAATAGAAACTTAAGGTATTCTATAAGATTGACACAGAAGATATTTTTCAGTACATGAGGAGTAGGGGGAAAACAAGGGGTCGTATTTGGAAGTTGTCTAAAAGTGTGGTTAGTTAGAGTATTCAGTCCAGGGTCTTTACTTGAGGAGTTGTGGTGAATGAGTGGAATGGATTGACATAGGTGGTGGTGAGTGCCCCAACAGTGAATAAGCTTAAGGAGATGTGTGATAGGTATTGTATTAATGGATAGTGGGTCTCCCAAAATGAGTCTTTTGACTCCATGGAGTCATAAATAATAATAAAAAAAATAATAATGCCTTTAGTCTTTATTTAACTCTTCATGATTAATGGGAATAAAGAGTGAAATAAAGAATAAAGTATGTAGTGGAAGGTGAAAGACTTGTGAACATGTTATCTTTACACAGGGAACCTAGTCTAGTGTCTGTGCATGGCTTCAGTAGCACTGTTCCATTCCAAATCAAACTTCTTCCATGTGCAGTCCAGCAAAGTAAGTTATAGCAAGAATTATGTACTAACTGTTCATGAAAACTGCCTGATTCATTGTTTAGTGGTCATTCTGCAGAACTGCTCTTTCCTGAAATGGAGATTGCTCTAAGTTCCTGCAGGCTGTTTGACACGACTTCAAATAGTGTTATTTGGATGAAAGAAGTGTTGGCTGATTATAAAGAAAGTGGAGACTAGGCATAGTAACTACCACATCATACTTCCTATAAGTGTGGTGGTGCTGGTGGTTTTTCACTGGATATTGAATATCATCAACAACCTGGAAGTCTAGTTAGCATCATCTCCAACTAGGAACAGTATATTTATAGGATGGGAATACATACCGTGCTTACTAGCACTTCCTTTCTGAAAATGCCAGACAATGAGGAAGTTCACTTGGTTCTATATTGCTCATTACCAGTCTCCAGTATCCTCATCTCTTCTGTAGAGATATTTAAGTTCTTCGGAACTGGCTATTGTCATTCTCTCTCCACTTTTGTTTAAGGTTGTAAGCACAATAGCAATTACTCTTCATTATCTGTGCACTGTCCAGCTTCAAACCTAGTGAACCAATTTCTTGTCCTTTTCTTTCATTCCATTTCATTCTGGAAGTGTTTAACTCACATTGTTTTCCCAAAAAACTCTACCATATTAGACACAGAAGTGATGTGCTGTAGTTTTACATCTTTTTGTATGCTTTTTGTAATGTAAATTCCACTTACAAATGGTGTGAACTTATAGTAGTTTAGTTTTTTATTTATTTATTTTTTATGTAATTCACACAAAAAAGGTTGTAAATATAGACATTAATACTGTGGGAGGCAGAATCCTTGAAAATATCAACTGCTTTGTGAACGGAGAACCTGTGGAACAAGTAAAATATTTCAGCTACTTAGGCACGATTCTTAGTGAAGATGGTAAATTAAATATAGAAATAGACAACAGAATCAACAAAGCTGGTATGATAGGAAGTCAGTTGAATAAATTCATATGGGATAAGAGAGAAATTAGTCAGAATACTAAATTAGCTATATATAAGACAGTGTTCAAACCAGTTTTAACTTATGAATCTGAGAGCTGGGTCAGAAGTAAAACACTTAACCAAAGACTAGAGACCACAGATATAAGATTCCTGAGAAAGATTACAGGCATGCACAGATGGCATCAATGGCAATATCATATTAAAAACGAGGATATTAGGAAAGAACTTGACATTGGCAGCATCCATGAATGCGTTAGCAGAGCTAATCTCAGGTGGTATGGTCACTTAATGGGAGAGGAAAGATTAGCAAAACAAGTGTTCTCTGCCAGGTTGGCACGAAACGACCCAGAGGAAGACCAAGATATAGGTGGATTGATACTGTACAAAGTTCCTTAGATGATAGAAATATAAAATCTGATAATGTTGGAGTCTTGACAAGTAACAGACTAATTTGGAGGAAAATTGTAGATAGGAAATTAATAATGATGTAATTTTTTTCATGTAGTACTATCATATCCTGTACACTCCTTGAGGGTACATGGCAGGAATTTGATGATGATGATGATAATACTGTGGGTTTGCTAAGTTTTTGTATTTCTTGGAAGTTTTTTCCCACTTGGTTAGACTATAATAAATTTAGTTTAATCCAGTATCCAAGTGTAAGCAAACAAAGTTTGCGCCTGAAGTATCTTTGGGACTGAGGCAACTTGTGGTAAAAGTGGACCAAGCTCTCATCACTACTTGTCTTAGTATCTCCCATAATGCAAAGCACATCTCCTTGCGGACATGTATAATGCTATGCATTAAGGGAAGGGTCGCTACCCAGACCGGTTTCAACCTTTATTGAATGTTCAAGTACGGGTCAAACTCCAAAAACTCAGCGTTGTTCCCCTCAGTAACAGGCTCACCCTGCCACTGAGAAGAATAACTCTCAGCGTTGGCTCTACCCGGTGGCAGGCTCACCCCACCACCGAGCAGAGTCGCTCATTTGCTCATATGTCATCTGAGAGATAACAGCAACAGCCATGCCTCAGTTAACTTCATGGGCTACAGCATTGCCATTCATTACCCCCCCCCCCCCCCTCCCAGGACCTGGGTCAAAGCAACAGCAGAGCCTCAGTTAAAATTTCATAGGCTGCAGCATTACCATTCATCACCCATGCTTCCAACCAGTTTCGACCTTTATTGAGGTCTCGTCGGTGGGAGCCAGACCTAGAGGTGGTGATACTAAGGTGGAAGCAACGGAGAAGTCATATTTACCTATACGAGTTGCCAAAAGGTGTTTCACCTTATTATTAAATTACTTTGGATTTAGAGAAAGATGTTGGAAGTTTTTTTCCACTTGGTTAGACTATAATAAATTTAGTTTAATCCTTTATCCAAGTGTAAGCAAACAAAGTTTGCACCTGAAGTATCTTCAGAACTGAGGGAACTCGTGGTAAAGGTAAGAATGTGAGACACCCTATGGCAACTTGTATAGGTAAATATGACTTCTCCGTTGCTTCCATCTTTGTATCACTACCTTAGGGTATGGCTTACACTGACGAGACCTCAATAAAGGTCGAAACCAGTCTGGGTAGTGGCCCTTCCTTTAATGCATAGCATTATACATGTCTGCAAGGAGATGTGCTTTACATTATGGGAGATACTAAGACAAGTAGTGATGAGAGCTTGGTCCACCTTTATCACGAGTTGCCTCAGTCATGAAGATACTTCAAGCTCAAGCTTTGTTTGATTACAAATTCCAATAAATTTATTATATTTTTTTATTTATATTTATTTATTTATTTTTTACATAGTACAGAAACACAGTTCTAGAGACCAAACAGTCCAATTTATTGGAGACTTCAGTCCAACTTATTGAAGGCTTGAAGTCTCCAATAAGTTGGAGATGATGTCTTTAGGTGGGAGATGAAATACATCTCCCAACTGATGATGCTCATGAATCTTCATACCTATAGTGAGATTCAACCAGGTGGATAAGTACATTAGTATTAGGCCTTTGGGCCTTGTGAATAGGGTGGTGGTGGGCTTTCAGATTAGGCACTGAAATTAATCTTTTGCATAACAACATTTACAAATATTCACCATGCCTAATTTTAACCCATAGCCTGAATCATATCATGTGCTATAGGCATAACAATGCCAGGAACTGGTGAATTTTGCGATTTAAATATACAGTAGGCAGGTAGATTTAAATATAATAATGTTTTTGAAACATTTAGTTACAAAACCAAAAAGATATTTGCAGCACTCAACAATTTTTTTTAAGAACATTTTAGGAAAAACAGGTGAGACATTCGCATTAATGGAATATGAATTTTTGACATTCAAGTGAATTTGTAATGGCATCATGTTTATTTATGCTAATGAATAAAGCTTCTATGGTTTACACTGTTGACTGTTGAAATAAAGGTGAATAGTGTGGAGATTTGTATATTGTGGTTTAACAAGGATATTCTTTATTGAATGGTGATAACATTATCAGAAGAGGCCATGTAGGATAAAGAGCAAAGGGTGTTAATATTTATCAGTAATTAACTGCATAGCATGAAATATTATAGACCGGCTAGTATTGTAGAAAATTATTATAGAAAGCTGCTGCTGATTCCAAAACAATCTCTCTGACTTAACACTATTGTTATGGCAAGTTGGGACTAGCATATCATGCCTTGGATATCCCTTCCCAGAGAATCAAATGGAAGAAAGTAACTATACAGAAGTCATTATATGGCAAAGTGATTGTTTTTGGAATCAGCAGCAGCTTTAAAGCATTCTCCAAACCTCAAGAAGTATGGTTTCATGAATTTACCAAAAATCTATGAGACAGTCATTTTAAGATCAAATTAATATTTGATCTTAAAATGACTGTTTTATCCAACTCATTTATCCAACAGTAGATAGACCAATTAGGACTTTAATTCCTTGGATTGTCCATTACAATTTTAATACTGTTCCCACTCTAAACTAAATTGTTGCTGTTCATGCATTGTGACAAACTAGTTTTGTGCTCTAAAGATGTGCGTAACCTATCTGGAGTTATAGTTTCTTGAAGACAATCAACTATAATAGTGATGGTGATGTAACCTGGTGAAAAATTTCTGCACTTCTAAGGTCATCTTACTGTTTCATATTTTTGAAAGCAAATTGATTAGAATATATTTATATGCATCACATTAGTTTTCACCAAAAATTGTTATATTATTTAATTTATTTGATAAATTTTTCTTGTATGTTATTGTTTTATAGGTTCAGTGACATCTGGGATGAATTATTCTGAACGTTCATATGAAAATCAAATGGTAAGGACTTATGATCAGTGATAAATAAACTAATAAATTTCATTGAAACGAGTAATAATAATAATAATGTAAAGATAAATAATTAAAAACTACTTCTAGAATTTTTAAATACTAATCTTAACTAACTGTTAATTAAAAATTCCAGCAATATCTTACAGCAGGAATTATTATTTTATTATTTTTTTTTATCAATTTTATGTGTGTGTTTTTATTTTTATTCATTTATTTTCATTTTATCCAGAAAATTTGCCATACAGACCAAACATGGACCTTTTTCAAGCCACTTCAGGCCTCCAATAAGTAGGCAGTGATCTCACACTGGGGTGATGAAATTCATATCCCATCTAAAGACAATCAGAAAGATCCATTCCAATAGTGGGGTTTGAACCCACAGCCTGTTGATTGGAGAATGGATATACTAACCACTCAGCCAACCAGGCTGGCATTAATAGGAAACATAGAATGACAATTCCCCCCCACAAAAAAACACAAAGGATGTGTTTTTTTAAGTATTCTTTGATAACACAAAAACATCTGTATTAATAATAATAACAGTACAGTAATTAAACATTACCTAAAGGTATTATGAATATTATTATTATTATTATTATTATTATTATTATTATTACTTAACACCTCCAAGGAGCCCAAAGACTCATTGAGGGAGGGCACCTACTCTACAACTCTCTGTAACCACCACTCAGTCTACAGTGAACTTCATTATCTACACCAGTGCCATCTACTGCCCACCACCACTAGTATTTTCACAGACAATCACAAACATCCATGCCAATGGTGGGATTCAAACCTCCAGCCTTTTGGCTGGAGAGCAGATATGCTAATCACTTGGCCAACCAAGCCAGGTAATCTTATTATTACAGTAACCTCTTTGGAGTCAGTGGACTCGTGAAAGTTAATGTAATGATGAGAGGCCCACAACTAGCAACATGTCAATCATATTGAACCTTGAAATCATTTATCTTCCCTGTATTCACAACACATTCTGGCAATGAATTCCTCTCACCAACCACTCTTTATCTAAAAAATCTACTTCTCACACCCTTCTTCACCACATCTTTACACAACTTCCAATGATGACTCTTGTTCTTCCCATCTCCTCTTTTTGTAATCCCTTCTTAGGTATTAATGTGGTAAAATCCCTTCATTGACTTCAATATCTCTCTCATATCACCTCTTTTTCTCCTATCTGCCAAACTCTACAGTTTACATTCCCTGAGCTGTTCTTCATAGCCAATATCCCAGAATCTCAATATCACTTTGATCATCTCCCTCTCTAGATCCCCTCCAGTTTTTCCACATCACATTGATGTGGAGAAACTGGAGGGGATCTAGAGAGAGAGAGATGATCTTTCGTAATGACAGGTTTGACTAATAATGCATTATACAAAGGATGTCACCTGCTTATCCCTGCATGTTAATGTACTTGTTATCAGAGCATCAGTACAATGTGCAGTTTTCTCACCTCTTGCAGTGTGCCCTCGGAACATTAGTCTGCTCTCAGCCATCATCTCAAAATCCCAAATCTCATCCACTTCCTGAAGCACAACTCAACCAATACATTAAATTACCAAGTCAAGAACATAGCTAATTATTTTGCACATTTCTTAAAGATACATTGGTGATATATCATCCATTCCTATGATGTTATTAACATCTAACTCAATCAACACTTGATATACCTCAGATTCTTTAACCTCTAAATCTTCTGATATTTGCCTTCCTTCTGCATGTTGCACGGCCTCATTTTCACCAGCATGATTTACACTGATAAATCTCATTAAATAATTTCATTATATCCTTTGCTATGGTCACTTTGTTACCATAACCATAACTGCGTTGTATATACCAAGTTGTCATGTGTTAATTTATCAAAGCAAAGTTCAAGAATATTGCTATATATATAGCAATATTCCTCTTCCTCTTTTTCCAGGAACTTTATCTTCTGTTACCTTTTTGAGAAGTTCTCCATCCATCCTTTCAATGTGTCCAAAGTGGACTTTGGACACATTGAAACTTTCTTCTCTCAGTATCCTTTAAGTATCCTTCTCTCAGTATCCTTAAGGAGCCTTAAAGTTCTACCAATCCTTTCTAGCACCCATTTGTTTGTCTACCTTAAGTATATGATATCTTCAACAGCCTTCTGTAACACCACATCTCAAAAGCAGTTATCCATAAGTCGCTGCTGGAAAAATAGCTGAATCCAAAATCCTAATCTTCTTCTTCTGATGTCTTGCTAGAATTGAGCTGAAGTCCTCTGTTCCTTCTGATCTCATTAACTTTATCAAGGATTTGTTCAAGTTCCTTCTTGTCATTACGAAGGAGTTTATCATCCGCATACCTCATATTACTGATCAATCTGCCACTTATTCTAATTCCTGTGTTAAGCTCATCCAGTATTTCACACACGATGTCCTTAGCATAGATACAAACATCCTGGAGTTTATAATGTTCCATGTTCGTGTGTTGAGGCTTAAGTGCTGGGAGGACATCATGTTGGAAAAGAGGCTCTACCAATCGACCAACCTTTGCCAGCAAAGGTTGGTCGATTGGTAGAGCCTCTGCTATTAATGGCTTTCAAAAAGTTAAGCAAGTTTGAGCACGGTTAGTACTTGGAAGGGTTCAATCGTTTGCTGCTGTTGGCACAGTCTCCCTCGATGAGTCTTGGATTACCTGGAGGTGTCACATAATAATAATAATAATAATAAATTCCTCAACTGTATACTCTGCAACAGTTATCATTTTATTCCTCCATTTTCACCAATCAGTGCTATCTTTCCATAATCATTCTTTCTTCTACTGGCTACATATCAAAAAAAAAAATTGCCTAGGATTTTTTTTAGCCACATTAGCTAACTGCTGCTTGTACTGCACTTTTGCTACTCTTATCAAGTGAGTCACCTTACTCACCTGCTCTTTGTACTTCTCATGCAACTGGTTGTTTTATAACCACTCATATTGTGCTTCTTCCAGATCACATACCTTCCTCTGGATTCATCCATTTCATGCCTACTCTATTTACCTTCTTGACCTTTGGAATACATTCTGATATAGCGTCCACCAAATAGTTCTTGAGATATAATGACTACTAAGATAAAGGTAATGCTACTGTTGTTTTAAATCGTACAGCTTATCTGCATAAAATTATTCAATTAGTCTGCAAGTAATTTATACCCCAGTATAACAGTGAAGTAGAATTTAAAAAAAAAGAGATAAAGACTTAAGTGTATCAGTTCATGACCATCAGAAACTATTAAAAATGTATTATCTCACTATGCAGGCACTCCAAGAATCTACATTTATTAAGAAAATTACTCTTGGGAAACATAATTGATTAGTTTTTCATGTATATGTCTCTTTTTTTTTTAACAAATGTCCCAGCCAGTGATACATTTCTTCTTTTACAGGACAAATTTTCAACTAATGTCAATGCCCTCTTTGTCCACATACTGCATTCTGGTTACTTCATTTGGCAAAATAATTTTTATATACAAAAAGAAGTTTTGACATGGTTTTGCCACTGTCTCCTTGAGCTGCTGACAAATTTTATTAAGGAAGCTTTTAAGTAGCATACATGTGTTCTAGATTTCTCTGCTTTAAAACCCAGAATTTGGCTCAAATATTTAGAAACTATTCTCATTCCTTAACCACCAGCAAACAATACAAACACATACTATGATTGAAATTGAAAACCGAATATCCATTTATTTATGCAAGAAAAACTGCCCGAAGGAAGATGTAATTACACTAGTCATATGTCTTCCTTCAGGCACAGCTTTAATCCAACACATTCCAACTAGTATATGTGTAAGGGTCTATGATCCTTAACAGAAATCAGCACAAAAACGTGATGCTATTAACACTAATAAAACAGAGCAATAACAATTTGAAAATTATCAGCCATGTTTTTATAAGCAGCAAAATACTAACAAATAAAATTCTTTGCTAGACTACTGTTAGTGTTTATATTGTTGAGTTTGAGTATTCATTTGGAATAACAGGTGGGAGTGCATGTCATTTACATTAATATGAAGGCCACAAATGTTGGTGAATCAAAAATAAAAAAACATGCATTGATTTTTTTGTTTGATTTTTGCTATTTTTATGGGGGGATGGTTTGCTATTGTTTTCTGTGGGAGATTTTTTGGGACCCATAGAATAATTATATTTCTTTATGGTCAACATGGATAATTAAGAATAAGAAAAAAGAGTAAAAGTATGTAATTGAATCAGGAAGACTCTCCATGTCTCCCACACAAGAGAATGAGGTCTCTAGTCCATATGTTATAAATTAAAAATGCCAAGAAATTATCTTCTTGGTTTATCCTTTATTCTAGTGTAAGCAAACAAAGTTTGCACGTGAAGTCACTTCATGACTCGGCTACTTGTATATAGAGGCTAATGACTTCCCATCACTTGCTTTAGTATCCCATGCGCATATCCTAGCAGACATGTATAATGTTATGCATTATGGGAAGAGCCACTAACCAGACTGGTTTCGACCTTTACTGAGGTCTCATCAGTGGGAGCCAGATCCAGAAAACAAATATTGAAACCAGTCTGGATAGTGTCCCTTCCCATAATGCATAGCATTATACATGTCTGTAAGGATATGTGCATTGCATTATGGAATACTGAGGCAATTGATGTGAAGTTTAGCCTAATCGTGAAGTGACTTCATGTGGAAACTTTGTTTGCCTATACTTGGATAAAGGATGAAACTAAGAATATAATTTCTTGGTATCTTTAATTTATAGTATAAACAAGTGAAAAAAACTTTCAAAGTCCATATGTGCCCTTAGCAGTAGTCCCCAAGATAACATGATACATCCTTTCCTTCATGCTTACATGGTGATCAAAATACATCATGAAAATTATGGAAACAACTACTGTGATAGAGTAACACTTTAAAGTAGCATACTATTATTATTATTATTATTATTATTATTATTATTATTATTATTATTATTATTATTATTCAGGCCTCCATGGAGTCAAAAGACTCATCGTGGGAGGTCCTTCCTAAGAACATAAAGTCTATCATACCACTCCTTAAACTCATTGA
This sequence comes from Typopeltis vanoorti, assembly GCF_054136105.1. Lineage (NCBI taxonomy): Eukaryota > Metazoa > Arthropoda > Arachnida > Uropygi > Thelyphonidae > Typopeltis > Typopeltis vanoorti. Next base: position 19,989,259 of record NC_143557.1, on the reverse strand, counting down.
CCGTTCTCGCCCTCACCACTCCATCAGGCAATGCATTCCATGGCTCAACCACCCTCCACGCAAAGAAACCACTCCTCACCCTCTTGCTCACAGTTTCCTTTCGTAACTTCCAGGGATGGCCTCCTGTCATCACTCCTTCCCACTGTTCAACCAAGCGAAAGAACTCCCCAGTGTCAACCCTGTAACCACCTCTCAACAGTTTCAAAGTCTCAATCATATCACCTCTCCTTCTTCTTTCCACCAAACTCTGCAATCCACATTCCCTCAGCCGATCCTCATAACTATCCTTGTACAGTCCTGAAACCATCTTTGTATCCTTTCCACAGTTAATTTATCCCCTTCAAATCCTGGGGACCAAATCTGAGAACAATAGTCCAAGTGTGGTCTGATCAGAGACTTATACAACGGAATGATCACCCTCTTATCTCTGCAGGTCAATGTCCTTCTCATAATTGCAGCAATCCTCTGTGCTACCTTCACCACCTTTGCAATATGTCCCCTAAACTTCAGGTTTCTATCAATCATCAACCCCAGATCTCTTGTCTCTCTCCCCAACTTCCTCCAGTATAACTCCTCCCATAGAGTATGCAGCATCCCATCGATATTTCCCAAACCTCAAGACCTTACATTTTGCTGCGTAAACCGACATCCCCATTCATTTGCCCATCTATCTAGCTTATTCAAATCCTCTTGCAGGGTTACCACATCTGCACTATTACTAATAATCCTTCCCAGCTTCGCATCATCCGCAAACAACTGAATACCTCCTTGCAATTCACTGGCAATGTCATTGATATAAAGGTTAAACAATATAGGTTGCAGTACTGAGCCCTGTGGGACCCCACTTGTAACCCTCTGTCTCCTTGAAACTGCTCCACTACACACAACTCTCTGATACCTATCAGACAGCCAATCCTGAATCCAGTCCAATCTGACATCCAGACCCATGTGCTGCAACTTAAATATCAGCTTATCATGTGGCACCCTGTCAAATGCCTTTGCTAAGTCTAAGAAAATTGCAGTATATGCCTTTCCCTCATCTAATATTCTTGTAACTTTATTATAAAAGGCTAGCATATTGCTAAAACAAGAGCGCCCTTTCACAAATCCATGTTGACTCTCACAGATAACATTACCCTCATCTGCCCAATGCTGTATACGGTCCCTCACTACTTTCTCCAAGATCTTAACAACTACTGATGACACACAGGCTGGCCTATAATTAGACACTTCCAGTCTGTTACTACCCTTATGCAATGCCACTATTTTACCTTCCTTCCATTCCTTGGGCACCTTTGCTGAAGCCAGACTTTCATTGAAAAGCCAGGTTAAAGGCACTGTCAGTTCCCTATCACATTCTCTCAAAACTCGTGGTGAAATACCATACATTCCCAAAGCTTTACTGACATCCAGAGTACTCAGTATCTGAAACACACTCTCCTCCTGTACCTCTAAACCTCGAACCAGCCCTATCCCTCTAGCATTAAAACTGACTCCTCTAGGATGAAATACTCCAATAAAGTGTTCATTGAACAATTCCACTAAGTCCTCTGCATCAGTCACTCTATTCCCATTTTTATCCCACAATATCATTCTTCCACAGTCATTTCTCCTCCTACTGGCCTATTAAATACGTGTATTTAATAGTTTAAAATAAACACTCGATGCTCTGACCTTCACATTAAGGTCATCATCTGGAGTAGACACACACACACACACACACACACACACACACACACACACACACACACACACACAAAGAAACAAGCTGCACTACAATCTACATGACATGCTAAAGTTACTAACAGTTACAACTATTGACCTGACCTCTGGTGTAAAAAAAAAACCTTACTACATCAGAGCTAGAGTCCTGTTATTATTATTCAGGGTTTGCTGCAAAATTAAGCTGGCTGAATGTGTGCAATCCAAATTTTTGGGATTTTTATGTCACCATTATTGTTAAGATTAGGGTGGTTAATCAAAATTTCATGTGCTTCTTTAAATTATGAATGGAAATTTAAAAAAGCATGTGAAATTTTGTTTAAGTTTGTAGCAATGCCAGATGTTTTGGTGAAATCTAGAAAAAAATCATTGTACATGCATTACACTAATCAGTTACCCTTGTAACTTTATTATAGAATATGATCAGATTACAAATACAAGATAACTCTGTACCAGTCCATGGTGAATCTAGAAATAACTTACCCTCACTTAGTGCAGTGAGTTCATATTATTATGATTATCCATCCCATCCCATCTCATCTTCCTTTTTGTGTTAGGCTGAATGATCTAGCCTAGTCAAGTAACTTGGCATCAGTTCTATAATACTGCTTTCAATAGGACAATCCTATTGGCATTGTCTGCTATGACTTTATATTGCATGTGTTCTTCTGGCAGGCTTGCCTGTTATTCAGGATGAAGAATTCAAGTTTCTGGGAGAAAAAAACCATGCCACCTCTCTATGAGAACTGGTTAACTCACCTTCACTTGTAAAGCACAGATAAAGGTTTTTCATGTCTAGGATGGGATTTGAACCCAGGTCTTTCTCACCAAGGACATTGTCATAACTTACTGAGCTATGGAGACTTTTATTATTATTAGTAGTAGTTCATATTATTATTATTATCGGTTGTAGTTCTTCATTAGTATTATAACTACTGAAGTAAAAAAGAAATCCAAAGTGGACCGTTAGTTTGATATTTATTTTTATCATTGTCGTTAATGCATCTACACTTGCCCCTTTTCACTCCTTCGAGTCTCTTCCATTTGTAATGGAATGGAAACTCATTCAATCTCACTAAAACTCTTGAATAAAATTTAAAAAACTATTATTTTTTTTAAATGATAATTCTATAAAAAGAATTAGAAAGTGTTGTTAGTTTAAAGAGCTCTTATCAACTTATTAAAGAGATCTTAACATCCATAGTCATTATCAGTCATAGTCATGGCTGCTCGTGGCTAGAAATCGTGGGGATGCTGTAACTTTCGAAATATACATACACACTGTAAGTACAGAATGTATATATATTTATGTGTTTAGATAAAATATCAAAATTATGGTAAACATTTAAAAAAAATTAAACATTAAAAAATATTGTTTATCATCAGCTACTGGAACAAATCTGAAAACAAACCCCAACTCAACATCACCAGAGTTAAAGATTGGTACTGTCAACGTAAGAAGCCTGAATGGCAAAGAAATGGAGCTAGATGAGGAATTAAATAAGTACCAGATCGACATAATAGGGGTGACTGAAACAAAAAAGACCCAAACTGGTGAGATCTTTCTGAGCAATAAATACAAAATGTTATATTCAGGCAATGACAATCAAGGAAAAGAAGGAGCAGCCATGGTATTCAACACAAAATACGAGGCTAATCTTCTTGAATGGTAGTCAGTGAGAATGGGGAACTGGACAATGAGACTTATTTGTGCCTATGGTCCCACAGAAGGTTCTACTAAGGTAGAAGTGGAGGAATTTTTTGAGGCTTTAGAAAAAGCAACTAACACAATGAAAAATGAAAAGTTGGTCCTTGTTGGGGATCTAAATAGCAGAGTAGGAAATGATTGTGAGACATACAAAAATATTTTGGGAAAATTGGGAGAAAAGAGCAAAGCTAATAATAATGGCAAATATCTGTTTGATTTCTGCTCAGGACATGGACTGGTTATTACTAACACCATGTTCCAACATAAAAATGTGCACAAATTCACATGGAGAGAAGAGGCTAGGAATAAGAAAAGTCTCATTGACTATGTTATTGTTGATAGTGATGTTTTCCCCCTGGTGCAGGACACCAGAGTGTACAGAGGATTTGAAACTGGAAGTGATCACTATTTAGTCTTGAGCAAGTTAAATTGATTTCATATTGAAAAGAAAAACATGTAAGAAAGTTTTAAAGCAAATAAAAGTTGAGCAGCTCTCAGATGTGAACTGTAGACTAAAATACACAAAGATTATTGAAGAAAAAATGAAAGAGTTTGAGAACAGAATCAAACCTTGGAGACTCAGTGGCAAACTCTGAAGAAAACGTTGATTGATTCTGCCAGAGAGGCATGTGGTGAGGTTGTCTGTAAGGATAAAAAAATCAGAACTCCCTGGTGGACACAGGAAGTTAAAGAGGCAGTGAAGGAAAAGAAGAAAGCATATCAAAATTTCCTGTCAAATAAGTCAGCTTGTGCTCTTAGAGAATATAGAGACAAATGCAAGAATGCTAAACACTGTGTAAAACTAGCTAAACAAAAGTCATGGGAAGACTTTGGCAAGAATATAGAAAATAAATATCAAGAAGGTGGCAAAACATTCTGGAGGTTGTTGAAGAAGCTTAGGAATGGAGGAAAGAGTGCTGTAAAAGGAGTTAGAGATGATAAAGGTGACATGAAAACTGGAGAAAAAGATATCCTTGAAGTATGGAGTAATTACTTTGAAAAACTGCTAAATGAAACAAGCAGTGATGACAGCACAGTGGTAAAAAATACTGACCAGACATGCAGTCAGGAATACATATCCATACTTGAAGTAGAAAAAGCCATCAAAGGCTTGAAATGTGGAAAGGCAGCAGGAGTAGATGATATTCGACCAGAAATGCTGAAGCATGGTGTTTTAAAAGTCTTACAGTGGCTGCACTACATAGTTCAGAATGCCTGGACAGAGGGACAAATTCCCGATGATTGGAGTAGAGCTCTCATAGTACCCATATATAAAAAGGGAAATAAAACTGCATGTGAGAATTACAGAGGTATTTCCCTACTGAGTGTTCCTGGCAAGATCTATGCAAGTATACTTGAGAAACGGTTGAGAAGAATTGTGGAAGAAAAACTTGGTGAAGAACAAGCTGGATTCAGGCCAAATAGAGGCTGTCAGGATCAGATCTTCACTTTACGAACAAATAGTCGAGAAAGCATGGGAATATAACAAAGCTCTGTATTTAAATTTTGTCGATTTGGAAAAGGCATATGACAAGGTGCCAAGAGAGAAGCTATTCAATATGCTGCAGTTATATGGTGTCAATTGGGCATTATATCAAGCAATACTTGGTCTTTATTTGAGTTGTAAGTCAGCAGTTAGAATTCAAGGAAGTACAGGAAGATGGTTTAATGTTAAATCTGGTGTGAGACAAGGATGTACATTATCCCCTCTGTTATTCATTATCTATATGGATCACATTATGAAGGAAGGTGGTATTAAACATTATATCAGAATTGGAGATGTTAATGTCAGCTCTTTGCTTTATGCAGATGATGTTATACTTCTAAATAAATCTGCTACAAGTCTGCAAGATTCTCTGACTAAATTGAATAGCTGTTGTAATAGATATGGTATGAAGGTCAGCAATAGAAAGACAAAGACAATGAAAATAGGCAGAATCATTGAAAATGTCAACTGTGTTGTGAATGGAGAACCTGTGGAACAAGTAAAACATTTCAGCTATTTAGGCACGATTTTTACTGAAGATGGTAAATTAAATATAGAAATAGACAACAGAATCAGCAAAGCTGGTATGGTGGGAAGTCAATTGAATAAATTCATATGAAATAAGAGAGAAATTAGTCGGAACACTAAATTAGCTGTATACAAGACAGTGTTCAAACCAGTTTTAACTTATGGATCTGAGAGCTGGGTCAGAAGTAAAACACTTGTCCAAACACTAGAGACCACAGATATGAGAGTCCTGAGAAAGATTAATGGCGTGAACAGATGGCATCAATGACAATATCATATTAAAAACAAGTATATTAGGAAAGATCTTGACATTGTTAGCATCCAGGAATACATTAGCAGAGCTAATCTCAGGTGGTATGGTCACTTAAACAGAATGGGCAAGGAAAGATTAGCAAAACAAGTGTTCTCTGCCAGGTTGGCAGGAAATTGACCCAGAGGAAGACCAAGATATAGGTGGATTGATACGGTACAAAGTGCCTTAGACAATAGAAATATAAGATCTGATAATGTTGGAGTCTTGACAAGTAACAGACTGATTTGGAGTAAAATTGTAGATAGGAAATTAATAATGATGTAATTTTTTTCATGTAGTACTATCATATCCTGTACACCCCTTGAGGGTACATGGCAGGAATTTGATGATGATGATGATGATGTTTATTATCAATAAAATTATACAGTTTAGTATAATTCAAAATTACCTAAAAATAAAATCCATTGCTTTAATTGTAATAAACGTAATTTACAATTTTTGGACATTACAATTAGATCCTTTAATTATACTGTCCAAATATTTAAAGAGACGGAGTATTTCAAATAATTCAAAATTACTTAAAATTAAATCCATTCCTTTAATTGTAATAAAAGGAATGGATTTACAATTTTTGGATATTACAATTAAATCCTTTAATTGTAATGTCTTAAATATTTAAAGAGATGAGTAAACACCATAAGCACTACGAACACTTTACTACTCCGCAAACTGCATATAAACAACAGTGGAACTGCGCGACAGTACCGCATTATGCTAATAGCTCACTATGATGTGCATATGCTTGCGTGTGTAGCAATATGAAGGACGCTAGTAGCACTGTGTTTATCACAGTGCTACTAGCGTCCTTCGCCCTCCTAAGTGATACAAGATGGATTTTTATTATTTTTTATAAAAAATAAGAGAACTATATAGAATTGTTGATGATAAAATTAAATATTACAAGCAAATATAAATAAATTAATAAATATATTTATATATCGAGAAAAATTGAGGGTACTGCAGTTCCACAGTGCCTATGCACGAGCCACCCCTGGTTATTATAAGATATAAACTCAGCTGCCTAGGGTCCAATTGGTATATCTGTTTCAGTGGAATACTTTTTATTCTAGCCAGCAACTTCATTAATTAGTAATTAACTTAGGATGGTAAATGTAAATATCATTCCCTCATATTTTCTCATAATAGAATTATGGGAAATTTTTAATGTCTCTATGATATATTGTTTAAAACTTCAGGAAAGAGAAATAACTATTTCTGTGAGTAAAGGATATAACTGGAACTGCAAGGCTCGTGATTATGAAAAGCTTAAGAGACAGCTTGGAGCAATAATGTGGAGTGAGGAAGAGTTTAGCAGAATGAAGACAACTGTTGTTTGGGTACCGACTCATTCACAGTTCATGCTCTCACTATCAGGCAAGGCATTCCACGATGCAACTATCCTTCATGCATAAAAGCCATCCCTTGCCATGTTGTTCATAATTTCCATTTGTAACTTCCAGGGATGCCCCCTCACACCCCTGCTGTCCTTGCTCCTTCCCCTTGTTCTACCATATGGAAGAACTCCCTAGTGTTAACCATATAACTGCCTCTCAACAGTTTAAATATCTCAATTGCATCACCTCTCCTTCAATCTACCAAACTTTTTAGTCCGCATGCCCTCAGGCTATTATCATAACTAACATTATACAGGCCTGTTATCATTCCTTTTACCTGCCTCTGCACCCTTTCCAGAGTTAATTTATCTATTTCAAATCCTGGTGACCAAATCTCAGCATAATAATCCGGATGTAGTCTGATCAGGACTTTACAATGGAATTACCACTCTTCTCTCTCTCTCTCTCTCTCTCTCTCTGCTAGTCAGTATCCTTCTCAATATTAATGCAATCCTATGGATTATCTTCACCCCTTTGCAGTATATCCTTGAAACTTTACATTTCTATCAGTTATCACCCCAAGATCCTTTGCCTCCTTCATTTCCTCTAGTACTTTCCACCAGAGTATGCTTTCCATCAGTGAATCTCAAACTTCAAGCCCTTACATTTAGTTGAATTAAATTGACACCTCTGTTTATATGCAACATATGCACTATTACTTATAACTCAACTTCACATCATTTGCAAACAACTAAATATTCCCTTGCAGTCCATTGACAATGTCATTGATATAGGTCCCATTAGTCAACCCTGTGGAACCCCCCCACACACCTTATAACCTTGTGCTTCCTTCATACTGCTCCTTCATACACAACTCTTTGATACCTATCAGACCAATCCAATTCACTCTCCTGACATCTAAACCAATATCTTCTTCTTCTTCTTCTTTCACTCTGCCTTATCCCATGTTAAATGGGGTCGGTTCACCAATCTTTAACCTTCCTCTTCCAAGTTCTCCGGTCCAGGGCATCCTTTGGACTCCATCCTTTCTCCCTAAGATCCTCTGTCATCTTATCCCTCCACCTGAGCTTGGGCCTGCCTCTTTTCCTCCTTCCCTCCAACTCCATATACTCCACTCTAAACCAATATGCTGTAACTTAAATATCAGCTTATCATGTAGCATCCTGTCAAATGCCTTTGTAAAAAAAAAAAAAAAAAAATCTTAACAACTGCAGAAGTACAAGTTAGCCTATAGTATGACACTTCCATTCTACCACTATCTATACAATGGCAATCTTGCCCTCCTTCCACTCTTTGGGTACCTTTCTCTATAGCCAGACTATCACCGAAAAGCCAAGTCCACAAAGCTGTCAGTTCCTTAATACATTCTCTTAAAACATTTCTAAATCCCATCCAATCACATTGCTTTATTAACATGCAGAGTACTTAGAAGTGCATTTTCCTTATACATTTTCCTACTTTTCTAAGTGAAATAACCCCAATAAAATGATCATTAAGTAACTCTGTTTTTGCATCAGTCATGTTGCTCCCAATTTCATCTAACACTATTGTTCTTCCACAGTCATTTCTCCTCCTACTCTCCACATACAGAATGAATTCCTTTGGATTTTCCTTGATCTCAGGGATAATCTTTCGATATTCAAATTTAGCCTTCCCAAACATGCTAGTCACTTTTGTGGCCTGAGTCTTATACTTCTTTCTTTTTTTTTTTTCAAACAGTTTCTGTTTGACATTGTTTGTCATCTACTTTACACCAAATCGTGTGCTCTTTTTCACTTGAGGTATGCAACTTCCTATTGTTGCTAATAAATTTTGGAAGTTTTTTTTCACTTGGTTAGACTATAATAAATTTACTTTAATCCTTTATCCAAGTGTAAGCAGACAAATTTGTGCCTGAAGTATCTTCAGGACTGAGGCAATTCGTGGTAAAGGTGGACCAAGCTGTCATCACTACTTGTCTTAGTATCTCCCATAATGCAAAGTATAATGCTATGCATTAAGGGAAGGGCCACTATGACTGGTTTCGACCTTTATTGAGGTCTCGTCAATGGGAGTCAGACACCTTTTAAACTAAATTAAAGAAAAAAAAAATCAGCTAACGCCTTTTTATTCCCGTATATACAGGGATTAGGCGAGGCTGTTTTTAGCCCTATCTAACTTTGGAGACTGAGTGGGCAGTTTAATCTCCACTGGTACCCAATCAGAGATAGCTGGCCCAAGGCTATCACTAATTAAATGGTACACAGTGAAGAGAGACGACTTTACAGGTGCCACTATCTCGTGGTCCCTAACCCTAACACTCGTATTTAATGTCTGAAATAATGTGGGTTCTACGGTCGATTTTCTTGAGTTTACGGGATGAAAAACCCGAGTTTCCGGGAGAAAAAACCTGCTTGCCTGTGCCAGAGATCGACTAACTCGGGAACTGGTCGAAAAAAAGCTTAAAAAAATTTCCTCTAGTCACCAATTAGACTCGAAACCAAGTCTTCCTTCGTGCGGCCAAGCACTGTCGTGTGCAAATGCCACATCCACTGAGCTACACAGGCTCCTAAACTAAATTTATTATTGTTGCTAATGAATATTTCTTCACTAGTTCTCATGCACCAATAATATCTTGCCATACCAATTCTTCCATCCATGGAACTGCCCCAAGCAGATTTCTGAGATTATGATAATCACCTGCCCTGTAATTCCATATAAATTCCTTTTTCCTAGATACTTCTCCATGTGTTGCACCCCCAGGTCAAGACTACAGGGTCACTCTATCCAATGGGTACAGGGATGACATTTCAGTTACAATCTTATCCTGTGATACTGTGACCAAATCCAAAACTCTTGAACCTTGTGTTGCTTTCACTGTATGTTTCTTATGATGTATGTACCTCGAGAATTCCAGAAATTCCATTCCCATACAACTAAGTGCTGTTTCCTCTTCTCCATTTTTTTAAATTTTTTTTTTTTTTTTATGTTGGGCTCATATACGAGAGGTTGGCTGGTCAACCTATAGTATGTTAGTACGATATATGGGTGGTGGGTTGGGAAAGGAGAAACTTGTTTACATTTGATTTAAAATCCTGTATATTGTATTCCTTGGGAAATATGTCAGGGGGGAGGGAGACTGTTCCACAGTACTGCAGTAGCAGGGATGAAGGAGGAGGAAAAGAAATTTGATTTGTTCTGTGGGTTTCAAGGCATACTGTGAAAAGCTGTATGTGCTCCAGTGGTCTTATTACAGAGTGGGGGAATTATTGATGCTGTTTCAGATGAACATTTCCTGTGGAAATATTTATAGAATATACAAATTGCAGAGACCAAGCATCTATGTGAAAGTGAGGGGAGCAGGTTGGTGAGAGATGGGTCATACATATCAGTCTGATTGCTCTCCTCTGTATTGAGTCAAGCATTTTTTGGAGCTTTTAGGAGCCCCACTCCAAATGTGAGAGCAATATTCGATAGCTGGGCAGATTTGTGATTTGTATAATGTTAACAGCTGTTTAGAGGTGAAGTAGTGGCTTGAGCGAAAGAGAAAACCTAGTTTTTTGGAAGCTGAGGATGCAATGGTTGTGATGTGTTTATGCCAGGAGAGGCTTGATATCAGGGTAATTCCAAGAAGAGAAATCTCATCTTGTCTGGGAAATTGAGTGTTATTGAAAACAATGCTGGTTTTTAATAACACTCAATTTCTCACAAAAAAGAAAAATGATTCTTTTTTGTGAGATTTACTCCTAATATCTTTCATAATGATCACCCATTTTGCACTTGCCCAACTCAACTGTGTAAACATCTCCTGCTCTTAACCCTCTGTGTACCCTGGCTTATAACAGCATCTCACTAAATATCCTATCCTGCTCACCTCCACCTAACACCATACATTCTCAAAACGATTAGTACCATTTCCCTTTCCATTACCATTCTACACAGATAGGATACAACTCATCACTTATCATAAGTAATCAGTTGCACAGGATAAGGACAAACAACCACCACATTTTTTCTTCCTATCCTGATGAAATATGCTATGCCCTACTACTTCTCTCAGTATATCAACCATGTTTCACTGAATCTAATAGTTTTTGGACAAGCTGAGGCTATCAGTGCTACTAATTTTTCTCCTTTATTCCTGATACTCCTGGCATAAAATTGCCATTGTTTCTATACCTATTATTATTCCTGCTAGACTCCATTTGACTCTGCATTACACCATACATTTCCCCCATCTCTGCAATGACTATACTTACAAAAGACCACCCCTGCTTCCATCTACCCTGACAAATCTAGTTTCTCTGGACTAATATTCTCACTTTCTCCAAAAACAACATTCTCTCCAGATGCCTATGTCCTTCCATGTTCAAATGCAGTAAATTTCTCACATACAGCTCCTTTCTATCATCAAATGCACTCCACGCATTCACATAATCCAAGTTTCTCTTTCAACACATTCTTGTTATCATACCATTCATACTGGTGCTCTTCTCCTCAACTCTGCATTATCATATCTGGTTAACTTGCATATTATCTTCCCTCTCACTCCTCTGTAGTACAACTTCAAGCACAAACCTAAAATCTCTTGCTACCCAATTCACGCCATCTCTTGGGTCATTTGTATCCATCATCATAATTATCTCATCCACAGTCACCTTATTTAATTGTCATAAGCACACTGTCTATTGTTCCCCTGACCAAGTACTTCTCTGGAATTCTGTTTTTGCACTCCACAAATCATTGAATCTCCACACATCTCACTGTTATGTTGTTGCATCCCTCACTCTCTTCCTCCACCTTGCACTCCCACACCTGCTTGCCTGTCTCATCTCTCTATCCCTATCTTGCCTTCCTCACATCCCCCCCCCCCTCTCTCTCTCTCCTTCTACCATTCCCACGACTCTGTCTCTTCATCTCTCACTCCTACTCTTCTTTACTTCACATCAACTAAACTTTCCAGTCTCCTGATCTCTTTTTTTATCCTTCAGAACTCATTCTTTATATGTTCCACTTCTTCTCTCAGTATCTCTATCTCCAAACAACCTACTCTTGCTTGATATTCACCCACTCAGTCATCACTATCCTCCAAATTTTTTACACTCCCTGTATTCATCATTAGGGAGTGTAAAAGTACTTCCACATGATGCTCATCTTCCTCACTCTTGTTTGCACTATTTGTCTTTCTCTGTTGGCATTCACTTATTTCTGACACACTGCTCCCAAAGTCAATTATGTTGATACCCATGCTGCCAAGTTCTTCCCATTTCTGCATTTTATGCAGTCATGCATACCCTGGTCTTTTGTTTGCTACATTCCCAACATCCCAAAAGAGGAGAGTCAATAGTGGTGTGCCAAAAGAATCTGATTTGGAACCATTGTATATTAATGATATTGGGATGGGGTTTAACTGGAGATATGAAACTGATTGTAAATGGTTTAAAAGTTAGGAAGAACAATGAAGTGTCAAATAGATGTTAATGCTTTAAAGTCTGATTTGAATAGATTACATGAGTGGGAAAGCTGGTGGATCAGTGTTGCAAAGTATAAGGTTTTAAAATTTAGTATGCAAGGATGGTATGCAAAGTTATATACTTGATAGAAAAATTTCCAAGGAGATAGGTAGAGGAGATGAGAGATCTGGGAATAGTGGGTCAGGAACTAGAAGCTGTCACATTGCACATTCAGAGTTCCTATGGATTATTTTGAACTGATTTGGGTATCTGGTTTATTTGGAAAATGAGACTGTATTAAAAACTGTCCAGAGTAGATTGACTGAATAAGGTAGTATTTGGTCTTTGGAATGTGGAGTAAGAAGTCAGATTGAGGAAATGTAATTTGCAAACTTTTGTAGACAAGAGGAGGAGGAGGAGAGAGAATATGATTGAGACATATAAGTTGGTAAGTGGTTGTTCCCAGGTTAATATGGAAGAAATTTTTTATAAAAATGGAAGTTAGGGGTAAAATGAGAGGTCATCCCTGAAAACTGTGTATGGAGTGTGTGAGCAAGGGAGGAAGGAGCAGGTTCTTTGCATTGAAGTGGTTGGTGAGTGGAATGCATTGCCAGAGTGTGGTGAATGTGGTTATGCTGAATGAATTTAAAGCACAGCTTGATGAACTTAATGTATGATAATGTCTACCTCATGCAGAGTCTTTTGAGTTAATGAAAGTGTAGTATTAATGATAATAATTTAATGGTCAGCTTGCATTGCAAAGCACATGAAAACAACTAAGATAGGCATTCACACAACAACAACAACATATGTCTTGGATCAGAAATACATGTTCAGATCTTCTCTAGGATACAAAGATTTTATTTTGGGCCTTTGAACCAAAGATTAATTATGCAACTTTGGAGGGTTTCATTCTACAAACCAGAAAAACTGATCAGATAACACACACCACACTAACCTCACTACACTAACCTCAGAGCCTTAGTGGGCTGTAATTCTAACTGATACAGCAATCTTCAATTTGTGGTGTTGGTTAGATCACTTCACTCCATCATTAACCTTTATTGCAAATGCACCATCTAAAATTCCAGTTTATACTTTATTATGAGTGCCTGTTTTTATGCATATATTGTTATGTATGTGATACACTATATAATTTTGCTACTGACAAATAATCTTCTATCTTGATTTTTAAGTGGAAAGCAATTTAGATGATTTTCTGCTTTGTTTTGGATTATGTAAAATGCTTGATAATACATTGGTCCTTTTATTTCCAATTTTTTTTTTTTTTTTCAATTAGCTTCACATAAAATTGACACAGATGTGATTTTGGTAATGTTAGCAATGTAATCATTTTTAAGTTTTGCATTGATATATTTTGCATAGTTTATTTCATTTAACAGTGTTTATTCTTCAATAGGGTTCACATTGCCAGTCTAATAATTACCCATCCTATCAGCCTCCATCTCCCTATCGACCTCATCCAGTATCACCACCTGCTCATGCTCATCAGTACAACAGTCACACCAGTCACCAGATTCATTCTGGTATACCATATAATTCTAGCCATCAGTTGAGTCCTTATGGTTCAAGCCAGAGTCATTATGGCTCGCTCAGTCAGGAAATGTATAGCAGTCGCCCTTCAATATACAGTAATAGCAGCCGAGGTATGCAACAAATAAAAACCTCATGGGGGGATAATAGCAACAGTAGTACTGATATAATGCAGTATAACCAACCTTCACCTAGACCTCCTATGATGCCCCCTCCTCCAATGCATTCACCACCACATGTCAGTATGAGTGCAACACCTGGACCTCCACCGCCTCATTATCGTCAGATGTCAGTAGTATCTTCTTCTAGCCACTCACCACATTCTTGGTCACAGTCTCAAATACCTAGTCCAAGTGTCTTGCATTCTCCACGTACCACTCCTTCACCTTTACCAAGTCATGCTAGATCACCAGGACACAGCCAACCTTTTTCTCCACCTCCTACAGCTCCATCACCTCATCATCCACCTTCTGCAATCACACCCCATCCTCAGGTTCAGAAAACTGCACCATCCCCCCCTACTACAGTATCTTCTGGTGTTGGGCAGCAACCTCTTTGTAATAGCCCAACTGGTCAAGTTGGAAATAGTGATCCATTGCAGTCTCTTCAAAAAATGGTTATGCTTGATTCAGAAACTGTGGAATCACCTATTACTCGAGCTAGTTATGAAATGGCCACCAACCAAGGAAACCCACCAGTGACAAATAGACCTGCTTCTTATTTTTCTGTGGAACAGTTAACAGGAAGTGATCCAGGTTCACCTTATCCAACTTATTACAATTTAGACCAAAACAGACTGTGCACCCCACCACGCACATGCATGTCAACACCAACAAGTTCAACTTTTTCTTCTGCTCCTGATTCTACGTCCAGTAACTCTCCACGTAGTGACTCTCGCACTACAACTGCTAGTGCAGATTCATCAACAGTAGGCCAAGTAAATGGAGAACTACCACATCCAGATAATCAGGGAAGAAGACCAGACTTTGAATCATTTGGTGTTGTTGATGTAAGAATGACTAATGGGAACCATTTGGGTGATGCTTCAACTCGTGATGAGCTTGGTCCTCTTTCCAGTGATTCAGAAAATAAAGACTCCCATGACTTCATTCATCATTTGAGTAACAGTGATGACATTCCTGATGGAGATGGGAAAACTGATCTTCGAACTGCCTTCAGAAAATCTTCCAAATCTCCAAGAGGGAGGAGACGGATCATTGGACAAGATCTTGCTGATCCATCGTTTTTAGAAAGCTCATTTGACAAACTTCCAAGAAACAAAACTATTTTGATGACAGCAGGAAGAAGGAACTCCACACTTCAAGAATTTGAAATCACCAATGGACAACCTGATGGTACAAATGAAGAAGCTTACCCAAATGAAAGCTTTACTCCAAGGCCGATCCATTATTTTAACCCAGCAGGTCGATGGAACAAAGTTGCAAACCTTGGAGATGGCTTTTCTACAATCCAAGATAAAAATTGTTTCTCAGAGGATTGTATGGCAATGTCTCTGAGTACACCAGCAAAACGAGGGAGAAGAAAAAAAGTTGTGCCTAAGCAAGAAGGCATATCTAGTGAATGGGATTTGCCATATAATACTGAAATTGGCATTCATCGTTCCCGACCATTGAAGACTCCATCAGTACGAGGACGAAGGGGTGGAAGACGTAGAGGTTCTGGAGTGTTTCCTTTAAGTAGCAGTGAAAGCCATTTAGAAATGTACCATAGTGAAAATCACTTATCAGTGAGGAATCAGCCTACAAATGGCTTAGGTGAGATAAATACTGTGAATTCTCCAGATAAAGATATTTCATGGCAAGGACATAATCTTCATTTAGGAACTTCTCAAGGAATTGGGACAGAATATGTACATAAAGATGCTACTTCAATGAAACCACCAATGATGGATTCATTACCTATGAATTCTGCTGTAAGTTCAAACCATCCAAATTCTCAGCAGCCTAATAATTTTCCTTCTGATTTACCACCTGATGACAGATCACGGGGGCCATTGATTTTTACAGTAACTAAAGATGGGAATACTGTGAAACTTCAAGAGGGACCTTTATCATCTGCTACCAATACACAATCTCAATTTTATGATACATCGTTGGGACAGATGCCATCACAGCCTCCTAAAAAGAAGAGAGGGAGGCCTTTTGGAAGTAAAAATAAACCAAAACCCCCTGGAGAGGTTAGACAACCAAGAAGACGAAGAAGAAAGACTGAACTTGTTCATGAACGAGAGCAGATCAGTTTTCTCAAAAAACCACTATCTGGTCCATATGTTCATGTTTTAGGATCAAGGGAAAAACCACGATCTGTAGTTGTTGTGAATATGCCACCCAAAGATGAAGAGAAGGATATTAAACTTTTAAAACAAAAAAGACAGCTTCAGTTAGGAAATGTTATAAGGCAGAAATTAGGTCTTGGACCTTGCAATTCTCTCTCACCTTTGTATGATGCTGTTAGTAAGGACAAAAGCTGGCTTTGTGCTTTGTGTTGTAAAAGTAGCCATTATCAAGGTCTAGGAGATCTCTTTGGACCATACTATTTGAATGGGGACCAGAAACTGCCGTCCGCTGCATCTAATCCTCCCTCACCCATCACTCCAGCAGCAAGTACTATATGTGATGTTGCAGAAGGTGATGCTGATGAGGAGCAACAAGATGTTGTGGAATCTTTGTCCAGTTGCAATGCAGAAGTCATTCGAAGAGTTCGCACAAAACGAAAAAGATCTGAAATCATAGAGCAGTTTTTTAAGGCTGCTTTGTATAAAAAGGATAAACAGGTAAGTGATGTTTTCACTCTTAAACAGTAACTTTTATGTTGTTCAGCTTTCTCTTTACATGTGAATTGTTTTCATTCTTAAGTGAAGATAATGACTATTTATATCATGGTAAAATGCAAAAAAATTAAATTTGATGTCTTTTTATACGAGCTTCACAAAATGTATAGCAGCTATTAGATGTTTTTGTCTATCTGTCAAGTTAGTATGCTTATAATAAATTTAGTTTAATCCTTTATCCAAGTGTGTGCAAACAAAGTTTGCACCTGAAAGTATCTTCAGGACTGGGGTAAAGTGGTACAACACCAGGTAACTCCTTGCAAAGGTGGAGCAAGCTACCAACACTCCTATCTCAGTATCTCCCATAATGCAAAACACATCTCTTTGCGGATATGTATAATGTTATGCATTAAGGGAAGGGCCACTACCCGGACTAGTTTCGACCTTTATTGAGGTCTCTTCAGTGGGAGCCAGGCCCAAGTGGAGATACCAAGGCAGAAGCATTAGCAAGGTCATCTCCTCCTATAGGACTGCCAAATGGTGTGCCACCTTTTTATTAAATTACTCTGGATTTAGAGAAAGTTGAAAGTTTATTTTTCACTTGGTTAGAGTATAATAAATTTAGTTTAATCCTTTATCCAAGTGTGTGCAAACAAAGTTTGCGCCTGAAAGTATCTTCAGGACTGGGGTAAAGTGGTACAACACCGGGCAACTCCTTGCAAAGGTGGAGCAAGCTGCCAACACTCCTATCTTAGTATCTCCCATAATGCAAAACACATCTCCTTGTGGATATGTATAATGTTATGCATTAAGGAAAGGGCCACTACCTTTGGCAGCTCCTATAGGAGGAGATGACCTTGCTAATGCTTCTGCCTTGGTATCTCCACTTGGGCCTGGCTCCCACTGAAGAGACCTCAATAAAGTTCGAAACTAGTCTGGGTAGTGGCCCTTCCCTTAATGCATAACATTATACATATCCACAAGGAGATGTGTTTTGTATTATGGGAGATACTGAGATAGGAGTGTTGGTAGCTTGGTCCACCTTTGCAAGGAGTTGCCTGGTGTTGTACCACTTTACCCCAGTCCTGAAGATACTTTCAGGCGCAAGCTTTGTTTGCACACACTTGGATAAAGGATTGAACTAAATTTATTATAGTCTAACCAAGTGAAAAATAAACTTTTAGTATGCTTATAACTTTTTCTAGTTGGACAGATTTCATTCTGTTTGTGAATTTTACATATACACCGAATCTCATCTTAATTTTAGTTTAAATCAGATCACCTTTAGTGGTAGAATTTGCTGAATTGATGTAATAATACTAGAATGACTGGATGAAATGCAATTAAATTTAATAGTATTTTATAAAATTTTCAGTAGCAGTAGTACCATTTTTAGTGGGAAGAATGATTTGAAATAATACTATATTATTATAATACTATAATAATAATAATAATGCTTTGAATTATATAGACAAACTGCTTATGGTACATTGCAATAACCATGTTATTGTACAAGAATTGTTTTGTAAACGTGCCTTTCTGTAATTCTATAATTATTTACATTTTTAATTTAAAGAAAAATCATAGAAATTGCTTAAATTTTATTATTAATAACATCAGACCTCCATGGTGTCAAAAGAGGTATCACAAGAAGTCTGCACTATCACATGCATCATCATTGAATCATCTCTTAAACTCATTCACATTTTCACATTCAGCAGCACATTACACAACCACTCTCCATGCAAAGATCCTACTCTTAACCCTTCCCCCCTTTGAGCCTCAGTTGGTATCAGTGATGCCCTTTGGTTGGAAACACCTGGTCTTGAATCCAGTCCAGGATGCAAAGGACCTTTATAAAGGCTTTCAACTGAAGGTGATTTAGCCAGTCACATATGTAGGGGAGCTTGATTTTTCCTCCCAAAAATTCAAGTTTTTTTATGCTGCATAACAGGATAGCTGTATGCAGTTAGCAGGCAATATACACTGGTCTCATAAGCTTAGTTGTTTTAACCATAATTTCAAATAACCAACCAATCTTCTTATGCCTTCATTCTGTGAAAAATCTCTTTTCACATTAATCTGATAACAGCCCCTCACCAACTTATGTGTCAGTTATATACTCCCCCATCCTTCCTCCTCCCATTGACAGGGCTCTGCAACTTGGCATTCCCAAATCTATCTTAATGTTCAGAATTCCAAAGACCTTGATACCACTTTAGTTCAGTCTTCTCTGGACTCTCTCCTAGTACTACACTCATCCCCTTGAAAATCAGGCAACCAGATCTGTGCAGTGTAATCTATATGTAGCCTCCTGAAGGTGTTATACTATAGAACAATAACTGCTTTGCTTCTACATGTCATGGTCCTCCTCATTATTGCCTTTGCTATTGCTTTTGCTAAAATTATGAAGACATAACATTGCTTGACCAAGCAATGTTTTGTCTTCAGAATTTTAGCATTGTGATTCCCTAAACTTCAGATCCTTATCCCTGAAGGCACTCACTTTCCTGCTCACACGGTCTATTCAGATTTTCTTGTAAGGCCACAATGTATGCATTTCTCTTCATATTTTTCTCCAATTTTGCATATTGTTTGCCATACTTAATATGATCTACTGTCTTTCTCAGTTAAGATATGTAATTATTAACTAAAGAATTTAAACTCCAGGTTTAAAGAGTATGAAACACATTAGACATAGTAAAGATTTATTGAAAATTAGCAACAGATATTTCATACCAAAAATAACAGTATATCATCAACATGGAATGAATAAGCAGTTATTATTATATTATTATTAAACCTCCAGGTGAGGCAAGAACTCATATAAGAAAACTATATATCACTCACACCACTTGCCATACCTTCTCTTAAACTCATTCCCACTAGATTCAATCACTACTACAACAGGCAAACTGTTCCACTCACTTGGGGTTTTGTGAAAGAAAAATTTGGCTCTCATTCCTTTCTTAACTACACATAAACTTAACTTCTACAGATGTCTCCATGTCCACCCCTCATCTTCCATAAAATAACAAATTTTTTCAACCAGTATCCTTTAATGCCCTCTCAGCAGTTTATAGATTTCTATTATGTCACCCTTCTTTCTCCTGTTTACCAGTATCTTCAGCCCACATATTCTCAATCTATTCATGTAATCTACATTATATAATCCTGAGATCATCTTGGGATTATGGAAGAGTTGTGTATGGATATTCGATGATAAGAGGTATACTTAGTGACAAAGTGATGAAAACATATTTCTCAGGTTGTGAAGATCAAGAATGAAGCTGTTAATTTACAGAGGGCAGAAGTGAAAGATTATTTTGGCTGCTGCGAATGATTTGAAAGGTGAAAAAAATGCAATGAGAGAAGATATGAAAAAGTTGCTGATATAAACGAAAAGAAAAATGAGAAAGTAAAGATGGTGAATCTTCTGCCATAGTATGACAGGAATGAATTGCGAAGAAGACCATGATTGTGAATGAGTGAATGAGAAGATTGTGCAGGAGGAATAGTGTGCAGTTTATAGACATATATAGAGTAGATTTGATGTATGAAAGGACTTGTGTATGCATGATGTGTATGAATTTGAATGGTTTGGGCATTAGATATTTGAAGAGAGTGTTGATCAGTGAGAGGTTGGAAATGTAAAATCAGGTAAACTAGAAGTATTGGGGTGAGGGGGTTACAGTCAAGTAAGTGTGAATTCAGTCACCCCTGAAACAAATGAATATGTATATAGAAATGATCATGCAATACTGAATGCAATTTGACAGGTATCAAATCCTAGGTAGATAATGACACTATGCAGTGGTAAATGTGGATGTGATGAAATGCATGTACATTAATGCCATAAGTATCAGAAATAGAAGAGAGAAGAGGCATTAATCAGCCCAAATTGGCAAAAATTATAGGCATCAGCGAGACCTGGTCAAAAAAAAAAAAAAAATCGTATAGTTACAGAGATAGAATATAAAGGATATTTTCGTTACAAAAAAGATAGAGAGAATCGGACAGGTGGTGGGAGTATATTTTTAAGTTCATGAGAAAAAGTTCATTTGAGGCTATCTGGTGTGAAATAGAGTCCAAATAGGATTTGGCAACTCCTATAGGTAAAGATGACCTTGCTATTGCTTCTGCCTGGTATCTCCACGTCTGGGTAGTGGCCCTTCCCTTAATGCATAACATTATACATATCCACAAGGAGATGTGTTTTGCATTATGGGAGATACTGAGATAGGAGTGATGTTAGCTTGGTCCATCTTTGCAACGAGTTTCCCGGTGTTGTACTACCTTACCCCAATCCTGAAGATACTTTCTGGTGCAAACTTTGTTTGCTCACACTTGGATTAAGGATTAAACTAAATTTATTATATGGAGACATACTGTAGTTAGTTTAGAGAGAGGAATGGGTGCATATTAAGATGGTAATTACCTAAAACAGCAACAGCATGTCATGGAGCAAACCAGGAGTTTCAGAGTGATGGATCTGGTAAAGAAGATACATTCATAATCATAGTAGACACTTTGCCTCCAGTCAGAGAAAGTGATCATGCAGTCTTGTTTTTGGAAGTTGCTAAACATGGTATTATTTATTAAGAAAGGGTTTATGTTGAACTATAAAACTGGACTTAGACGGTAGCTTCGAGCAGTGCCATGGCTTGAGAATCTGCAAGAAAAGAATGTCAGTAGTGCATGAAAAGTGGCCAGGGATTGTTTCAGAGAAGTAGTATCAGATTTTATACTCATGGTCAGGAGGATAAACCATGTTAGGATTAAGTGGATGAGTAGCGATATAAATAAAGCAAGGGCTGTAACCAAAGAAAACATTGTAGATGTTAAGGGAAATGGCTATGCCATGATACTGCTAGATTTTGCAAAAGCATTTGACAGAATACTGCATGGAAAACTATTACAAAAGTTTGAGTAAATTGGAATGGATATGAAGCTGGTAGTATGGATGTGGTGTGGCTGACAGATGGACACCAGAGAGAAGAATATGGTGCAGTGGAATGTTCGAGAAAGGAGGTGACTAGTGGAGTGCCTCAGGGTTCCACACTGTTTTCATCCTAATCTCTAATTTGTATATTGATGATATATGGAAACATTTAAGAGGGGATCTTTGTTTGCTGATGATACAAAACTGGGGTTGGCAGTTGTTGATAAAGATGATGTAGATATTCATTTAAATCATCCTGTAGGATGATTTAAATGAATTGGCATTGTGAGTGAAGGATAATGATTGTCAATATAATGTCTCAAAATGTGAGGTTATATAAGGTTATATGAATATGCACTTTGGATTACAAATGTTACATACTGTGTATCACTTGTAGACTCCATATAATAATGATAATACTCTTTGTAACTCTTCTTTGCATCCTTTCCACCCTTGAGGCCAAATCTGCACATAGTAGTCCAAGTGCAGTTGTATCATGGTCTTATAATGAGGCAAAATGACTTTTATATCTTTACATTGCAATGCTTGATCAACATTGTAGTTATCCTCTGATTGCATTTGCAATTTTTACTGTGTGATATCTGCCAGATATCACTTACTGATACCTGTCTATCAGCCACGCACTTATCTAAGCCAATAGTTTATATTAAATCCCACATTCTCCACATTATGCAAATACCACATGAAAGGTATATCCTTATAATGAGGCAAAATGCCTTAACAAAATCCATCCATATTATGCTGTATCCATTGTCTTTATCCTACTCCTGTGTAACATTTATTATACAATATGAACAAATTGTTCAGACATGAGCAATTGTATGCAAGTTCTTATCACCTTCTCTGAAATCTTCACAATAACTCTAAAGATATTTATAGGTCAGTAGATAGATACATACATCGGCCTTTGCAACACTCTTGTGCTTTGGCATTATCATACATTCTTTCCATTCGTATGGGATATATCCTGAGCTAAGATTCAAATTATACAAAAATGTCAGTTAAAATTAATGAGGCAGAATACAAAACAAATACAATCATCATCAACAGTTAACTAGTCAATTCAGTTTTCATTCTTAGCAAATATCAAAGATGAATAATTACGTGTGATTGTCCCTCTAGCTTGTGATATCTGCTTTTACTCATTATCTAATTGTTTTGTTTGCATTGTATTTTTTTTGCTAATTTTTGTTAAATCTTTATTGTGTTTATAGGTATTATTTCTGGGGAAATTCCCATGTTATTCCTCTAAGTAAATATTATTTTTCTGGCTATTTAGCGTATTTTGTTTAAGAGTGCCCCTTTTATAACGTCATTGGCTTTTTACTCAAATTTTAGGGCATTACTGATGTTTAATATGATCAGGAATATATGGGAAGAATAATTCGGACATATCTTAGTAGGATGTTGCTGGCTGTCTTCTTATTCAGCGGCATCCCAGCGTATGGCAATATACATTCATCAGCTGTTAAAGGAAGGAAGTATGATGAAAGGAAGGGGGAGTAGAGAGATGTGGGAAAATTATTGGTGGGGCAAGGTTTTTTTTATTATTATTAAATGTGGGCAGAGAATACTTTGCCCTTATTCTTTCTGATAAATATAATTTATCAGAAAGATAAATTATTTATCTTTCTGCCACCAATCTTAATTCCAGTTGAGTCTTTGTCTAAGTTAGCCATTCTCATAATATATTCACTATAAATATTAAAAAAGAAAGGGAAAAAGCATACAACCCTGCCACACACCCCTTTTCCCACTTGAACACTGTTTCTCCAAAGACTGTTTTTGCTGAAGCTTCTTGGTTGTCATACAGCTCTCTTAGCAAGAAAATTAGATCCTCAGGTATTCCCGTTGATCTCATTATGATCTAGTCTATTGTGATCCATTAGATCAAAAGCTTTCATATAATCAATAAAACAGATGAATACTTTCTTCCAAAATTCTCTTGCTCTTTCCATAATCGATCGCATGTTTGCTGTCTGGTCTCTAGTTCCTCTACCTCTTCAAAAGCCTGCCTGTTCTTATGGCATTTCTCTTACATATGGAACCAGCCTTTGTTGGATCACTTTCAGCATAACTTTACTTGCATGTGAAATTAAAACAATGTTTCAGTAAGTTTTTTTTTTTGAATTGGGATGAATATTAATATTTTTCATCCTGTAGTACATTATTACTATTGGTGGGCTAGTAATGTTTTTATAATATGATATGATATTACAAAATTAGTCATAAAATGGCGCCAAAAGCAACACAAGAACAATAATGCAGCAACAAAAACAAACACCAATCTGAATACTGAAATCCAGAATAAGGCTTGCTTCACTGAACAGAAAATGTGATCACTGATACAAACTGAGGATATAGAAAATGAATTAACTTTTGAAATCTCAAGACTAAAATAAATTATTCAATAAATGACATGGAAATAAAAAAACGTTTAGCAGCATTTAATAAACCATAGGAATGAATAAGAAAGATAAGCAATACAATGAGATACACCAAAGCACTGAAGTACGTAAGGTATTATCGAATAATGGTAATCAGATAAGTAAAGTAGAATATAAAAAGAAGTATGTAATATGTTGTAGTGATTCAAATGAAAATAATTAGTATGTTAACAAGATATGACAGTACTGAATTAAAAACAGCTAAGATGACAAACAATTCGTCAGACAGGCTGTTTAGAAGATGATTGTGAGTTTTTTTTACCATATAGAGTGAATTTGAGGGAGAATGGATTTTTATAAGAGATGGCCTACATTTAAATGCATTTGATATCAGGAGTCTAGAGAAATAATTTATTGGTGCAAGATGTGATATGGAGATTCAGGAAGGTAGATCATAATGGGAGAAATGGGGAGAAACTAAGTTATACAGCTGTCTCACTGATATATTTTTGACTAATCATGGAGGTAATTATGATCCAAGGGTGATTGTGTGCTCATCCAGTTCACACCTATTGAGCATGTGCAAGGATATGTGCATAAAAAGAAACATGAGATCAAATAGATATCTGCAACTTGTCCAATTGTGTCATGTAGACTATACTTATCTCTATAGGATACAAAAACGTTTAGATGTAACTTATTTTGTCTGTATGCAATTGCCAGAAGTATCAGGAACAAACAGGTTGAGTTTATTGCCCTGGTGAACTCTGTCACCTCAGATCATAGGAATTAGTGAGACTTGGCTTTCAGAGGTAGATATACTAATTGGAAACAAGTATAAAGGGTCAGGGGCACGCCAGTAGTGTCTGGTGCCTGTGTGCAAAACTTTAGTTGCCGCCCTTATACCCAGTAGCACGCCAGTAGTGTCCAGCGCCTGTGTGCAAAACTTTAGTTGCCGCCCCTATCTCCCCCCCCCCCCCCAATAAAAAAATCACTTTAAAAAAAAACGTTTTTTTTTTAAAGTCTTTCCTCCTCTTTGGCGCCTTTACTATCCTGGCACCTGTGTGCATCGCACACATTGCACATATGGCCAGCACGCCTCTGTAAAGGGTCCAATCTTTTAAGGAAGGACAGACAAGATAGGAGAAGAGTCGTGCTGCTAATGATATTGAATCATTTCCATTCAGAAAAGGTGACATGTTAAACTACAAAGCTTCCCTAGAGTTTAAAGAATAAATAGGTTAGGAGTGAAGTGTATGTGCAGTCTTATTAAGCAAGAGATTCCCAAGAAAAAGACGATGTGGACTGATTACTATGTGCTTATGGATGATGTGAATTATGAAAACTATAAAGTGCAAGCCTGAAGAGTTACAAGTGCTGTACTGAACACTATGTCTGTGTATGAAAAGAAATTGGCTTTGCAAGCTAAACAGTGGTTGGTGAGTAGAATGTGTTGTGAATTCATGGAATATGAATAATTTTAAGGTTAAATATGATAGATATATTGCTAATTAACTGAGCATCAAAAACGTCTACTGACTCCATGGAAGTTACAGTAATAATAATAATAATAATAATAATAATAATAATAAATGCATCCTAAAAGAATTTTATCATTATACTTCAAAAAAGAAAAAAAGAATGAATATGAAAGAATAACTACCAAATGTAGATGACATGCAAGTGATAGATACAGAAGAGATTGTTCAAATAACAATGTCCATTTTGCTAAGAGTTATCAACCTGGTGTACGCAACATGGAGGTGAATGCTACCCCAGATGAAGAAACTCAGATGTATGATAAAGGGAGTACTAGATTATCAAAACACTTAAGGAATTGAACAACGTAGTTAAGGATATAAATTAAATTAAACTTTAATAAATATTTTCCGATATTTCGGCAACGTCACGTTGCCATCTTCTAAAGGAACTTACAAAAAAAGTTACGTGCACGTAGGCACTACAACACAGAAACTGGGAATGAAGAGATGAAGTTATTGTTCTCCTAACAGTCCTGATGGTGCCCTCTAGCGGGCTAAGTAGGTGTTCTTGGCCGTTGGGCTGAAGGTCTGCTGAGGTAGGCCTCCCAAATTTGGGGCAGTCGCATACAACCAAATTTGTTGAGGTTTGGAGAATTTCTTAGGGCTGAGGCTGATTCCATAAAGAGTCTTTCAAATTTGTATTTGCTATGGTGTATCACTGTAGCTTTCTTCCACCGTATTCTGTGGCATGTACCCAGAGCATGGTCCGCAAGCCCAGAATGACTGTATTTGTGAAAACGGATGTAGTCCTTGTGTTCCGAAATTCTGATATTCGCTGTCCTGCCTGTTTGGCCAAAGTAAGACAGTTTACAACTGCAAGGGACCTGGTAAACACCAGGTAGGTCTAGGGGAAGTGGTTGGTCTTTAGTGGAGCGGATAAGGGATGCCAATTTTCTGTAAGGTTTGTAACAGGAGGTCAGGTCATGTTTTTTTAAGATTTTGGTAATCTTTTCCGAGGTGCCTCGGATGTAGGGAATGGTGATGGATTTAGAGTAATCCTTGTTGTGGAGTGGAGAGAGGGGATCTGTGGTTTGTAGGTTCTAATATTTTTTGGATTTTTTTTTGGCGGGGGGTAGTCATTGGCTGAGAATGTGTTGAGGATGTGATTTAGTTCAGTGTTTAGGGCCAAGTCATTTGAACAGATTAGTTTAGCCCTGTTGTATAGTGTTTTCACTACTCCATATTATTGTGAGGGGGGGGGGGATTGTTGGTGAATGTATCTGCCTGTATGGGTGGGTTTTCTGTAAACTGAGAAAACCAAGGTTCCATTAGGCTGGCGGGTGACTAGTGTGTCTAGGAAAGGGAGGCTGTTGTTTTCCTCTTTTTCCAGAGTGAATTTGATTCTGGGGTGTTGGTTGTTTAAGTGTGTTAAGAAGGAGAGAAGTGTTTCAGAGCCATGTGGCCAAATAGCGAACACATCATCAACGTAGCAAAGCCATATTGTTGGTTTTTGTGGGGCAGAGGCTAGAGTACTAGAGTTTTTGCATAAATTTAATAAGAATTTGGCTATAACAGTTGATGGGATATCATTACAGATGTTAAAAGAGTGCTCAGCTGAACTGGCTGCCCTTTGACTTGGAATTATCTTGTGCAATGGGATTATCATAATTTTTTCCATCTACTTAAACGACTTAGATAAAAATATAAATAAAGAAACAAAGATAGCTATGTTTGCTGATGACTTAGTCCTGTTCTCAGCTAAAGTTTATCACATACTGTGAAAACCAAAAAAATCCAAATTAACCCTACTAAATCAGAAATTTGTGTATTTACCATTAATAACTACCTCAAAAAGTGGATAATAATAATAATATTTAGTCTTCTTTTTGCTCTGACTGCAATATCAACAATGTTGCAGTCAGAGCTAAAAGAAAACTAAATATTATTATTATTATTTGTCACCTCCAGGGACAAATTTGGAGGAGTCACCAATGACCCCTCCAAATACACAGTGAAAGTTGTGAGCCCACTGGGTAATTCTGATCACAACCTAGTGCTTATTCCCCCCCCCCCCCCCCATGCACAACGTTTACACAGACACTCCCGTACAAGAGTTGTTTGGCACTATAACAGTGCCAAGTGAGACAGCCTCCACAACTTCTGTGCCGGATTCCCATGGTTGGACTATTGCTCCCGGCCTTCCAATCCAAACATATCACCGAGCTTATTACCAAAGTAATCCTCACCGGCATGAATACATACATTCCACACAGCACTCTGAACTGCCATTTCGTTCAGAATGTCACACAGCATTCTGAACTAAATCCTGGTTCTCCAAAAGATGTGCCAAGGCTGTAGAAATGAAACTCCAGACATACCACAACTGGCTGAAATCAAGAACCTCATCCTCCATCAAAGCTTACACCGAAGACCATAATAGATGCAAAAAAACAATCAACGCTTCCAAAACAGAGTTTGAAAGAGCAAAAAGCAGGATACTAGCAGCCTGTCCAAACGGCAGCCAAACCTTTTGGTCTCTCGCCAAAGCAATTGGCCGTAACTTCTGTCCAACACTATTCCCACCACCTATCATACCCAGATGGCCGTACAGCGTCATCACCCACAGAAAAAGCCAATCTTCTGGCTTCATACTGTGCTTCAAATGCATGCATAACTGACTATGGTAGTCCCCCAACCATTCCAGACACCCAACATACACAATGCCCCCTATATCCTTTTGCCAGGATGAGATCAGAAAAATACTGTCCAAATTAGACACAAAAAAGTCTCCTTGCCCCGATGGCATTCCCCCCAATTGTTCTGAAAGTTTGTGCTCCAGAACTGACCCCTATCCTATGTCACCTACATATACTCTCTTACTCCATAGGAATCTATCCCACAAACTGGAGATTGGCCTACATTCAGCCCATTCCCAAGAAGGGTGACAAGTCACTGCCATCCAATTACTGCCCTATCTCGCTTACCTCAGTCCTGTCAAAAGTAATGGAAAAAATCATCAATTCCCATCTCCTACACTATCTTGAAGACACTCACCAAATAAATGACCGCCAGTATGGATTCCGCCACTACCGATCAACAGGAGATCTACTTGCATACATCACCCATCTCTGGGCAAATGCTATGGAGAGGTTTGGCGAATCTCAAGTGGTTGCACTAGATATCTCCAAAGCCTTTGACTGGGTCTAGCACAAAGGCCTACTAGGCAAACTACCATCATTCGGTCTGACCCAGAACTTCTGTAGTTGGATTGCCAGCTTTCTGTCTGGACGCACACTGTGTGTGATGGTGGACGGCTCCTATCCTCTCACCACTCAATTAATGCTGGGGTCCCAAAAGGTTCTGTTCTCTCACCAACCCTCTTCCTGCTATATATCAATGACCTACTGCAATTGACCTCCAATCCATTACACACTTTTGCAGATGACAGCACACTTCACTTCTTGCTTGCATTTGATAAGCCTTACCCTTCATAACTCACCTCAACCTACAGAACATCAACCACCACCACCCTCAACTCCGATCTCCAAGCCATCCTATAATGGGGGTTTGGATAACCTCATAAATTTCAACGCCAGTAAAACCCAGTTCTGTACTATTTCCCATAAAAAAGAACCATTTTTCCCCAGTATCATTTTTGATGATACCCAGATTTCCAGACAGTCTGAGATCTCGCTTCTTGAAGTTGCCCTGGCATAAACATATCACAACCATTGCATTCTCAGCCTCAAAAAAACTAGGATTTATTTTTTTCTCAAGACGTTACTTCACCCCCGAACAGCTACTAACAATATACAAATCACAAATCCACCCAGCTATTGAATACTGCTCCCACATATGGGGTGGGGCCCCTAAAAGCCCTCTCAAAATGCTCGACTCAATACAGAGGAGAGCAATTAGACTTATCAATGATCCATCCCTTACCAACTCTACCCCCCCCCTCCACTTTCACACAGACGTATGGTCTCTGCAGTATGTATATTCCACAAATATTTCCATGAGAAATGCTCATCCGAAATAAAATCAATAATTCCTCCACTCAGTACAAAGCTCATTGGAACACTTGCAGCTGCTGCACAACATCCTTTCACAGTACACCTAGAAACAAACAGAACAAGTTTCTTTTCCCTCTTCCTTCATCCCTGCAACTGCTGCATTGTGGAACAGTCTCCCACCTGCTGTGTTTCCCAAGGAATACAACTTAAAGTCATTCAAATCAAATGTAAACAAATTCCTCCTTTCCCAACCCACTACCGATACACGGTACTAATGCACTATAGGTTGACCAACCAACCGCCTGTGTATGGGCCCAACATAACAAAAAAGGGAAAAAAAAAAAGAGAATCCAAAACTCATCGAGGAAGGGCATCTGCTCTACAACTCTGTCTCCACCACTCACAATCCACCAACTATACCAACCACGCAACTGCACCAATGCCATCTATCGCCGACCAACACCACCACTAGTATTTCCAAGGACAATCACAAACATCCAACCCACAGCAGGATTCGAACCCGTAGCCTTTTGACTGGAGAGCGGATACGCTAACCACTCGGCCACCTCAAATACACCTCTATTATCCAAAGCATATTCCATAATGGAATATGCTTTGCCTATCTGGATGCAAACATCACAAAGCAGTTTAGAGAAGCTTATAAAAATTCAGAAAAATGCAGCTAGAATCATATGTGGACTGAGGAATACAACTCCTGAAAAAATAGCAGAATTCGAATCCAACCTTGTTCCTTTAAAAATTAGGTGGCAAGAAATCTTACTAAATTTGTAGAAAAAAGAGCCAACTTGCATATCATAGAACAAGTGAACTTTTTAAAAATTGGCAACAACAAACAGAATAAAGAAAAAATCAAC
This sequence comes from Typopeltis vanoorti, assembly GCF_054136105.1. Lineage (NCBI taxonomy): Eukaryota > Metazoa > Arthropoda > Arachnida > Uropygi > Thelyphonidae > Typopeltis > Typopeltis vanoorti. The sequence continues at coordinate 19,958,651 of NC_143557.1, read as the reverse complement.
AATGCATGAAATCATGGAAAATAAAATTTCTTTGGATTGTCCAAATAAAATAGCCAACTACCCAGTATTTCCTCCAAATCAAGACAGGAAAAATATAGTTATCAACTTTGAAATAGGGAAACATGAGAAAAAAAGGCTAGAAAACCCTGAAATCTTGAGATCATTAGCTCTTTCAAAAACAATGGAATATGGACATGACTCAATAAAGATCTACACAGATGGTGCCAAAAATCCAAATGGCAATTCTGGAAGTGGCATACTCATCTATGGCTCTCAAAATATAGAACTGAAAACAACTAACAGTATAGGATGCAACTCATACCATGCAGAATTAATAGCCAGTAACACATCACTGTAACATTTGGATAAACAAAACCCAAAGGAGTTTATATTTTTAACAAATTCCATAGCAGCCCTTCAAGCTATTAAGGACTGCTACACTAGCCATCAAGAAATACTCGGAGACATAGCAAAAAAACATAAACAAACTACATAAGGATTCCAAAATAATTTTCCAATGGATTCCATCCCATGTGAGATTAAAAGGAAATGAAACTACAGATGAAGTAGCAAAAATGGCTGCAACATCAAGTGATACCACAGATTTTGATCTTTTTAAAAGCACTCAAAAAGAAAACATAAAAAGAACAATTCTCCAGGACATGACTCACCAGTGGTATTCAGCAGAAAAACGGGAGCTACCATCAACTCCAAGTTTAATCGCTGTGCCACTGCCATGATCTCTCGCCTCAAGACTGGCCACACAAGACCAATGAAGTTTAGCAATGGCATGAAAGTCTTTCCCATCTGCAAAATCTGTAACAAGGAAGCATTGCCAAGGCATTTACTAAATTGTATGAACATTTCTAAATGTGAACTTTATAACAACCCAGAAAAGATGCTGTATAAAATACATGAATTTGACCTCTATGATCTGGTGTGATAATGCCATGGGATTAAAAAAAAAAGTTGATGGGATATCATTATAGATGGTAAAAGAGTGCGCAACTGAACTGGCTGCTTTTGACTTGGAATTATCTTGTGCAATGGGATTATCATAATTTGTATGATGATCCCAATGTGCAAAAGTGGTGCAAAGACCGATATGCCTAATTGTTGACCTCTTGATATATTTGGAGTCGATTTACTATTGTCATGTTTGAATAACATGCTCACATTTTATAATAACAATATTACAGCTAAATTAGACAAAGGAAATGGATACACTATGATACTTTTGGATTTTAAGAGGGCACATCATGGAATGATGTAGCATAAGTTGAAGAATATGGGATTATTATTATTATGTAACACCTCCAAGGAATCCAAGGACTTATCAAGAGAGGGTGCTCTGGATTATAAACTATTAGCTCAGATGAGAGGATGGCTGACTGACAGATATCAGAAAGTGGTCTATGGGAATGTGAGTCTGCAAGATTTAAGGTGACCCGTAGTGTACCACAAGAATCACACCTTTTCATTGTCATTGAGTCTTTACATTAATGATATTGAGTAGGATTTAACAGGGGACATATAGCAGTTTGTGAAGATGCAAAGATGGACATGATAATCAGAAATATGACTGACATGTAGCATTTGCAAAATGATTTGAGTCAGCTGGATTTTGGGTGTGTGAAACTGGTTGTCAGGTCACTATAGTAAATGTAAAGTTATGTACTTCAGTTTGGTGAGATATCCAGTAGCATATTACATTGGTAAGATTATGCTAGAAGTAACTAAGGCTTGTCTTGGAGTTTTAGCAGATAGGAAGTTGAATTTCAGAAGTCAATACAGGAAAACCTCGCTTAACGCGAATTCGATATGTGTGATAATCAGTTAGCACGATTGAGTGAAACGATACTATTTCCCGTTTTAAGCAAGTGATTAATCAGTTAACATGATTTTTTATGTTATGCGAAATTTTACGTAATGCAAAATTTTTTATTTCCAGCGAGCAGCAGCACTTGATGTAGCAGGCAGTGGCAGTGCTTGTCGGGCAGTGGCCAGTGACATTCGGCAGTGTTGACCCAAAGCTATCATCGCAAGCACATGTGCAAACTCTGTTCTATTGTCCAATCACTTTTCCTTCAGTTTGCTTTAATTTAGATACTTATAAGGCTTTATTATTTATATTCAACCTCTGATATGTGGACTATATTAAATAAGAGCAAAGAATACAAGGAAAAGTTGTTACTGCTTCTTTAAGCATGCCGATCATCCAAAATAGAAGCCATTTAATTTATTTATTTATTCGTATGGAGTTTCCTCCCTTTTTCCTCCCCTGTCCCTATTGGGGCAAATTGAGCCCCCTCATGGGTGGTTAAGTATTTATGGATGTAGATCCATGTGTGTTCACAGGGCCGGTTTTCCTGCTCTGATGCGGGATGAAAAACGCCAGCTAAACTAGCAGAAAAAACCCTACTGCCCGTGCCCAAGACTGGCTAACTTGGCTATGGCTGAAGAAGATCCTCAAATTCCTCACATCTCCGACGGGAATCGAATCTGGGATACTCCTTCCCCAGTCATATGGTTGCGAAGTGCACAGCCACTAGGCTAACCGCCCAGACAGCCATTTAATGATTGAGATGGAATGTCATCTATCACTCTGGATTGAGGATTATAACCAAAAAAGAATACCTCTTAGTACAAGGAATATTCAGACAAAAGCTCTCAATATTTTTACCTCATTGAAAGAGACCAAATTTCAAAAGTAAAGGAATGTGAAACCTTTACTGTGAGTTTAGGATGGTTTGACCGTTTTAAAATCGAGCTTAACTGCATAATGTAAGAATAACTGGGGAATCTGCTAGTGCTGATAAAAATTCTGTGGCCAAGTTTCTTGAAGAATTGCAATGGAGGGTGATTATGACGATAATCAAATATTCAATGTTGACAAAACGGCTCTTTTTTGGAAGTGTATGCTGACAAAAAACATTCCTTGCTAAAACTAAAGCATCTCAACAATGCTTTTATTATGAGGCAATGTGCAAGGTGACTATAAACTCAACCCTATGTTAGTTTATCGTGCACAAAATCCAAGATCTAACATTACTGAAGAAATCAGCACAGCTGGAAAAGAACTTGGATTTAATGAACTGGATAATGAAGATGTGAGAAACTTTCTTGATTCTCATTCAGAACAGTTAAGCAAGAATGAACAGTGTGCATATGAAAGAAGAAAAGGAGTGCTATTTTCTTTTTAGTACTCCTTTGAAAAATGTTAAAACTAAGAAGCTAACTTCAATAGAACTTGAGCTAGTTTTCAATCACATTGAGCATGCTAAGTAAATTTTGTTTGATGATAAATTTTGATGATAGAGAAAGAGTTATGTCCATACAAAGTAGAGATGCAAGAGGGAAATGGTGCCAGTGGATTTGAGGTGGTATGGTGTGAGATAGAGGTGAATAGAATGAAATACTTAGTCGAATGTTGTTATAGACCAGGTAATGTGGATGGTGGCGATAATGAAATGTATAATCAAATTAGTCAAGCAAATAAGAAAAGGGCGTTCATTATGGGCGATTTTAATTATGGCAATATAGACTGGAATGATGAGATAGCAACTGGAAGTAAACAGGACACAGCTTGCGGGCGTTGCATGGAATGAGGAGTTAGCTGGAAAAGAGATCAATGCAGCTTGGGGGATTTTCAAAAACTATCTAGTAGATGCAATGTCTAAGTGTATTCCAAGGGTGAGAAGGTTAAATAAGGTAGGTGTGAGATGGATGAATAAAGAGATTAAACATGCGATACAGAGAAAGAGGGCATTGTGAAGGCAGCATAAGAGAACTGGAAATAACCAATTCCATGAGGTCTACAAAGACCAGGCAAGGAGGGTGACTTGGTTGGTGAGAGTAGCTAAAGAGAGGTATGAACACCAGTTAGCTAATGAAGCCAAAAAGAATCCTAGGGAGTTCTTTCGATATGTAGCCAGCAAATGAATGATTATGGAAGGATGACATTGATTGGAGGAAATGGTATAAAGACAGCTGTTGCAGAATGTGTGGTGGAGATACTTAATGAGCAATTCATAAACGTCTTTCAATCTTGTGAATTTGACTTCATGGAGAGAATGAGAGCAGTAGATGATGGGGAGGAGAAACTGACTGTAAGTGAGCAAGAGGTGTATGGGGGAGTTGAGTAAACTAGATATTAATAAGGCTGTGGGACTTGATAATATATCGCCACGTATTCCTAAGGAATGTGCCAGGGAGTTGACACCTGTCTTGACATATTTTTTTAATACGAGTCTTGCACTCGGTCAAGTCCCAAAGGAGTGGAAGGAGGGCAAGATTGTGCTACTTCATAAAGGAGGAGATCGAACTCAAGCACCAAACTATAGGCCTATCTCTGTGTCAGGTGTTGTGGTTAAGTTGTTGGAGACGCTTGCGAGAACTAGGATCCAGAGTTGGGTTGACAACAATGGTATAATCTTTGATGGACAGCATGGATTTGCTAAAGCGAGGTGATGTTTTAGTAATCTACTTACTTATTACAATAAAGTGACTGCTTCCTTGGACAGAGGAGAAGGATACACAGTAATATACTTGGATTTTGCAAAGGCTTTTGATAGAGTACCTCATGATAAATTGATAATCAAACTAGAGCAGATGGGGTTGGATATTAGATTAGTGCATTGGATTGGAGACTGGCTCTCTGATAGGTATCAACAAGTTGTGTATGGGGGGGTGGGTGCGATAGCCAGGAAAAGGAAGGTCACTAGTGGAGTGCCTCAGGGATCTGTTTTGGGGCCATTACTGTTTAACTTGTATATTAACGATATAGGTGAAAATTTGGATGGAGATATTCAGTTGTTTGCAGATGATTCCAAGTTGGGACGAACCATGAAGAGTAGTGAAGATGTTGTGGCCTTACAAGAAGACTTGAATAAATTGAGTGATTGGGCACGGAAATGGAGATGTGAGTTCAATGTTGCAAAATTTGGAAAACAAAGATGGGATGCATAATTTATGCTTGGTGAGGATATGTTGTTGGAGGTGGAAGAAATAAGAGATCTTGGGGTGATAGTGGATAAGGATCTGAAATTTAGGGGACACATAGCTAAAATTGTGAAGACAACACAAAGGCTTCTGGGAATGATGCGAAGGACATTGATGTGTAGAAGTAGGGAGATTCTTGTTCTGTTGTATAAGGCTTTGATTAGGCCATGTATGGACTATTGTGCCCAGATTTGGTCACCTGATTTTCAGAAGGATGAAGAGATGTTGGAAAGGGTCCAAAGGTGATTGACTAAGGTAGTTTCTGACCTCTGGAATGTCGAGTATGAGGAAAGATTGAGAAGATGTAATTTGCAGAGTCTGGTGGATAGAAGGAAGAGGGGAGATATTATAGAGACCTACAAGTTGGTAAGGGGTTGTTATAGGATCAATGCTGGAGAAGTTCTACAGAAAATAGTGGAAGATCGGGGGAGAACCAGAGGTCATCCCTGGAAACTGTATAAAAGGGTGTGATTAGGGGAGTGAGAGGCAGATTTTTTCATTCAGAGTTGTAAATGAATGGAATGCCTTGCCTGAGAGTGTGGTGTCCGCAAGAAGTTTGAATGTGTTCAAGGCACGGTATGATGAGCTGTGTGTGTGTGATACAAGGACCTCCCAGATGAGTCTTTGACTCCATGAGATCTTGGGGTAATAATAATAATCATAATATGGAACGAAGATTCGAAGTCTGCCGAATTCTTGATAAAGCGGTCACCAGCTATCGCAAATTGCATGACAAGATGAAAGAGTCAAGCACTATTCAAACATCACTTAATATTTTTTGTTAAAAAGTGGCTTAATCGAATGAATAAGAATTAAATAAAAATTTAAGCAATTGATTTTTAACTTTGATGATTTTGTCCTCTAATATAGCTTATACTGTAAATTATTTTTCAAGTTTACGCTAACTGATGGATGAATTATAATCATTCCTATTGTTTTTGTATTCACTTAACACGATTCTGCTTAGCGTGCATTAATTGATGGATTAATTAATCACATTCAGTGAGGTTTTCCTGTATATATATAGCAGAGGATTGCAAACAATCATTCATGTGTAAGGATAAGGATGACATTTTAGCCTTGATGCAACTTCACCTGGACTACTGCACGAGATCTGGTGACCTGTTTTCTCGGGTGATGAAAATGCAGTAGAAAAGGTGCAAAGATGATAATGGAATTGGGGAATTTAGATTATGGGGACAGATTGAGTATGTGTGGCCTACAAACAAGCAAACTTGGATAAGAGAATAAATATGTTAGAGATCTATAAACTTCTGAAAGGATCATATAGGATATCATAAACTGAATTTTTCATTTCATGATGGTGGGGAGAGGACAAGAGGCAATCATGGAAGTTAAGAATGAATATAGTCAACAGAGATGTGAGCTATATTTTTCTTTGGTAGAACAGTACATTGCTTTGCTTGCCTTTGATGGTGGTTGAGTGCAGATGATGTGAATGAATAATTCAAGAAAAAGTATGACTGGTGTGGGTAATGTGTCCTCCCTCAATCAATTGCTGACATTGTGGAGGGCTCTGGTAATAATGATATTGTGTTTTTTGTGCCATTTGGACTAAATTTATTTGTTACTTTTAAAAGATCAGCATTTATGATCAACATCAATGATTTAAGATCAGCATCTATTTTAGTTTTCATTGTTGATCCTAGGATTGGTCCCTACTACACCATAACATAATGTTTGAAAACTAATGGCTTTTATTTTTTTTAAGTTTAAGATTTTACCTTTCACATTGTCAATAACTGGGTAATGTTCATGCGACATACTGAGAGTTCTTTGAAATTCTTAATCGTGTCCTCCAAAATGTTGGGTTAGAATTGATAGTGCAGTGAGTGAGGGACAACATGATAGACAGTGACATGACAGCCACCATCTTGAAATGTTAATTGGGAAAATGTAACCTCTAAACACATTTGCAAAATTTTTTGCCCAATTCATTCAGACACAGCTTACCTAATTACATCACACATAAAAGTAAAATATCACTTTTATATATCACTTCACCTCTATCACTTATGATATAGGTGAAGATTTGGATGGAGATATTCAGTTGTTTGCAGATGATGCAAAGTTGGGACGAACCATGAAGAGTAGTGAGGATGTTGTGGCCTTGCAGGAAGACTTGAATAAATTGAGTGATTGGGCACAGAAATGGGGATCTGAGTTCAGTGTTGCAAAATATAAGGTTTTAAAATTTGGAAAAAAAAGATGGGATGCAGAATTTATGCTTGGTGAGGATACATTGTTGGAGGTGGAAGAAATAAGAGATCTGGGGGTGATAGTGGATAAGGATCTGAAATTTAGGGGACACATAGCCAAAATTGTGAAGACAACACAAAGGCTTCTGGAAATGCTGCGGAGGACACTGATGTGTAGAAGTAGGGAGATTCTTGTTCCGTTGTATAAGGCTTTGATTAGGCCACACATAGACTATTGTTCCCAGATTTGGTCACTCGGTTTTCAGAAGGATGAAGAGATGTTGGAAAGGGTTCAAAGGCGACTGACTAAGGTAGTTTCTCACCTCTGGAATGTCGAGTATGAGGAACGATTGAGAAGATGTAATTTGCAGAGTCTGGTGTGACAGGAGGAAGAGAGGAGATATGATAGAGACCTACAAGTTGGTAAGGGGTTGTTATAGGATCAATGCTGGAGAAGTTCTACAGAAAATGGTGGGAGATCAGGGGGAGAACCAGAGGTCATCTCTGGAAACTGTATAAAGAAGGTGTGAGTAGGGGAGTGAGAGGCAGGTTTTTTTCGTGCAGAGTTGTAAATGATTGGAATGCCTTGCCTGAGAGTGTGGTGTCTGCAGGGAGTTTGAATGTGTTCAAAGCACAGTATGATGAGCTGTGTGTGTGATAAAAGGACCTCCCAGATGAGTCTTTGACTCCATGAGGTCTTGGGTAATAATAATAATAATCACTATAGCTGAATACATTATCAGTAATAATTTCATAAAAACATTTATCTCTCCATAGCCCTACTAACATCTAGTAATAACAACTTTTAAGTAACTTGCCCTCTACAAACCTTGCCATGAAAGTTCTATACCTGGTACTGCTTTAACATGTCTCCTCTTAAGTTAATTATAGAAAGTTTTTTTCACTTGGTTACAAATTAAATTAAAAATGCCAAGAAATTGTATTTTTGCTTAATCCTTTATCCAAGCATAAGCAAAGTTTACATGTGAGATTTGTTTTGCTTGCTTATACTTGGATAAAGGATTAAAGAAGAATATAATTTCTTGGCATTTTTAATTTAATAAGTTTATTATAATTAGATCTATGTAATTCAAGATTCTGTTGTGTTGTAGCAAAACAAGCATTCTTTGCCAGGTTGGCAGGGAAAAGACCCAGAGGAAGACCAAGATGTAGATGAATTGATAAAGAATTAAAGTCAGTGATTAAATTCAGCCAGGGCTCCCCTGGGCCTGACCCCGGAACTTTTTTATGCACTGTACCCGGAACATTTTTCTGTTTTGCGACTTTTTTCCCTTTACAGTAATTAAGCCTAAAGCGAAACAGACAGCAATGGCAAGTTATTAAGACATGCATATGATTGGTGCAGTATTAACAAAAGATCGCACGACCGAAAGATAAAAGCATAGCCGACAATTGAGTTGAGATGCTAACTCTCTTCAATTGAATTCCATATAGGAAACTGCCATGACAACATTCACTATATATATATTTCTTAGTTTTAACACATTTATGAATTTTAACACATTTGGTTGAATTTTATTGCTGCTTTGGGGTAGGCGAACTCAAACACATCTAATTAATAAGAATAGTTTTTAGTTAGATATTGTGTTTGACAATGCAACATATGGTTTTGCTTGAGTCTATACAGCATAGTTTCTGTATCGGGGGGGGGGGGGGGGATGTAATTCATTAATTAGTGTTGTTTTTATCCCAGTTGTCTCTAATTGCACTATTTGTTGAGAAATATATCACACAGACTGCTCATACCTTATGCATGAGCAGTTTGTTTTTCTTACCTCTGCAGTATAGTGGCTGTTGGGGAGGACGTGTTGTTTGCCACTGCAATCGAGTTACTATCACCCGAAAAGACTGAACTCGACATGAACATATTTAAGCCTTTGTTTTTTTTTTTTTCATGTGCAAGGTATATGCGAAACTTTTTAATTTCTTTTTTCTAAAAGTAAAATCAGGAGTTATATACAAGTAAGTACAGTATTTCAGCTATGGATAAGTACATTGGTACCTTCTTTAAACAGAAAAATAGATCGGATGACAGTGATAATATAAAACGAGTTTGTAATGTGTAGTTTCTGAAGAGAAAGAGGTCTGTAACAAATCCACAGAAGCACAGAATTCTGAATGGAATTTTAAACGGAAAAATAGCTCGGCTGACAGTGATAATACAAAACGAGATTTTAATGACAGTTTGTATGTAGTTTCTGAAGAGAAAGATTCCTGTAACGAATCCACAGAAACGTAGAATTCCCATCAGCTGCAATGCGATAATATTAATATGTTGAACGAAAGGAAAGATTTGCAGACTTGCTGGACACTAGACCAGTGGATTGTATTCAAAGGTAAATAGAATTGGTTATTTTGTAGGAACATTTTTCTGTTTTGTGACTTTTCTTCCTTTACTGTAATTATGCCTACATTATTGTGTTATTATTCAACAATTGTTTACAGTTTTGAATGTGTATATAAAGTCAATATCAACAGTCACTGAATTACGAATGCTTGATGAAAGAGTCGGGGAGGTTTGGAGCTTCCCCGGATAGCATTGAAAGGTAAATACAATTGGTTATTGGCCCCAGAACTTATTCGTTTAGAATTTAACCACTGAAGAAGAATATAATTTCTTGGTATTTTTAATTTAATAAGTTAATTATTATTAGATCTATGTAATTCAAGATTCTGTTGTGTTGTAGCAAAACAAGTGTTCTTTGCCAGGTTGGCAGGGAAAAGACCTAGAGGAAGAACAAGATGTAGATGAATTGATAAAGGATTAAAGAAGAATATAATTTCTTGGCATTTTTAATTTAATAAGTTAATTATAATTAGATTGATGTAATTCAAGATTCTGTTGTGTTGTAGCAAAACAAGTGTTTTTTTCCAGGGAAAAGACCCAGAGGAAGACCAAGATGTATTTGAATTGACACTGTAAAAAGTGCCTTAAAAGCCAGAAATATAAGATCTGATAACATTGCAATCTTGACAGATAACAGATTAAGTTGGAGGAAAATTGTTGATTGGAAGTTAGTAATGCTGTAACTTTTTCATGTAGTACTATCATAATTATCCAGTGCATTTCCTGAGGGTACATATCAGGAATTTGATAATGATAATGCTGTAATTACACGATATACGTGTGTATGTGTTTTAAGTAACTCCCCACATTTGACCATCTCACTGTTTAATTAGGCCTGCACATCACCTCACTCTCATGAAATGATCAAGATGGTCAACACCTTTATGAATATATCCCCTCTGATGATGCAACCAGTCCAGTGCATGTTACCTAAGCAGATGTTTCTCTCCAACTTTTTGAATTCCTTTTCTTAATGTCTGTGTCCAGGAAGCTCTTGATTTGTAACACCAGACCACTGATATTTAGTCTTAGCTTCTTCTTCACACCAGATAGCTCGGACCGAGTTGTCTCCAAGATCATTACCTCACCCCCCCCCCAAATCACCAACTTCATAGGCCGCGAATTTTCTTTGACTTTGTTATCATCAATTTCCCTCTCCCTCCCACCAACACCTTTTATCATTTCTTGAAAATACTATGCTGCTTACATTCTATTTCCTTTATCTGAATTTTTTCGAGAGCCGTGTGCTCAAAATTTTTTTATTAAAATGTCCATAACAAACAACCATCCCCCATTCCACTTGTTTCTGATACTTTTACTAATACTAGCATTAACTCAATACTTAGAAGATATTTTTATCTCATCATTAACTATGACTATTAAATTATTTAAGGAATTTACAGTGTATACTGGAATATTAATTAAAAGAATCTTTAATAAATACCTCCTATATTTCGGCAATGTCACATTGCCATCTTCATGGGAACATACAACTATGACATGTGCACACAGACACTACAAATATACTATACCCTAGCAGGCTATATTGGGTTGTCTTGGCTGTTGGGCTGAAGTTCTCAAGATGCAAGCTTCCCAAATTTGGGGCAGTCTCATGCACTCAAATTTGTTGAGGTTTGGAAGGTTTTTTAGAGCTGAAGCTGATTCCATGAACAATCTTTCATATTTCAATTTGCTGCGGTGTATTAACGAGGCTTTCTTCCAACGTATTCTGCGGCGGATATCCAGAGCATGGTCTGCAAGCCCAGAGTGGCTGTATTGATGAAACCAGATGTAGTCTTTGTGTTCCAAAATCCTGACATTTGCTGTCCTGCCTGTTTGGCCCAAGTAGGACAGTTTACAGCTACAAGGGACCTGGTATACCCCAGGCAGGTCTAGGGGAAGTGGCTGGTCTTTGATGGAGCAGATAAGGGATGCCAATTTCTTGTATGGTTTGTAACAAGAAGTCAAGTCATATTTTTTAAAAGTTTGGTTAACTTTTCAGAGGTGCCCTGTATATAGGGAATGGTGATGGATTTAGTAATATTTGTTATGAAGTGGGGAGAGGGTGATTGTGGTTAACTGATTTTAATATTTTTGGATTTTTTAGGGGTTGTAACCATTGGCTAAGAAAGTGTTAAAGATGTTTTTTAGTTCAGTGGTTAGGGCATTGTCATCTGAACAGATTCATTTTGCCCTGTTATATAGTGTTTTTATAATCCCATATTGTTGTGAGTGGTGGTGTGTGGGGGGGAATTGCTGGTGAATGTATCTGCCTGTATGAGTAGGTTTTCTGTAAACAGAGAAAGTCAAGAATCAATCAGGCTAGCGAGTGATTAGAGTGTCTAGGAAATGGAGGCTGTTGTTTTCCTCTTTTTCCAAGGTGAACTGGATTCTGGGGTGTTGGTTGGTTGTTTAAGTGTGTTAAGATGGAGTGGAGTGTATCTGAGCCATGTGACCAAATTGTGAACACATCATCAACATAGTGAAGCCAAACAGTGGGTTTCTGTGAGTCTGAGTTTAAGACTTTCTCTTCAAAAGTATCCATAAAGAAGTTTGCCAGGCGTGGGGAGAGAGGCGAACCCATGGCTGTCCCCTCTATCTGTTTTGTAGAATTTTCCTTGGCAAACGAAATAGCCTGACTTCATTGTGAACTGAAATAGGGCTGAGATATTGGGAGGAAATTTAGCTTGGATGAGCTCTAAGGTTTCCTTGAGTGGGACATTTGTGAATAGGGAGGAGACGTCAAAACTGACCATTATGTCAGTATGTTGGAGTGAGAAGTTTTCTATTATTATTATTATTGATTATTATTATTATTATTCAGGCCTCCGTGGAGTCAAAAGACTCATTGTGGGAGGTCCTTCCTAAGAAACACAAAGTCTATCAAGACTCATTGAGGGGAGTCCTCCCCCCCCCCTAAGAAACACAGTCTATCATACAACTCATTGACCGTTCTCGCTCTCACCACTCCATCAGGCAATGCATTCCATGGTTCAGCCACCCTCCATGCAAAGAAACTACTCCTCACCCTCTTGCTCACAGTTTCCTTTCTTAACTTCCAGGGATAGTCTCTTGTCATCACTCCTTCCTGCTGTTCAACCAAGCGAAAGAACTCCCCAGTATCAACCCTGTAACCACCTCTCAACAGTTTAAAAGTCTCAATCATATCACCTCTCCTTCTGTCCACCAAACTTTGCAGTCCACACTCCCTCAGCCGATCCTCATAACTATCATTGTACAGTCCTGAAACCATCTTTGTTATCTGCCTTTGTACCCCTTCCACAGTTAATTTATCCCCTTCAAATCCTGGGGACCAAATCTGAGAACAATAGTCCGAGTGTGGTCTGATCAGAGACTTATACAACGGAATGATCACCCTCTTATCTCTGCAGGTCAGTGTCCTTCTCATAATTGCAGCAATCCTCTGTGCTACCTTCACCACCTTTGCAATATGTCCCCTAAACTTCAGGTTTCTATCAATCATCAACCCCAGATCTCTTCTCTCTCTCCCCTACTTCCTCCAGTATAACTCCTCCCATAGAGTATGCAGTGTCCCATTGATGTTTCCCAAACCTCAAGACCTTACATTTTGCTGCATAAACCGACATCCCCATTCATTTGCCCATCTGTCTAGCTTATTCAAATCCTCTTGCAGGGTTGCCACATCTGCACTATTACTAATAATCCTTCCCATCTTCGCATCATCTGCAAACAACTGAATATCCCCTTGCAATCCACTGACAATGTCATTGATATAAAGGTTAAACAATATAGGTCGCAGTACTGAGCCCTTTGGGACCCCACTTGTAACCCTCTGCCTTGAAAATGCCCCACCATACACAACTCTCTGATACCTATCAGACAGCCAATCTTGAATCCAGTTGACCAATCTGACATCCAGACCCATGTGCTGCAACTTAAATATCAGCTTATCATGTGGCACCCTGATATTCGCTTAGTCTAAGAAAATGGCAGTATATGCCTTTCTCTCATTTAATGCTCTTGTAACTTTATCATAAAAGGCTAGCATATTGCTAAAACAAGAGCGCCCCTTCACCAATCCATTTTGACTCTCACAGATAACATTATCCTCATCTGCCCAATGCTGTATAAGGTCCTTCACTACTTTCTCCAAGATCTTACTAACTACTGATGACACACAGACACTTCCAGTCTGCTACTGCCCTTATGCAATGGCACTATCTTACCTTCCTTCCATTCCATGGGCACCTTTCCAGTAGCCAGACTTTCATTGAAAAGCCAGGTCAAAGACACTGTCAGTTCCCTAGCACATTCTCTCAAAACTCGTGGTGAAATACCATCCAGTCCCACAGCTTTACTGACATCCAGAGTACTAAGTATTTGAAACACACTCTCCTCCTGTACCTCTAAACCTTGAACCTGCCCTATCCCTCTAGCATTAAAACTGACTCCTCCAGGATGAAATACTCCAATAAAGTGGTCATTAAACAATTCTACTATGTCCTCTGCATCAGTCACTCTATTCCCATTTTTATCCCACAATGTCATTCTTCCACAGTCATTTCTCCTCCTACTGGCTAGAACAGTCTAGCTAAAATAGCTAAAACATTCCCTAGGATTTTCCTTGGATCTATGGGCCAATCTTTTCTCATATTCCAGTTTCGCTTTCCTTACGATGCTAGTCACTCTCCTGGCTTGTGTCTTATATTCTTCTTGCATCTCCTCTTCATCTGTTTCCTTATATCTCTTCCATTGCCTCTTTTTCGCATGTAGCTCCTGTTTAATATTGTTTGTCATCCACTTTAATCCAAATTGTGTCCTCTTGTTCACTCGTAGTATACAACTTACCATTGCTGCTAACAAATATTCTTTCATAATTTCCCACGCACTAATGATATCCCAGCCTTCCAATTCCTCCCTCCATGAAACTTCCCCAAGTTGATGTCTAGACTATAATAATCACCTGCCTTATAATTCCATATACGTTCCCATCTCTTTGATTCTCCTGCATGTCTATTCATTTTCCAAGTCAAAACCATATGGTCACTCTCTCCAACTGGTGGGAGAGATGTCATCTCAGTTATTATCAACTCTTCTGATGCTATAACCAAATCCAAAACTCTTGAACCTCTTTTTCCCTCTATTACATGTTGCCTAAGACATTTCTCTCTTAAGAATTCTAGAAATTCCATTCCCTTATTGCTACATGCGTCTTCCTCTCCCCAATTTATGCTACTGTAGTTAAAATCTCCTATAACAATCATTCTTCTTGCACTTTCCAAACTCAACTGTCTAAACATTTCCTGGTCCCCACCCTCTGTACTCCTGGGTCTGTAGCAACACCCTATTAAATATCCTGTCTTGCTCACCTCTACCTCACACCATATGCTTTCAAAATCATTAGTGCCACTGCCTTCCAAAGTCTCCACTCTTAGAGGACATAGGTCGTCACTTATCATAAGCAGTACTCCACCACCACGCTTTCCATTCCTATCCTGCCGAAAAATGCTGTACCCAGCGACTTCTATTCCTGTTATTATATCCTCTTCTGTCAACCACGTCTCAGTGATCCCAATAATTTTTGGCCAGGTTGATGCTATCTGCCACCAATTCCTCTCCCTTATTCCAGATACTCCTGGCACATGTATAAAGCATATAAATGCCGTTGTTTCTATACCCAGCATTATACCCTCTAGACTCCACGGGGCTCAGTGTTAGCTGATGTCGTCCCCCTTCTCTCAAGTACCCATTCCCACAAGAGGCCATCCCTGCTACCATCCTCATTGGGACACACTGACTTGTTCAGAACAATAATCTCTCCAGATACCTACGTCCTTCATCATTCAAATGTAAGAGGTCTCTCATATAATTCTTCTCTGCCCTCAAATGTACTTCATGCATCCACATATTCCAGTCCTCTCTTGTCACACATTCTAGCTAATTATGTCATTCAATATTACTGCTCTTCTGCTCAGCCCGTCATTATCATACCTAGGCAACACACACACACTATCTTTCCTCTCTGTGTCTTCTTTCGTACCACCTCAAGCAAGAATCTCATATCTCTCGCTGCCCTATTTACACCACCACTCAAGTCATTTGTTCCCACCATCACAATTATCTCATCCACCTTTTCACCTCTCTTAACTGCCAATGCCACACTTTCTGTTGTTCCTCCTGGCAAACACTCATCACGCATCCAATCATGAACACAACGGATCA
The DNA here is from genome assembly GCF_054136105.1 of Typopeltis vanoorti. Classification (NCBI taxonomy): domain Eukaryota; kingdom Metazoa; phylum Arthropoda; class Arachnida; order Uropygi; family Thelyphonidae; genus Typopeltis; species Typopeltis vanoorti. The sequence goes on along the minus strand of NC_143557.1, from coordinate 19,942,859 downwards.
TTGAGTCGCCATACATTATACCTCTTACCATTCCCTCTCTCCTAGTGTTTCCATTTTCTCCTCTTCTAGCACTCCCATAGCTCTCTCATTCCGTCTCTCTCTCTGTTTCCATTCTCTCCTCTTCTAGCACTCTCATTCCATCTCTCCCACTGTTTCCATTCTCCCTCTTCTAGCACTCCCATACATCTCTCTCATTCCATCTCTCCTACTTTTTCCATTCTCTCCTCTTCTAGCACTCCCATGCCTCTCTCATTCCATCTCTCCTGCTATTTCCATTCTCTCCTCTTCTAGCATTCCCATACTTCTCTCTCATTCTCTTTTCTACTATTTCCATTCTCTCCTCTTCTAGCACTTCCATACATCTCTCTCTCTCTCCCCTCTTCTAACACTCCCATACCTCTCTCTCCCCCTACTGTTTCCATTCTCTCCTCTTCTAGTACTCCCATACCTCTCTCTGTCTCTCTCATTCCCTCTCTCCTACTGTTTCCATTCTCTTCATTTCCATTCTCTTCATTTCCATTTCCACATCCAATTCCATTCTCATCTCTTTTATCATTCCCAAATTTCTCTCCTCTCCTATCATTCCCAAAACTCTCTCTCCCCTACTCCGATTTGCCTTGCATTTATCTCTTCCATTCTCCTAATCTCATCTTTCATACTTCTCCCAAGACATTCTACCTCCTCTTTCAGCTCTTCTATCTCCCTCTGCAGGTCAGTCACTCTTAATCGAAATTCACTCTCCCAAACAAAACCATCTCCTAAACTTTCACAGTCACTCACGCCTTCTACATTATCAACTATTATTTTCTCATTCATATTTTTTTCTTCATTCTCTCCTATCACACTACTCGTCTTTTGGTATTCATTTCCCGTTTCTGGAGCAACAATGTCGGTTATTGAGATATCTACTGCATTTATTTCCTCCCACTGCCTGCACTTTATGCACACACGCACCCCCCCCCCCCCTCTCTCTCACAAGCCAGATATCCAATTCCTGAGATGCATGCATGCCTGAAGTACTGCATGCCACAAACTCCCTTATTATATTGCTTATGATAGAGTTCTTATATGACGGAGGATTTAAGAACTGCATTCGCAAATTGGCAACACGCCATTTGCGTCTGCAGCTGAATCTGCCATCATTCGTTACTGCCGATGGACTACTAGCATAATCGTTAATTATTCAAAATAGTGTCACTAATTAGTGTCAAAAATAAATGCTAAATAAGTATTAGGGAGTATAAAAAAATAAGAAAAGTACAAGCAATTACATGCAAAACAAAACATTAAGTACACTAAATAAAATGAAATAAAACTAAATACAGTAATGAAAACTTAGCTTTGTCTTGTCTTCCACCGTTAGGCATCCGACCCCATCTTCTCAGTAACCAAAATACACAATATCGCGACAACAACTAACTTTAAAAAACAACCACTTAAGTACACTCGTATTCCAGAGAAAAAATTTAGCACTCAAAAACGTAGAAAAACGGACTATTCACCGATTAAAAATCACTTCAGCACAGCTCAAATTCACCGCCAAGTGCTACAGCGACCCTAGCGCCACTCTACTGGCTTGGAAGTGGGTTGAGCATTTTATGTGTGATAATGTGTTGCCAGTATAGTGTGTGAGTGCTCTAGCTAAATGTTTGGCTAATTTGTATGTGGGGGAATCAATGCCATCCACTATGGGACGTAATGGCACATTTTGTTTATGTATTTTTGGAAGTTCATATATTCGGGGGCAGGGGGTCTAGAGTTAAAAGGTTTTGGTTTGTTGGTAAGAGTGTTCTAATTTGGGAGCTGGTGGGATTATACTCAATAGGGAGGTAGGTAGCCCAATCTAACAATAAAGCATTAAGCTTACCTGTGTAGTCGGCTTTGTATCTCATCTTTGCTTTAACATGTTTAGGCTTAATGGTTTGTTACAACTAATAACTTGGCTTCATAGAAATATAATTAATGCTATGATAGAGAAATAATTTATTTAGTTTTGTATTTTTGTGTGAATCCCACTGTGATTGGCTGTTAATCTGTAATACATAGTATTAATACCATGGGTGAGCTGAGGATTAGGTAATCTGATAAATCTATTCTAGAGACCAAATGTGGATCTTTCTGAAATCAATTCAGTCCTCCAGTAAGCATGGTGGTAGTGGTGGTGATCTCACACTGGATAATGAAATTTATTTATCGCCTGATGAAGACATTCACAAATCATTCAAACACAGAAATTCGAATGCATGGGAAATTCGAACCCACAGCTTATTACGTAACACGTAAATGATAGACATCATATCAACTGTTATTACGATGTCTATCATTTATGTTTTTCTTGCTGACATGTTTGTCATGTATATCCACTTCTGTATAGAAGGTGTAGGTGAGGCAGTTGATAACTTAGTAATACAATATTTGTCACAACTGCCACACACTTGGGAGTAGCTCACACATCTTCATGCAGACAGTGCTTTCAACCAATGAGAGCATTATAAGAGTGGTTTAGGAAAGCAAAAATTCAAATTGTTCAGGACAAACTATAAAATGTCAATATTTTTAAATTAGAAATAAAAACAAAACAAGTTAGGAAATGTACTTGTAATGTAACAGTGCTGTCATATTGGTGACATTGGTCTTATCTTCATATATCATTCAGTTATTTGTTCCATAAATTAAATGAACATAGTTTCCAATATACATAAACAAATTTGTTTATGCATAAACAAAACAAATATGAGTTCAGCCAGTGGTATGGATCACCATTAACATCAGGGGGTAGTTTGTGGTGATTAGGGAAAGGATGTTTACATAATTTTATCATGAACTCAACCACAACAGATGGATGATCAGCAAACAATCAACTTTTGGTAGAGTCCCTCACAATGAAGAGTTGGATCATCCCGTCTGGTTGAGTTCATGCTAGAACCATAAAAATCCTCTCCCTAGTGATGGTAATGCAGTGTTCCATTGATGCATATCATATTAATGCACAATGGCAAATTACATGAATTATGACTATATCAACGTGATGTTAATATATGGTGAATCTTAATGTAATGGGAGGGCTGCCCGTCGATTGTACACACAGCATTTCCCACATCATCCAATTCCATCGCACATCCTGTTTACCAACATGAATCAGCAAATGGAGGAAACGGGATCCTTTAATGCCAACAGGCATAACTGTGGAGCTCCAAGTACTTGCTGTACTCCAGACTTCGATGAGGAGGTGGTTCGTCAGGTTGAGGAGAACCCCTCTGTGAGTATTCATAGTGGCATTGCACATGTCCCTCACTCCAGCACTTGACAGGCTTGGCACGCCAATCAGCTCCATCCCTTTCAGTATCAGAAGGTTCATTGAGCCCAACCGATTTTGCATCATGGAATGGGTTTTGTAGGTGGTTCAGTCAGTGTTGTATAAAAGAGCCTTGATTTCCAGAACTGGTGCTCTTCACCGATGAAGCTGTATTCACTAGGCAACTGCCAGAACAGCCACATTTGATCTAGGAACAACCCTCACATCACTCACCACCATGGATTCCAGAGCAAGTTCGAATAAGTCAACACATGGGCAGGCATAGTTGGCGATGAGTTGATTGGGCCATATCTTCTTCCATCCTGCCTGAACAGCCCTATGTACTTGATATTTCTGCAAGAGACATTGCCACTGTTGTTGGAAGATGTGCAACTCCACATTAGACAACACATGGTTTAACACAATGGTTTAAACACAACAGTGTGCCACCACACTTTTCACATGACATCAGACACTACCTCCACCAAATGTTTGGTGGGTGATGTATTGGCAGAAATGACTCAGTGGCATGGCCTACACATTCACTGGGCAACTCCGTTGGACTTTAATGTCTGGGGCCACATGAAGAGTCTCATGTACGAAACTTCTGTGGAGTCAGTAGATTTGTTGGCAAGGATACTGACTCCAGTGGGTGAGATCCAAACCATGCCAGGTATTTTTGAAAGAATGTACCAGAACTTGCTATGCAGGTAATGCATGCTGTGAAGTTGGTGGTTCAAACTTCAAGCACCTTTTGTAAATGTTTATGAAATTAAAACATAATTTACACTGCGTCTGACATTTATATTCTTTATGAAGTGCACATGAAACATTTTCAATCTGTGCCATTGCAACAGCATGTTTGGGGACACGGATTGCTAATCAAAACGTGATCCAGAAGAGATAGGAGAGCAGGGCATTACTTCTGATAATATCAGATGATTTTAGTTCCAATTATGGTAGAAACTCATGAAAGCAATAATAGTAATAATGACCCCACATAACAGTGAGTTTCATGCTATCTGGTATGAAGTAAAGGTGAACAGGATGAAATATATGGCAGGGTGTTGCTACAGATCTGACGGTCCAGTTACTGGAGACAAAGAAATGCATCACCAAAATCCCTGATGGGTACTAAATAAGTTCTCGTTATAGGAGACTTATATCTGAACATTGATTTGATAGTAAAGAAAAGACGAATGAAGGAGAATTGAGCTATTGTGAGACAACTTTCTCAAGGGGCATATGAAAGAAGCAATATATGGGTGTTCCAGTTAGGACAGATTACATGCTGAACTACAAAGCTGCAAAGTATAACAAATTCCATAATATCAAAGGTTTTCTAAATGGGAAGAATATCAGCAGTGCATGGAAAGCTTTGAAAAGATGTTTGAATAATGCAGTATCTGAATATTTCCCTAGAGTGCAAATAGGGTGGAAGTGGATGCACAACCTTATTAAATAAGGGATCAGTAAGAATAGGATAGGTGGAAGAAATATCATCAGAATAAGAATGAGAGGAATTATGAAATATATGCATAGATCAGAAAAGTTACAAGTATGTAAAGAAAGCTAATTCAGAGTATGAAAAGAAATATTTTGTCTGTGAAGGCTAAAGATAACCAGAGAATTTTGTTGTCATGCTGCAAATAAAAAAAACACAAATATGGAAGTATAGCTTTACTGAATGCAAATGGTATACCCTTGTGTCAGAAACAGATGTGATTGTTCTAAAATCTCTCAACCTGGTATATATGTAACATAGTGCACAGTGCATAGTAGCAGTTTCTAGAGCTGTTGCATAACCTGAATAAGAATTTTGCAATAGGGACAGTGTAGATGAGATATCAGCACATGTGCTAACAAATGGTCAGCCAAACTAGTGAAGTTCTTGACGTGTTTGTATAGTTAGAGTCTCAGTGAAGGGTATGTAAAGAATGTACAGTAATCCCATTGCGCAAGAGTAGTGTAAAGACTGGTGGTGTCTAACTATTGACCTATCAGTATCTCCTGAATGGTTATGAAGATTTTAGAGAAGTTGGTAAGAATTCATATACAGAAATGGGTGGACAAACAAATTATACTTTGCAAGAAACAACATGGGTTTACTAATGGAAAGTCATGTCTAAGCAGTTTCTCTTATTGTACAATAATGTTAAGGCTAAGTTGGATAAAGGGAATGAATATATTATCATACCATTGTACTTTGCTAAGGCATTTGATAGAATATCACATGAAAGGCTTTTGCATAAACTAGAGAATATGGGATTGGAATATAAACTATTGACTTGGATAAGTTGGTGGCTGACAGAAGATTGGTAGAGCCTCTGCTACTAATATCTCAGTTAAGTAAGTTTGAGTGTGGTTAGTAGTTGGAAGGAGACCAATCGTTCGATGCTGTTGGCACACTCTCTCTCTCGATGAGTCTTTGGACTCCCTGGAGGTGTCAAATAATAATAATATAATATCAGAAAGTGCTATATGGGACATGTGAATCTAGATATAAGTTGACCAGTGGTTTACTCCAGGGATCAGTCCTTGGACCATTGCTGTTCAATCTATATGTCAATGATGTTGTTTAGGACCCTGACAGAAGATGTTCAGTTGCTTGCTGATGATGCAAAGGTAGGCTTGGACAATCAGGGATGCTACTGATATACAGCACTAATGAAACAATTTGAATAGGCTGTAAGTGTGGGCAAATGATAATGGCAGTCAATTCAGTGTTGGTAAGTGTAATGTTATGCATTTTAGCATGTTGAGATATCCGACAGCATATTGAAATTGTGGGCTTATACTTAGGGAAACTGATCAGGCAAGGAGTTATGGTGGATAGGAATTTGAAGTTCAGAGGTCAAAGAGCAAAACTTGCAAATACATCTCAGAGGATGTATTGCAATGTTGAAATGAACATTGACATATAAGGAGGTCATTTTTCCTATTTACAAGGCCTAATGAGAGTCTGCCTGGACTACTCTGCTTTTTGTCTTCTGGGTTTCAAGGGGATGAAGAAGCTATAGAAAGGCTGCTGCGAAGAAGAGTTATAAAGAAAACAGTTGATATAACAGAGACATTTAAGTTAACCAGAGGATTTTCCAAGATTAATATTCTTAAAAAAAAAACAAAAAAACCTACCTATAAATTTATTAAACCACTTGACAGCCTATATGAGAAAACAATAATAAGCATAAATAAAAGCAAGAACAGAACAAAACATATGAAGTAATAAAAGAACAGATGATAACCAAGAAAGAAGGAATACAAATACATAATAATTTTATTTTCGATATGTTATTCTTTGCAGATGACCAAGTGATATCTGTAGTAAATGAGAACAATCTACAGAAAAAACTGTATATAACTGAATTTAATAATTTAACAGCATAATATAATAATATCAGTTTCTCAGGAAAAAACTTATAAACTGTCATTCAGAGAGAAAATGCTTATCAGAACTAAAATAGTTATAGATGACAAAATAACCGAATAAGTCAATAACTTTAGTTATTTGGGCTGTAAATTAAGTTACAATAAAGATTTAGAATTTCTGTCAAAATTAGCAAATTCTCACAAGTAAATGGAATAATAAATAAAAACATTGACTAAACTAAATAAATAGTCACCAAAAGACATACTAAGAATGCATGATTAATTAATATTTTATCAGTACCATTATTACGAAGCATGGACAATAATAGGAATTAAGAATCACTGCAGCAGAGATGAAGTACATGAGAAGAACAGCAAGGAGTAGAAGACTGGATAAAATGAAATGAAGATATACTGAGAGAACTAAAACAAACACCAATAATGGAAACAGTAGAAAATACAGAACTAAATGGAAAGAACATTTAGAATGAATGATGTGGAAAAAAAAACCCAGTAAGATGATGAATTACAAACCAAGGGGTTGAAGAAGCTGAGGTAAACTGATGGAATGCTAGGGCAAATCCAAAATAAGCCACCTGGCCTAGATTCGTGAAAATAACTAGAAGAATATGGAAGAGGATTATGCTTAACAGTACATGACAAGGAGGGCAGAAAAAATGGCAAGCTGGCACTGGATGCTATACAAAGGTGTAATGAAAAGGAAGTAAGGAGTAGATTTTTATAAAATAGCAAGTAGTGGGTAAGTGGAATACATTTCCAAAGTACATTATGAATTCTAGGCGTGTGAATTTAAGGGTTCAGTATGATGAACATGTTACTTCTTGAATAAACCCTCCCACCATGAGTATGTTGACTGGATGGAAGCTTGTTAGAATGTTGATAGAGACTTGAGGAAGTGGTTGTGGCAGATAAAGGATAATAGTGTTGATGGAAAAGACATTAGCCTGTTGTCCAGATACGACAATAGTCAACTGAGAATGAGAGCATAGATAATGAATAACAAGATGATTGAGTTGTATGAAGAAAAGGGAGTTTGGTTTGTGAATTTGAAGGAAAGTTGGAATGGTTTAAAGTTGATGGATTGCATTTGAATGGATTTGGTGTTGGGCATTTAGAAAGGCCATTGTTTGCTGAGAAGGCACATAATGTAGTTAATGATCCAAAGTGTACTAGTGAAGCAGGATAGCACAGCTCAACAGTTTGCACAACAGAAGAATGAAGGATATGAGGTTGAAGATGTGATTGTAGCATCACAAGGTGATGGAATGTATAAAGGTGAGGATGAGACAGGTATGAATGGCAATCAGAGTTAGGATCAGGGGAAATGGGAGTGGGCAGACCAAAGAGAGAGGTGTGGTATAGCAGCTAGAATAGAGAATGTTGGTGCTGGTAGAACGTCCTCAAAGATACATGGATTGTTATGTTTGTATGCAAATGTAAGGAGTACTTGAAATAACAGAGCTTAATTTGTCACATTGAGTTAGTATGCTCAAAGATAATTTGTTTAAGTGAAACTTGGTTGTCTGACTGTAAGGATGAAAGGATGTGAAGGTGAAAAGAGGAAGGGAGGAGTGCTGTTAATGATTGAAGAGGAATTGTCCCCCCAGAGTGTGAAAATTGATAGTACAAGTGCAAATGTTGAATCTGTGTGGTGTGAAGTTGAAATTTACAGGCTAATATATCTGATAGAATGCTGTTATAGGCCAGAGAATGTAGAGAATACTGATTGTGAAATGTTTAGGCAAATTGGTTGGACAGGTAAAAAGAAAGTGATCATGTTGAGAGACTTTAATTAATGGAATAAAGAATGGAAGGATGAGATTGTATATGGGAATAAGGAAAGTGAGTTTGTTGAATTTCTGAGGAATAAAGATCTTAAGCACCATGTGACTGAAGCAACTAGAAGTTATAGTTTTAATTAATATTAAATATTAATAATATTAATATTAGTTATAGTTTTTTAATTAATATTTTAGTATACGTTGTCATTTCCCGAAAAATTTAAAGTCGTATGTAACCAACGTTTCTACAAGAAATTAGAAGTTATAGTGTTTTGGATTTGGTGATAACTTCACAAGATGTAGTTGTTAATGAGCTGCCCATTCAGAGACTGATCATGAGGTACTTGTTTGGGAAGTGGTGAAACAAGAAAAGGTTACCACCAAAAACAGATATATCTGGAAGTATAAGGTGGGTGATTATAGGAAGCTCTGTAGTCAACTGGCATCATTACGTTGGATAGATGAGCTGTACAGAAAATATGTTGGCTACATGTAAATTCATAAGCCAGTATCTGATACGAGATATGTATAACTGCATACCATGATTTAAGCGAGTAAATAGAGTAGGAGTGAAATGGATGCATCATGAAATCAAGAAAGCTGTGTTGGAAAAGAAAATGCTATGAAGGAAGTACAAGACAGTTGGTGGTGATTGGATCCATGAAAAGTATAAAGTGCAGACTAGGAAGGTGACCAGCATGGTAAAGAAAGAAAAGGTGCAGTATGAGAGGAGATTGCCTGGTCAGACCAGAGAATTATTCTGCTATATGGCAAGCGAGAGAAAGAATAACTATGACAGGTTGACACTGGTAGATAGTCATAGCAGCAGAGTGACCATTGCTAAGGATATAGTGGTATTATTGAATGAGCTCTTTATCAGCATATACCATACTGTTGTAAATGATGTTGTGTAATATATAGAAGGGAAGAAAGTATTAGGAGAATGGGAAGTGAAAGAATCAGGGATGTATTAGGTGATGATTGGTTAGATGTTAATAAGGCTGTGGGAATTGGATGACACATTGCCACATATTCTTAAGGAATGTGCACAACAGTTATCTTTACCTGATTTTGTAATGAAAGTCTTGTAGTGGGTAAGGTTCCTAAAGAGTGGAACAGAAGCAAAATAGTACCACTCCACAAGCATGATTATAGAACAGAAGTTTCCAGTTATAGACCAGTCTGTATAACTGCAGTTGTAGTCAAGGTGTTGGAGATATTGGTTAGAAATAGAATACAAGAATGGGTTGATGGACATAGTATTCTTTATGATGGTCAGGATGCATTTTATAACAAGGTGACAAGTGTGTTCGATAAGCGAGAATCATATACAGTGATATCCTTAGACTTTGCAAAAGAATTTGATAGATTGCCATGTCATAAGTTGGTGTACAAGCTGCAGACAGTGGGAACATATAGTATATTGGTTAGATAGATTACCAGCAAGTTGTGTATGATGGAGCAGTGTCTCAAAATAAATAAATAATAAAAATTAAAAAAAGAAAAAGAAGAGGGTAAATAGTGGCATGTCCCAGGGTTCTGTTCTTGGACCCTGCTGTTTAACTTGTTTGTAAATGAACTGGGAACCTTCAGTTGTTTGCTAGTGAGAATTATAAGTACCACTGCTGATATTAATTCCTTTCAGGAAGATTTGAATAGGCTTTTAACTTGAACAAAGAAATATGGGTTTGAGTTTTAATATTAATAAGCGCAAGGGGTTGCATTTTATAATGTAAAAATATAAGGCTATGCTATATTGATGGGTGTTATAACGAAGTGGATGAGATTCGAGATTTAGGAGTGATACATTAAAGATACCAAGAAATTATATACTTGGGTTTAATCCTTTCCCTAAGGAAGAAACAGTGTTTTGCACGTGAAATATATTCTGGTAGTTCACACGTGAATATATTTTACATGCAAAACATTGTTTTGCTTCCTTGGGTAAAGGATTAAAACCAAGTATATAATTTCTTGGTATCTTTAATGTATAATAGATCCAAGGTAAAAAAACTTTCAACATCTTTCTCTCATCTAGAGATCTCTATAATAAGTTCTAGCACCTTTTGGCTACTTGTATATGAGATATATATGACTTCTGCATTACTTCAACTTTGGTATCTCTCCTGGGTCTGGCTCCCACTCCCACTGATTTGCTTTTGTGCTGAAGTGGTTGCTTTCCCTGAGATATGAGCAGCTATAATACTCAGTGGTGGGGTGAAACTGCCATTGGGCAGATCCACCGCTGAGGGTTCTTCTTGGTGGTGTGAACCTGTCACTGAGTTTAACGATCCTTTGAGTCACTCATTGTTGGGTAATCTGAGGGGTCGCATGAGTTTTTGGAGAGGTATTCCCACACACACATACCTCAATAAAGGTTGTCCCCGCATTGTGGTTCATACGATCACTTGGGTGGTAACTGCCCCAAATCTAAATGTTTCAACTGCATGGAGATCTGATATATCGCTAATCAGTGTCTCAAACCCTGTCAGAAATGTGAAAGTTCTGAACACCTCGTTAACACCTGTTCTTTTAGAACTTTCGCTGAAAGAGTGGTTGCACTGGTAGAGCCAGTTAGAACACAGTATATATATATATATATATATATCAGAGCAGCATAATGAAGAATTCCCCAATCTTTCAGTTCAGTCTAGTAAATACGCCACTTTTAAACAAACTGCACTTGGTAAAATCACAAAAAGTGCACAACCAAATCAGATAGAAATTAGCCCCAAAATTCCAGATCTGCAAGAGCCACTTTCCCAGTCAAATATAGATGGAACAACATCAGTTGAAATTAGCAATAATGAACTTAGTATAACAACTGAACAGATACAAGATAAAATGCAAAAACATGAAACTGTTCTAAAAGGAGAAACTGGAGAAGAAACAGAAAAGCAAGTAAGACAACTGAAAGAACTTAATATGCAGACAAGATCATCAAAAAGGAATGATGAATTAATAAAAAAAATTGAGGATAAACAAAAGAAAATTTGAAAAAAGGAACTATATCTAAAAGAAAAAGAAGTAATAAAAATAATTATAAAATAATAAATTAAAGATGCCAAGAAATTATATTCTTGATTTAATGCTTTATCCAAGTTAAGCAAACAAAGTTTATGTCTGAAGTATTTTCAGAACTGGGCAACTCATATATGAAAGCTAATGACTTCACATCACTTGCCTTAGTATCCCATAATGCAAAGCATATATCCTTACAGACATGTATAATGCTATGCATTATGGGAACGATCACTACCCATTACTATGGGTAATGACCCACTACTATGTCATAGAACCCCACTTGCAACTTTCTGCTTTCCACCATACACAACTCTCTGATACCTATCAGACAGTCAATCCTGAATCCAGTTGACTAACCTGACATCAAAATGAATGCACTGCAACTTAAATAACATCTTATCATATGGCATCCTGTCAAATGCCTTTGCAAAATCCAAAAAAATGGCAGTATATGCCTTTCCCTCATCAACTGCTCTTGTAACTTTATTATAAAAGGCAATCATATTAATAAAGCAAGAGCGCCCCTTAACAAATCCATGTTGAATGTCACAGATAACATTACCCTCATATGCCCAATGCTGTGTATGGTCCCTCACTAATTTCTCCAAGATCTTAACAACTATTAATGAAACACAAACTGGCTTATATTTAGACACATCCAGTCCGCTACTGCCCTTATGCAATGGCACTATCTTACCTTCCTTGGGTACCTTTCCCGTAGCCAGACTTGAATGGAAAAGCCAGGTCACTGGACCTGTCAGTTCTTTTGGATATTCTCTCAAAACCTGTGGTGAAATACCATCCAGTCCCACAGCTTTACTGACATCCAGGGTATTCAGTATTTGGAACACACTCTCCTCTTGCACCTCTAAACCTCAAACATGTCCTATCCCTCTAGTATTAAAACTTACTTCTCCAGGATGAAATACTCCAACCAAGCATTTATTGAACAATTCCGCTATGTCCTCTGCATCAGTCACTCCATTCTCATTTTTATCCCACAATGTCATTCTTCCATAATAATTTCTCCTCCTACTGGCCATATAGTTAAAAAATTCCCTAGGATTTTTTTGGATCATAGTGTCAATTTCTTCACATATTCCAGTTTCGCCTTCCTCACCATACTAGTCACTCTCCTGGCCTGAATCTTACACCCTTTGTCCAAAAAGAAACCGAACTTTTCGAAAATAGAAGAAACTAGTGGCGCCATCTGTTGTATCTTTTTGTTGTCGAAAGCAGCAACTTTCATTATTGTTGTGTCAACTGTTTATGACATTTGTTTCATTAGAAGCCAAGTTATGGTGCAAGGGTGACATTTTTTTTTTTTGACGAATGGTCATAAAATGAGTTTCAAGCAGAGAGCTGCGATTGACTTTTGTGTTAAACTTGGTAAATGTTTTACCGAAATGCATCAAATGTGTTTTGGTAAAAAGCATACAGCGATGAATGCTTATCCTGTACTCCAGTTTACGAGTGGTTTAAGCGATTTCAAAGTGGTCGTGAGATGCTTGAAGATGACGAAAAGTTGGGCTGTCCAAAAACTGGACTGAGCAAAGTTAACATCCAAAAAAAGTGTGTGATTTCATCAAAGAAAACCCGAAATCATCCATAAGATTGATTGAAGATGAATTAGGAATTCCAAAATTAACTGTGCACAACATTTTGACCGAGAGTTTGGGCCTTCGTAAATTGAATTCATGATTTGTTCCCCACAAGCTGACCGACAACCAAAAAATGTATCGAATTAAACACTGCAAGGACCTCATTAAAACTGCTCGAAGGACTCAAACTTCCTTGAAACAATTGTTACCGGTGACAAAACATGGTATTTTGAGTATGAACCCAAAACAAAGCTCTGGAGTGCTGAGTGGAGACCACCAGAAGAGGGACATCCGAAAAAAAGGCAAAAAGTAAAGACAATGCTGATTTGTTTCTACGATTCCAAGGGCATTATCCACAAAGAATTCGTTCAGCCTGGCCAAAAACTCAATGTGAATTTTATCTTGAAGTTTCGAAGCGATTGATAGCGAGAATTCGTCGCGTACGGCATGAATATTGTGATGCACGCAGCTGGCCACTTTTGTACGATAATGCACTATCTCATCGTTCTAACATTGTGAGACAGTTTCTGAGCAAAAACCAAGTTTGTGTGTTGGATCATTCACTGTATTCACCTGATTTAGCACCCTGTCACTTCTTTCTCTTCCCCCGACTTCATTTGCCGATGAAAGGAAAGCAATATGACACCATTGAAAACATTCAAACTGCAGTAACCACGACCCTCAACAGTATCCCAAAAACCAATAGAAAAAACTCATTTAACAAATTAATTGACCGTGCCAAACGCTGTATCGAAGCTGAGGGAGAGTATATTGATTGAAATAAATGATTTGAATAATTATAATTGGCCTGTGTTTTATTTTCTGTCAAATATTCGGTTTCTTTTTGGATAGAGGATGTATATTCTTCATGCATCTGCTGTCCACCTCTCTCTCCTTATATCTCTTCCATAACCTCTTTTTCACCTGCAGTTCCAATCAGGGTCTTATACAGTGGAACTATAACTCTTTTATCTCTGCAGGTCAGTGTCCTTCTCAGTATTGCAGCAATTCTCTGGGTTACCTTCACCACCTTTGCAATATGTTCCTTGAATTTCAGTTTTCTATCAATCATCACCCCCAGATCTATTGGAATTAAATAAGATATTAAAAAATTAGAATTAAAAAGAATTAAATAAATTATACAATTTTTAATATTTTATCTGAGAAAGAATTTATAATCCGCTTAAGATGTCAGTAAGTTTGGTCAAGTAAATGTAATTTTTGATGATAAAAATATAAGGAATAAAGAATACTATATATTTACAGGGTGGTTCAAAATTCCACGTACAAACTTTGAGGGGAGGTAGAGAACATCAAAATCAGTATGATCAGAAATAACACAAGGCAGTAAGTAGTGTAAAAAACTTTATTAGGCGTAACTGAACAGTTCAATAGTAGTTAGATACACAGCATGGTAAACGAGGTGCATATCTGCCATCTCAGCGTTCGTAAAATGACGCATGTTCTTCGTACGACGTCAAAAGCTTGAATGAGGAAGCCCCAATTGCACACCTGGAGTGCTGCCGAACAGTACCACCTATCACTTTCGGGTGGTGTTTCCAGTCATGCTTTCCTATGTGAATATGGTTGATTTTAATGTTCTCTACCTGCCCTCAAAGTTTGTACGTGGAATTTTGAACCACCCTGTATATATATGTAATTCTGTCTTTTCTGCATTAGGAGACTGTTTTCTGAAACTCCTGGAAAGCCAACTCTTTAATACCATCGTATGTGAACTTCATATTTGGATTTATTTTATAACATATCCACACTCTAATCATGCTTATTATTATTATATGATATCTCCATGGAGTCTGGAGACTCATCATGAGAGATCCACACTAATATTTATACATATAAAGTCTATTATACTTCTCTTTAAATTTATTCACTCTCAGGTCACTCACAACTAATTCTGGCAATTAATTCCATTGGTTTACCACTCTTCATGCAAAAAATCTTGTCTGCACACCCTTACTACCACACACTTACAGAACTTTCATGAACTTTCATTTTATAAAACCCCTTTAACGTCTTATAAGTTTCGATCATATATCCTCTTTCTGCCTGTCAACTAAACTTTGTAACCCACACTCTTTCAACCTATCCTCATAAGGAGCATTCCACAGACATATGTCCAGCTTGGTTACTCATCTCTGAATCTACTTTACCACCTCCTGATCTCCAAGAAACCCAGGTGACCTAATCTGTGCATAATGGTCAAGAATGCAGCCAAATCATAGCTTCATAAACATAGATAACAACTTCCCTATCTTATACTTGTTGGCATGCTTTTCAAGATCTAAGTTATTTTCCAAACTTTTGCAATATACCCTCCGAACTTCAATTTTCTGTCCACCATTTTCTGCAAGTCCTTAGCATCATCATTTTTCTGCATTCCAGTACTATCAATGTGATACACACTATGCAACCTTTTCAACCTAAGTGCATAACCTTATATTTTGCAACAGTAAATTGATAATTATTATCCTTTGCCCACAGTGCCAATTTATTTAAATCATCTTGCCGGATATCTATATCACTGTTATCAATGATTGCCCTCCCCAGTTCTACATCATCAGCAAACGATTGAATATCCTCCCCTGTATCACTGATATACAAATTAATGAGTAGTGGCCCTAATACAGAAACCTGAGGTACTCTGCTAGTCACCCTCATTTTCTGATTTGCCCTTTCTTACCATACTGATCACCCTTCTTGCTTGCACTTTGTACTAGTCATGAGTATGTTCATCACTTTTTTCTTTATATTCTGCCCAAAATGTTTTTTTTTTTCTTTTTTTTTTTCAGATCCCTACTCATCTACTTAATTCCCACTTGGTTTATCCTCCTGCCCTTGTGTATGCAGTCTGATACTGCTTCTCTCAAACAATCTCGGATCACTTCCTATGCACTACTGACATTTCTTCTTTGTAGCTTCTCGAGCCATAGCACTGCCCCAAGATGATTCCTAAATCTGTCATGATTACCAACTTTATAGTTCAACATAAACCCTTTCTTGACAGAGAATTCCACTTGTTTAGCAACTTCCCAGATCAGGACTGCATGGTCACTCTCCCTAATTGAAGGCAGCGTGCCTGTTTATCTTGGTTATGGATTTATCTTCTTATGCTATTACCAAATCCAGCACTCCCAAACCTCTGGTTTCTTCTATAGCATGTTGTTTCAAGGTACTATCCCTTATCATCTGTATAAATTCCACTTCAATCTTGCCATGCCCCTTTCCTCTTTCCAGTCTTATCCCCATGGTTGAAGATGCGAATCCAGAAGGAAGGTTGGGGTTGTATTAAAGAGAATACTCTTCCATTCCCTTCATATACATATATATATATACAGGGTGGCCATAAAATAACTTTCCCTCTTTGGAGGCATCTGTAGCTAAAACCAATAAATGGAATGAGACCAAATTTTGTATTGAGACTTTCGAAGGCATGGGGAGATGATTTCTGCAAAAAAAAAAAGATTTAGTACCAAAAGTCGCCGATAGGGGAAATTTTGGCACTGGCGAAACTGCAAACAAGCAGATAATTACATTAAAGACAGATAAAATGGAATAACATTTCGACAGTGTAAGTGACAGCTGCATCAATCATTCTAGCTGGATATTCTTGCACTGCTTTCCGTCCTCTGCCAGGTCTAACTCCTAGTGATCCAGTTGCTTCAAACTTCCTAATCATAGCTCTCAGTGCTACAGCTGACATAGGACCTGTGCGCAGGTTATGAAGCCTTCTAAATTCCTGAAGGGCCGCTACGGCATTGCACTGTTTAAGGTAAAACAACTTAACAAGTAAAGCATGCTGAGGCAAGCTAGGACGCATATTGAGCACAATTCATCAGTCATTCGAATAACTGCCTGAATCCCAATCCCTTTTTAAGTGGAATTGGTGGTGCCGCTGTCACGTATGCACAGTAAAATTTGCATAATCCTTTTTACCTGCATTTACTGCAAATATTTGACTGCTTTCGGCTCTGCCAGCGCCAAAATTTCCCCTGTCGGCGACTTTTGGTACTAAATATTTTTTTTGCGGAATTCATCACCCCATGCCTTCGATAGTCTCAATATAAAATGTGGTCTCATTCCGTGTATTAGTTTTAGCTACAGATACCTCCAAAAAGGGAAAGTTAATTTATGGCCACCCTGTATATATATATACAGGGTGTTCGGGATAAATTTGACATATTTATAATTAATTATATTTTTCCGTAAGTTACATGTATTAACACACACTTCTCTTCATTTAAAAGTTTGGACCCTTCTTCATTCATATACAAGATGTCAGAAAGGATGGATAGCTGGAACCCACCTGAATCATGGAAGAGAATAACTTGTATCATGATGATTCGTGCCCGCCATCAAAATAAGGATATTACGACTGCTGCCCACTGCTCCCTGAATACAGTAAAAACAATCAGGCATGAACTAGAGTGACTACGAGGATGTAGCAAGAAGAAAGATCCCTAGCAGACGATCTGATTGCGTTCGTACAGCAGAATTCCTCGCAAATCTGCAGGAACAGGTGTTGAAGAACCCTGGCATTGGAATTCGGGCTTTGTTCGTGGAGTTGCTAACTGTAGTCAAGCCCTGGATAACAAGGGTAGCCAATGGTAGGCCGTATGTATGGCAGCAGGATTCGGCCCCTTGCCACACCTCTGGGAAAAGTCAAAAATGGTTGTCTGAAAATTTCTACGACTTCACCAGTCCAAATGTTTGGCCTCCAAACTCCCCAGACCTTAACCCCATGGATTATTTTGTATGGGGCGCAGTTGAAAAAGACACCAATCGCACTTCCAGTAATACAAAAGCCCAGTTAATGGATAAAATTAAAACAGTTTTTGCAGCCCTTCCCAGGGAGACTGTAGCATCAGCTTGTTCGAGGTTCCGAAGCAGAATTGAAGCTGTGATCGATGCTAATGGTGGTTATTTTGAGTAAATCTTGTTGATAGTATTGTAATTAACTCTGCCTGTAATGTTTTTTTGTCAATTCATTAAATTTAATAGATACAAAGAAGATTTTCTTTTTCCTTACGAAACTGTCAAATTTATCCCGAACACCCTATATATATATACAGGGTGGTTGGGACTGCACACCAATTTATATATATGCAAGGATGAATTTGAAAGACGAATTATAGAATCCAAAGAAATAGTTCTGGACCCTTCACACATGAACAACAATCTGAGCTACAATTGCCTGATTCCCATAGCGCAAGTAATCCAGTACTGGCGCTCTAAAATTAGCTGTCACACACATTCAACTCATGCTAATAATAGCACGCAGTCACCAATTCAAATATGACTGTTACTATTCTTCTTCTTTTTATTAAGCTGGAAAGTCCATGTTTTTTACCTTGTTAGTTTTATAAGTTTTGTGTTATTTCTTACTCACCTGAAGAAGTCGGGACTCGGATGAAACTAGTTATGATTTATTAAAGTTTTTTGTGTTATATCTTCTCGGGTTCTAGTCAGTTAAATATTAATTTTATAAATGTATACATCCCGAGTCAATCCTAATAACAATATATATATATATATATATAAGTCCATATACACTGCTTGGAAAGAAGTCAACAGATACGCCTGGGAAAAGTGCATTATGCCATGTAACAAGTCTTGTGTTTGTTGGTGGTATAAATTGGAGAAATATGATGCTCCAAAGTCAGTGCAACAACTTTGTCCTGGTGAAATGAATGCAAGAAGGGAACTGACAGAGTTTGAAAGAGATGTTGTGATAGGATGCCATGTTGCAGGACTATCTGTTCGGCAAATTGCTGACAGTGCAGGCTGTTCCAGGTCAATAATGGGTGATACCATACTGAGAAGGAAGCGCAGGGAGTCAACTGCAACTTCTACCCACAGTGGGTAGCAGTTGACTCCTGCCACACTCTGAACATGACTGTAGGGTGCTTTGAAGGATAATACGTAAAATCCACCATTTGTCAGCCGACACGTTGAATAATACGGAGTTCCAGACATCGACTGGAACATGAAACTGCATAAAAACATTCAGAACTAAGGCTCACAACTTGGATTTCTATGGTAGGACCACAATATTGGAGTTGTATTAAACCCTCGTGAAACCCTCCATTATCTAAGCCAGCATGAATCGTTTTCGGTGTTGCAAAGAATGTGTACAGTGGGACATGGAAGCTTGAAAAGCTGTATTATGGAGCAATGAATCACGCAACACCCTCTGCTGAGCAGATGGATGGGTGTGGTGAATGTCCAGTGAATGTCTCTTATCATAGTTTATAACCTCAATTATGAAATTTGTAGGTGGTGGTGTGATGGTATGGTTCTGTTTTTCCTGGTTTGGCCTTGGACCTCTGTTTGTGGTGCCACAAACATTTAACTCCTAGAGGTATCTGAACGTTGTGGACAATGCAATACTTACTGCTTTGTGGTGTTTCTACGGAAATGACCATTTTGTTTTTCAGCAAGACAATGCACTGTGTCATAAGGCTGCTGCAGTTGCATCATTTGTGGACATGAACATCACCACACTTGAATAGCCTCCACAGAGCTCTGATCTCAACCTATCTGGGGGATGAACTGGAGTGTCAGGCGAGTTCAAGGGACATCTGCTCCACAACAGTACAAGACTTCATTACATGCCTACAGGAAGAATGGTATAAAATTCCCATTGATTGTCATACATTTGTGAAAAGTATGCCCTGTAGGATTGCTACAATGAATCATCGCAGTGAAAGGAAGTCCTACCCTTTATTGAGGTGGGTGACTCTCTTTGTTCCTCGCACTTTGGTGTATGTTGACTTATTTCCAAGCAATGTATAAGTCAATATATGTCCTTTTTGTCCTTCAAATTCACTCCATACATCAATAAACTTCACACCATTCCTCCTGCACAGTCTTCTTGTTGACTTATTAGCAATTGTTGCCCATTTTCTCAACTCTGTCCTATCCTATCCTACTAAGGCAGCAGACTCATTCTTTACTTAATTACTTTTCGTTTTCACTTCTTTCATCAACTCTTTCATATCTGCTCTCATTGTATATTGTTTTGGCAGGAACAAATGATCTGAAAGACAAGATCATTTGTTCCTGTCAAAACAATCAACTCTTTCACTCCTTTCTTCTGCAAACTAAAGGTTTCACTAAACATCCTTGATCTTTGCACTTGGGAAACATGTTTTCATTGCTTATTCATTAAGTATACCTGTTATCATCGAATCTTCATACAATACCTTCTCCTTGTTTTCATTTTTTTGTCTCACTTTCATTATTTTCCCATTCATTTTTTCTTTTATTCTCCCACCTTCTGTACTACATGACTCGTCTCTCCATTCACTCTTGCTCCCATTTTGTCCCATGAAGGATGCCACATAAGCTTACTATTTCACTCTTTACTGTCACCTCATCATTCACATTACTTTCAGCCACATGTTTTATGCTCTCATGTATATTTCATGCACTAGAATTCACTACTTCCACTTTCTCCATAACACTGGCTATCTTTCTTTACAACGTTAATATTCATCATTTCATTTTACCACTTCCCATGGGACTCACATTTCTTGCACTTGCGCATAAAACATTTACAACACACTCTCTCACCATTCTGGCTATTGCATCTTAACCCATTCATTTTTTGAAATGAATTCCTGCAACACACACATTAGATCGTATAAAATCTCTTATGCTAAACTCAGTAGACAAGGAAGCTTTGGCTGCCATTTTCCTTGTATGCATCAGTGCCATGAAAAAATTTTATTTCTTTATGATATCCTCTATTAAATTTCTGAAACAAACAAACACACACACTCAACTTTACAGTCTAAAGTAAATAAGATATAGCCTAAAATAATAAGACTTATAGACTGAATTGTTATAATTCCTAAATAAAATAAAATAAACTCTGGGTACAATCATATCATGTGCATTTGAACATGAATCAGTAACAGCCTTTCTTTCTGATTACTTTTAATAATCCACACTTTTGTTTTCTGCCTGTCATAAAATTTCCCTTTACTGGTCGATACACTCATCTATCCTCATATCATAATCCATTACAAAGAAATAGGTGTTATCAAAATTCTTATGCACTAAGCACTCTCTCTCTATTATACTGAATCCCTTCTGCTGGAAAAACTAAACAAAAAAAAATCACTGTGATTTTTAATGGATATGACCAAATCTTCTTTCAGAGAAACCCTGATAAATTTAATCTTTTAACGTCAAGTTACAGTCTGGTCAATCTAGGCCACCAGGCATGGATACTCGATACATACTGGGCATGAGATAGGTGAGATATATTTCCGATAACATTCAGTTACAAGCATCATTATCTTATTACTAATTCCATCATGCTTAATAAGTCTTTCATTTACTTACTTACTGATGATAAAATGGACACCATTTTTTTAACTAGTCATGTGCTCCTTTCCAAAACACTATATAGTTTAATCTTAAATTCCTCTTTTCTTTTTTTTTTCTTCTTTTTTTTTCCAATTTTATCTTATTTGAACCCAAAAAATCTAATTAAACAACCCAAACTCTCTAATCATTAAGTTAAAATTGATTTGAATACTGTCTCTTGTATACAGCTAGCTTGGTCTATGGGCTAATTACTTTTCTTTTTTTTTTTTTTTTTTTGTCATCATCATCATAACACTAATTACAGTTATAGACCATATTGGTCTGTTCCAGTCTCATTATCCATCCAGTATCCTTTTTTTGAGATCTACCCTGTTTTTTCTTTCCAATTGGCTTATATTTTAGTATATAAGCCATATATATTTTAGCTTATTTTTTTTTTTGTGCTATATAAATATATTCATCTAGCTTTCCATCATACCAGCCTAACATATTGTCATTTTCATATATAATTTACTACCTTCACTAAAACTTTTGCCTAAATAGATAAAATGTGTAACTTGTTCTGTAGGTTCACTACTGAGAATACAATTGATGTTTTTTTTTTAATTTCCAGTTTTTGTAGTTTGCCTTTTTTATGCAGATTTTCATTATTGGTTATAGAGTTGGATACATACTTGAAGATAACATCATCAGATTTAGTGCCATTTTGCTTTGTATTGTTTTTCATATCCCAGTACAATTAGGGGTTGGCAGTCTTTTTTTCGCTAAAGAGCTATTTTGGTGAAAATTGCATTCATCTGAATATTGAGAGAACTGCACATGAAAAAGTCCATGATAATAGGAAATAAAAGAAATTAGAAATAGACTCTCCTCTGGTCCTTTTTAATTAAAAAATAAATAAATAAAAAAGCTAATCTCAGAAGAGCTACAAAAATTTGTCAAGAGTTTAATGTATTATTTTAATTAATTTTAATTATTTATATTAAAAATATAAATAATTATTATTAAAAAATAATAATAATAAATTAAAGGATACACAGATATCTTGCAAGCAATAAATAAGTATACTCCAGGATGGGCCAGCGGAGGAAGTGGGTCTTTGGATAGTTGAGTAAGCTTTTTAATTTTGCAGGAGGTTTAAAGGTGGCTTTGAGGTTGTATTTCTGTAGTATTCTGTTTATTTTATCTGATGTCCCTTTAATGTAGGGAATGGTTATAGTTTTATTGTATTGGTTTATCTCTGTTTTTTATTGAGGAGAATTGTAGAGAATTTTGTTAATAGTGTTTTGGCTGTAACCATTTTTTAGAAAAGTATTGCTGATAACTTTAAATTCGTCTTTCAGCGCTTGTTCATTGTAGCAGATCTTCAAAGCCCTGTTTTTTAGAGTATTAATAACACCTAGTTTTTGTTTTGGGTGGTGGTAGAAGTTTGTGTGCATATATATTGGCCAGTATGTGTCGGTTTCCGGTAAATAGTATTGTGACGGAAATAGTATTGTGAGTTCCCTGACAGTGAATGGTTTCAAGGAGAGGTATCATAGGATTAATGTGTATAATGGTTAATTTGGGTCTCCGGCTAGAATAACTGGTGATCACATCATTGTTTCTTTAGCTTATTGTGTGAAATGTAACTCAGCTTGTCCTTGTATATTTGTATATACTACAGATTCCAGATGATGACCTTAATATGAAAGTCTAAACGTCGGGAAATTAAAATTAGTTATTTATAACACGATTGTAAAGACAACATAAATTGTCTTTACAATCGTGTACAATATAAATTGTCTTTACACGATTGTAAAGACAATATAAAGAAATATTCATATAAATAACTAAACTCCAGTAGCAACACTACTGACACTTGTATCACTGAAAAAATGTAGCACAATTTGGGACAAAAGCCACACTATATACTAATTAAAAACACTTTATCCATACATTTTCAATAGCATTGTGAGTTCCCTGACAGTGAATGGTTTCAAGGAGAGGTATGATAGGATTAATGTGTATAGGGATTAATTTGGGTCTCCCACGGATAAGTCTCCGGCATGGGAATTCTGTAAAATAATAATAATAATAAATATCTAAGGAATATTATTATTATTATTATTATTATTTGACACCTCCAGGGAGTCCAAAGACTCATCGAGGGAGAGTGTGCCAACAGCATCGAACAATTGGTCCCCTTCCAACTACTAACCGCGCTCAAACTTACTTAACTGAGCCATTAGTAGCAGAGGCTCTACCAATCGACCAACCTATCTATTAATTTATTCAATTTGTTTAGCTGGTTTTGAGTAGGGTCTTTGTCGATAAGTAGATCTATCTCATAATAAATCATTAAGTTTGTGATTATAGTCAGTAGTATCAATCAGAACTTTTGCATTTCCCTTGTCAGGCTTAGTTATAACAATGTTATTATTTTGGCATAAAGATCAGAGAGCTTGTAATTCAGGTAAAGAAATATTCAGAGGAAGACGTTTAGCTTTATACAATATTTGTACAATCTCAACCTTTAGCTTGTCAGCGACATCTGTACATAATTCCCTAATGCCTTTTTTCTACACCATTAAGTCTAAATGAAACAAAGAATGAATTGTTACAGGAAAATTTGGACCTTTTGACTGTGTGGGTCTGCTTGCGGTACTCATTAAGACCAATGCTGTCATCTGTTTGTTTTGTAATTAACATGTCCAAAAAAGGTAATTTCCCTTCATTTTCAAGTTCGTTCCAGGGTGAACTTGATCTTATGGTGAAACGAGTTCAGGCGTTGCAATGGGAAGTCCTTTATCTCCTCCATGTGACGACTTATTCATGGAAAAGTTCAAAAATGACATCTTATTACATAAGGATCCTAAACCATCAGTGTGGTGGAGATATCTTGACGACATATTTATAATATGGAAACATAGTGAGGCAGAACTATATGATTTTCTAACTGCCATAAACTTGTTTCACCATAAAATCAAGTTCACCTTGGAACTTGAAAATTAAAGGAAATTCCCTTTTTTGGATATATTAATTACAAGACAAATGGATGACAGCATTGGTCTTAATGTGTACCACAAGCTGACCCACACAGTCCGTTACCTGCATATGCTGAAGAACAGGCAACCTCTATCATAAGAGATAACAGAATATTAACAGACAAATTAGATTTTATTGTTCACACATTAACAAACAATGGATACCAAAAAATTAACAAAAAGAATACTTTTCTCCAACCCCTCTCCATAGCAAATCCAGGAAGCTCATCACTGGACTTCTATTTCCATTCCTTTTGCTGACACACTCTCACAAAAAATTGCCAACCTCCTACAGTCTCATGACATTCAAGTTGCCTTCAAACCAATAAGGACAGTATGCAATATGTTACGCTCACCAAAAAAACAAGAATCCTTTCAATAAACACCCTGGAGTTTACAACATTCCTTGTTCTTGCAGCTGAATTACATCGGACAAAATTCTAGAAGTCTAGAAATAAAACAAAAGGAGCACATCGGAGATGTAAACAACAACAGAGAGAACATAATAAATTTAGTTTAAGGTTGTGCCACCTTACCCCAGTAGATACCTGAAGATACTTTCAGGCGCAAACTTTGTTTGCTCACACTTGGATAAAGGATTAAACTAAATTTATTATACTCTAACCAAGTGAAAAATAAACTTTCAACATCTTTCTCTAAATCCAGAGTAATTTATTAAAAAAGGATGGCACACCATTTGGCAACTCCTATAGGTAGAGATGACCTGCTAATGCTTCTGCCTGGTATCTCAACTTGGGCCTGGCTCCCACTGAAGAGACCTCAATAAAGGTCGAAACTAGTCTGGGTAGTGGCCCTTCCCTTAATGCATAACATTAGACATATCCGCAAGGAGATGTGCTTTGCATTATAGGAGATTATGAGACAGGAGTGTTGGTATCTTGCTCCACCTTTGCAACGAGTTGCCCTGTTGTTGTACCACCTTACCCCAGTCCTGAAGATACTTTCAGGCGCAAACTTTGTTTGCTCACACTTGGATAAAGGATTAAACTAAATTTATTATACTCTAACCAAGTGAAAAATAAACTTTCAACAGAGAGAACAGTTCTGGTTTAGCTTTCCATTTTTCCAACACAAACCACAACATTGAACAGGATAAAAGTACTATGCCATACATAGAAGATGACTACATCTCCCACAACATAAAAGAAGCTGAAGTAGTTATCTGCTCATAAGGCACTCTGAACAGAAACCAAGGGATGATCCTTTGTGATATGTGGAAATCACTCATAAGATCTCTCAACACATCAGAGTTTGACTTCGCAGCCAATTATAGGATGCACCTGCTTAACAATGACCGACCAAGTGCTAGCATCCATTCTCCAAGTGTTTGTGTAATAATGGTTACTATAAATTATCAAATTCATAATGGCTCCTATGAATTTGATAATTTTTCATCATTCAGTTATGTATTGATTTGTAACCTAAGCTCATTTTTTAAGCTGTTATAGGTATATTTATCTAACCCAGAAGAAGCCACCAGTTAATGTGCGAAACTAGTAGGTTAATAGTTGTATCAAATTTTTGACCAGTTAAAACCCAATTTTTTGGACAGTTAGTTAAATTTATGATCCATTTTTAATGGTCAGAACTGGTTGGTTGGTTGCTGAACAAATTGACAGCTTCTTTGTTCTAATAATTCAAACTTACAAATGAACTTCTGTTTATAGTTTAAGTGAGCACATCTAACTGAGGAAAGAGAAATTCTACAAATTAAGTCAAAATGTTCAGGACTAAGATTATTTTTTAGGAGAGTTTCAAGTTCAGAGATTTTATTGTTACTAGAAAAGAAGACCTTCTTAACATAATGTATTATCCTTTCTGAAAATAGGGTCATGCTAGCTCTTTGGTAAATATTATGAGCAGAGTAAGATTTAATAGCCTTCTTCGTTTTGACAAAATTGGGAATCAAACCAAAATTACAACATTGTTTTAGAAACACAAATCTGTTACAAGAATGTAGCTTATCAAAATTTCTGACAGACTTCCAGTAATATTCACCATAAGAATAGGTTACTAGATGTTTAATAAAGACATTGATGTTAGGGATAGTATAATGTTTTAAATGACAGCTTCACAAGTGTAAGAGAAAACTAAAATGATTTATTACTCTTATATATTTCACTCAGTATGCCATGAGCTTCATTCAGGGAGAAGGCAGAGGCATTGCTGACAACATTGAAATTCTGAATACAAGAACAATATGAATTTAGCCCACCCACAGCTAAATGAATGATGGGTTCATAACTTTTAATGGGCAAGATTCACATAATAATAATAATAATAATAATAATAATGCATATCCTTGTTGCACAACAGTGATTATCTGTCTTGCAATTGATTTTTCTCCACCGTATACTACTCATTGATGTTCGTCTGTCAACCATGCTAATACTCGTGTGAAGAGGCTTAAGTGCTGTGAGGACATCATGTTGGAGGCTTAATGGATTTTTTAACAACACTCAAAAAGAATTAAAATAGACTTTAATACTTCCTATATTTCGTCCTAGTCACTAGGACATCTACGGGGATTACAAAAAAATTAATGTAACATATGCACAAATAACAAACAATACTAAGCCCAACCACGTGGGTGACACTAAAGTCCTATCTAGGTAGAGCGCCCTCTAAGGGCAGTCGTAGGTGGCCTGGAATGTAAGGTGGGAACTCTGGTGATGAGTGTTTCCCAAATCTTCGGAAGCTTAATGCACCCATATTTATTGAGATTTGGTTGGTTTTTGAGAGCTGCTGCTGCTTCTAAGAAAAGTCTCTCTTTCTTGAATTTGCTGTGGTGGAGCATGGTGGTTTTCTTCCATGATACTCTGTGGGTGGTGTCCAAAACATGGTCAGCCAAGCCTGAATGGCCATAGTTGTGTTTGAAGATGTAAGACTTGTGTTCCTCTAGACGGATGGATGCTGATCTGCCTGTCTGTCCAAAGTACGCCAGCTTACAGGAACAGGGTACTTTGTAAACTCCAGGCAGAGAGAGAGGAGCTGATCTTTCGTAGAACGGATAAGGGTAGCCAGTTTGCGGTGGGGCTTATATGCTGTGTGTAGATTGTATTGTTTTAGTATCTTGGCTATTTTTTCAGATGTGCCACGGATGTAGGGTATGGTGATGGCATTTTTAAAATCTTGTTGACGAGAAGGAAGGGGAATGGGGGAGGAGTTGATTATTTTTTTGATACTGTGATCGCTGTAGCCATTGGAAAGGAAAGTGCTGTGTATGTGGTTAAGCTCATTAGTGAGGGCGGTTCCACTGGAACAAAGATTGTGGGCTCTCTTGGTAAGAGTTTTAATAATGCCATATTGTTGAGAGGGGTGGTGGTGGGAGAGTTTGTGAATGTATCTGCCTGTGTGTGGGGGTTTTCTGTATACGGTGAAGGTAAGTGTATCATTAGGCAGGCGTGTGACTAAGGTGTCTAGGAAGGGCAAACAATTGTTCTTTTCCTTTTCCATAGTGAACTGGATTCTTGGATGTAGACTATTGAGATGACTGAGGAAGGAGTCTAACGTGTCTGGGCCATGAGGCCAAATAGAGAACACATCATCTACATATCTTAGCCAGATAGAAGGTTTGAGTGGGGCTGAGTCTATGGCTCGTTTTTCGAAATCTTCCATATAGAAATTGGCAAGGGGGGTGAGAGGGGGGAACCCATGGCAGTTCCCTCTATCTGCTTGTAGATTTTGTTGTTCCACGAGAAATATCCAGAGTTAATGGCAAAGGAAAAGAGATCTAAGATGTCAGAGGGAAAACCTTTTCTAAGAGAGATAAGGTGTCAATTAAGGGAATATTGGTAAACAAAGATGAGATATCAAAGCTTACCAATATGTCTGTCTTCTTCAAGGATAAATTTTCTGTGAGGGCTTTAAAGTGGGTCGAGTTTTTTATATAGGAAGGGGACCTTCCGGTGAGGGGGATCAGAGAGTTGGCTAGCTGTTTAGATAGTCTATAGCAAGGTCATCACCAGAGCGGATAAGGGTAATGCCACAGTTGTTCTTAATACCAGTGAATATAAGCGTAAAATGAACATCATCCTCCGCGATCGCGCTACCTACATCCCGCTAGAACACGACCCCACAAAAACACAAGTTAAGAAACTTAAAATTTTACTCAAAAAAGTATCTTCCTGGCCCCCAGATGTCACGAAAAAACTTAAACCTTTCCGTTCCCGTCCCCCCCGAATATACGGTCTACCAAAAATCCACAAACCCAATTCCCCACTCAGGCCTATAGTAGATGCTACCAATGCACCTTGCTATAGACTATCTAAACAGCTGGCCAACTCTCTGATCCCCCTCACCGGAAGGTCCCCTTCCTATATAAAAAACTCGACCCACTTTAAAGCCCTCACAGAAAATTTATCCTTGAAGAAGACAGACATATTGGTAAGCTTTGATATCTCATCTTTGTTTACCAGTATTCCCTTAATTGACACCTTATCTCTCTTAGAAAAGGTTTTCCCTCTGACATCTTAGATCTCTTTTCCTTTGCCATTAACTCTGGATATTTCTCGTGGAACAACAAAATCTACAAGCAGATAGAGGGAACTGCCATGGGTTCCCCCCTCTCACCCCCCCTTGCCAATTTCTATATGGAAGATTTCGAAAAACGAGCCATAGACTCAGCCCCACTCAAACCTTCTATCTGGCTAAGATATGTAGATGATGTGTTCTCTATTTGGCCTCATGGCCCAGACACGTTAGACTCCTTCCTCAGTCATCTCAATAGTCTACATCCAAGAATCCAGTTCACTATGGAAAAGGAAAAGAACAATTGTTTGCCCTTCCTAGACACCTTAGTCACACGCCTGCCTAATGATACACTTACCTTCACCGTATACAGAAAACCCCCACACACAGGCAGATACATTCACAAACTCTCCCACCACCACCCCTCTCAACAATATGGCATTATTAAAACTCTTACCAAGAGAGCCCACAATCTTTGTTCCAGTGGAACCGCCCTCACTAATGAGCTTAACCACATACACAGCACTTTCCTTTCCAATGGCTACAGCGATCACAGTATCAAAAAAATAATCAACTCCTCCCCCATTCCCCTTCCTTCTCGTCAACAAGATTTTAAAAATGCCATCACCATACCCTACATCCGTGGCACATCTGAAAAAATAGCCAAGATACTAAAACAATACAATCTACACACAGCATATAAGCCCCACCGCAAACTGGCTACCCTTATCCGTTCTACGAAAGATCAGCTCCTCTCTCTCTGCCTGGAGTTTACAAAGTACCCTGTTCCTGTAAGCTGGCGTACTTTGGACAGACAGGCAGATCAGCATCCATCCGTCTAGAGGAACACAAGTCTTACATCTTCAAACACAACTATGGCCATTCAGGCTTGGCTGACCATGTTTTGGACACCACCCACAGAGTATCATGGAAGAAAACCACCATGCTCCACCACAGCAAATTCAAGAAAGAGAGACTTTTCTTAGAAGCAGCAGCAGCTCTCAAAAACCAACCAAATCTCAATAAATATGGGTGCATTAAGCTTCCGAAGATTTGGGAAACACTCATCACCAGAGTTCCCACCTTACATTCCAGGCCACCTACGACTGCCCTTAGAGGGCGCTCTACCTAGATAGGACTTTAGTGTCACCCACGTGGTTGGGCTTAGTATTGTTTGTTATTTGTGCATATGTTACATTAATTTTTTTGTAATCCCCGTAGATGTCCTAGTGACTAGGACGAAATATAGGAAGTATTAAAGTCTATTTTAATTCTTTTTGAGTGTTGTTAAAAAATCCATTAAGCCTCCAACATGACATGCTAATACTCATGATACATGCTTCATATCCATTCCATTTCTCTAATTTATATAATAGATTTCTATGTAATATCCTGTCAAATGCTTTTACAAAGTCCAAGTAATAGCTGTGCCCATTTAGGTTAGATGTGCTATCATATGGCTTATGCAACCTGCTCTACAAAATTCACATCAGTTTGACTGTATGATTGCATTCTTATTGATGTATGAAAGTTTCAAGAGTGCATAGCACATCAGCTGATGTCAAAATGTTCTGGCATCAGCTCTCACCTTAATTGATCCAGTGCAATTAATTGTAGGATGTAGGATAACCTTGAATACTTTAATTTATTAATTAATGTATTTTAAATATGAAAAGCATGGAGGTCAAAAGAACAATAGCTATGTTTCATATGTGCCATTTCTGTGAGAAGCACAAAGGGTGAGAATCGATTACACAGTCCAACACAATTTTTGCTGACTTTTATATGAGACTTGTTTTTTACTAATTTGGGTGCGCTGATTTCAAATATCAAACCCATTTTTCTCTATCATGTCAGGTTTTTCCTCTATGGCATTTTCTTTTTGCTAATTTGTAAGTTTTTGATAGTTTCAAGGAGGCAGTACTATTTAGAGGATCAAACAAATCGATTTTTTAATATTATTTTCTGAAAGTATGTACTTTTATAAATCTGTTCCTAACTTTTTATCAAGAAATTCGAAAAATTCCCGAAGATATAGCCTATTATTCAAAGTGGTGCACAGATCAGAATCGGAGCACTCACCACTCTCGCTTGTTAGTAAACGAATAAATGCGTAAGAACCTGCAACAGCATGTACTGGCGCTTTGAATGCAAGAGAGGCCGATAATTAGATACATAACTACTTAACAATATTCATTAAAAATTACAAGAATATTTATAAAAAAATAACAATTTTACTTACACATGAGTTTCAGGGAATAAATTTTTGTTTGTAGCAATTTCTGCTGTGTGTTCTGTTTTGGCAATCCCTTTGAATACTCCAACAGTAGTCGGCCATCATGTGAGAATCCCATCTTCCTTGGTACCGATCTTCCATAGTTTTTACGTCTTGATGAAATCTTTCGCCTTGTTCATCGCTTACAGCACCTAAATTCTCGGGAAATCTATCAAGATGACTGTATAGGAAATGAAGCTTTATGCTCATGTTGCAACCTAGGCGCTGGAAATTTTCAAGCATTGTTTCCACTAGATCTTTGTAATTGCACGCTTTTTTGTTTCCAAGAAAATTATTCGCAGCCATCGTAAATGAAGTCCAGACCTCTTTCTCAATTTCATTCATAGAGTTGATGAAATTTGGGTCTCTCATTAAAGTTCTAATTTGCAGTTCATCAAATACACTGGCTTTAATTTTTTCATAACTAAGTCATGGAAATTTTTCACATATGTATTGGAAACAGTCACCTTGTAAATCTAAAGCTTTAACATACTGCTTCATAAGACCTAGTTTGATGTGTAGAGGTGGAAAAATGATTTTTTCTCTATAATGACACAATTTATGATTGTGCAGATGAGTAGATTGAGCAGTAGGTGATAATAGTAGAGGTTAGGTGTAGTTGGTGGATGGAGTGGTGGAGATGGAGAGTTATGGAATGGGTGTCCTCCCTCGATGACTCCTCGTACTCCTTGGAGGTGTCATGAAATAATAAAAATAATAATTTGCGAATGCTCTGGCAGAAAACAGGACATTCAACGTAGATCATCAACACTGTTTCCCATTGTAAATATGTGTAAAAAAAAAGGTATAAATTACAGATTTATACCTTTTATAGAAAATTAGAATTTGACTCTATGTGCCATCTGTACATGTGTTCAGAGGTGTACGTATTTGTGACCACATGCCTGAGCTATTAACTTGAATGTAATGCAATGTTTATGTGTCGAAAAGCGTACTTTTCATGAAGCAGTAGTATATTTTTGTCTATATCAGTGACGTAAACATGTCAATTCACACTTCATGCACAAGCTTCATATCCATTCCATTTCTCTAATTTATAACATGTAAAACAGATGAAACTAGAAAACAAAACCAGCAGTTCATGACAAATGACAATGTTCAGTTGGATTGATTGACACACAATAACCACTCACAGCCACTGATTTCTAGTTACCATTGTCTCGCCGTTCACCCTACCTCGCCTTCATGGCAGTTTAAAACCACTGGAATGCTAAGAATTTGACTCAATGTGCCATCTGTATCTGTTCAAAGGGCTCAAAGGTGTACATATTTGTGACCACACACCCAAGCTATTAACTTGAATGTGATGCAGTGTTTATGTATCGAAAAGTGTACTCTTCATGAAGCATTAACATACTGTGTTTAATTTTAGGAATCATGTGAAGCGAGGAAACAGTTAGGGGAGTCTTTAACGGAAATAAATACAAAAATATAATATCTGTGATTTAAATTAAGGGGATATTAAATCCCACATTATTTCAAAGCCGAATAAGAAACTCAAAGATAGAAATCAAAGAGTTTCATGCCGAATATATAGCAAAACTATAAAAGTTTTGGCCAATCCTAGCGTAAGCTAAACACATGGTTCAATACTGGGGCAACTTGTTGCAAATGTGGGTAAAGTTCTGATCACTATCCTTAGTATTTCCCATAATGTAAAACACATCTCCTAGGAGATGTATGATGTTATACATTATGGGGGAAGGTCACTACCCAGACCGGTTTCACTGAATAAGTAAAGCCATCTCTAAACATTAGGATGATCCCTAGACCACTCCATAGTGGCCGAAAGACCGTCCAACTCAGCGTTGTTCCACTCAGTGACAGGCTCACCCCGTCAACAAAAAGAACTTCTCAGCATTGGCTCACCCCACCACCAGACAGAGCCATAATCTCAGAGACAGGCAAAACCTACCCCAAGCAGAGCCTCTCATGCATCCAGAAAAATGAACTCATCAGTGGGTAGGTAGACCTAGATAATACTAAGGTTGTAGTGAGTAGAACTTATATACTTTGCTATACGAGTTGTCAAAAAGGTACACCAATAAGTTACTGAAATAAAGAGTCAAAAGGCTTCACTTCAGCAATTTAAAATTATTTAAATTAAGGGAATATTAAATCTCACATTATTTCAAAGCCAAATAAGATACTCAAAGAGTTTCATGCTGAATATATAGCAAAACTATAAAAGTTTCGTTGAATCCTAGCGTAAGCTAAACAGATAGTTCAATACTAGGGCAACTTGTAGCAAAGGTGGGTAAAATTCTGATCACTATCCTTAGTATTTCCCATAATGTAAACCATGTGTTTAGCTTACGCTAGGATTCACCGAAACTGTTATAGTTTTGCTATATATTCGGCATGAAACTCTTTGATTTCTATCTTTGAGTTTCTTATTTGCCTTTGAAATAATGTGGGATTTAATATCCCCTTAATTTAAGTAATTTTACATCACCGAAGTGAAGCCTTTTCGCTCTTTATTTATTTCAGTAAATTATTGGTGCACCCTTTTGACAACTCGTATCGCAAAGTATATAAGTTCTACTTACTACAACCTTAGTATTATCTAGGTCTACCTACTCACTGATGAGTTCGTTTTCCTGGCTGCAGGAGAGGCTCTGCTTGGGGTAGGTTTTTGCCTGTCTCTAAGTAGGGCCACCACTGAGATTATGACTCTGTCTGATGGTGGGGTGAGCCTGCTGGGTAGAGCCAATGCTGAGAAGTTCTTCTTGGTGACGGGGGTGTGCCTGTCACTGGGTAGAACAACGCTGAGTTGGACGGTCTTTTGGCCACTGTGGAGTGGTCTAGGGATTGTTCTAATTTTTAGAGATGGCTTTACTTATTCATTGAAACTGGTTATTCAGTGAGACCTTCCCCCATAATGTATAACAGCATACATTTCCTAGGAGATGTGTTTTACATTATGGGAAATACTAAGGATAGTGATCAGAACTCTACCCACCTTTGCTACGAGTTGCCCTAGTATTGAACCATGTGTTTAGCTTATGCTAGGATTCGCCGAATCCTAGCATAAGCTAAACATATATTTCATGCCGAATATATAGTTTTGCTATATATTCGGCATGAAACCTTTTGATTTCTATCTTTGAGTTTCTTATTCGGCTTTGAAATAATGTGGGATTTAATATCTCCATAATTTAAATAATTTTACATCGCTGAAGTGAAGCCTTTTGGCTCTTTATTTCAGTAACATAATATCTGTGATATTGCTATTCCGTGGAAGTGCACCGCACACCTAGCACACCCTGAATATTCGCCCCTGTAAGCTAGTTCCTTTATCCAGTGAATTGCAATTTTCTTTTTGTTCTTCTTCCTCTTCTCATTGAAGATTAGGCATTTGCCTGTTCTGTCTTCACTGATCTTTCAATCTTGCATCTAGAGTCTTGCTGTCTCTCATTTTCCTTTTGGTCTATGTGTGTGGAATTATATATGGTAGGTAATTATATCAAGGTCTGTAGTCAATTAGCATCAGTATGATGGGTAGATGAGCTATAGAGAAGAGATGTTGACTGCATGTAAATTCATAAGGCAGTATCTGATACGAGATATGTATACCTGCATACTAAGAGTTAAGCGAGTAAATAGAGTACAGGTATCCCTTGCTTAATGCGGCAACCCTTGATATATGTGGCAAGAATTTTTATTAACGCGCCTTTAATCCTACAGAGCTCGCAGCTCATCTGACAGATACATGCAAAATGCTTAATATAAATATTCGTACACAATTCAGTCAGTGTATAGCTTGGAGGTCATGAGCAGCTGTGCATGCATATGTTACGAGTGATATTCTGTACTTTTTTTGCTGTCAGTTTGGTTTAACACATGTTATGTAAAGGTTTATGATGTTTGACAGTAAATGTTATCTGAGAGATACCGCGATCTCCGATGTCAGTATAGTACGGTTTAGTTTTTTTTTTTTTTTTTTTTTTTATTCTTTGTTAAATAATTTCTAGATTATAACTGAAAATAAATAAACCATCATGTATTACTGAAATAGAGAGCCAAAGGCTTATTTATCATACATGTCCTCTAGGACAGCACTTCTCAAACTGTGGACCGCAGCCTCCTTGGGGGCCGTAGGTTTTGTTGAGGGGGCCGTGAAATAATGAAAACAAATTTAAAATGTTTTAAGACTAAGAAGATTTTTTTTATCTTAAAAGAAACGTATTTAATTTTTATTTTTTTATTATTTATTTTTTGTTATTTTTTATATTTTAATGGAAAAAAATCACACATTGGTGTTGGTTCACAAATTTTGCTTCCTGCATATTTCGGCACTTAATGAATATTAGTAAATATATGCTTATTCATATAAGTTTCATTTCAAAGCAGAAATCTAAGAATTGCCGTTTCAAATATTTCACCTGATATTGACTTTTTGTGTAGTGATATTGAAACACATCCAACACATTAAATTGTTATTAAACTTCTTTTAAGTTTTTAATTCTTTCTTTATTACTAATCGTTTTACGTTTCATGTGCTTGTACTGCAAATGTATAATAACAATATTTCTATCTATATAAAAATATGAGATAACGTGCCACGTCAAATGTGTAAGATGCTAAAAATGTAATACAGTATTTGCATTTGATTTTTGCACTCTTCGCTGTGTATGTTTTGTATTCAATATAAATACAATAAATATTATAATAATATATGTCTATATCACGATTTTTTTTTGAGGGGGGCTGTGAAATATTTTAATTCTTTCAAAGGGGACCCTGACATCCAGAAGTTTGGGAAGCACTGCTCTAGGAGATGTGCTTTACATTATGGAAAATACTAAGTGAAGTGATCTGGAGCTTACTCCACCTTTACTATGAGTTGCCCATAAGGTTGCTTATGCTTGCATCTGCCAAAACGTTTAGTTTCTATATATTCGGCACAAAACTCTTATAGTTTCTATATTCGGCTATGAAATAATGTTGGATTCAATATCCACTTAATTTGCACCATCGTGTATTATATTTGCAGTGTTTTTTCTTTATGTTTTATTGCTTGTTTGCCAAGGTCTGGAGAGTCATTTTGCTTGTTATCGTAGAATTTATGCTGATAAGAAAAAAAAACTAAAACTGTTCAAATGACTCTTGATAACTTCTTTCTTTTGATAAAAAAATTGCAGTAAATAATGTAGGTCAAAGTATTTATTAAACATTTACATTGCATTCATTTTTTATCTTTCCTAAAAGAGTACCATATAAAACGAATTATTAATAGAGTAATCGATCATGGACGAATTGTAATTTTTACCATTGATTATTAGATTTGATTAAATGCAATTTTAATATATGCGGTAACATCGAGTGATTAATTAACCGCATTAATTGAGGGATACCTGTATAGTGAAATGGATGAATCATGAAATCAAGAAAGCTGTGTTGGAAAAGAAAATGCTATGGAGGAGGTACAAGACAGTTGGTGGTAATTGGATCCATTGCAGACTTGGAAGGTGACCAGCATGGTAAAGAAAGAAAAGATGCAGTATGAGAGAAGATTGCCTAGTCAGACCAAGGTTAATTCCAGGGTATTCTTCTGCTATATGGCAAGTGAGAGAAAGAATAACTGTAGCAGGTTGACATTGATGGGTAGTCATGGGGAGTCTTTAATATGAGGGTTCTGGAAAGAGGATATAGTGGAATTATTAAATGAGTATTTGAGCAGCATATACCAAACTGATGTAAATGGTGTTGTGCAATATATAGAAGGGAGGCAAGTATTAGAATTGGAAGTGAAAGAATCAGGTGTATCAGGTGATGATTGCATTAGATGTTAATAAGGCTGTGGGAATGGATGACATATCACCACATATTTTTAAGGAATGTGCACAACAGTTAGCTATGTCCTTGACCTGGTTTTGTAATGAAAGTCTTGTAGTGGGTAAGGTTCCTAAGTAGTGGAAAGAAGGCAATATTATATACAAGCATGATTCTTGAAGAGAAGTTTCCAATTATAGACCAGTCTGTATAACTGCATTTTATTATTATTATTATGTTGAGCCCATACACGAGAGGTTGCTGATCAACCTATAGTACATTAGTTTCATGTAGAGATTGCTTAGGAATAGAATTCAGGATTGGTTTGATGATCAGCTCAGATTTTTAAAGTGTAGGTCTTGTTTTAGCAATTTACTTGCATTTTATTATAAATTAATGAGTGTATTAGTTAGTTATTCACATGTGATGCCAATTTGATGCCACATGGGAGTGACCATACCTCACTGTGTGTTGGGAGTGAAGCCTTCTTAGAAGTGATAGGGTCACAGATGCCCTTTCCACAAAGAGTTAGTAGGACAATTACAAACATCCATGCCCCTGGCAGGATTCAAACCCACATCCTCTTGTCTGGAGAACAGATATTTTAACCACTTGGCCAAACTAGGCCGAGATATTCTTAATCTTTGAAAAAAAAGTGTTTGATAGATTACAACATGATAAGTTGCTGCACAAGCTGTAGAGGATGGGAACAGATAGTATATTGTTAGATGGATTGATGATTGCCTTGCCTTGTCTGAGTGATATACTATCAAGTTGTTTGTGATGAAGCAGTGTCTCAAAAAAAAAAGAGGGTAACCAGTGACATGCCCCAGCATCATCTTCTTGGACCCCTGCTGTTTAACTTATTTGTAAATGATATATCATGTAAATTAACTGGGGATCTTCATTTGTTTGCTGATGATGCAAAGTTGGGGAGAATTATAAGTAGCTGCTGATGTTAATTCCCTTCAGGATGATTTGTATAGACTTTTGGCTTAGACAAATGAGTAGGGGATTGCAAGTTTAATATTCATAAGTGAAGAGGTTGCATTTTGGAGTGCAAAAAATCATTATTGCAGGAAGATTTGAGATCAGGGAGTGATGTTGACAGTAGACTGAAGTTTAGGGACATATTAAGGGTGTTTCAGAGGCTGCACATTGTATTGCTGCTATGATAAGAATAACACTAACAAATAGGGATAAGGAGGTAGGTGATTGTGCCCCTGTAAAATGCACTGGTAAGACCACACTTGGACTGTTGTGCTCAGATTTGGTCACCTGGTTTTCACTGTAATGTGGAAACATTGGAGATGGTCCAGAGATGAGTGACTAAGACAATATGAGGGTTCTGGAATGTGGTTTTGGAGAGAGGATGTGGATTGCACAGTTTGATGGTTAGAAAGAAGAGAGGTGATATGATAGAGATGTTAGTGAGGGATTAAAAAAAGAATAGAAGATGAGAAGGGAAGAACCAGATGCCATCTTCGCTGAAAGTTATGTAAGAGTGTTGTGAAGACAGGTTAGAGGAGTAGATATTTTACATGGAGAATTATGGGTGAAAATAATGAATTACTGAAATATGTTGTTAATACAGGGAGTGCTATAGATTTCAAGATTCATTATAATAAATATGTTGTCATTTGAACGAACCTCCCATGATAAATCAGCTGACTCCATGGAAGGTGTGGTGATAATAATATTAATAATATTTATCCATTTCTTTAGGTAGCCAATATCTTTCCACCCTATATAAATGTTCTTTCTATTTCTCTCTATATATACCTTGACCTTTTCATTTAAGTTTTAAATGCTAGTCTAATGTCTTTATTTTTTTATATGATCTAAATTGTTCTTAAAAATGTCATTTCTGCAGTTATTTTATTCTAGTAATTTCTTTAACAGTGCATCTTTCTGAACCATATAACAGAGTGGAAATGGCCATTACTTTATAAAACTTAAGTTTGGTTACTTGTCTTTTTTTTTTAAGTATGCTTTTAATTGTTCCTCAGATTTTCTGAAATTTATTTATATTTCATCTGTATCTTTGTCTTTTAGATATGTTATTATGCAAACAGAGAATTAAACTGTGTCACATGTTCTAATATTTTATCTTCTCTATCTTTTTTTGATCTAATCTTCTCTATCTGTATTAGATCAAAAACAGATAGAGAAGATATGAACTTTGAATGTCATTTTTTTTGTTTGTCTTCTTTTGTGAAATCTTTTAATTGTGTTGTTGGCTTATTTTATAAATTAACTCAAACTGATTTTTGAAGGTCATCTTTATTATGTTGTAATATTATCTAAAACAGTTCTTCTGGTTAGCTGGATACTTTATTTTGTCATTTTTCAGATTTTTTGTATAATTTAATTAATATATATACAAATACACCACTTACTTTCCAGCAACAGATGGTCCAGCTCCTCCTTTAGTTCAGACAAACTTATGAGAAGCATATTTGGCCACCTAGTTCATCAGACCAGCAGATTGCATTGCTTATGTGCACGCTCATTTAATTATTTATATCTGCACTTGATGGTGATCTCTTGATTTTGAGTAATCCTTACCTTATTTTGTTTACATTTAATCCTAGCTTGGGCTTCTAAGCAAAGGCCAGTTCAGGGTGGCGGTGTCAAGCATAAGCAAAATCCATATCCACTTGCACTGTATCATTTATATTAATGCATTTCATTAAATCACTTAATTCACATTTAATTTACATTTAATATTTAAGTTTCTAGCTGTTCATGGTGCTTTAGAGACATGCGATATAATTAGTGGCTCAGAGGGCGTACTGAATGAATTATTATTATGTGACCTCTGTTGGTCCTGCAAAACATCTAATCTGGCAAGGCTCTGGAACCAAGGCTACCAGAAAATCAGTGTGTTCCTGTGTATTGAGTAGAGGTGGAGACAAACTATATCCCTGTTTTACACCTTGATTAATTTCAATGTCTTGTGTTAATTTATTACCTAATTGTAACTTTATTTTTGTGTCTTTATATGAACTTTGTACAACTAATACTAAATGTAATGGATAACCTTGCATTTTCATTATTCTCCATAGCTTTTCTCTGTGTATTTTATCAAAATTTTCTCATATTCTATAAAGGCTGAATGTGTCTCAAAATTAAATTCTCATCTTTCTTCAATAATTTGTTTTAAAACAGTATTATACACGATTTTCTGTATCTGAAGCCATTTTGTTCTTCCTGAGAGTAGATTGTTTGCAATTTTTTCCAAATCTTTCATTTAAAATTTTACTGTATATTTGTAACTTGTATTTAATGTATCATTAAGTTTTATTGCCTTACTGGCATCAAGCTTATTTAATTCCTCATATATCTTTTGCTCGCTCATAAGTATCCCTCCACATGAGGCACCTGTTTGTGGTGGAGAGGACCTTACACTGATGGTACTTGCCCTTTTCATTCTTATACTTTTTTATGCTCTTCTTCCCATATTCTTTTCTCTACTTTTGAGTATTTTTTACTATCCTGTCTTCACTGAGATCTAATGTTGTGTTTACTGTGTAGTGTGTTAACCCATGGACATCTGGAAAGGGGAATTGTGGTAGTCTTGCACTGCTTTGGCAAGATAGGCAATCCTGGATGGCACAGCCAGAATCAGTTGGTTAGTGAGCTTACCTGCAAGGGTCAAGGATGTTGCATTGAATCTCCTTCCCCATGGTCCTTGGACAGGGTCCAAGAGTTTGCTGCCTGTATAGCATTCGGAGTAGCCTGGCATTCCACTCCTGAGCACTCATTGCTCACTCTCTTGTTTATCAGATGCCTTCAATAAGCTTAAACCATGTCATGAAACCATAGAAATACCGTCCGCGCGGTTAGCCTAGTGGCTTTGCGCTTCACGACCATATGACTGGGGAAGGAGTGTCCCAGATTCGATTCTTTGAAGATGTGAGGAATTTGAGGATCTTCCTCAGCCATAGCCAAGTTAGCCAGTCTTGGGCATGGACAGTAGTTTTTTCTGCCAGTTTATCTGGCGTTTTTTCATCCCGCAAGCAGGCAAACCGGCCCTGTGAACACACACGGATCTACAGCCATAAATACCTAACCCTCAATGAGGGGGGACTCAACGTGTCCGAATAGGGACGGGGGAGAAAAAGAGAGGAAACTCCATACGAATAAATAAATAAATAGAAATACCAAAACTGAAAAT
The DNA here is from genome assembly GCF_054136105.1 of Typopeltis vanoorti. Taxonomy (NCBI): domain Eukaryota; kingdom Metazoa; phylum Arthropoda; class Arachnida; order Uropygi; family Thelyphonidae; genus Typopeltis; species Typopeltis vanoorti. The sequence goes on along the minus strand of NC_143557.1, from coordinate 19,901,645 downwards.
CAGAATAGGAAGCAGAAAACTGTGTTCAGGAGAAATACTTCAAAACATCAAATTTTTCCAGAGGCATAATATCAGAGTGGGATCTTCTTGACGTACTAAATGAGAAATCTGCTCTGAAATAAAAGATCAAGGAATGACAGTCATGAAGAAAATACTTATATGTTGGAATGGATACCTGGTTTCCACTAGAAACATCAGCCTTACATTTAACACACCAAAACCATCAACCTCTGTTAAGTGGGCTATCTCAATTGTCCAGTAAGTCTCTACATCCCAAACCCTTTGCACTGCTTTAAATGTCAGAAGTATGATCATTCTCAAAGTGCTTGTTGTGGCTCTACCATCTGTACCTGATGTGGCAATAAAGACCATGAAAACAAAGTTTTCAAGAGGAAAACACCAAATTGCTGTAATTGTGAAGGAGACCATCCAGCTTACTCCTGAACATGCCGGAGTTGGAAGGATGAGTAGGAGATACAAAAAAAAATAAAACAGAGCATTGCATCACTTATCAGGAGGCAAAGAGGCAATATACTATGAAATTGGCAACAACAGCATGTGGTAAGCCCTCTCATACTGAGAAGGCATCCTCTAAAAAGAAATAATCCCAAGCTAATGAAAGCAAAACTACTCAACACAGGAAGCCAGATGATACCACCAAAAATAAATAATGAAAACATTCCTATAATGGAATTGTCATGGATTCTGTCAGCTGTAAAAAAGTGTCAGTAAGGATCCATACCTGTATGTCGATACTGTCTTCAAACAGTTATAACATCCCTGAATGATATGACCTGCTTTTCATCTCCTTTGAGCAAATAAAGATCAATCAGTATGACTCACTCCTGGAGATATGTTCTGTTACACAAAAAATTACTAATAAAAAAAGATATTGAAATGTGCACAACATAGGGTCAGAAACATGCCTGTATGCTCTCTAATAGATCCACGAGCTCTTTCAGAGGTGTCCACACCATCTTCAGATGGCATGGAACACTTTGTTCCCCCTGAAGAAGATAAAATAATTCATGTACCTAGTGCCCTAGGAGTACAATATGGCGATGTCTTGAATTTTTCTTAATGAAGAGAAAATGATGGATACTGGCTATCCTCATTTCTCTAAAAAGAAAAAATCCAAAGCTAATGAAAGCAAAACTACTCAACACAGGAAGCCAGATGATACCACCAAAAATAAATAATGAAAACATTCCTATAATGGAATTGTCATGGATTCTGTCAAAGCATCAGCAACATCAAGGCCCTGTTGTAGAAGTATAAACCGCTATGCTTCTGCCTGCAGGAAACATAGCTAAAGCTGAGAGATGATCTAATATTACAAAATACTACCATCATTTGTAAGGATAGGGAATGGACCTAACCATGGAGGAATCACCATATTTGTCAGCTACCATCACCCCTTCCAGCAAATCTCACTCAGTATGAACATAGATGTCCTTACTCATTTGGAACACTGTTAACAGTATGCTGCACCTACATCCTTCCTGCTGCAGATATCTGACAAGAGAACTTTGTGATGTCATATTGCAGTTACCCCCCCTTACTTTTAATGGGTGATTTAAATGGGCACAACACTCTTTGAGGCAGTGCTGAAACAAACATCAGAAGAGTGTCATTGAGCACATCCTCAACAACAGTCTCTGCCTCCTAAACACAGGAAGCAACAGCTTTTTCCATTTACCTACCGAACAACTGTCATAGACTCGACTATTTGCCCATCCTCACTTTTTCCACTCTTCAAGTGGGAAACTGACAAGAATTTATTTGGGAGTGATCACTTTCCCATGATATCCACCTTCCTGCACAGGCAATCATTCACTCTGTCATAGATATCATGATGGAAAACTGAGCAAGCTGACTGGCTCAGCTTCTCATTATTAGCAGCATTTGATTTTGCAGTGGTCAGCTCTTCTTACTTCAGCAGTGTAGTGAATCACGAGACAGAGTGTATTGTGCAAGCCGCCACAACTGCTGCAATCCCTGGAATCTATTCAGTTTCCATGTTTCTCTAAGCCAAGGTGGAATGATGATTGCATAGCAATCATCATTCCACCTTGGCTTAGAGAAACATATCAGAAGAAAGTTTTGGGTATTTTTCAAAAGCACCCCACAACCACATACCTCACTGCCTTCAAACATGCTTGAGCAAGACACATCCATCATTAGAGTCAAATAGAATTCTGAATTCAACATACATCCTTCATAACCGGAACAACCAACACTAAAGAAGTCTGGGACAAAATTTGGAAAGTAAAGGGCCAGATATACCACCCACCTTCTGTCCATTCTTGAACACAGTGGTTGCACAGTTGCTGATTCAACAGCAATTACTAACACTCTGGGAGGTTTTTGCAAAAAAAAAAATCAGCAACATCTTCCTATTCCTCAAGTTCCTTATTCAAAAAAAAGCAAAGCAAAAAAAAAAAAAAACTTTGAAAGCACTGAAGAATACAACTGGCCATTCACAAAACAAGAAATGAAAGTTGCTTTGATCAAATTCCATACAACTGATTTCGGACCATGCAATATCCATTATGAGATGATAAAACATCAATCACCATCTTCCATGGATCAACTGAGTTGCACCTTTACAACAGAGTTTTCTGTGTGAGCATATTTCTGGTTTACTGGCAAACAGCAATTATAATTGCTTTTCCTAAACTGAAGTATCCAAAATCACCAAATAACTACTGCCTAGTTGCTCTTGCCAACTTTGTGTAAGATTCTGCAAAAAAAAAAAAAAATAGTCTAATTGATGCCTCCAGTTGGAGGCATCCTAACAAGCTTTAGAAATAACAGTAGTCAACTTAGTTCAGACTAAAGACATTTCTACTGTGGCAGTCATGCTTGCTAGCATGTAGCTTTTCTTTCAGCAGGCTACCAAAATTGTCCACTCCTCCTGTTAACCAGCAGCTCCTCCAAGTTCATAGAATGGAATACCCTGATTTTGCACCTATGATGGTGGTCTGAAAAGTTCTCGGCCTAACAATGAAAAGACGAATTTATAATTTCAAAATTATTTTTAATTTTCAACATAATCTCCCTTAAGACTAATACATTTATTCTAGCACCATTATCCTTTCCCTGTAGTGGTTCTCAGTAAGATCTGCAAAATACCCCTCTACAGCTGCAATCGCCTCTTGATTTGAAGAAAAACGCTGACCAGTGAGGAAGAGTTTTAGTTTTGGGAAGAGATAGAAGTCAGAGGGAGCCAAATCTGGGGAAGAGGGTGGATGTTCCAACAATTCATAGTGCAGATCCCTTAATTTTCCCATTGCCAAAACACTTTTGTGGGCAGGTGCACTGTCCTGATGAAAGATGATTTTTTTCTTCTGCAAACCAGGTCTTTTCTCGTGAATTTTTTTTATCTAGTCTGGTTAACAGATCGGAATAATATTCCCCGGTTATTGTTTTCCCTTTCAAGATAACTAATAAACAAAATGCCTTTAGCATCCCAAAACGCTGATGCCATGACCTTTTCTGCTGATGGAACTGACTTTGTCTTCTTTGGCGCTGAACAAGCGGCTTCTGTCCACTGTTTTGACTACTGTATGGATTCTGGTGTAATGGTGAATCCAAGTCTCATCCATAGTAATAAATCGACACACAAAATCAGTTTTGTTCTTGTTAAAATGCTCCAAGCACTTCATGTTGGAGGCTTAATGGATTTTTTTACAACACTCAGAAAGGATTAAAAAAGAATTTAATACTTCCTATATTTCGTCCTAGTCACTAGGACATCGACGGGGATTACAAAAATAACTAATGTAACATGTACACAAATATCAAACAATACTCAGCCCAACCACGTGGGTGACACTAAAGTCCTATCTAGGTGGAGCGCCCTCTAAGGGCGGTTGTAGGTGGCCTGGAATGTAATGTGGGACCTCTGGTGATGAGTGTTTCCCAAATCTTCGGAAGCTTAATGCAACCGTATTTATTAAGGTTTGCTTGAATTTTGAGAGCTGCTGCTGCTTCTAAGAACAGTCTCTCTTTCTTGAATTTGCTGTGATGGAGCATGGTGGTTTTCTTCCATGATACCCTGTGCACAGGGTATCATGGAAGAATGGAAGAAATCATGCAAGTGCGGCACCCATCTTGCACAAAGCTTTTTCATTTGAAATTCTTCATGCAAAATAAATCCTACACGTTCTTTTGAAATGCCTATAGTCTCAGCATATTTCACGCACTTGTCATCCAGTACCAATTCGTGCACTTGATCAATGATTTCTGGTGGTGTTACACTTTTTGGACGTCCTTCACGTGGATCTTCTTTAAGGCTGGTACAGCCCATTTCTTAATTGTTGAAAACGAAGGAGAAGAGTGCCCATAAACTTTTATGAACTTCGAATGAATTTCTTTTGGTGTTAAACTTTCTTTTACAAAGAATTTTATAACCGCACAATACCCAATTTTATCCATTTCAAGAGATACAGACAACACTTACTTCAGACAGCTGTATAAAACAAACTACTTGATAGAATGACACTTGCAATTTCACATGACCGATGTACCAAATTAGGGAAAATAACTTGCCAATAGTGTTGCCATCTATGATTCAGGCTGAAAACTTTTCAGACCACCCTCGTACCTTTACAGATTGCTGAAAATCGGAAGGTCTGGAGGAATATTCTGTGATAATCTTTCCAGGTGACATTATATCTGCACAAATCCTACTAGAGTGTAAAAACAACTTTATAGCTGAGCTGTATGAGATAGAGTTTTTGCTAAAGTACATCAGAATTCTATCTACCAAAGGTGCATAATATATTCAGACTCACAAAGTTCTCTTCAGGTAATAAGAAGGTTAGAGCTCCAGAAACATCCAGTGCTCTCTCAAATCCAATACCTCCAACTTGTAGCCACATCTTGATGTTCACTTTTATTGGATTCCAAGCCATGTTGGGATTAAGGGAAACAAGGGCTGCAGATACTGCAGCTAGGTCATTCATTTCTCAGACATCCACCATCTACCTGTATCATACACAGATTATCAGACAAAAACTTCTCTCAGTGACAGCCATCCTGGAAGACTGGTGCTTAAATTTTTAGTCTACTAATCTTTACCATCTCATATAAATTATATACTTATTAAACTTATTGTAAATATGATTTTAAAAAATGTTTTTTATGTACATTTTATTAATTTTGATCCTTTTTTTAACTCCTTTTTACATCTATTTCATACCCGTTTTTGCATTTGTTTTTCTACTCAGACTTTATGCCATTTTACTTATTTATTACTTGGTATAACGTTTTAGAAATGTTTCATTTATGATTATTATTATTTCAATTTTTATATATAGTTTTTAGACCTCTATATGTCGCTTGATTATTACATTTGTTCTAGCATGACCATAGATGTCTTGCACCATTAAATTCAAAAACAAACAAAAAATTTTCACAAGTAAGCCATCTTGTATTTTCTCTATGCTTGAGCTTCTCACGATTTCACAGTGATGAGGATGAAACACCCTGATGAAGTGCTCACTGAATACCTCAACTCTGTCCTCTTTATCAGTTACCAATCTACCATCTTCATCCATTAACACTGTCTTACCATAATCATTCTTCCTTTTACTTTCTAGATATCGTAAAAACTTTCTAGGATTTTGTTGGCCTGTACCTACCAGCCGAGTCACCTTTCTGGCCTGCTCTTTATAATCTTCATCCAACAGATTATTACTATAATTCATCTTGCACTGTCTCCACAATACCTTCTTCCAGATTGCCTGCCTATCCCTTCATTGATCCATTTGACACCTACCTTATTCAGCCTTTTGGCCCTCAGAATACACTTACCTATTGATTTTATCAATAGGTAAAATCTCCCACTTAGAGCCCCACCAGTATGGATCCATGGCTGATCCCCTAACCTCCATCACCCATCACTGGACATGTATGCTGGCTCTTGACATTTCCAGAGCATTTAAATACATCTGGCATTAAGACTTAGTAAATTGCCATACTTGCTGTCCTCTATAATTGGTTAGCAAACTTTATCTCTGGTGACTTACTTGAGAAAATGACTTACTCTTCCTATTCACAGCTTTGTTTATAATAATATACAGTACCGTCAACAGGGTGTAGCATAGAGGCAGCCTGCATCACGGTGCTGCTTAATAAGGGCTCTCGTTCATCCATATTGCGGTGGGCGCAGTATTAGCAACAAGATATTTTACATTTGATGTAGATGCAATAGATTTATTTGAAGAATTAAAAATTCTCTCAAAAATAATACAAGAGAAAAGTGGTCCTCACCAAATGTTATATATATATAGTGGCATATTTAGGTATTTTTTCCTACCCCTAGGCCTGCAGAAAGTGCCGCCCCTCATATTTAATGAACATGTTGATTTAGATGCATTCTTAATATATATATATATATATATATATATATATATTATGACTCACCCAAAATGTCCTAGAATATTCTACATCTTGCCGCTTGCTCAGCGAAGGTATTTATCACGTCCTTGTAGTCCAGTGCCCTTGTAATATTATTATTATTATTATGTGACACCTCCAGGGAGTCCAAAGACTCATCGAGGGAGAGTGTGCCGACAGCATTGAATGATTGAACCCCTTCCAACTACTAACTGCACTCAAACTTGCTTAACTTTTTGTGAGCCATTAGTAGCAGATGTTCTACCAGTCGACCAACCTTTGCTGGCCACTCATAATTTGTAGAACTGCCAAGCCTTTCTTCTGTCATAGTTGTTCTATGGTAGTCCTTCAACCTTTTGAGGGCGGGAAACGATCGTTCAGCTGAGCAATTTGTTGCCATCTTACACAGAAAAATCGTAACAGCAGTGCCCAGATTGGGATATATACACTGTAGAGCTTCCTGTCGAATTTTCTCTGAAAGTTGTAGGAATGTATTTATTTCTAGTCCACTTCATTTCAGGTGCACTCTGAAGTGCAGACATTCGTTTACAAATTCAGTCGAAAAGTGTTCTTGAAGTTTTTTTGCCCCTTTTATGACGTCCTTTTCATATATCACATGCATTGTTGTGAGAAACCGGAACTCCTTCGAGAGGTTTTCATACAACACTTTTCTTCGATTCATTTCGAATGAGAGACTGTGCAAAATTGTGTCATAAGTATCAGTTTTGAAACTGACTGATGGATTGTACTCGTCTTCATTTTTGTTAATTTCATCTGCGCTGTTGTCAAAAAACCTGGTGGGCTTTTTCTCTTCCTCATACAAGTCAACTCCACTAAGTTTCTTGCCTTGTTCTTCATAGGATTCATAGAGTAACTCTAGTTCTTTGAAATATTCTTCGAGGGACCCATACAGTTCACACGCAGTTCCTATATCAATGTTTACATTTTATAATTTCTTCCTTGTGAGAATATCACCCCATAGGCAGGTCATGATTCCAACCTCCAGTGACTGAAGTTGCCGTAGAATATCACTTGCTTCACATCGCGTAACTTCTTCTGGCTGGTATCATTTTCAATTTTGGACAAAGTGGAAATTATTTCCTTCCATCTCTCACGAAGACTCTGACAGGCATCATCACAAGCTGACCAATGAATAGGCGAAGGATGTTTGATTACTTTTGCAGAAGTTTCCAGGTGCTTTCTTAGAACACTCCACCGATGTGTTGAAGATGTGAAAAATACGTACAGTTTCTCAAATGCAGAAGAGTGCCGACAGAATTTGGCAGCACAAGTACCAATGAGACAGAGAATGTCCAGCGCACGCTGTGAATTCTGCCAATGGATTTATTTCAAGAATTTTTGCTTGCAGTCCTGTGTACTTGCCTGACATGTTACTAGCATTATCATATGCCTGCCTTCTGCAATTTGCTACATCAATTCCAAGCTCGTTTAGTGAAGTCAAAACTGTCTCTTGAATGAAATGCAAGAAATGCTCCACAGGTGTTCTTTCACATATCGTACAGTGAAGGACATCTGATCAACATGAGACAAGTCTGGTGTTGAGTCAGCACTTATGGAATAGTACTTAGCTATTTTAAGTCCTTCGACAATAAATTTGATTACTTTCTTGCCCATTATTTTAATAAATTCCTCATACGTGGCAAAGGAAAGATAGGAAATGAAACCTTTTCCTTCTTTCCCGCTTTTGGCAATGTGCTCAGCAAGAAAGAGATCAAATTCACTAATTAACTCTAGACACATCATTACATTTCAATTATACACAGAACCAAAAATGTCATCCTTTCCCCTCCAAGCAAGTCCTCTACTGGCCAATGTTTTTACAACTGCAACTACTTGTTTTAACACTGCCTTCCAGTACTTAATTTCTTCTTCCAGTTGCTGAGTTATTTGTAAGTCAATTCTCCCTGCAAGATTTGCTCTTTGTTTCAAAGCTATCAGTGATTCATATGACTAGTTGCTTTCTTGTGATGACTCACTCTTGCTTCTGCATTTTTCCAGTCATTAAATCCACAGACAAGACTATCGTCAGTGACCACCCCTCCACCAAAAAGGCTACAAGGCGCACAGATCTTTCCGGTACTAGAAAGAGTAAACAAGAAAATCTCTTATTATTTTTTTTGCCATTAATCAGATTCCTCTCAATGAGTTTCTTAGAAACATGTCTTACTTTGTCAGGATAAGCTCTTTGTGATTTTGAAAGATCACTGTCTATTTGTGGAAACCTGTTAACTGCGATATACTCGCGTGTTTCGTCATTTAGAATCCACTCAGCTGAGTCATCACTCACTATCACCTGTGCTGTGCTGCCAAATTGTTGGGATTTGTTGTAGGCACGTCATTTGAAACAGATTCGATTTCTGTCTCCTCAACCACTTCTTGCTCTTTTTCCAAATCACAATTACTATTAACAGATACCGATGCAAAAAAACTGTCCGGTTTTCTTGTCTTTGATACTACTTCGTTAATTTTTGCTTCCTTTTCTTTTCTCCTCTTCTTATATTCACTACCACTAAGTCACTTTCTACCATCACTCATGTTTTAAAATTTAAATAGTAATTTAAAACATACAGGAAGTATCAGAATGATTTACACAATTTATAACTTTTGAAAAGCAAAACAATGAAACAGTATTACCTCCACTCTGATGACAAGGGCACTGAAAACTCTAAAAATAATTTCAGATTTTTTAGCATGTCTAAAAATAATCTAGAAATAATTCTAGAAATTCTAGAAATAATAAAGAAGGAAAAGTTTTTACAGTTAGTAAGAATAATACCGACACAAAATTAATTAGCATCCCTCTCTCCCAACTTGCGATCCCTATTGCCTTTGTGTCAAATTACCGAGAACAATACAGTGGCTTTCCGTGCACGTGTCTCGGTCTGTATAGTTATGCAGAATCTGATTACATGCCAGTATGCTTGCAGACTAAACTTACAATGAGGGAAAGAAAAATATTTCTCTACTTGTGAGTAGATGCGGCATATAAGGAACATGTTATAATTACAAAAATGAGAGCCTGGAAATTTACGCTGTCCCTCAAAATTTGCTGCTCTAGGCTCGGGCCTATATGGCCTATACCTAAATATGCCACTGTATATATATAACCAAAATCTTGGAGAAATTTATCCCAACATAACCACCACCCTAAGGATAGTGTTAACAATTCCTGTTAGCATAGCAAGTGCGAAAAAAAATTTTTGTTCTTATTTTAGTCGTAATAAATAGCTTTGGAATTTTGTGTAGTGTTGTGTAATGTAGAATGGCCTCCTATAATCTATAATGAGTCCTTGAACACAATAGAGCTGTCGTATTAAAATAATAATAAGAAGAATGATAATGTGATTGTAGTTTTATGCTTCATATTTTGAATTTTTTATTAACACAAACTTTATTTTTTAGTTTAAAAATTTATTTTTACTTACTTTTGCAGGATCAAAAGCCAAATGATTTGCCAGATGTAGAACCTTGCATGGAAGCACCTTTATCTCCAGAAGAGTTTCCTGTTGATACAGTAGTTGAAAGTAAAGAATTCTGGGTACATGAAGACTGTGCCCTTTGGTCTCAAGGAGTTTATTTAATTGGCCATAAAATTTATGGTTTGGAAGATACAGTTTTAGAGGCAACTGAAATGGTAATTATCATTGTTATTATTATGATGATGATGATGATTCAGGACCTACATGGAGTCACAAGACTCATTGTAGGAGGCCCACCCTATCAAGCACGAAATCTATCATACTACTCCTTGAACTTATTCACCATTCATGCTCTGAACACTCTATCAGCCTTCCACCTCATCCTCTTGCTCACAACTTCCTTTCAGGAATGACCCTTTTTTCTGTCTGTTCTACCAGACAGAAAAACTCCTCAGTGTTAACCCTGTAACCACCTCTCAACAGTTTAAATTTCTCAATCATATCACCTCTCCTTCTATCTTGCCAAACTTTATAATCCACATTCCCTTTGTCTATCCTCATAAATAACATGGTCTTGATATCATCTTTGTTGTCCACTTCTGTACTTATTCCAGTTTATCCCCTTTCAAATCCTGAGGACCAAATTTGAGCATCCAGATGTGGTCTGATCAGGCTTTATACAATGGAATGACAACTCTTTTCTCTCTGTTGGTCAGCATCCTTCTCAGTGTTGCAGCAATCCTCTGGGTTACTCTCACAACCTTTGCAATATGTTCCCTGAATTTCAGGTTTCTATCAATCATCCCCCCCCCCCAAATCCCTCGCTTCCCCCACTTCCTGCAGTAGTATGAAACTTCCTGTTAATGTATCCCGAACTTGAAGACTTTACATTTAGCTGAATTAAACTGATATTACCATTCATTTGCTTATCTGTCCAGTTTATTCAAATCCTCTTGAAAGGCTATCACATCTGCACATTATTACTAATAACCCTTCTCAGCTTCACATCATTTGAAAACAACTGAATATTCCCCTGCAATCCATTGACAGTGTCATTGATATAAAGGTTAAACGTATGTATTATAAGAGTTTTACGTTTTCAGTTCAGTTAATTCACATTTATTAGTAATAAATTTTGTATCTATTTAAAATGCACTGAGGCTAAGTTAGCCAGTCCCAAATGGAGATGCTAGTTTTAACCACCCATCAAGGAAATTTGGCACTTCCCTAGCAAACAGACAAAAAAAAAATAAATAAAATAAAATAAATAAATAAATAAACAGCTTTCTAAAAAAATGAATGAATATCCTTTTCTATAATACCACTGTAGCAGAGTTGGAAAAGACGCGAGTTTGATTTTTATAATGATGAGAGGAGTTATTATATGGACTTTTTAGTTGAAGAAAGGTTAGCTGATATGAAATAGCATTTTCTTCTCCGAAACTCCCCTCCACGTGGATACCACCCAGTGATATTACTGGTCGTTTTCATTTTCCATATGTCTGTTTTTTACTGTCCTGTTTTCTAGACTGCCATATCATGGAATCCAGTGCAGTGCAATCTAAGGACAGCCTACCATGAAGATCCTTGTAGGGTTGCATGGCTTTGGTCCACTACTTCTTTGGCAAGATAGACATTCCGGGATCCTGGATGGCCAATCCTGGATCAGATAGTGGGCTTGCTTGCAAAGGTGAACAGTGTGTTAAGTCTCCTTAGCCTGATATTTCACTTCCAAGTGTAGTCATCACTTGATGGATAGTAGGAGTTCATGAATGGCTCTATGGTGAGAGGGTGGTTCTGGTGCTGAATTCTTCCTTTATCTCAGAATGTCGCTTTTATGTTTAAGTTTATTAAGGACCCTAACCTGCTGCAAACAAGTTCAGAAACCTTTGCAACACCAGTAAGTAGCAAAATTAATAAACAAAACTTCAGAAATACTTACAACCCTTAATATATTTCATGGGTGAACCTCTTTGAAAAATGTCACTATTATTTTTGCAGAAGGGTTTGTAAGGGTTAATAGGATCCCAGAGGAGTTCTTTCACAGATCCTGTGAAAAAACCTTATTCAGGAAATGTTCTTGTTGAAACATTCTTCTAGAAACAACTGGAGTGACTCCTTCATGCTATATCTTTCAGAAGAATGCTGGTTATTGTATCACTTAATACTGATATAGAGGGAGTTGCTTTTTTCCTCAGTGGGATCAGTACCGGCCCTAGGAATTTTGCTGCCCTGTGCATTAGTATATTTTGCCACCCTCATTGTTACTAATATCAACATTACTGAGATCGCAATTAGAAGTACTTTCCATGAGATCAGAACTTTTGGTTTCAGTTCTTTCTCTTATTTTCTCTTGTACTACATTAGCTGTTTCAGTTTTTAGATATTTATGCAAATCCCCGCTTTGTTTCTGAATATCGCATTCTTTTTCAGATTTTCGTTAGCAATATTCTGCGCCTGATAGTTTTTTTTCTTTTATCAGCCATATTGGAATGTTAAAATTATTTTAAAAGTCAAATCCTAATAACTGTATCAAAAAAAGTATTATTAACAATCACCACACAACTGTATTTATGTATTTTGATTGCATTTCTTTAATTAGTTTACTCTTGACCAATTATCTCATAATGATCGTTTAGCCTCATTCATTAAATGAGATTTAACCTCAGGTCAAGGTCAACTTACGGCTAACAATGGAATAGGAAATAAATGCAAGATAGAAGGCATTTTGCTATTGTCAGGTCATCTGATATTAACACTGACAGTGCAATATTAAATGCAACATAATACTACACTGTGTGACTTTTTTCTTGACTACTTTTACTAGAAACTATAACTCTTTTTTTTTTTTTTTTTTTTTTTTTTTATTTTTTTTTTTTTTTTTATGAAAGTGAGTAATATTTATTTATTACCGATTTTTGCTATCGGCATCTTCTGGGATACAATTGGTAAGCGATATGAAGGTAACAGACTAGGTTTTAACTGGCAGTTCTAATTCATACAAAATTAGTACTGTGCGTGAGACAATAGACAATACGTGTGTCGCAGGTACATGATTTATTGGTTGTGAAACATAATGTAATTGGTATGAAAGTTCATTTCTTTAGTGTTTAGTGATCTAATTAAAGTTTTCCAAATATCAGGTAGGATTAGACCTTGATTCTTATTTAGGTTTCCTGTTGAACGGGCGACTAAATATCTCATCCCGTGCAAATGCAAGTGTTGCACCGTCGGTAGAGCCGGTGAGTGGGATCCTTTATTACAGTATGCTGAATCTATCTTTCACACAGTGCAGATATTTCCCAGGATGACTACGGTGACTTTATATCGCAGTTGCCATCCCTATACTCTTAATGGAGGATTTAAATGGTCACTGTACTCTGTGGTAATGCACAAACTACCATCATAGGAAGAGTTGTGAAGCACATGCTTGATGACAGTGTCCTGTTTCTCTTAAATACTGGAAGCAACACCTTCTTGCACACGCATATCTGAACATTCACAGATATCAACCTAACAGTTTATATTCCCTTTTCCCATTGTTTTAGTGGGAAGTAAAAGACACCATCTCTGGAGTGATCATTTTTCTCATGATATCCACTCTCTTAAATAGGCAACCATGTATTCCATAACATATATCATAATGGAAAATAGATCAAGCTGACTGGAATATCATATTCTCATCCCTAGCAAAATTTAATTCTGTAATGGTCAACTCCTCTCCTGTTAACCAAGGAGTGAATCATATTGCACAGTTTATAATACTAGCCATTACAGATGCAGTGCCCAACCCCAAACTATGGTGGAATTCAGAAGTATTGATAGATGAAAAACTATTCTATCTACCATTGATAGAGGAGATATGATAGAAAGGCATTGCTCTGGGGAATTTTGTAGAATATATACAAAATAGAGTTTTCAGTACATGAGAACACAGGAAAAGGACATAAACACACACACATACGTGCACGTGTCATTTATATGGTTATAATACTAAACTTTGTCCTTGGTTATTCAGACAGTAAATTACCTTCAGATTTTTAATGGAGCACTTTTGACATCAGCAGTTTTTCAGTAGTAAAACTGCTGATGGATCCTCGAGGTGCTCAAAATATTGCAGAATCCCAGTATTAATAAGGTTGGATTAGATGATATTTTAATGTACCTGTTAAGAGAATAAACAAGGTTGGCTGCAGTCATCATCCTACCATTGACATTTCTTAAAATTATCTTTCCATAATCATTCTTCCTATTACTTTCCACTTAGCAAAAGAACTCTAGGATTCCACATTCATGCTAACTTTTTTACAATTTTGACTCACACCATCACTACTACAGAAGAACATGATAGTTGATGTTTCCACTCAACTTAACTAGTGTTACTTATAAATATGATAATTTTTTAAAGTTGTCGATATTTTCATCCAACATCTCAAAGCATTAAAAAAATGTTCCTTATAGTCAAGTAATTGTCGAAACAATTCAAAACTGTAATGATGATGCCCTCTCACTACAGTTTCCCTTTAAGTTACCATCAGCCCTAGAAGGCATCATTTTGGATATTGTTTTTGCAGTTACTTGATTTGTTGCATTCTGTGGTCTGTACAGTGAAAGTTTATGCGGATAACCTAAGCCTTTCTGCATGTCTCTAGGATTCTCTTTGGCTTGTTTGGTTGATTTTCTTTCTTTCTTTCATTGTCTGATTTTGTCCTCCTCATCATATCTCTCTTCAACCCTATACTTTGTATTGCTCAGGACCTTTTCTCATTGCATTTCTTTATTTTCCTTCCATAGCATATTGTTTTTTATGCAGTTCCTGTGAATGTTTTTGCTTTTCATTTATCTCTCACCTCATTTATCCTCCTAATTCTAGAAATGCAGTCTAATGCTCAGTTACCTCTTGTCAAGTATGTTTCCCTCAGTTACCTCTTGACTATTTCCTATGCACTGTTAACATATTTTCCATACATCACCTGATACCATTATACTGCCCACAGCTGTCTTTTGAGTTTCATATAATTATTTGTTCTGTTTTGTGACATATACTTCATCGTAATTGAAAATAGTACATGCACAGATACATCTCTTATCAGCACATCTTCAAATACTGTCACTAGATCCATCTGTTAAATTCTAGGTCCTTTGTCACATGGTATTTGAAGTAATTATCTCAAAATTACCTTTCCTGTTTTTTTCCCAACTCATAACTTCATATGTTTTCATTCACTTTTAGTCCATCTTATTCCCTCTGGATCTTATATAGCATCATTCTTAACTAGTATGGAAGCAACATTTTATTCATTTGCATTCAATTGAAAGTGATATTTTTTCCCCATGATTCTTGTTTACCTACTTTTGCCTAAAATTTAGTAATTTATTTACCAGAAACTTTCTGTTTAATTTCTTGTGTGCCTGTGCTACCTCAGCTTTTTGAGTCCATTCTTATTTTTCTATCCCTATGTAAAGTTCACCATTTCTCTAGCTGTGTCTGCTGTATCTTCATATTTTGCATTTGCTCTTGTTTTCAAACACTTATTTAGGTTTAGGTGCTGGTTTATGCTAATAGTTAAATTTAATGGAATAAATACTGCACAGAGAAATAATAAAACAGCAGGTTTAATCATTCCAATATTTCATCTCTGTCACAGAGATATCTTCAGGCATACAATATTAAAATTGTATAATGCATATAGCAATAAGTGTAAGTAGTTAGACTATTTTGAACCTCAAGTCCAATGAGAAGCACCCTTTATAAGTACTGTTGACGGGCTTCAGTTGTTGGGCAGGAGGCATATAGAGGGTGCTTCTCATTGGACTTGAGATTCAAAATAGTCTAACTACTTACACTTATTGCTATATGCATTATTAAAATTTTAATAATAGTAATAATTTTAATAAACCACTTTATTTATAAGTGGTTAGCATTTTCTCAACCTTTGTTTATTGGATAATTTAACAAATTACCCAATAGTTCAAATATTGGGTAGTTTAACACAACCATATTTATTTAGATTAGGCCATTCTTTTAAATCTGCTACCGAATCTAAAAAGTCTTTCAAGTTTGTATTTGCTGTGATGAAGCATAGTAGATTTTTTCCTTGAGCAGGAAAAAATTTACTATGTTTTGAGTACCTTGCACAGGATCTGATCCTGCACAAGGTACTCAAGGCATGGTCAACTGGACCTTACCGACCATAAACCAAAAGTAATGCTAATGTTATCCTCATTACCAGTGATTATAATCACAAAATGAATGCACTACTGAGAGCCCACACTACTTTCACACCAGTTGATTCTGATCCTACCAATTCTCAGAAAAAACAACATTAAAAAGGCTTCTAAAAAATGTCACATCTTGACTTTCTGAAGTTGTTAAAAAACTCAAAGCTTTTAGTTCAATTTTCCATCCCTGGATATACAGTTCACCTAAAATTCATAAACCCAATTATCCTCTCCATCCCATAGTATATGCTTCCCCCCCCCTTTAAATTAGCCAAACAGCTAGCTGCATTTTTAATTCCACTTACTGGCCACGCTTCATACAAAATATTCCACTCATTTCAAATCTTTAATCCAAAATTTATTTTTAAACAATAAGGATATCATGGTGAGTTTTAATGTCACCTCTTTATTTATAAATATTCCCTTTTCTGACACTTGAGATTTACTGAAAGATGTTTTCCTCCCTGACATTATTAATCTCTTTAATTCTACCATCCATACTGGTTACTTCTCTTGGAAGGACACCTTATATAAACAGACAGAAGGTAGTACATTCATGAGTTCTATTGATGATGTGTTCTCTATTTGGCCACATGGCTCAGAGGTATTAGACAAAATATCAGAATGATTAAACTTGCTGTTTTATTATTTCTCTGTGCAGTAATTATTCCATTAAATTTAATTATGGGCTCTTGTTTTCAGGCTTTTTCACTTCTTCATCATTATAATTTATATCTGTTCATTTTGGATCCCTTTTAAATCTTTCCTTTCATTTCAGTGCCAGTGTGCTTGACTAAGTGGTTAGCATGTTCGCTGCTCTCTAGCCAAAGGCTGTGGGTTCAAATCCCTATCACGCACATGGATGTTTGTGATTGTCTGTGAAAATACTAGTGGTAGATGGTGTTGGTGTAGATGATGATTGTAGTTGTGATTCATTGTAGTTTGAATTGAGTGGTGTAGACAGAGCTGTAGAGTAGTGCCCTCCCTTTATGAGTCTTTGGACTCCCTAGAGGTGTCATGTAATAATAATGATAATTTATTTTTAAACTTATTTTTAACCCACTGTAAACTGGATGGTACTCACTTCATATTTCAATCTCCTGTACAGACATATCCTGGACCATTCTCAGGACACATATGTCCATGGTAATGCAATTTCTTGTTCCTTGTGTATTCTTTCCAGTTTTATTGAGGATTTGATCTATTGTGAGTTGAAATCCAGCTGATATTTGTCATTATTATTATTATCATCATCATCCTTGTCTTTTTTCCAAATTTTACCATTAGAAATCATTTCCTACTTTGCTTTTAAGATTTTTCTTTTTTTTTTATGTCAGCTGCATTTTCTAATAAACAATGATATTCTCTACTTTTTTTTTCACTACTAGTACTTCATTGCATCAGCGAAACAGATTAGATAAAATGATTCTGATTAAAACCCTTACACTTATATCTTAGAGCCCCCCCCCCCCAAATCCTATTCATTAGACTCTACAAATTGCATTTTCTCAACTTTTGTTTATGCTCAATATTCCACCAGAAAACACCTTAGCAAATTGCCTCTGGACCTTTTGAATATCCCTTCATCCTTTTAAAACCACATGACCAAATCTTCACATCAGTCTATTTTTAACGTAATCTAGGCCTTATACAATGGAAAATCATAATTTCCTTGCTTTTCCTAGTCAGTGTCCTTCACATCGTCAAAATCCACTGTGTTGTTCTCATAATTTTAGCAATACATTCTCTAAAATTCCATCTGTACTCTGCATCCTGTCTTTTTTCCCAGATTTTAAAATCTTACACTTTGCAACACTACTCCCATACCCATTCATTCAGTCTATTCAGTTCCTCTTGTAAAGCCACAACCTGCATCACCTGCAAACAACTGAATATCCATATTCAAACTTTCCTTAGTATCATTAACATGGAAGTTAAACAGCAATAACCCTAAAACAGGTCCTTGAGGCATATCACTAGTGGCTTTTCTCTTCCCTCATTTTCCCATACACAGTCTGCATATCTATCGGATAGCTTGTCCCCAATCCAGCACACTAATCTGTTATTGAACCCCATTTGTTCCAATTTAGCCATCAACCAATCACATAGCAATCTATCAGAGCCTTTGCACCAACTTAGACACCACATTCACCTGCATTCAGTAGTGCTCTTCTACAGGCCAACTAACAGCCACAGAGGAAGACCACGAAAACAGTTTTGGCAATACATAAGCAAACTTCTTTTTGAAAATGAGACTCACGAAGCATGAACCATCTGACATTTACCATTTGGCACAAAACAGAGCAACTTGGCTCACTTTCATTTAATAGACTTTATCTCCATGTGTTATATGAATATTTCTGTACATCTTTCCCTATTCGTACATCAATAAATGATGATGTTGATGGTTCCTATCTTAATTCTGTTGAAATATTCCATTTGGTGACTTTTTACTGTTTACAGATTTCAGTTGTAGACAGCAGGAGGGATTTTTAATAGGTGGCATCTTGGGTCATTATAATATTTGATAATCCTCTACCATCATTATTAATGTAGTTTCACTAAAGATAACATTGTCAACCTAATAGACTAATAACAACAACAACCTAATAGTTCAGAATTTCCAGTTATCCTTATTCATTCAGCTTCTAAATGGATGGATTCTTACTGATAAGATACTCTATTGGAAGGTGAGGAATGAATATCTGATGAGAAATTCTGCTTGGTTTAGATTCCTTACAGATTATATTCAGATTTCTTCCAAGTTTCTTTAATCCTTAAGCAACTATACAGGAATATTAGTTTGTCCCAAATGTATATACCCATACACCAATGTGTATGGGTATATACATAATAAATGATTTACTGTATCTCTACTGGAAGAGACAAGACCACAGACATACAGTAAATCTTTTATCGAAACAGCTGCAATTTTTCAATTATTTTGAATTAGTTAAAATAGTTTTACGTGTATCTGGGTGTTTTGCTTATTTTGAATTGATTTTTTTTTTTAAATGGAAAATTCTTAATTTTATAAATTTCAGGTGTGTTCAAAATGTAAATTCAGTGGAGCATCTTTAGGTTGTTTGAATAAAGGATGTACAGAGCAGTATCACTATCTCTGTGCCAGAGATAAAGGTAACTATGCTTCTTACAGTAATTTTGTAGTCATAGAATATAATACATAATATAAATTAAGGTCATAACACCATTTGAGCTCATACATTTTAAAATTTGTAATTAAAACTTCTGGATCATTTTTCACTCATTACAATTATTGCATTACTATGAATTGTTAATAGTTGAGTTTTGGTGTATTAACTCAATAAGCATTTTTGAATTGAATATCATGTAAGAAAAGAACTACATGTTATTCATAGCTACTTATTTTTCGTATATTATATGAAATACATTACAGGCATGCATTGTTTTATGTTTATATATGATTACCAGTGGTGTTAATGATAAGCTTTGATAGATTCAGCTGGAAGGAAAATATAAGTCCTGTTCTATGCATTTTTTAGAATGAAATTAATACATTCATACAAATGAACACATAAACACTTTCTTAGAAAAAAATAAGAACCTTCACTCTTCGGCAGCCTTTTCCTTACAAGGCTTCTATAAAAATATAGATTTTTAGAAACAGAACTCTGTTTCCAGTATGTCATGGATTCAAAATTATCAGTTGTGCATGTAATTGTCCATTTATAAGAAAAGGTGGAAATCCTTGCTAAGGGGATATGAAGCAGGATAGAATTTTCCCTTCAAGGCTGTGAAGAAACAGCTGCAATTTTTCAGTTATTTTGAATTAGTTAAAATAGTTTTATGTGAATCTGGGTGTTTTGATTTTCAATTTTTGCTTATTTTGAATTGATTTTTTTTTTTAACTGAAAATTCTTAATTTTATAAAGTCTCCCAAATAAGACTTTGAATTTCTCTGAAGAAATGCACTGCCTTTGCATTTAATCATTGTACTATTTTTGGAATAGTATTATTATTATTATTGTGCAAGCATCTCCATGGAGACCGAAGACTCAACAGGGGAGACCAAAACTATCCACACAATATCTATCACACCTATCCTTGAATCTATTAACAGACAAAGCTCACATAACTGACTATGGCAACCCATTCCACTCTCTTCATTCTCCACTCTCCAAGTGAAAAATCTACTCCTTGCATCCCTACTAACTCATGTTACTCAACTTCCAGGGATGACCTCTTGTTCTGTCCCCTTTGCTGAGTGCTGAAACACTTCTCTTGCATCATTCCTTTAAAACCCTTTAAGTAACTTAAATGGTTCTGTCATATCCCCTCTTTTTCACCTGTTGTTTTATTTTGGAACCTGCAAACCCTCAATCTATAGATTACAAGATCTGTAGATCATCTATAAATAAATAGATTACAAGATCTGTAGATCATCTATAAATAAATAGATTACAAGATGTGTACTACATTGATGGAACTGTACACCAGGAAACAGATGACACTAAGAATTTGGATATTGTAGTAGACAGAGAATTGAAGTTTAGAGGGCATATTGCTAAGGTTGTCAAGGTAGCTTATAGGATTACTTGGCTATTGAACAACATACTAACAAGAAGAGACAAGGAAATTGGTATTCCTCTTTATAAGTCCTTGATCTCACCACAGTAATCCATATGTGGATTACTGTGGTGAGATCTCATCACCTAGATTTCTTGGGGATGAGGAAGTAGTCCTAAAGAAATCCATATTATGTGCTGTGCTCAGACCTAATCCAGGTGATGAGGTCTGAGAGCAGTAATCCATATGTAGATGTATCAAGGACTTATAAAGAGGAATAATAATTTCCTTGTTTCTTCTTGTTAGTATGTTGTTCAATAGCCAAGTAATCCTATAAACTACCTTGTCACCCTTAGCAATATGCCCTCTAAACTTCAATTCTCTGTCTACTACAATATCCAGATCCTTAGTGTCATCTGTTTCCTGGTGTACAGTTCCATCAGTGTGCGGTACACATTTTATAATCTATTTATCTCAAAATGCATAAATAAAATAAAATAAATCAGCTAATATCTTTTATTCTCTTGTAGGGAGTAGGTGAGGAGGCCTTTTAACCCTATATAGCTTTTGGAAACCAAGTGGGCAGTTCAGTCTCCACTGGTAGCCAATCAGAGATAGCTGTCCCAATACTATCACTAATTATGCTGCAACCAATAAGGAGACAGGCAAACAAGTGCTACCATCTCTTGGTACCTGACAGGATATATTTTTGTCTGAAATAATGTGGTTTCTATGGTCAATTTTCTTGAGTTTCCAGCAGAAAAACCTGCTTGCCCATGTCAGAGATCGACTAACTCGGAAACTGGTAGAAGAAGAAAGGCTTAGAATAAGTTCCTTCATTTGGCGACTAGACTTGAACTTAAGTCTATCTTCATGCAGCCTTGTACAGAGGATGTAAGCACCACTTCTACTGAGCTACACATTTTTCCACATTAAACTGATACCCATTATCTTTTGCCCATAATGACAGCATATTTAAATCATCTTGCAAGCGCTCTGCATCTTCTTGATTAACTATTACTTTGCCTGATTTTGCATCATCAGAAAACAACTGAATATTCCCTCCAGATTACTTCCTACATCATTTATGTACAAATTAACTCTTGGCCCTTGCACAAAAAACCCTGCATCACACCACTAGTCATTTGCATGCTCCTATCTTTTGCTCTCTATCCATCAGTCAGCATTGTATCCATATAACCAGTCATATCCATCCCCATTTGTTCTAATTTATGTAACAGAATTCCATGAGGCATTCTACCAAATGTATTTGCATAATTGAGCAGAATCATCATATAGCAGTTTTCTTTATCCAACTCAGCTGTCACTCTATTATAATTCCTGTTACCTAACAAACGTGTGTGCATGTGTGTACTATGGATCCACTACATTTATGTTGAGTAGCCATCCCCGTGATCATTTTCAAACTTCTATAGTTGTAATTCTTTTGTGGCTAATTGTAGATGGGAGAGATTCTCTGACCTCAAACTTGGCAAAGTATCTAACCTAGTAGCTCTACACATAGGAAAGACAAAATCATATGTGAAGAGTAGCTTACATTTTATTGAAAAGGTAAATTTTTTTAGATTTTTATTTAATGTAGTCAGTCTTTTCATAAATATACCTAAGGATAACACAGTAGATCTGTTTGTAAACCTTTTCCCACCAAACACAGTAAGAGTAAGTTTTATTTAATGTAGTCAATCTTTTCATAAATATACATAGGGATAACACAGTAGATCTGTTTGTAAACCTTTTCCCACCAGACACAGTAAGACTATTCAAACACTGTATGGAAAACACTTTTTTGCATGTTTCAGGACAAGTATTGGAAAAAAAAAAGGACTTGCCATGGGTTCCCTCTATCTCCAGCCTTGGCCAACCACTTTACGGAAAATTCAAAACAAATATATTTAAAAACCATCACAAGAAACCAAAAACTTGATTATGTTACATTGATGATATTTTCGTTATTTGGTTAGGAACAATGGATTCATTTCAAATGCTATCTGAACAGCTTGCATCCCAATATAAAAGTCACTCTGGAACTGGAAGATTACAAAAAATTACCATTCCTTGATATCCTTGTCAAAATAAAGAAGAAAACAGAGTATCCTTTTCAGTATACAGAAAACCTACTGCAACTGGACAATTTTTACATGCCACTTCACACCATCATCCATTACAAAAAATAGGCATGATTAAAACATTATGAGATAGAGCATACAATATTTCCAAGTACATCAGTTA
Organism: Typopeltis vanoorti; assembly: GCF_054136105.1. Taxonomy (NCBI): domain Eukaryota; kingdom Metazoa; phylum Arthropoda; class Arachnida; order Uropygi; family Thelyphonidae; genus Typopeltis; species Typopeltis vanoorti. The sequence continues at coordinate 19,878,780 of NC_143557.1, read as the reverse complement.
ACAGGAATGAAGAACTGTGCTACCTGAGGTATAACCTCACCTTCAATGGTTATGAACCCAAGACAATCAACAAAATTCTTTTGGAAACCAAGTGGGCAGTTCAGTCTCCACTGGTAGCCAATCAGAGATAGCTGTCCCAATACTATCACTAATTATGCTGCAACCAAGAGACAGGCAAACAAGTGCTACCATCTCTTGGTAAATGACAGGATATATTTTTGTCTGAAATAATGTGGTTTCTACGGTTGAGCCTCTGACAGCTCCTTTACTTAAACAAGATTTTAAGAATGCAGTCATGCTATCCTACATAAAGAATGTTACAGACAAAGTGGCAAAGTTGCTATGTGAGTACAGCATTAAAGTGGATTTTTTACCATTGCATAAATCTCTAGATTCTCATATCCACCAAAACCTCCATATTATCCCATGAAAAAACCAGGTGTTTATGAGATTCATTGCTCTTGTGCCATTTGTTAGTACACTAGTTGGGAAGGTTGGGGAGATCACATGTCTAAACATGTAAGTGACATTGAAAAAAGAAGACAGCATAAATCAGGTTTGGCATCTCTTAGAACTACCACTGGCCATCAAGTTGTTAGGCAACAAATTAAAATGCCTTATATTGATCATATTGCTTTACAAGAAAGTTCAAAAAAGCCTTGCAAATGTTGCAGATCCCCACATGATGTAACAAAAATCAAGGCTTAATTTTACACCAAGCTTGATCTGTTTTCATGAAAACTCTAACTATGATACATCATGTGTGATGCTACATGTGATAGCAGCAATTAGCATTGATCCAACATGTATACAGTAATTAATTTAACATTTTTATTCTGGTTACTTATTTATATGTACCAGTTGTGAAGTTCTGATAACATCTAATAATGTGTAATTAATTGTTTGTAGTCTCTTTTTTGCGCAACTTTTGCTAATACCCCCCCCCCCAATGTAAGTCTGACAACTTAAAAAATTGTAGTGTTATATTTGTTTATTTTTATTAAACTCATCATTTATCTAAAAAAGATGGTCTCAATACTGGAAACTGTCTCCAGTAATGTAGCTGTTATCCATGGTGATATAATGATACAGTATTTCCACATAATTTATGAAGAACTTCTTATATGAATATGGGTTACACAATCAACAGGCAAAAAGCTGAACATATAAGAAGCTTCATATATATATATATATATCAAGTAAATAAAAACAGCTCAGAATAAAAAAAATAAAAAAAAAGGAAGAAAAGAAAAAATTAAGAAAAAGAAAAAATCCATTAGCTAACAAGAATCATTTTAATGTTCATATATTGAAAACAAATTAGAAAAGGTAATTTTCATGCAGAATTCCTGTTACCTAACAGGTGTGTGTGTGTATGTGTGTGTGTGTGTGTGTGTGTGTGTGTGTGTGTGTGTGTGTGTGTGTGTGTTGTTTCATTTGGTTCATAAACAGTTGATTCTCACTATAGCAAACACCAATATAACATATTCACTCACTCCAACAAACTCGGAAGTACCAAGACCACAGTCCCATCAGAATAAGGCTATGCTGAAAAGAAATTCACTGTAGCAAAGGGTCCACTATAAAAAACTGTTTCCATGGTCTATATTAGTTGCTTATAGTTGACTATATGTAGTTTTCTTTCATATTCTCAGTTTATGCCTGATGACCCTGTAACCAAGATTCTGAAGAAGCTGCTCATAATTGTAATGAAACCACTTGTCTAATAAAATAAATATTTTATGTGGAAAATATACTGTGTAACATGATATTATTGGAAGTTTTGATCATTTGACTCAACGGTATAAGCTCATAGTAGATATAGACAGTACTTTTTTTTTTTTGGTTACAAGTAAACCAAAAAAAGAAAATGAATGAATGGGATTAGGTAAAGGAAAATGAAATTCTTAGGACATTGGCTATGAGAAAGAGGACTAACCAATGTGATTATCACAGAAAAACTACAGGAAAAAAGAGGCCAACCAAGATATATCTATTATTATTATTATTATACGGACACCTCCATGGAGTCCAAAGACTCATCATGGGAGATCCAATCTATCCACACAATCTATCATACCTCTTCTTGAATGCATTAACAGACAAAGCACTCACAACTGACTCTGGCAACCCATTCATAACTCTCCAAGCAAAAAATCTAGTTCTCACATCCCCTACTAACCACTTCTTTATTCAACTTCCCTTGTTCTGGTCCCTCTAGCCAAGTGCTGACACATTTCCCCTGCATCTATCATATAAAACCCTTTAAGCAACTTAAATGTTTCTATCATATCCCCTCTTTTACTCTTATCAACCAACTTCTGCAATCCACATACCTTCAGTCTGTCCTCATAAGGAACATTCCACAGGCCACTCACCACCTTGATCACTTACTTCTGAATCCTCTCCATCACTTCCTCATCCCCAAGAAACCCAGGGGACCAGACTTTAGCCTAGTAATCCAGATGTGGACATGTCAAGGCCTTATAAAGAAGAATAACATCTTCTTCAGTAGCCAAGTAATCTTATGGGCCGTGTCCAGACAATTCATCACTGGAAATTTAATCGCATGAAAATTCATTGCAGGTATAGGTGAAAAAAAAATTTCATTTTGACTCATGCACCTATACATGTTTTGAATGATAAACTGTAGGGAAAGTATCCCTACTTCAAAATTGCCACATAACATCAAAATTAGCAGAAAATATGTACATAACAGTTTACTTCATAATGGCCATTCATTTCAATATGTAATGAGCGATTCCAGGAAACCAAGAAAGTTGAAGTGCAAAGAACTACAGATTACGTTATAAATATTATACATTATGTGATATGATTCAAGATTTACATATGATTATCTATAAGGTAATATTGTAAAAGAGCGAACCTTCACACAATCTGTGAACTAATTTTCTAACTAAGATTATGAATAAAAAATAAAGAAAACTATTTGTAACAGATGGAGGCTGTATTTATTTTAAGATTTGGATTTTTTATGAATTTATAAAATAATTGTGTGACAAAAATAATTATCTTGAATCAAGTTTTGGGAGAATAAAATGTATTGGCGACTAAGATAATTAGCAAAAAGAAATGATAGTGGCATTGTTCTCCAGAGTGATGCAATCTTATGAATGTATCACATTAAGTGAAGGAATATGATGAAAGGATCTCTTATTTGCACTGGCATTAAAAACTATAATTATACAATAAAACAAGTAGCAAAAATAAATGTAACTTGTAAGTAATATAATTTAGATTCTAGTTACTGAGCAAACGGCAAACAACTGCGTTTCTGGCAATAGGTAACTGAACGTAGCTACGTACGCAAGGTAATCTGGTTAACTGTTCTCTTCAGCATAAAGGATTACCACACCTTCTAATGGATATGATAGTCAAATGCACTTGATATCCATGTTTTTTCAACAGGTGATCGGACTCTTATCCGGGATTTGCTGGACGTATATATATGTCCTGGCTGTTTGGGAGGTTAACCCTGTGGAGGTCGCGGTCAAAAAAATTGCAGCTTAGGTCGCATGTATCTGAGAGATACATTCATTACTAGTATGTGCTGTGAAATGCAGTAAAACTTTAAAAAAAACACTACAAATATAATACATGATGGTTTATTTATTTTCAGTTACAATCTAGGAATTATTGAAAAAAATAAACAAATAAAAAAAAAAAACTAAACCAATACTATACTGACATTGAAGTTCGTGGTATCTCTCAGATACAATTTACTATCAAATATCACACACCTCTACATAACACGTGTTAAACCAAGCCGACTTCAATTTTCTGGTGAATAATGCTTTCTGCGATGATTTTTCCTGCAATGGATTTTCCCTGCGATAAATTTTCCTATAGATGAGTTTTCTCGCAATGAATTGTCCGTGAACCCTTATGGGCTACCTTAGCTACCTTCACAATATGTCCTCTAACCTTTACTCTCTGTCTACCACCACCCTTAAATCTCTAGCTTAATCTATTTCCTACAGTACAGTGCCATCAATGTAATACATGGCCTAATCTATTTATCCCAAAATGCATAACTTTACATTTCTAGACATTAAACTGGCATCCATTAATTCTTGCCCATACTGACAGCCTATTTAAATTGTCCTGCAAGCTCTCCACATCGCCTTGATTAACTATTACTCTACCTAATTTTGCATCATCAACAAACAACTGAATATTTCCTTTCAGATTATTTCCTATATCATTTATGTACAAATTAAACAGCAATGGTACCAGCACTAAACCTTGTGGCACACCACCACTAGTCATCTGTTTTTGCCTCAATTCTGCCCCTCCATATATCAGTTTGTGATATCTGTCCAGGCAGCCACCCTCTTATCCACTTAACCAGCATCATATCCATCCCCATTTGTTCTAATTTGCGTAACATAGTTCCATGTGGTATTATGTCAAATGCCTTTGCAAAATTCAATAGAATCATTGTATAGGCATGACTGACCCTTAACAAAGCAATGTTTACCTTCAGACATTGTCATAGTTTTATCTACCCATTTTTGAATTCACTTTTTTTTTTACCAATTTTTCTAGTACTTTTACCACCATGCCTGAGATACTGATTTGTCTATAATTATTGCAGTCTTAGAACCTCCATTATGCAAAGGAATTATTTTGCCCTCTTTTCACTTCATTGGAACTCTACCAGAGTTGAGACTTAAATTAAAGAGCCTTGTCAAAGGCATTGCCAGTTCCCTTGCACATTTTTGCAAAACCCTAGCTGATATCCCATGTAATCTCACAGCTTTTTTTAAATTGAGATTCTGCAATATCCCGAGAACCTATGTGACAGGCACTAATGTTCCCACATTAGTGCCTGTCACATAGGTTAAAGCAGTAACCTCATTGGGATGATATACTCTTGCAAAGTGGTTACTCAGTAACTCAACTATATTATCTGTTTCTGTCTCCTCATGATCATCATCATTCATTAAGGATAATCTTCCATAGTCATTCTTCTTCTTACTTGCTACATAACAAAATAGCTCTTTGGGATTTCCTTTGGCCTGCTTGGCTAGATTCTTCTCATGATCTAATTTTGCCTTCTTTGCCATGCTGGTCACCTTTCTTGCCTGAGCCTTGTACTGTTTGTGAGTTTGCTGGTCACTTTTCTCTTTCTGTATACCCTCCACAGCATTTTTATCTTCTGCAGCTTGTGCTTAATGATATTACTCATCCATCTGACTCCTACCTGATTAATCCTCCTTACTACATATGCAATTTAATACTGCTTCCTCTAGATGACCCTTAAGCATGTTATTCATCTGGCTGATGAATTAACCTGGTTAGTTATGTGGCTCACTATTCTGTTATATAATCCCATCCATCTCTGTTTAATTATGGACTTGTGGTAATGGCAGTCTATCAAAGGATTTATAATAAGTGTCTGAAACCAATGGTAAAGATATGTTTTCCTTTACAGGTGAAAAAATGGTATTAACACTGAAAATGAAAGAGTGGAGATAGCCCTTAGTGATCATCAGTGATGGACCCAGAGGAAAGTGGTGGACGAGTTGCCAAACATTCTGAAAGGAATCCAGTAACATAATGCTTCCAGGCTTTTTCGACACCCTGTAGATTAATACATTTGTTATCCTGTTGTAATATGGAAGTGCCTAGCAAAAACATGACTCTTCTTTAACAAATCCAGTGCACCATCACAAACACCTGCTGCTGTCAGCTGAATTCTCAGTCGTAGCTTCACTTTTCTGTCACCTTAACCACAACTTCAGGCACACAGACTGGCATATAATTTGAAATTCTCAGTCTTATCATCCTCTTTGTAAAATGGAAAAATGTTATTTACCTTCCACTTCTCTGGAATTCTACCCATTCCAAGACTCTTGTTAAACAGTCGCATCAAGATTGGCATTAACTCCCTGGAACATCCCCTTAAAACATCATGATGTCTTGTAGAGTTCTGTTGCGATTATTAACATATCTACTTAATTCCTCATATATTTTCCATTTTTACTTAGCACCAGTCTCTTCTCTACTACTTCTTCCTTACTCAAGCCCTGCAGAGTTACAAGGGTGGGTAAGGAAGGAGTAATAGAGAAAGAGACTGGTGCTAAGTATAAATGGAAAATATATGAGGAATTAAGTAGATATGTTAATAATTGCAACAGAACTCTACAACACATCATGATGTTTTAAGGGGATGTTTCAGGGAGTTTAATGCCAATCTTGATGTGATTGTTAAACAAGAGTCTTGGAATGGGTAGAATTCCAGAGAAGTGGAAGGTAAATAAAATTTATCTAAGTATAGGTGCTAAGTATAAATGGAAAATATATGAAATACCCTGACGATTCTATATGTTCTTTTAATAATTCAATACCTTAACATTCTGCCATTTTCTTCAGTTAATATCATTCTTCCATAATCATTCTTCATTCTGCTCATCACATATTGAAAGATCTCTGTGGGATTAGTCTTGCTTTTCTTATCAATCAAGTTTCCTTCAAAAGCTTATCCTTTATATCCTTATGTAACTGATTGTTTATTATATAATTAGCAGATTTATTATCCATTTTCAATCACCTTATTTAAATTCCTGACCTTTAGAATTTATTTAAAGATTTCGATAGGCCTGTGTAGCCCTGTGGAAATAATTACATCCATAGCACTAGGCCACATGAAGAGACATTCTAAGTTCTATTCTAATTGCTGACTAGAGAAACTTTTTCTAATCCTCTCTTCGCCCATGTTCCTGAGTTACTCAATATCTAGCACAGACATGCAATTTTTTTTCTCCTGGAAATGCAGGCTTTTCATCCAGTAAACTAAAAAAAAATCAACTGTAAAACCCACACTCTTTCAGACAATAATATATTGTGTCAGGGTTATGGACAACCAGTTGGCAGCACTAGTCTGTCCCTCTTCACCAGGGTGCCATTTCAGATTAAAGATAGTCTTGGGCCAGCTATCTCTAATTGGCTAATGGTGAAGATTCACTGCCCCTCAATCTCCAAAAGTTAAGGCTAAAATGACCTTGCTTACTCCCCATGGGAAATAAAAGGTGTACCAGATTTATTTATTTATTCAGAGATATTGCTGCTGTTAAATAGTTCTTAACCAGTGCTCAAGTAGTACCATTCTCCTTTCCACCCACCTTCTCATTCCATTTTATTGCTCAAGCCTCCATAATCACTTCTCTTGTGGTTCTGTGTATATCTCCTTTCAGATATTTTCAGAGAGCTGGCTGCTACCCAAGTGACTATTGTATTTCATTTTGCCAGCTGGAGAGAGATTCAACACCCCATTCACTGTAGTTATCACCTGGTACTTCAGTTTCAAATTCTTGTGAAAATTTTATTTTTCAAAATTTAGATTTCTGCTATGAAGTACTTTCATCTCTTTAATAAAACAATAGGCACAGTATATGTTTTTTATTAACTGAAAAATCAGAATAATGAAGAGCTGTTATCAATTTTTGCTCTGTCACCAGCAGAATTATGCATACATAGCAATATGACATAATAATTCATAATCTTAATCCCTTCTGAATCTTCTCATGAATGTATTCTGCACTTTGTTAGTCTTACATTGGTTTTGTGTGCTAAGCATCTTCATTGACTTAAGTGAGATCTCTCATAAAATGAACTGAGCAAAATAGCAAACACAAACACCATGAGATAAAATGTGAATAATTTGTCTATAAATGCAAAATGAGCTAATATCTGTAGTACCATTATCGTTATCCTGAACAATGCCAATTCAGAACTGTTCAAGAAAATAGTGAGGATGAGTTTTAAATAAAAATAATGCAATTAAAACAAGGTGGCCTCAGTACTATATGAGAAAATAGTCATGAGTTAACTCTGAGTAAAATTGATGCTAGTATTTTGTGATATGAGTGATGAGTGCTATCACAAAACAACTCATATTTTCACTTCAGTCATCAACAGAAAGTAAATAAAAATTTCAACAATTGGAACTGCTGCCATGATTGCAATATGAAACTGAATTGTGAAGTATATTATACTTGACAAGAAATTATATTGTTTTAATTCTTTGCCCAAGCATGAGCAAATAAAGTTTGTACATGAAGTATTTTCATGACTAGTCTATTTATATGTAGAGGTGGATGACTCCACATCATTTATATATATTATATTACTCTCACACATCAGAATCAGCAGGGCCTGTAGCAAATAAATGCCATAATTGGCCAATGGTTAAGAGCAGAGTAATCTATTGATGTATACAGTTCAACTCTAAAGAAATGTTGAACAACTGTTGCTCAAGTTCCTGTAAATCTGGCTGAAATAGAAGGCATAATGGATGCTAGTTCTGGTCAACAGCACTCATGGAAATATCTGTAGAAGAGACACAACGTAGAAACTGATCTGTGAAAAAATTGGTAATGATAGTTTGTTAGAGATGTCATTAATTTAACTGAACCACTCTTTTCTGAACAGCATCAAGAATTTTTAGGGAAGTCTTAGGTTCACCGCCCTAAAGATGATAGCAGTTTTCCAAGACCAGCCATATTTGGCATTTATACAGAATAAGTAACTGGTCAGAAGAGAAGTGCTGACTTTAGTGAAAAAGGATGCCAAGATTTTTAGAAGCTGAGGATGCTATAGATTATGCCAGGTAAGGTTTGGAGTAAAAGTCATTTCAAGAAGAGGGATTTGGTGTTGACTGTTGAGCTGAGCATTATCAAAAGGAAGCAGAGAAGGTATGAGGGGGATTTTTGCATGAGAAAACAAGCTTGACTGTGTTTTGGAAGCATTGAAAATGACTAGGTTGTTTTCAATCCAGTTAACAACACTGTAGAGATCAGTGTGGGGCAATTGTTACAGACGATCTTGAAGCATGAGATGTTTGTGCACTGCAAGGTTGATCATATGAGTAGGATGATTGATGCGTGCTATCATCAGCAAACCTATGAATAGGGTTATTCAAAGAAAGTAGCTTATTTATATAAATCATGAAGAGGTTGGGTGAAATGACAGTGCCCAAAAGGACACCTACAGTAACAGAAAATTTGAAGAGAGAACATCTTCCACCCTTACATAGAGGTTGATTTGAGAGAAAACTGGGAATCTAGTTATGAAGGGAAAAAGACAGTCAGACAGTTCTCCTTAGAGATGTCAAGTGCAATACCACAGGTTTCTCCAAACCTTTCCAAGACATGAGTCCAGAAGTGAGTGATGCAGGCCAAGAGTTCTGTGGATCCAGATTGATAAAATCCATACTTGTGATCACCAGTTAGCTGGTAATTCTCCATCTGTCAAAGAAGTTGATTGTTGATAACCTTCTCCATTACTTTGGACAAAACTGAAATGGGAGCAGTAGGTCAATAGCTTGATTGTAGACATTTATCTCCTTTTTTGTGAAGTATTGACTGTAATATGAGCTTGCTTCCATGCTGTAAGGTGGTAGCTAAGCACAATGTAGTGTGTAGATGATAAACAACAAGTGTTAGTTCAGGAGGCACATCTCTTGAGCACAATAGGTGCGATTCCATCAGGACCAATTGCCTTTTTGGTATCCAGGTTTTTCAAGATCCTTCTAATATCTTTCTGGTGAATGATCACATAAAGCATGCAATGCAGTGCCCTGGACAAAGAAAGAGTAAGTTTGCTTTGATCATCAATTGAGGAGCTGGAAGAGAAAAACAAAACCAGGACATCATCCTTATGTTTAGATGATGATGATGCAATGCTACCATTAGGGTTAGAAAGAGAATGTAGCAGAGCGGGACCAACAGCTTTGGTGAAGCACCAAAAGGCACAACTGCTAGTAGCAATAAGTAGCAAATTTTCTACATTTAGCCCCATCAGAGGTAGGCTTAGCTTTTTTTTGATAGTTTTACAGGTTACAGCAAGAGTGTAGACCATGAAGGAAACTGGGGGTGTGTTCTCAAGCCACTTATGATAGGTTGTTTTCTTTTCTTGGACCACTCTGGCACACTTCTTGGAAAACTGTGGCTTAGATACAGGGTGAGAATTTGAACAGAGTGAGGAATGAAGACCACCATTCCAATATGGATTATTTCTGTAACAAGATTTCACCAACTATCTGAATCTGAAGAATAAAAACAGTAATCTGACCATGGAAAGGAGGATAAAAGCCATATGAAGTCCTCCTTGGCACTGTTGTAATGTAATTGCCTCATTATCCCATAACACAAGGCACACTTCCTTTCAGGCATATATAATTTGCTGGTCATTATAGGAATGTTCAATACCCAGACCAGTTTTAACCACCTGTTAGAATGCTAGGGAGGGTGGATTCATCTTGACAAACCCTGAATGACCTTAAAGATCACTCAGCAGTGGGGCCCACCCAGCGACAGCAGAAAATCAACCCCAAGAACCGTAGTACTCCTAAAATTAAATCAATGTAGAAGTGATATATTTTTCATATACTGGTAGTAAAATGTTGTATCATCACATTATTAAAATGTGATGGATCAGAAATAGTTATAGAAAGTTTATTTTCCTGCTGGATTACAAAGTATAGGATACCTGACAAGAAATTATATTCATGTTTTAATTCTTTACCCAAGCATAAGCAAATGAAGTTCAAATCTTCGCAACCAGTATACTTGTATATTGAGGCTGATGACTTCACATCACTTGCTTCAGTATCCCATAATACAAAATTTGTATCATACTTCCTTTTAGAAGTGTATATTGTGTATTATGGTAAGGGTTACTAACCAGACCATTTTGACCCTATATTGTGACAGATGATGATATGAAGTCAGTAGTCTCTATACTCATTAAGACTAGACATGAAGATACTTCATGTGCAAACTTTGTTTGCTTCTGCTTGGGTAAAGGAATAAAACAAGAATGTAATTTCTTACTGAGTATAATATACTTTATAACCAATTGGAAAAAAAACTTTCACTGTGACATGTGCAACATATCTGTTGACCTTGTTGACAAAAATACTAAAGTTGTTTCTGGATTTCCAGATCCATTTAAACCAGAAACTTCAGAAAAAGATGCCAAAAGTGTTCCTTTAATAAAGTGCAATTCTTTCTGAGATTGATCCATAGTTTTCTTCTCCTGCTACTTCAAAAAAAACATGGCTGGCTGCTGAAATGTTTGAGGTTTGTCTGTCAGTTTCTCACTTGTATTTCATAATAGAGTGACAGCAGAATTATAAAAGGTAAATGGTGATGCTATTGTACTTTGGAAAACTGTTACAAAATGGAACACTATTACAAAATTTGTAGCAAATGGGAATGGATATGAAGATGGTGCATGGATACAGGTACTGACAGACAGACACTAGAGAGTAGTATACGGTAGAATGGAATGGGATCTAGGAGAATGAAGTTGAACCAGTGGAGTGCCTCAAGCCTCTGTACTCTTTAATTTGTATATTAATGATATAGTGAATGATTTAGGGGAGTGGGAAATATTCAGTTGTTTTATAGTTCAGTTAAAATTTCTATTCAGTTTTTTTTTTTCTGAATTTCACTGAAATTCTGTCGCCTCCCTTATGGAGCAGTATGATCTTTCCTTCCTTCCATTCCTTTGGAACTTGACCCAATGTAAGACTCATATTAAACAGATATGCAAAGACAGATGTGAACTCCCTGGCACATTCTTTCAAAATACATAGTGATATATCATCAAGTCCCACAGTCTTATTAACATCAAGTTTGCTTAATTTCCCATATACTTCTTGCTCAGTCTCTCTTCCTCCTCATCTACTGCTCTCAAACTCTCCCTTATGTCATATTCACAAGGATGATGGACCTTCATGAAATGCTCATTAAATAACTCAATTATATCCTCTTCAGCAGTTGTCTTTATAGTATTTTTTTCCAACCAGTGTCATCCTACCATAATCTTTTTACTGGCTACATATCAAAAGAACTCCCTAGGATTTTTTTTTTTATATATATATGCTCAATCTCTTCATTCATCTATTAACCCTTGGAATGCATTTAGATATTAGACATCAACCACTCTCCTTACAGCTGCAAACTCTTTCCTGAGCTTCTCATAATCACTACACTTGTAGTACCACACACATATACCCATTCCTCACAGTAGTCCTCACATGGCTGGCAACCACCCAAGTAGTCACTTCATAGTCACTCTCACCAACTGGAGGGAGATTTGACACCTCATTTATAATGACATCCTCTGATGAGATGATCAAATCCATGACTTTCATTCCTCACATGCCATCTGTTAGGTGCTGTCTGAGATGGTTCTCTCTCAACAACCCAAGAAATTCATTTTCTTTACTTCTGGTTGCTATCTCATCATCCCAATCTTTATTGCCTTATTAAAATCACCGATAATGATAACCTTTTTCCTATTTTCTTAGCTAATTTGCTAATTATCCATTTCATGGTCGCTACTCCCACATTACCAGATCTATAGCAATATCTAATTTAAGGGAGACCGTACTGCCTTAAAAAACCACTGCCACTCTTCTCCCTTGCATCAACATAACTCTCTTTTTCTACCATCAGTAGCACCCCACCTCCCTTTTAATCTTTCTGTCTTCACAAAAAAATCATACTTTCTTCCATCTCTATTCCTGTCAGGATGTCATCCTTATTCAACCATGTCTCACTTATTCCAACAATTTTTAGATGAATGAGCTTGATCAATGCAACCATTTCATTTTCCTTGTTTTCTGATACTTCTAGCATTTGCATACAAACATGACAGCTCTTTCCTGAATCTATAACAAGTTTCACTAATACCACTTATTAGATGTGTCTTCTTCATGCTTAACTTGAGCCATTACTTTTTTTTCTTCCTATCCATCCCAGAATCTTCTGCAAATCCAACTGTTCCCCCCCCTACATCCCAGCCCATCCCATTCCCTTCTTGTCTACACACATAATCACCTCCCCTTTGAACATCAACCTCTCTCATGCTATATTCCCTGTCCACCTTAAGTCTCCCCAATCGTCTTGCATGTTTGTGCTCTCATTCTGTACACTCATGCTACCCACTTCTCCATTCATAAGCACCACTTCAATCTCTTCTTCCTTACTCTTCTGCTCTTTCACATCACTTCTTACTTGCTCAGATTCATTCTTTGTACTTGTTACTCTCCCTTCCAGCAGCAGTCTCTCCAAATGACTCATTCTAAAACCATTCAAACGAAGTCCATCACTCTTATACAGTTCAATTTGTTCTGAAACTTATTCCGCACAATAACAAACTGCACTCCTTTCTCTTCACACATTTCTGCTAACATATCATTCATAATCCTTGCTATCTCCTCATCTCATCACTCATGGGCAACACACTGACTACCTTTCCTATTACACTATTATCTTTTATTCCTCTCAACAATCTCCTGATATCCAGTCTTTAATTTTTATTGTTCCCATTCAAGTAATTTTTTCCTACTACCACTAACAACTCTTTTGCTTGCTTACTCCTCATAACTAATGCCTCATTCACGCTATTCATTTTACCACCTGGAAAACAAACCTTGTGCATCTTCTCGTTTACTACACTTCTAACAATCGAATCCATATACAATGCCACATGCGAGTCTTTCAATACTTCTTTCATACAACATCATTTGTTCCATCTTCTTCATTCTTCCATGCATTTCTACAATTCTCTTTGTTTCACTCCATTCGCTTCATCTTTTGCCTCATTTTCACCAACTCGCCTTTCAAATCTTGAGTCGTTCTTTTGCTATCATTCACTCTAGCTATCTTATTGTTAGTCACAGAAGCTATTTCCCATCCACTCCACTTGCCATCATACTGTTAATTGCACTCTGTTTTTCAACATTATTATCACACATCTTTATCATCAATTAAACTCTTTTCCTCTCTATCATTTCCACACACTTTCTGAACATTCACACAATCTTCCTCAACTACCATTTCACTTAACAAAACCATGTTCTATAATAAGTTTAGTTTAATCCTTTATCCAAGTGTAACATCGGGCAATGTGTTGCAAAGGTGGAGAAAGCTCTCATCACTCCTATCTCAGTATCTCCCATAATGCAAAGCACATCTCCTTGCGGATATGTGTAATGCTATGCATTAAGGCAAGGGCCACTACCCATACCGGTTTTGACCTTTATTGAGGTCTCGTCAGTGGGAGCCAGGCCCAGTAGTGGAGACACCAAGGCAGAAGCAATGAGAGGTCATCCCAACCTATAGGAGTTGCCAAAGGGTGTACACCTTATTATTAATGCTTTGCATTAATATCTCAGTATCACCCATAATGCAAAGCATTATGGGTGATAGAAGATGCTATAAACGAAGAGGGAACTTTTCCAATAGAACAGGGACTGTTTCATAGAATGATGGTTCAGTTGTTTGCTGACGATAAGAAGACTGGGGAAGACAATAGTTGATAAAAGTGATGTAGATATCCTACAGGATGATTTAAATAAATTGGCATTGTGAACGAAGGATAATGGTTGTAAGGTTATGAAAAATGTTAGGTTATGCACTTTAGATTGAAAATATTACATACTGTATAACACACTGATACACAGTATGTAATCTTTGCAGGAAATTGATGAGGCTAAGGACTTATGAGTAATGGTGGACAGAGAGTTGAAATTCAGAGGGCATATTGTAAAAATTGGCACAATAGTTCAAAGGATTACTTGGATGTTGAGAAACATCTAATGAGTAAAGATGGGAGGTTATAATTTTCTCTTTATAAGGCTATGATTTGGCCACATCTTTTCTATTATGCACAGATTTGGTCACCTGGGTTTCTTAGGGATCAGGAGATGGTGGTGGAGAGGATTCAGACAAGTGATTAAGCTGGTGACAGTTCTGTGGAATGCTTCTTATAAAAATAGGTTGAAGGTGTCTGGGTTGCAAAGTTTAATTGATAGGTTTAAAAGAGGAGACCTGATAGAAACTTATAAGTTATTAAAAAGAGATGTTCTATAAGATCAACATAAAGAAAATTTTTCATTACGTGATGAATAGAGAGAGAGAACTGGAGGTCTTGGAAGTTGTATAAGAGTATGATTAGTAAAGATGTGCAGACTATATTTTTTTTCTTGGAGAATAGTGAATGAGTGAAATGGATTGCCAGAACTAGTTGTGAGTTCCGTGACAGTGAATAAATTTAAGGAGAGATACGATGGACATTGTGTGTATATAAATTAGCATGGATCTCCCATTATGGGCCCTCTGACTCCATGGAGATACCTACATAGTAATAATAATGATGATAATAATAAATATCTCCATCTTACATGGTCATAATTCCCTGTCATAAACTTTTTACATAAACAATATTATAAATAACAGTATAATATATAACAATACACACACACACACACACACACAAAATCTATATAGAACAATAATTGTTATGCAAATTAACTCAATCAGTGCAACAGTTTCTTATCCCCTTATTTTTGATGCTCCTGGCATTTGTAAACAAACACAATGCATTTTTGGGTCGATAACTATCACTACCTGTTCTGTATTTTTTCCGAGACCCAATTAAATTGGGCCTGGAACAAATCCCATTCATATGGCGACTACCCTTATACAAATGTTCATTACTGTTTCCAGCATCCACTCTGTTTATATCACATTTCCTTGTTGTCCATTTTAGCATGCCCATTCTGCTAATTAGATGACAGCATTTGTTTAATCATAGAATTTAATGTTATTTCAGAATATATTGTATATAAG
This sequence comes from Typopeltis vanoorti, assembly GCF_054136105.1. Classification (NCBI taxonomy): domain Eukaryota; kingdom Metazoa; phylum Arthropoda; class Arachnida; order Uropygi; family Thelyphonidae; genus Typopeltis; species Typopeltis vanoorti. Next base: position 19,863,109 of record NC_143557.1, on the reverse strand, counting down.
AGAATATCATTATTGTTTAACTGCTACTTTTTTTTTCCAATTTTTCAGGATGTGAAATGAGTGAGGAAAATTTTTCTGTGTTTTGTCCAAAACACAAAGTAAGGAGATGTTTTCATTAATTATATTTAGTTAATTTAAAAGAAATGTCATTAAGCATATTCTGCATAATTCAATTCATATATGTTCATATAGTTTATGGTATTCAGTTACATGTGGTTGTGATAAGTTCACTGACTTATATTGAGGATCTGATCTAAGTCTGCATATATCTTATAGTAATTTGATAGACATAGCAATCTTACTATACATGTAAATTACGTAAAATAAAATAAAGCATTTAATATAATATAAAACACATATTTTGTGATGTGTATCCTATCACATCATCATCAGAGTGAACACATAAAATTATGGACAGTTACATGAACTGTGAATTTCACAAAGTCCTCTCTTTCTACCACTCTCTGGCCAGTCACATTCTACTGTTAGGAACCTGTGGGAAACTATAAACACAGGTGTTAACACACCTCTACAAACAATAAATGGAGCACAAAACTCATTACTGGGATGTAAAAGTGTATGTAAAGAGAAAGTTTAAAAATAAAAATTTACCAAATTGGAAATTTTAAAAAAATGAAATTATAACATTTGGATAAAAGTTGTATATATACAATTCTTAGATTATTTGCATAAAGTAAATATCAAAAATATATGTGAAAAAATAACTAAACAACCTCTGAGTGCTATGGAGAATTTGATAAACAGGATGTTGTTTAATTTCGACGGTATATATCAGAACACAGAATTATAAGTAAATAATTATTTATTGACTTATTGCTGATATTTTGCTGGTGTTATAACCAGCATCTTCAGAGCACAAAAACACAGTTTGTCACAGTATGTGAGACTATAACAACATGGTGTAACAAAGGGACTAGTTTAACAAAATTGCAGCAACAGCACAAAGACTAAAGTCCTAAAAAAATAGAGAGAAAAAGCAGGTACTAGTTATGTCTTAAGATGACTGTCTCCCAAATCTTAGGCAAATTTATACAGCCATATTTGTGGAGATTTGGAGTATGTTTCAAGGCTTCTGTTGCTTTTAAGAACAATCTCTCTGACTTGTAAAAGCTTCTGTGCAGTACTTTTGTTTTCTTCCAGTTGATCCTGTGTGCAGGGATATCCAAAGCATGGTCTGCTAGGCCCGACTTGCCATAGTGATAGTGCTGGATGTATCTTTTATGTTCACCGATGCAGATATCCACAGTTCTTCCTGTTTGACCGTAGTAAGCTTGATCACACAAGCAGGGTACTTCGCAGACTTCTGGATGTGATAAAGGAGGGATGCTGTCCTTAGGTGAATGGATGAGAGTTGCTAATTTGACACACGGGCTGAATACAATGTGTAGTTGATGTTTTCCGATGTGCCTTTAATGTATGGGATGGTGACTGTTTTTTTGTAGTTCTCCAGTGGGAGGGGTTTCTTAGGACATTTAGTATTTTGTTTATCTTTTGGGGATTATAGCCATTGGCCAAGAAGGTGTGGCATAAGTGAGCTAGTTCAGCAGCAAGAGCATTGTCATTGGAACAGATTGCTCTCGCTCTGTGGGTTAGCGTTTTTAAGATACCATACTGTTGAGAAGGGTGATGGTGTGATTGTTTGTGTAAATATCTCCCTGTATGTGTGGGTTTTCTAAAAACTGAGAATGATAAGGAACCATCTGGAAGACGTGTGATTAGTGTATCCAGGAAGGGCAGACAGTTATTAGCTTCCAGTTCCATTGTAAAGTGGATTTTTGGATGTTGGCTATTTAAATGTGCTAAGAATGTATCCAATGTGCCTGGGCCATGTGGCCAAATAGCAAGCACATCGTCAACATAGCATAGCCAAAGTGTTGGTTTGAGAGTGGCTGTATTGATAGCTAGTTTTTCCAGGTGTTCTCGGTAGAAGTTGGCTAAGGGGGGAGCCCATAGCTGTCCCATCTAATTGTTTGTATACTTTCCCTTTCCATGAAATATCCTGCATGTATTTTAAATTTAAATAGTTCAAATATATCAGGGGGAAAGTGACTTTAGCAGATTAAGGGTTTTCATTAGTGGTACATTTTTGTTCTACACGCTTGATAAATAGAAGATTATTCATAATCACCCAGAATTGTGAATAATTGTCAAATGTACTGGAGAATATGGTTAATATTTGTGAATTCATCAAAATCATCAGTCATTATGTATATTCATCAATGAATATACACACTTGTTCTACATGCTTGATAAATAGAAGATTATTCATAATCACCCAGAATTGTGAATAATTGCAAATGTATTGGAGAATATGGTTAGTATTTGTGAATATATCAAAATCACCAGTCATTATGTATATTCTCCAATATTAAACAGTTACTTGGGATTAATGAATATGTTTTGACTGGCAGGTAAAGTTGGTCACATGATGTCCCAATTATATCAACTGTTATTTCGAGGATTATAATTTTTAGTGAGACAAACTTGAGTAAAAAAAAACAAAATGCAATTTAATGCAAAGCTAGCCAAACTAATATCAGAAAAGGCTTCAAACACCAATCAATTTCTGTTGAGGGAAAGGTATTTAGAACTAAAAATGAGATAACACAACTTAAACAAAAAAAACAACAGGGAAAATGACAAATGTATTTTATTGATTATCAAAAATCAAAACAGTTTGATGTAATCAAAATAGGAGATTATTAAAAACTTGTTTATCCAGTTTCGGATAATTCAGCTACATATATTGAACTTTAATATCATGCATGACACGCATCTCAATTGGACATGGAGGAAGAAACAGAATGACCAAATAAATTAATAAGAAATATAAAAATGTGACTGCAGAAATCATTATGCTTTATTTGAATTTATATAAAACTTTCCAAAAAAAAAAATTAAATGTTCCTAAAAGAGATTGGTAGGCAGACCAATAATTTTAATTAGCTGAATAGTTGACACCAAGTTGACTTAATCGACCTGTAGTCCCATGAAGATCGAGGTTTCGAATTTATTTTTGTTTAACAAAATCATTTTGGCTGTGGCCATTAAAAATGAAAACAGCTGAAGGAGTTGCCTATAAACTTTTAGATATATTTACAATATTTGGTGCTCCAAGTGTTATTCAAAGTGATAACAGGCATAAGTTTTCAAACAGAATTATTGAAGAAATTTGTGCTGTGTATGTGGCCAGAACTAAAGATTGTGCATGGAAAACCACATCACAGTGAAAGTCAAGGATCAGTGGAACATGCAAATCAAGATGTAGTAAACATACTGAGTGCTTGGCTTGAAACCATTCAAACAATAAATTGGTGTGATGGTTTACATTTCGTCCAGTTCATGGAAAATCAGTTGTATCATGAAAGAATAAAATGCAGTCCCTACAAAGCTACACAGTGCAGTCCATAAGTTTTAGGGCTTAATTTGTTGTGCATACTGTGCTGTAGCGATCTATCTGCAAATGTTATAAGTAATACCAACTGTCTACATCCCCCTCCCAGAGTGTGAGGTTAGTTTAGTGTGCACAATATGATGTATAGTGTAAAGTATTTTTCTTTGTACATCATGGATATGAAAAGAACAGAGAATTGGGATTAAATTTCATTTTAAAGCAGGCCTTTCTGCTACAGAAACCCTAGGAATGGTACAAAAGCCATATGGAAATGAGACTCTGAACCAATCTAACATCTTCAGGTGGTATTTGCAATGTTGTGGCAGAAGGGAGTCAGTAGAAGATGAGACAAGACGTGGCTGTTTCACATCAGTTCGAAGCTCAGGAAAACATTGCCACTGATGAATAATGATCTTTGAATCATATTGTGGATGATAGCAAACATTCCTAAGAGCAGCATTCTTTGCATTCTGAGTGAAGATTGGGGAAGAGGAAGTTCTGTGTGTGTGTTTTGCCCTACATTGCCTATACAGCTGAGCAAAGAGAAGATTGAGTTATGTCTTGTCAGGACATTATCGTGATGGTGGATGCAGATGAAAATTTCTTTGACAAAATCATTACAGAAGATGATGAGAGTTAGTGTTTCACCCATGATACTGAAACAGAGTGACAGAGTTCTGAATTGGTTGGTAAGACATCTCCTAAATCAAAAACTGAGATTGCAGCAGTCATGCATCAAAACGACGTTGATTTTCTTTTTTTTTTTTTTTTTTTTACTCTCAAGGCATGGGCACAAAAAATTTGTACTGGAAGAGTGAACAGTGAATGCAGAATTTTATAAAGAAGTTAAGGATCATCTGAAATGCATTGAATGTGTTTATCCTACCATATGGTTGAAAGATTTTTTTTCCGTTGCACAGTAATGCGTCCACTCGCGAAGCTGCAAATATGCATCACTTTATGTGCATCACAAAAGTTTCTCCACCCTTTATCACCCCACCCCCCCCCTTACGTACCAGATTTATCTCCTCTGGACTATTTTCTGTTCCCCAAGTTGAAAATGAAGCTGAAGAACACAAATTTGTGGATGTTCCAGCCATCCATAAAGCTGTAACCAATGAATTAATGACAATAGAAAATGCAGAATTTTCTACAGCTCTCCAAAAACTGTACAACTGCACTACAGCTTATATTGATGCCAATGGATTGTATTCTGAATGACAAATATGTTTTATCTTTCGGTCATGTGTTTCTTGATTGTATTATAATTTTTGTCCTAAAACTTATGGACCACACTGTGTGTGTGTTCAGTCATCCAGTGAAATTTAAAAACTTCAACTTTTTCTCAGGAAGCTTTACAATTTTTAAGAACAGAAGAAGAAGAATTGGAGCTAATAAATTGATCTGATAAAGAATATGGTGTAGAATCTAATGATGGAGACTGCTGATGGTGAAACGTTCATGTAGAATATTTTGGTGACGAACATGTTGACGAAACAGATAAAAATGGACAAAGTTAAGCCAAAGGACTTAATAAGAAAAAAAAAAAATCATAAACAAGAAGATAAAACAGAAAATATTAGAGAGAGTGAAGAAAGAAAAAAAAAACTTAATAAAAAAATTACAATGCAGGATTGCAAGCCAATAAAATGATGAAGAGATTTTGCAAAAGATCTCCTTCAGTTATGTTCTAGTAGAAGAAAGAATGACACTGGAAGACTGCCTATACCAGACATTGATGGGTCTAGAGGTGATTAATTCAAGGAATCTTTTGGCTCTGGTAGCTGCAAAACAATGATTTTTATGCACTGGGAACTAGACATGGAAAAATGTGTCAGATATATGCAACAAATCAAATTATTATTTGTAATGAAGTGTTTATAAAGTGTTTAGAGGTTCCTGATAAAACAATAAGTTTATGAGAATGCACAAAAAAAAATTCATTATTTGAAGGCTTAAAAGATGTAATTGTAAAGGAAATAGTAAATCAAAGAAATTTAGTTATAAAGGTAAAAACATATAGTGTAATTCAAAATGTCATTACAGTTTACTATGTTTAAATAAGTGATTTGAGTTTTTCCTTAAAAAATAAAAAATAAACAGATATTTAATAATCCTGTAGAATTCCTTTCTTGATAATTATTTTTTATCTTTATTTTGTGCAATATAATTTTCAGTATAGAGTTGCTTTTAGTGTGTCAGTTCAATGTAAGAATCAGTTTTTTTGTTATTTATCTGTGGTATGTATTTACATTTGCAGTATTTAAAGCATTGTAATTAATTTAAAATAAAAATAAAAATTGTTGTTGTTGAATACAAGTTAATAAATTTATCTTTATTATTTGACATTTTAAAATAAATTAAAAATTTATCCAATAATTACCGTATTTGTTGGCATATAAGATGCACTTTTTTTCTTTGAAAATAGGTCTGAAAAACAGGGTGCGTCTTATACACTGATACTCAGTTTTTTATTACTTTTATTTCTGGAAATTTTCTCTGTTCCGAGTTACGCGATTTCTTTCTTGCTTCCTTGTGGTGTGGGAGAACATTCCAGTTGCATAAAATTCAGTGGATGCAGATGTTGTGAACGGTGATAAACTTCTGCCGTTAAATTTTCTCTAAATTTCTTGGCAAATTATGGCTGAAAAACGTCGGCAGTGCTACAATATTGTATACAAGCTACGTGATTGCGTATGCTAAAGAACATGGAAACAGGGCTGCAGAGAGGCATTTCGGGCCATCCCCAACTGAGAAAATGATAAGAACTTGGCAGAATCAGAAAGAGGATCTGAAAAAAGCAACTCACAGTAAACATAACCTACGAAGTGGAACTGCAAAATGGCCAGAACTTGAGGCAGAACTGAATATTTGGATTTTAGACCACAGAAAAGCAGGACTTTCAGTGTCTACAAAAATGATTATTCATCAAGCGAAAGCGATAGCCACTAACAGAGGGATCACCACCTTTACTGGATCAACATCGTGGTGCTCGAGATTCATGAAGAGAAACCAGCTATGTATGCAGACTAAAACAAAAATATCACAAAAGATGCCAGCTGAATATGAAGAAAAAATGATTGAATTTCATCGATTCGTCATTAACGCAAGGAAACGAGAAAATTTTGAACTATCCCAAATAGGAAACATGGATGAGGTTCTGCTGACTTTTGATGTGCCCTCAAACAAAACTGTAGATTCCAAGGGCACAAAAGGTGTTACTGTTAAAACTTCGGGACACGAAAAAACTCGCTACACGGTTGTTTTATCCTGCTGTGCTGATGGGACAAAATTTCTGCCACAATTGATTTTTAAAAGGAAGATGCTACCCAAAAAAAAAACTGCTTAAAGGAGTGTTTGTACATGTTCAAGCAAAAGGCTGGATGGATGGATGGAGGAGGAATGAAGTTATGGATAGATAAAATTTGGTCTAGGCGCCCTGTTGAAGAAGCCTGCCCTGCTAGTATGGGATCAGTTTCGTTGTCACAGAAGAGATGTTAAAAATAAACTCAAGGAATTGAAAACTCAGTTAGCTGTAATTCCAGGAGGTCTAACTAGTTAGTTTCAACCTTTAGTTGTCTGTATTAATAAACCATTTAAGAGATTTATGAAGAAGTGGAACAGCTAGATGCAGTCTTCAGATTTTGAGGTTACGCCATCAGGAAGAAGGAAGAGGCGTAGCATTTCGCAAGTTTGTGAGCGGGTCAAAACTTCATGGGATGCTGTGAAAACTGAGACAGTGGTTAAATCAAATAAAGAAGTGTGGCATTAGTAATGCACTGGATGGTATAGAGGACAATTTGTCGTATGAGGACTTAAATTCTGATTTAGAAGAGGTTTCAAGTGTCTCTTCATTTAGCTCTGGAGATGAATTTCTGGGTTTTGACGAAGAAGATTAAAAGGCAGGTACTCTTTCCTAGTTAGATGCGAGAAGTGTATAATGTCAGGACAATTCTAACCTGTGAACTCTTAAGTGACTAATGCAGTAGGCTATAGCCAAATGTCCAGATTACTTAAATGGTTTTAATAGCATCGTAAAGAGAGAAACTAAGGCCCATATATTGAGGTTAATTTAACTTAGTGTCCCCAAGATTATAAAGGGGTGATTTCAGATGAATGTATTGTATTAATGAAGTCTGTATTTAGCACTTTGCCAAATATTAACTTTAGCCTGCATCAGGCAGTGCTTGTGAGAATCGAGTTTCCTATCTTAACCTTATGTATGATTTTAACCTTTAGTAAGTGTGATTTTATATAATTGTGTATTGTACTTAACGTTGTAAATAAACATGTATTGTTTACCTCAAACTGAGTTTTGCCTGAAAGAACGTCAACTCACCACTCTAAAATTTACAAACTTGTTGTGGGAGGATAAAGTTTAGTAGAAGGGTTTGGCCATGACTGTCTGAAAGAATGGGGGGATAAATATGTACTGGATTATTGAAAATGTCTCCCTGAATAGTGTATTAAATTATTATAGGGCACAGACTGGTGCAGTCAATAAAAAATATAAATTTGTTTATGTCTAGAAACGAGATATGACCAAAAATCCAGGCTAATACGTAGAGCGATTGTATAGTATGTTTGATAGACACAGTATTATGGTGATTTGCATTAATAAGCAACACAACACTCTATTATTTTTGCAATAGCCAACTAGCAAATGGCTCTGTTGGCTTGAGGTTTATGCACACATGAAAGAAGATTGCTGAGATAGCAAAATGAAATTCTAAAGAATCTCAAGTTATGTGCTAGAAGAAGAAAGGGTGAGTTTGGACTGACTTTAGTTGCTGGAAATGGCACTCTGCAACATGAAAATGGGGGAGTGCCATGTGCATGAAGGGATACCAGCAGTTAATAAAAGTGGAATGGTTGAAATTTTAAGTAAATTTGATGTTACTAATGCTGTGGACATATTAAGGGAATGACAGCACTCTTGATATAGTTCAACAAGACAGGAACTGTCTCAAAAGAATGGATGAAGGTAAAAATAGCACATAAGAGGGAATCAAAGTCACTGGTGTAATATGTCTGATGTAGTAGTGAAGGTGTTAGAGAACTTGATTAAAATATACTTTGTAGAAATTTTTTTTTTTTTTTAATTACAAAACATCTCTAGATTTTGCAGAGGCAGCATTTGATCGAATACCACATGATGAACTGTTGAAATTGAGAGTAGGATGGGAATGGACAATTAGTTGGTTGCCTGGGTACAGGTTAGTAGTAAGAACTGGGAAGTTTGTATAGTGATGCAATTAGTTTAGCATATGTTAAAGATACCAAGCAATTTTAAACCTGGTTTTACTCCATTTTTTCCAAGTAAGCAAACAGACAAAATGTCAAGTTTGCACCTGCAATTTATGCAAGACTAGCTGATCCCACAGGTAGTGCAAGACCAAGGCAACTCGTGATAAAAGTGGCCCCTTGCCTTTAATACAAAACATCATACATCCCCTTCTTGGAGATGTGTTTTGGCATTAAGGGTAAATATTAAGATTAGTGATCAGAGCTTGCTCCACTTTTACCACGAGTTGCCTTGGTCTTGCACTACCTGTGGGATCAGCTAGTCTTGCATAAATTGCAGGCGCAAACTTGACATTTTGTCTGTTTGCTTACTTGGAAAAAATGGAGTAAAACCAGGTTTAAAATTGCTTGGTATCTTTAACATAACTATACCCAAGTTAAAAATACTTTCTACTAGTTTAGCATAACTTGATGTTTGGGACTCAGTGAGTCCATGGCTGTGTCTAGCATATATATCAAGTCTGAGACTGAGCTCAAGTCTAAAAATTTACAAAAAATTATTTTAATAAATAATTTAGTATTATTATTATCTCTGTGGAGTCAAATCAGTCATCAATCAATTAGTTGGTAGCCTGGATAGGGTATTAAGGTTAGTATTAAGAACCGGCAAGTTTGTATAGTTATGCAATTAGTTTAGCATGACTCGATGCCATGGCTGAGTCTAGCATACATATCAAGTCTGAGACTGAGCTTGACTCTAAAAAATTGACAAAAAAATTGTTTTAATAAATGATTTATATTATTATATAACACCTCCAGGGAGTCCAAAGACTCATCGATGCAGAGTATTATTTTATTAGTCATCATGAGAGAACCACTCTAGACCTTATTCACACAACACTTATCAGACCTCTCCTTAAACTCATTCGTCACTCAGCAAGCAAATAAATCTAGTCTGCACATCTTCCAGGAGTGACCCCTTGTTCTTTCCCTACTCATCATCTGTTGAAAATTTTTTTTGTGTGTGTGTCAGTCTTATAGAATTCCTTTGGTTAATTCCCATTATATTCTCTTTCCTCTGCCTGTTGACTAAACTCTGCAATCCACACACACACAACCTCAATCACTCTGATCTCTGGAGAGCCTCCATAGCTCAGTCGGTATAAACGAAGCCCACTGGTTGGAAAGACCTGGGTTCGATTCCTGTCCATGATGTGAAGAACCTCTTTCAATTAAAGGTGAGTTAGCCGATCTCATATGGAGGTAGAGGGTTTTTCACCCAGAAACTAGGGTTTTTCGTTCCTCAGAACAGGCAAACCGGCCTGTGAACACACACACAAATCTACAGTCATAAAATACATACTTAATCCCTCATTAGGAGGACTCAACCAGTCCTAAGGGATGGTGGAGGAATTGGGGGGGGAAACTCCACATGAATAAATAAAATAAACCGATCTCTGAATCTTCTCTGTTACCTCGTGGATCTCCAAGAAATCCAGATGACTAAATCTGTGCACAGTATTCAAGATGCAGCCGAATCATAGCCTTATAAAGAGGGATAATAACCTCTCTGTCATTACTTGTTGGATAACACTACTCCTTATCTGTCTATCTTCACTCTGTTCTTCAGTAGCTAAGTAATCTTATGAATTATTTTGACACTTTTTGCAGTATGCCCTCTCAACATCATGTCTCTGCCTACCATCACCTCTCCATGTTCTTGGCCTTATTAATTTCCTGTAATCTAGTATCAATACAATACAAAGTGTGTAATTTTTCATTCCAAAAATCATTATCTAACATTTTGCAACATTAAATTGTTAACCATTGTCCTTTGTCCACACTGCTAATTTATTTAAATTGCCCTGCAGGATATCTGTATCACCTTTACTAACTATTGCCTTTGCCAGTTTTGCATCATCACTAAAACAAATGAATATACCCCTCAACACACACCTTAAATTGTTCCCCAGATCATTAATATACAGATTAAAGAGTAGCGACCTTAGTACGGCAAACAAGGGTGACTTCACTAGTCACCCTCATTCGCCTTGATTCCATTCCACTGTACACCATCCTCTGATGTTTGGCTGTCATCTCCCCTATCAGTGCCACCTACATCAAACCCATTCCCATTTGCTGCAACTTATGTAATAGTTTTCCATGTAGTAATCTGTCAAATGCCTTTGTAAAGTCCAGCATTATCATGGTGTAACCATTTCCTTTATCCAATTCCACTGTCACTTTATTGTAAAATGTGAATAAATTACTAAGGCAATACCCACCTTTTGCAAAGTCATGTTATCTCCTATAGAGTATCATATTCCTATCCACCCATTGCTGAATTTTACTTTTAATCAACTTTTCTAATATCTTACCCACTACTCCTGAGATACTAATTAGTCTGTAATTTTTCTACTTCTGTCCTGGAGGCACCCTCGTGTAATGGAGCTATTGTACCCTGTTTCCACTCCCTTGGAAACTTGCTAGAGCTGAGATTTATATTAAAGGACTTTGTCCAAAGCATTCCCAGTTCTCTTGCACATTTTTGTTGCATACAGGCCAATATATATCATACCATTCAGTCCCACTGATGTATTCACATTGATATTTTTCAATATGTTGAGCACCTCTAGTTCATCGACCTCAATTTTGACATAAGCTGCTGTCACATCAGTAACTGCAAAGTCTCCTGGATGATACACCCTTGCAAAGTGACACTTAGTAGCTTTACTATTCTTCTGCTTCTGACACTTTCCTGCCATCAGCATTGATTAAAATTATCCTTCTGTAATAATTCTTCCTTTTACTTGCTACATAGCAAAAAAATCATTTGGATTTAATTTAGCATGCTCAGCTAATTTTCTCTCATAATGTGATTTAGCCTTCCTTACCATACCCTTCTTACCTGCACTTTCTATTGCTCATGAGCATTCTGATCACATTTTTGTATATATTCTCTCCACATTGTTTTCTGTTTGGTAGCTCCTGCTTTATATAGTTACTCATTAATTTCTTCTCCACTTGGTTTATCTTCCTGATCCTGGGTATGTGCAGTCTGATTCTGATTTTCTCAAATGATCCCAGACCTCTTCCATGCACTACTCACATGCTCTCCTTGTAGTTTCTTTATTCAGCACTGCTCCAGCTACCATCTAAGTTTGTCATAATCATCAGCTTTGTAGCTCCAAGTGTTGAGCAGCCTTATAGAACAAGACTGCATGGTCACTTCCTCATCAGAGATAGAGTTGCTACTGTAGTTATGGACAGATCTGATGCCATAGCCAGATCCAACACACTCAAATCCCTGGTCACCTTCCTTGCATGCTGTTTCAGATAATATCCCTTAGTAACTGTATAAATTTCATTTCCATTTTGCCATGTGCCCTTTCTTTCTTTCAATCTATATTCATATAGTTGAAGTCATTCATGCTAATTGCTCAGCCTATGCTAATTTTGCTAATCTGCCAATGCATGACATCCACATCTTTCTCTGTACATTCCCCCTTAAGTGCATATCAGCAACCAACAATCTAATTTTGTCCTATTGGCTTCTATCTTGCACCAGATAGCCTCAAATGAATCATCTCTACCAAATCTAAAATTCTTCTTACCTTCTATTTTTGTTGGTTGAAAGTTCTTCAGCTATCATTAGTAATACTCCTCCTTCTTCTTTCCTGTTCCCTCTATCTTCTCTGAAAATGAAATATCCTTTACATTCTATTCCTGTAACTAGATCATTCTCTGTCAACCAGATATCGCTGATGCCAATATCGTTGGCCAGTTCAAGCTGACCAGTGCCATAAACTCCTCTCCTTTATTTCTGATACCTCTGGCATTTGTGTACATGCATTTCAACATCTCCTTGCACCCCCATAGTTTCCCTTGCATAATGTGCATTACAAACCCATTCAGATTCCAAACCTGGTATACTGCATCTTGCTCTTCACAGTCATTTGTGCACTCACATTCATTTGTCTCAGGGAAAGCGTACTTCACTGCAATCCTCCTAACATATCTAGTTTCCCTGATTTTGTACCAATCTTACATTGAACAACATTTTTTTGAAATATCTAAAGCAAAATTATTAAAATACAGTCCATCAGGCAAATAGAAGTTTTCATCCATCAGATTCACTCCATAGAACTATAAATTGCACACCATTTCTCCCTTACAATATTCTCAATCTCTGAAAATTATATTTGATGAATTAAAAATTTCCTTTTTAAAAAATATTTTGATCCAAAATGATTTACATTTGTAAATTAATTTTAATTGGAAAAATTGAATTTATGAATTATATTCTGTTTTACATATTTAATCACACTCCACTTTTTTGTTGCTTTTGAGTTTAAAAAAATATAAATAAAACCCCTCCTTTTATTTAATTGCCACACAAAAATTTAAAATGAAGAACCCTGGAGTATCTTGAGCAAAGAAAAAATTAAAAAAAGAAGTGTGAGATTACCAAGTGGGTTATAATATAATCAAAACTAGGAAGCAAATGCACCAACTGTTTATACTTGTCACAATAGGCTTAAACTGTTTAGCAATGCATAGGAAAGAATATGATGAAAACAGAAAAGTTTATTATATAGCATTTGACCATAATGAAACATGTTTATAAACCAATAACTATTTTCTTGAAATTGGAATTTTATTGAAATATCTTATTTAGATAAGGGTCAAAGCTGTATAACTGAGAGGAGACCTCCACATAGCCTTTAAAGGAATGCAGAGAACCGACCAGGGCTTCTGACCTAAAGTCCAATCCTCACCTTCTCGTGGTGCAACCTGTTGGGTATCTATAAGTACCTGGATACTGAACGAACAAGGATGGGCTGGAAATTTGGGATCTAGCCGACCAAATTGAATTTTTATTGGCTTAAACCAATATACAAAATGATGGTACAACATGACAAAATTTCATGCCGGCTGAGGCGGGCGCCCGGTTAAACAAGGTCCCCGTTGTTTTCGCCAGGGCGAACAGCAAAAAGTCAGCTACTGGAACAAATCTGAAAGCACACCCCCAACTCAACATCACCAGAGTTAAAGATCGGTACAAACAACATAAGAAGCCTGAATGGCAAAGAAATGGAGCTAGCTGAAGAATTAGATAAGTACCAGATTGACATAATAGGGGTGACTGAAACAAAAAAGACCAAAACTGGTGAGATCTTTCTGAGCAATAAATACAAAATGTTATATTCAGGCAATGACAATCGAGGAAAAAAAGGGGTAGCCATAGTATTCAACACTAAATACAAGGCTAATTTTCTTGAATGGCAGGCAGTCTCAATTAGAGTGATGTGGGCAAATATCAGAATGGGGAACTGGACAATGAGACTTATTTGTGCCTATGGTCCCACAGAAGGTTCTAATAAGTGGAGGAATTTTTTGAGGCTCTAGAGAAAGCTATTGACACAATGAAAAAGGAAACGTTGGTCCTTGTTGGGGATATTATTTTAAATCATGAGTGATGTTTAATAATGTTTAATAAACTGTTTTTTCAATAAAACATTTCATGAATAACATTTTTGTTCACTTATAAATGTTTCTGAGTACATTTGGAGAAAGCTTTTATGTATATGGATTACGTGATGTCGTTTGTTAATTATTATCGGGTGGGCAGGAAAAGCAGATTGTGCTTCACAACGTTTAGCTGAAATGGGCAAATGTTTCATTTTTAGCATATATTTCTATTTTCAGAAAATTTGTTTATTTCTTTCTCTTTTCAGAATTCACTTTCTTTTAGCCAGCTTTCTTATAATTTAATCCCTGGTGCAGGACACCAGAGTGTAGAGAGGATTTGAAATTGGAAGCGATCACTATACCAGGCAGAAGCATCCGCAGGTCATCTCTACCTATAGGAGTTGCTAAATGGTGTGCCACCCTTTTTTAATAAATTACTCTGGATTTAGAGAAAGATGTTGAAAGTTTATTTTTCACTTGAAAAATAAACTTTCAACATCTTTCTCTAAATCCTGCTAAATCTTATCCTGCTCAAGACTAAATAGTGATCGCTTCATTTCAAATCCTCTCTACACTCAGGTGTCCTGCAGCAGGGATTAAATTATAAGAAAGCTGGCTAAAAGAAAGTGAGAAATTTAGACAAAGATGTTGAAAGTTTATTTTTCACTTGAAAAATAAACTTTCAACATCTTTCTCTAAATCCAGAGTAATTGATTAAAAAAGGGTGGCACACCATTTGGCAACTCCTATAGGTAGAGATGACTTGCGAATGCTTCTGCCTGGTATCTCAGCTTGGGCCTGGCTCTGACTGAAGAGACCTCAATAAAGGTCGAAACTAGTCTGGGTAGTGGCCCTTCCCTTAATGCATAACATTACACATATCCACAAGGAGATGTGTTTTGCATTATAGGAGGTACGGAGACAGGAGTGTTGGTAGCTTGCTCCACCTTTGCAACGAGTTGTCCTGGTGTTGTACCACCTTACCCCAGTCCTGAAGATACTTTCAGGCGCAAACTTTGTTTGCTCACACTTGGATAAAGGATTAAACTAAACTTATTATGAATTTCATACTAGAAAGAATGACATGTAAGAAAGGTTTAAAGCGAATAAAACTTGAGCAGCTCTCAAATGTGAACTGTAGACTAAAATACACGAAGATTATTGAAGAAAAAATGAAAGAGTTTGAGAACAAGAACCAAACCTTGGAGATTCGGTGGCACACCTTGAAGAATACCCTGATTGATTCAGCTACAGAGGCATGTGGTGAGGTTGTCTGCAAGGATAGAAAAATCAGAACTCCCTGGTGGACACAGGAAGTTAAAGAGGCAGTGAAGGAAAAGAAGAAAGCATATCAAAAGTTCCTTGGCAAATAAGTCAGCTTGTGCTCTTAGAGAATTCAGAGACAAATGTAAGAAAGCTAAACACTGTGTAAAACTAGCTAAACAAAAGACATGGGAGGACTTTGGCAAGAACATAGAAAATAAATATCAAGAAGGTGGTAAGATATTCTGGAGGTTGTTGAAGAAGCTTAGAAATAGAGGAAAGAGTGCTGTAAAAGGAGTTAGAGATGATAAAGGTGATATGAAGACGGGAGAAAAAGATATCTTTTAAGTATGGAGTAATTACTTTGTAAAACTGCTAAATGAAACAAGCGGTGATGACAGCACAGTGGTAAAAAACACTGACCAGGCATACAGTCAGGAATACATATCCATACTTGAAGTAGAAAAAGCCATCAAAGGCTTGAAATGTGGAAAGGCAGTGGGAGTAGATGATATTCGACCAGAAATGCTAAAGTATGGTGGTATAAAAGTCTTACAGTGGCTGCACTGCATAGTTCAGAAGGCCTGGACAGAGGGATGAATTCCTGATGATTGGAGTAGGAGCTCTAATAGTACCCATATATAAAAAGGGAAATAAAACTGAACGTGAGAATTACAGAGTTATTTCCCTACTGAGTGTTCCTGGTACGATTTATGCCAGTATACTTGAGAAACGGTTCAGAAGAATTGTGGAAGAAAAGCTTGGTGAAGAACAAGCTGGAATCAGGACAAATAGAGGCTGTCTGGATCAGGTCTTCACTCTACGACAAATAGTTGAGAAAGCATGGGAATATAACAAAGATCTGTATTTAAGTTTTGTCGATCTGGAAAAGGCATAAAACAAGGTGCCAAGAGAGAAGTTATTCAATACACTACAGTTATATGGTGTCAATGGGGCATTATATCAAGCAATACTTAGTCTTTATTTGAGCTCTAAGTCAGCAGTTAGAGTTGAAGGAGGTATAGGAAGATGGTTTAATGTAAAATCTGGTGTCAGACAAGGATGTACATTATCCCCACTATTATTCATTATCTATATGGGTTACATTATGCAGGAAAGTGGTATTAAACCTGATATCAAAATTGGAGATGTTAATGCTAGTTCTTTGCTTTATGCCGACGATGTTATACTTCTAAATAAATCCGCTACAAGTCTGCAAGATTCCCTGACTAAATTGAATAACTGTTGTAATAAGTATGGTATGAAGGTCAGCAATAAAAAGACAAAGACAATGAAAATAGGTAGAATCATTGAAAATGTCAACTATGTTTTGAACGGAGAACCTGTGGAACAAGTAAAATATTTCATCTACTTAGGCACGATTTTCAGTGAAGATGGTAAATTAAATATGGAAATAGACAACAGAATTAACAAAGCTGCTATGATAGGAAGTCAATTGAATAAATTCATATGGAATAAGAGAGAAATTTGTCAGAACACTAAATTAGCTGTATGCAAGACAGTTTTCAAACCAGTTTTAACTTATGGATCTGATAGCTGGGTCAGAAGTAAAACACTTGACCAAAGACTAGAGACCGCAGATATGAGAGTCCTGAGAAAGATTAATGGCGTGAACAGATGGCATTAATGGCAGTATCATATTAAAAACGAGGATATTAGGAAAGAGCTTGACATTGTCGGCATCCAGGAATGCGTTAGCAGAGCTAATCTCAGGTGATATGGTCACTTAAACAGAATGGACAAGGAAAGATTAGCCAAACAAGTGTTCTCTGTCAGGTTGGCAGGAAAATTCTCTTGGAGAGTGGCAGCACTAAAGACTTTTTTTTTTTGCACCATCTAAAGTTCACTTCAGTTCTACTTGCAATGCCTCAACATTTTCATTAGAATTTTCCTAGATTTCATCATTACATTCAATACTTGGACTGGAAGAAAAGTTCCTCTATTGTTTCTGTTGCAAAATCTGAGGTGTTTTTTTTTTTTTTTGGTATATCAACATTTGTGATGTGTTCTATGCTCTATAGTTGTGTATACAGCTTATTGCTGTAATTAGTTAGTAAAATAAGTATGAAATGTGCATTGTTTAATTAATACTAAAAGAATTGTAAGTACGAAGTTGATTAGAAGATTGAGTGCTTGATGAGAGTGGCAGACTTTTTGTATGAAGAGAATTACAGGGAATATAGCAGTGTTAAAAGAAAAAGCTGATGAGCCAAACTAATCTTTAAGCAAATAATATAGAGCATACAATGAGCAGTTTTTAATGAGTGAAAAGTGTATTTTCAAAACATGCAGGTAAACATTGTTCCTCATTTTTATATGCCTTTTGATTATGCCAAATCACGGTATTCCATTATTGAAAAAATTACCTAGCATATCAAAATATTAACTACTCACTGGAATGGAAATGGTTTTTCCCTCTCACTTTTTTTTTAATGAAAATATGGTGAAAATAATGTTAAAGAAATAATGAAAATAGGGACAAAGCTGTTAGTAATACAATGCAGTTTTGTATGGAAAAAAAAAGACGTGAAGATCCAACAAATAACAGTACAGCTAAGCAAATGAATTACAGTATATTATTATTATTATTATCATCATCATTATTATTTAACATTGGTCAAACATAATAACTTGGCAGTTATAGAAGTATTGCAAATGGTAAAAGACATCAAAATCAGTATTAACGCACTAAATGACAGGCAACACAATTTGATGAAAGAAACCTCCGAACTCCGTCAAGAACTTCATTCTCTAAAACTACAATATGAATGTTTAAATCAGCAACAACATAAAGAAGATCATATCATAAACAGTCTTTCTGAAACTGCACCTACAGAAAACCTCAGAGACGTTTTAAAATTAGGCCATGCAATTGACATCCCCCTCAGCTTAACGACATTCAGACCGTAAATCGGATTACTAGGAAGAGCAAAAAACAAGGCTTGCCACGACCTGCACCAGTCATAGTTCATCTTACAAGCAAGTCCACAAAAGACAATCTCATAAAAGCCAGCAGACAAAAAAAACCAGTTGCCAAGGGCTTGAATGCATTGCAAGACAACAATTTTCCAATCTTCCTATCCAAATATTTAACACCATTCAACCAGAATCTGTTGTACCAAGCAAAAACAGAAAAAAATTACCAATTTTTGTGGATCAGAGATGCCAAGATATTCTTGAGGAAGTCATAAACTTCAAAACCGATACGAATTAAAAGCTCAGAAGACACAGAAAGGCTGCCACAGTGAAAAAAAAAAAAAGTCCCCTAATTACTTCAAAAAGAAGACCACAATAAAAATGAATGTGAACCACCAAGACAGATGCAATAACACCAGAACATACCGGCAATTTCACTTTGATCAGACCTTTCAGATCATTCATTTGACCTCCCAAACATCAGCCTACTTCCAACACAGCAATCAAATCAATAATAATAATAAAAAAATACATGTATCTAACCGGTGTCATCCTCAAATAAGCTCATTAAAAAGCTTCGAGGATGCAAGCTGAGACATTACATCTCAACTGAGATCAACAAAAAGGGGAAAAAAAAAATTATTTATTACGTTGAAGTGCTGTAGTTACAGCGGTTAAAAACATTAAAAAAGCAAAAATTGTAAAATATATATAACTTACTGTTATACTATAAATGCTATTAAAAAAATGTAACCTTATCCAATTGCAAACTACAAATTACCATCCATAGTAACTATTATTAACGCATTTTAGAATACAAAAAACGGAAAAATTGTATGAAATTCACTGTAAAAAATATATATATGTAAATATGTGTATATATGTAAATACTCTCTAAGATGATAAATAAAATGTTAATGTTAAAAAAAAATAAAATTATTATTTGAAGCTTTGAAAGGGTGTAAAGAAGTGTTGTAAAGATTATATCGGGATTACTTGATGGACCTGTGCTTCACTCAGGATTTCTCCATGAGTGTAGGTCATAAAGATGCCGCCAACGACCTTGATCTTGAGCCTCTCTCTTCCATGTTATACCCATAGATTTCACAAGTGGGTCTTCCCATCTTGTAGGTGGTCTTCCTGGTTTTCTCTTTATTCTTGGTTGCCAGTTGAGTATTCTGTATGTCCATCTGTTATCCCTGAGTCTGGCTATGTGACCTGCTCATCTCATCTTGCTTTGATATACTGCAGTTACCACATCTTTTATGCTTGATCTCTTTCTTAGTTCCGTGTTTCTGACATGTTCCATTTTGCTCATGTTACAAATTATGTGTTCTATTGCACGCTGAGTTATTCTGAGAGTCTCTTCTTTTTTTCTTGTCGTGTTCCATGTTTCTGATCCATATGTGAGTGATGGAAGAATGTCACTATTAAATAGTTTTGCCTTCATAGAGATGTCAAGATTTGGATCAGTAAGTGTTTCTTTTAGTCTGTTGAATGATAGCCATGCAGCTTTCTTTCTTTTTGCTAGTTCTTCAGATAAATCGTTATTCATTTTTATTGTTTGTCCTAAGTAATTGTAGGAGTCAACTTGTTCTATAGGGATGTTATCAATACATAGGTGACTGTCACTTGTGTAGATGTTTTTTTTTTTGATCCATTTTGTTTTTTCTAGATTCATTTCTAAGCCTATCTTACTGCTGTTTGTGTATGTTTTTTCACCCATTTCTTTTAGGTTTTTTGGGTTGTGGGATATCAGTACTAGATCATCAGCAAACATAAGGATTTGTAGTTTTTCACTATCTATGCTTATTCTTCCATTTAGGTCTATTTTTTTCAGAATGTATTCTAAAGTGCTGGTAAATAGATTTGGGGAGATCACATCGCCTTGGTGGACCCCTCCCTTTATATCTATATTTATAGGTTGATCAAATAGGGTTATTTGTGTGGTCTGATTTTTGTTAATTTCTTTTATCATGTGGATGTAAGTAGGGTCTGCATTTATTTCCAGTAAGGCACCGATGATTTGAAAGGAGATAAAATGGAAATGATAGAAGACCTGAATGAATTGTTTGAGGTAGCAAAAGAAAAGAGTGAGAGAGTTAGAATGATTAGTTTTTTGCCACGGTATGACAGTGAAATGTTTAAAAGGAGGGCTATAATTGCAAATGACTTTATGCGTGGGTTATGTATGACGAGTGGTGTGGAATTTGTGGATGTGTGGAGTGAGTTTGATGGGCGAAAGAATCTATATAAGATGAATGGTTTGCATTTGAATGGTTACGGTGTAAGAAGACTTGAGAAAGTGTTGCTGAATGTAGTGGATGTGCAAATTCAGGGAAACTAGATTTGTTAGGGGGGGGGGGAGTAGAGATACAGTCCTTATGGAGGCAGTTGAATGTAAGAATGAATATAATATGCCAGAGCAAATAAGGACAACAAATCTGAGTGGGATAGTTAATATAAGGCATCAAGGTAAGGTTGGGGCTAATGGGGGTCTTAAATTCATGTACACTAATACTAGGAGTATTAGGAACAAGAAGGAAGAGTTTTTGGCCATGGTTGGCACTTCCAGACCACAGGTTATAGGTATTAGTGAAACATGGCTGACTGTAGATGATATAACTAGTGGGATTGAATGTGATGGGTATAGTGTGTTCAGGAATGACAGAGTGAATAAAATGGGGGGAGGAGTATTGTTGATGATAGCTGATGAGCTCCAGCCAAGGAGAATAGAAGTTGAATTGCAGGATAGAGAAAAGAGCACATTTGAGGCCATTTGGTGTGAGATTGTGGCTAGCAGAACTAAATATACAATTGGGTGCTGCTATAGACCAGGTGATGGAAAAGATGGGGGTGACAGTATACACAAGCAAATAGAAGAAATCGGTGGAAGGAGGGTGATTATTATGGGAGATTTCAACTATGGTCGCATTGATTGGAGTGAGGAGAGGACACACGGGAGGAAGGAACTGGATTTTATGCGGTTATTAAGGGATAACTATCTGCGACAGCATGTAATGGAAAATACTAGGGGTCAGAGCGTGCTTGACCTAGTAATTACATCTGAGGATTTGGCTGTAACAAATATGACCACATTGCCACCAATCGGTGAGAGTGATCATAGGGTCTTAACTTGGGAGGTGGCTAAAGGTGTAGAATTTTCAATTAAGACAGGGTACATGTGGAATTATCGGGCTGGAAAGTATGACAAGCTTAGGAGTTTGATTGGTTCAGTGCCATGGCATGTACAACTGCAAGGACTAGAAGTTGATAGTGCATGGGAGGTAGTTAAGAAGTGCTTGCATGAAGCAATGGCTGACTGTATACCTAGAGTCCGAATAATAAATCAAGTAGGGGTTAAATGGATGAATAACACCATTAAGCTTGAGTTGCAAAAAAAGAAACAACTATGGAGGGAATTTAAGGAGAAGGGTGACCGGCAGGCACATGAACGGTATAAAGCACAGGCCAGAAGGGTGACGAGTGTGGTAAGAAAAGCAAAAAAGGATTACGAAAGAACATTGGCCATGCAGGCTAAAGAGAATCCTAAACAGTTTTTTAGATATGTAGCAAGTAAAAGGAAAAATGTACATGGCAGATTGATTTTAAAGAATGCCGATGGTAGGGAGGTAACTGAATCAGTTGAGATAGTTGAGTCACTGAGTGAGCACTTTGCAAAAGTATATCATCCAGGTGGTGACATTGCAGAAACGAATAAACCAGTAGATTATACGGGAATTGTGGTTAATGAAGTGGAGGTGAGTAGTCTATTGCATAACCTCAATGTCAATACATCTGTGGGATTGGATGGTATACCAGCTCGTGTTGTACGAGAAGCAGCTAAAGAATTGTCAGTACCCTTGACCATTTTGTTTAATTTGAGTCTCGGGTCTGGGTTAGTCCCGAGCGGGTGGAAAGAGGGGAAAATAGTTCCACTGCATAAAGGTGGTTCCAAGACTGCTGTAGTAAATTACCGACCGATTAGCATATCAGGAATCATTGTCAAGGTCTTAGAGAAAATAGTCAAGAGGAAAATACAAGATTGGATAGAAGAAAATGGGATACTGTATCGGGGACAGCATGGTTTTGTGAAGGGTAGGTCATGCCTCAGTAACTTGCTCACGTATTATAACACAGTGACGGCTGAACTGGATAAGGGTAATGGGTTTACAGTGATTCTACTGGACCTTGCCAAGGCCTTTGACGGGATTCCACATGGAATTCTAATCAGTAAATTGCAGCATATGGGAATGGACATAGGGTTGGTGAGATGGATAGGAGGGTGGTTGACAGAGAGATATCAGAGAGTGGTTTACTCGGGAGTAGAGTCCACAAGACGGCCTGTGACTAGTGGTGTGCCACAAGGATCTGTTCTTGGACCACTGCTGTTTAATTTGTTCATAAATGATATAGGAAATGATCTGAGAGGAACAGTTCATTTGTTTGCGGATGATGCGAAGTTGGGTAGGGCAATAGTGAATGCAGATGACGTCAAAATTTTGCAGGATGATGTGGATAGATTGGAGGTCTGGGCTAAGGAGAATGGATGTCAAAATGTAAGATTATGCATTTTGGGGTGAAAAGATTGGCGGCAGTTTACTGCATTGGTGGAACCGTGCTCCAGGAAATTGATGAGGCACGAGATTTAGGAGTGTTGGTAGATAAGGAATTGAAATTTAGGGGACACATTGCAAAAGTGACCAAAACAGCTCATCAAATCACTTGGTTGCTGAAGAATACGATGACAAGCAGAGACAAGCAGGTTATTGTTCCTCTGTATCGAGCCTTGATAAGACCCCATCTAGACTACTGTGCTCAGATTTGGTCACCTAGGTTTCTTCTTGATGGGGAGGAGGTGGAGAGGATCCAGAGGCGAGTGACCAAGATGATAGCAGGTCTGTGGAATGAACCGTATGAGAACAGGTTGAGGATTTGTGGGTTGCAAAAATTGGTTGATAGGCGGAGGAGGGGAGATATGATTGAGACATTCAAATTACTGAAGGGTTTCTATAAAATTAATTCAGAAGATATTTTTGAGAACAGGGCTGGTTGTGGGAGGACTAGGGGACATCCATGGAAACTGGGCAAAAGTGTGGTTAGTAAAGGTGTTAGAGCTGGGTTCTTTACTTTTAGAGTAGTGAATGAGTGGAATGCGCTCCCTGAGTCTGTGGTGGATGCTGTGACAGTGAATGAGTTTAAGGCGAGGTATGATAGATACTGTAGTAATGTCAAATAGTTGTGATGAATATGATTTGGGGCCTCCCTCGATGAGTCCAATGACTCCCTGGAGTTGCCCGTAATAATAGTAATAGTAATAATAATAGTAATGATTGCGTTCTATGGTATTAAATGCTTTTTTAAAATCAATAAAGAGGAAACATAGAGGGATTCGGTATTCTCTGCATTTTTCTGTTAATTGTGAAATGACCTGGATATAATCTGTTGTGGAGAAGCCTCTTCTGAATCTTGCCTGCTCTCTACTGGAGTTGTCTTTGAGAGTGTTTTGGATTCTGTTCAGGGATTATGGAATTTAAATTATGAGCACAGATTGCAAGTATGTGGATTACAGACTGGTTAAGAGGCCTATAAACTTCCAAATGGATTTCATAAGATATCATCTGATGAAATGTTTTGTTACGTGGAAGTCAGGGAGAGACCTGGGGGGGGGGCATTCATGAAAGTTAAGTTTATTCACCGTTAAGAAAGGGATCAGAGCTAGAATTTTCTCTCACAGAGCAGTGAGTGAGTAGAATAGTTTGTCTACTGAAGTATGAGTGTATCTAGTGTGAATGAATTTAATGGGAGGTATGACAGCTGGTTTGGGTGACTTATAGCCTCTTTCTCTTGTTAATCAATCTGTAATTACAGACTGGTTAACAGGAGAAAGAGGGATGATGTGATTTAGAGGTCTATAAATCATATCATTCCTCTTCCATAATTCAAATCATACCATCCCTATTCCATAATCTGTGAATGGATGTCATAGAATATCATCTGATGAAGTTTTTTGTTATATGGGTGGCAGGGAGAGAACCTGGGGGGCATCCATGGAAGTTAAGCTTGTTAACAGTTAAGAAAGGGGTCAGAGCTAGATTTTTCTCTCACAGAGCAGTGAGTGAGTAGAACGATTTGTCTGCTAAAGTAGTGAGTGCATCTAGTGTGAATGAATTTAATAGAAGGTTTGATAGCTGGTTTGGATGACGTATAGCTTCCCTCGATGAATCCTTGACTCCCTGGAGGTATCAGATAATTAGAATAATAAATTATTTATTTTGTTTCTCTGCTTTTGTTTATTCTATGAAGCACTGTTATGAATAATGACCAGTACCTAATCCTTCCATTACATTTATATTATAGTGCACCAAAGTCATCCTATACATAACCATTCACAAAATTTATTTTTTAAAAAAAATATGGTTTGGTGTCAGTGCTTAACTCACTTTTTTGACATTATTATACTTACAAACACATGGGCTTAATTAACCAACTTTTGGTATCCATTCATTTCAGCACTGTAATTGATTAGCAGTGCATGTGATTCTGAAAATGCTTTATCAATTTGATGCCACATATTTTTATGATTTTTTTAAATCATATATATGTAATGACTATTGTTATAATATCATGGAGTATATATTTTCATTTTATTTGCAGAAAAAGTCTCAAGCAGACAGACAAGAAACGGTTGATAGTTAAATGAATTCAATGAGCTTCCATCTCAATTTCACCAAGGTTTTTTGGTTTGGTGCTACAGTCTCAACAAAGGAAGAAAATTATATAACCATAAGCCTGCATGTTGAATGCCATTTTCTGAAAGACTTGCATAGTGTTAAGCTTCTCCTAGCACCACACCCAGAAGGTAAATCCGTGACAGAACTATGACATTATGTACAGGCAGCACTCTTCAGTTTTATATAACAGTCCAAGCCACTGATGTTTTTAATTCTCCATCCTGAACAGTTGTCCTGTAACTCCAAATGTGGTATTTTACTGTTTGTAGTTAGCTCATAGTTCCTTGTCAATGGCAGTAGAAAATCTGAAAGAACACTGTTATGAAGTGAAATATGCATCTTTAATATCTAAATCACACCAATGTTTTGCATGTCATTATTTGATGTGATGTTGTTAATCCATTCAGCCTGTAGAATACACCCATGTCATACAAAATCTTACTATATAATGAACAACTTCTTCATTAATGTGTAGCTCTTTGCTACTTTGGACACTCAGTGCTTTGTTAAACTATTTCTGGACACAACAGAATTATTTCAGAAAAAAATAAATTAAATATTGCATTTGGACTGTATCAGTGCTTGACTTCCCTTTATATCATTATTATTTTTGTCACTAAGGGACTACTTCTGCACTTATGGCATTAAGGATTAAAAAAAAAAAAATAAAAAAAAAAGTGGCTTCATGTGTGACAATAAACAGTATCATCTCACTTTTTTCAGTGCAATCAGCATCATACCTGTAAATGTTCTGATCTTTCGGGAACCTTGTGTGCCATTGTATCCTGGAACTGTGTGTCTCTACATATTGATGCAGTGGCAGATAAGTGTACTGTATGCAGAAGGATTTTTTCCATGTCAGTACTTGTAATAGTCTCTGCTTTGTGAGATGCTCATCAGTTGCTGATTAGTGGATGCTGTACATTACATCACTTTTTGGGTGAATTAGTGCTGCCACCCAGATTTAGAGTTGCCGTGAAGTAATTTCATTGTTACCTTTGTCATCTCAACCATTTGCTGTTGTACGAAAACAAAATCAGAGTAGTTTGTGTTGTACATAGCTATAATGTATTCTTCATGGATACATAGAAGTGAAATAAACAGCTACAATGGCCATATTCAGTGATCTGTTGTTTGTTCTACATCATAAACACTTTGAAGAAATGTCAAGATTAAATGTCATTTTACAAATGGTTGCATGCATTTTTTGTAATTTAGTTAAGAATGTTTATTTTGATTATATGGCAGGTGCATAATTTTGTTATTAATTTGTATTATTTTGACTGTTTCGTTCATACATATTTAATATATCATCCAACGGATTTCTTAAATACTAAGATCTTCAAAGAGGTAATAGACATTTGATTCTTAATATAATAAAAAGGAACTTACCATATACTTGAAAAGGAAGCACCAGGATTTGTCCCTATCATTTGAAGTGATTGTTAAAAAATGGTGCTAATTGAGACATTTTTCAGTTGGCAGTAGTACTCTTTTGCTATTTTCCAATATTTCATATGGCTGGAGGTAATCAGTATGAATGAATATGATTTGTATACTAACTAAAAGAGCTGCTTTGTCTGCAAAAATTGCTGTCTTATAATATCGTTCAAAAAATAAAAATAAACTATAAATGGAATTAAAATGTTATGCTTCAGAATGTTATGTTTTTCTAAACAATTTTGCCTTCATTTGATGAAATATTCATTTGCTAAAAAAAAAAAAATCTTTTGTATGAAGCATATGGGAGTGTATTTGTTATTCACTTTGTTAAGCCAGGTCCCCAGTTTGTTAGAGATGATAAAATTAATGCAGAAATTAGGCACATTTGCTGTATTTTTAAATTTTTTTTTTTACCTTGGTTTAAAGATGATTTTAAAAGCACTTATTCCTGACTCTCCTAATTTCTCTTAGGCTTGCAAAATGGGAAAGTTAGTTTATGCTGCATGAAAATTGTACTTTTATAAGTGACAGTCACATGACATCTAACACCCTCATTCCTTCAAGGGATCAGCCATTTCAAATAATCATAAATTAGGATAGGAACATTCATTGTTAGGATAAAGGGAGTGTTTTTAATAATCAGCATTGGAAGTGATTGATTTTGCAAGTCAACAAGGATTTTGTAACTAGGATCAAAAAAAAGGACTCTATATATATATATATATATATAGGTAGAAAGTATTTTTACCTTGGGTATAAATATGTTAAAGATACCAAGCAATTTTAAACCTGGTTTTACTCCATTTCCCAAGTAAGCAAACAGACTAAAAGTCAAGTTTGCGCCTGCAATTGATGCAAGTCTAACTGATCCCACAGGTAGTGCAGGACCAGGGCAACTCGTGGCAAAGGTGGAACAAGCTCCGATCACTAATCTTAATATTTACCCTTAATGCCAAAACACATCTCCAAGAAGGGGATGTATGATGTTTTGTATTAAAGGCAAGGGGCCACTACCCAGACCGGTTTCGACCTTTATTGAGGTCTCGTCAGTGGGAGCTAGGCTTAGAAATACCAAGATTTAGTAATACCGAGCTTGTAAGTATTTCGCCAAAACAAGTTACCATAAGGTGTTTTAACCTTATTAAATAAAAATCTCTGGAGGAGATATAAATGTAGAAAGTATTTTTACCTTGGGTATAAATATGTTAAAGATACCAAGCAATTTTAAACCTGGTTTTACTCCATTTCCCAAGTAAGCAAACAGACTAAAAGTCAAGTTTGCGCCTGCAATTGATGCAAGTCTAACTGATCCCACAGGTAGTGCAGGACCAGGGCAACTCATGGCAAAGGTGGAACAAGCTCCGATCACTAATCTTAATATTTACCCTTAATGCCAAAACACATCTCCAAGAAGGGGATGTATGATGTTTTGTATTAAAGGCAAGGGGCCACTACCCAGACCGGTTTCGACCTTTATTGAGGTCTCGTCAGTGGGAGCTAGGCTTAGAAATACCAAGATTTAGTAATACCGAGCTTGTAAGTATTTCGCCAAAACAAGTTACCATAAGTGCTTGACTTCCCTTTATATCATTATTATTTTTGTCACTAAGGGACTACTTCTGCACTTATGGCATTAAGGATTAAAAAAAATAAAATAAAAAAAATAAAAAAAAAATATATATATATATATATATATTAGTGGGCAGGCATAGAATTTTTAAAAAAATATCTTTTTCACTTTGTCAGGGCTTTTCTCATAAGAGCTTGAATAAATTATTGTACCATTTTCAGTATTTTCAGAGGCCTCTTTCATACTTATTGGGAGGTCAAAAGCTGTGAAAGGGTTCTTGTTAGACTACTGTGTAACTGCTTGTAAGATTATTTTGGAAGAGCCCACAAACAAGTGGCAGTCGTTTGGCTTCTGAACTTAATTCCTTTCTTTTAAAATGTCATCTGCATTGCAGCAATAACAAATTCAATTCTTTATCTCAAAATGTCAGGTAGGATTTTGTTTATATTTCTAAAAACATAATTTTTCAGGTAGGATTTTGTTTATATTTCTAAAAACATAATTTTTTAGGTAGGATTTTGTTTATATTTCTAAAAACAAAATTTTTTATTTGAAATAAAGGGGATATTAAAGATCCATTCTTATTTCATAGCTGAAGAAATAATAGAAGCTTTGAAAAATTGACCAAACAGCTTATGAGAATACAATCCTTGGCCTTGTAGTTGCTTTAGCTTGAACTACTTAAATGCAAGCACTACCCAGGCATCTATATAATCACCTGTTGTTAGTGCTTTTGATAAAGGTTTCACAAGCCTAACAGCAACTTATCCCAGCAACCAGGGGAAAGTACAACCACTGTGCCAAGCCTTCACTTGGTGAAGCGGCAGACAAACGGCCAAAATCCATGGGCTCACCATTCTTTTTTGCAGAAAGCTTAAGAGAGCAAGAACTCTAGTTCTCATCAGAGACTAGGCAGAAACCTTGAGAGGGCAAGAGTCCTCATTCAGTAAGCAATCCAATGTCAGAGAGTGGTATTTTTTGTAAGTAAACTCTTAGTTGGTGTGTGAATTGTAATAACCAAAGAAGAGCCAAAGCTTCATTTCAGCGATGCTAAAATATATTGAAATAGCAGATATTAAAGATCTGTCCTTATTTCATAGCCAAAGAAATAACAGAAACTTTGAAATTTCTGAAAATTGACCAGAGAGCTTATAAGAATACAGTCCTTGGCATTACAGTTGCCTTAGCCTGCCTGGTTCTGATGAGAACCAACAAGTTTGAAACAGCTGTCAGGCCAGTAAAACCATTATCAAAAGCACTAATTAAAGATGACTATATGAATGCTTGAGAAGTGCTTGTGTCTTTTCAATAGTGCAAGCTAAAGCAACTCTGATGACAAGGATTGTATTCTTATAGCTCTGTGGTCAGTTTTCAAAAACTTTCAAAATTTCTGTTATTTCTTTGTCTATGAAATAAGGATAGATCTTTAATATCCACTATTTCAATCTATTTTAGCATTGCTGAAATGAAGACTTTGGCTTTTTTTTTTTTTTTGATTATTATAAATTTTTTTCCCTGTAATTAAGTTTCATTGTTGAAGATGAGATCAGAGCAATATAAAAACAGATTACTGTTTAGATAAATATAAATCTCTGACAAGACGGATTAATCTATCTATTCAATCAGATGAGGTATGTTGACAATATCATAAATACTTCATCTAACAACGGTGATGACTTTCCATATAAACTAGACCCTGACAGTCTGTCATCTATCAGGACTGCAATAGCTTGTAGAGATGATTGTGCAAGATCTAAAGCATAAAGCATTGGTCTTATGCTCATTCAGATTTTTAAGTTTGGATACCATATCAAATTGTTTTCATCAAAACCTGATACATTAGTTAAACAGAAGTAGCATTCCTCTTACATGACCTTTTGGTTCTCTCCAAATCACCGGAATCTTAAAGTCCTAAAACAAATTAACTTGACCAGATATTCAGCACTAATGAAAATTTCCCTTTTTTTTTTTGAGTCACCCCACTTCACAGCTAAAATAATAAAAGAAAGCAATCTTTTTCATGCAAGTAATGTGTAAATGCAACAATTGTAAATGAACTAAGCATAAGATAAAAACTTGATGTGTGTTTTATGGCCCCTGATACTGAAGATTCAACAAAATCTAAGTGCAAGTGGTAACTCTTAACAAGCTGAGTATTTTTTTATGAAAGCTTTTGACAAAAAATACAACAGATAAATACTTCATGTAAAATTAAAACTCAAAAAATAGTTGCAAAACAAAATTTGATAGAATAAAACTATATGTACAACCCATAAATGAATAGATAAAAAAGAGAGTGTAATTACAATGGAATAGACACATTAAGAGAATGGATGAAAAAAGAATAATTAAATTGCAAAATAAAAATTTTGAAGTACTGCCACATGCCTTAATAATCACAGCAGCTACAATAACACAATCAAGTGACAATAAATTTTATTATTGAAAAAATTCTGAAAAGTTTACATCGGTTAAAAATCTATATATGTTGCAGTTTTTGGATTGGATTGCAGATTTGAATTCCACACCTATGTTAGAATCAACCTAAATTAATTTCATCATCATCAAATTACTGGTCAAGGAGTAGACAGGATACTCTGATAGTACTCTGTAACAGTTTGCATTATTGCTAACTTTCTATTAGCAATTTTCCTCCAAATTAATCTGTTATTTGTCATCATCAAATCGCGAGGGGGATTTTTTTTTGGCAGGGAGAAAAAATGTACTTCAAATTTTCACTGTGTTTTATACATCTCTCATTTGCAAATACATGCAAATGAGAGGTCTATAAAATGCAGGGTGTATTGCTGACAGCTCGCAATGAATGCGTGCAAATTCCCAGTCACTGGGCGTGAACAGAATTGTTTTTGTGAAAAGAAAAGTTTGTTCCCGTGATGCTTACTTTGGTGGATAAGATATTATTAGTGAAATTGTCTTATGTTAGTGGGGAATCAGTAGCAGAAGTTTTACAAAAGTTTCGAATGCAGAAAAGAATGATTAAAGATTGAGGTCCTATCACTCCTGCCAGAACAGCGTTGTGGTATCACAAATAAATGCCATAGCGGCACAATCAACAAATGGTGTAAGCAGTGCATGGGAAGCTGCAAGAGTCACAGGCACAGTGAAAATGTCACTATTCTGCATCCTTCATGGTGCATAATCATCACACCACCAAAGTAAGCATCACAGCAACAAATTTTTCTTTTCACAAAAACAATTCTGTTTCCCCCCCCCAATGACTGGGAATTTGCACACATTCATTACGAAAAAAATCCCCCTCCTCGCGATTCGTTTTTGTGCAAACCACACTCTAATATCCCAATTTTCTAATTTTTATGAATTATTGAAATATCTTGGAAGCAGTACAGTACAGTACAGTACACCCTGCATTTTATAGAACTCTCATTTGCATGCATTTGCAAATAATGCATGTGGTGAAGCACCTTCTGTCGGTGAAAATTCAAAGTAAATTTTTTCTCCCCGCCAAAAAAATCCCCTCCTCGCGATTCGCTTTCGTGCAAACCACACTCTAATATACCAATTTTTCTAATTTTTATGAATTACTGAAATATCTCGGAACTTATGAGACACTCTATACATGAATAGGTTTACATTATTAATAATCTTTTATCAATGTTTTTTCTGTAAATTAGTCTGTCACATTTTAGCAGATCAGTATACTCATATATTGAATATTTCATTTCTTTTAGGGTGTTCTTACTGAATTGATCCACCAAGATCTTGGTCTTCCCCTGAGATCAAACACCTGTTTTGCTAACTTTTCCTCTTTGATTCTGTTTAAGTGAATGTACAACCTGAGATTAGCTTTGCTCACACATTCTTGAATGCTAACAATGCTTCCTTCCTAATACCTTCATTTTTAATGTGATTCTGTCATGGATGCTATCTGTTACCTCTAGTCTTTTAGCTGTTTTATTTCCCCAGCTTTAAAATTGGTTTGAATATCATCTTGTTTATAGCTTAGTGTTTTGACTACTTTCTCTCTTATTTCATAAAAATTTATTCATCTAACTTCCAACTTTATAAATGCACAACAGTTTTGCTTATTCTGTTGTGCATTTACATTCATTTGCCATCTTCACTAAAAATTGTGTCCGCAAGGTTAGCCTAGGGGCTGTGCACTTCACAACCATATGACTGGGGAAGGAGTGTCCCAGGTTTGATTCCCGTTGAAGACGTGAAGAATTTGAGGATCTTTCTCAGCCATAGCCAAGTTAGTCGGTCTTGGGCGCAGGCAGTAGGGTTTTTTCTGCCAGTTTATCTGCCGTTTTTCATCCTGCAAGCAGGCAAACTGGCCCCATGAACACACACTGATCTACAGCCATAAATACTTAACCCCCAATGAGGGGGCTCAACTCGCCCCAATAGGGACGGGGGGGGGACTCCATACGAATAAATAAATAAAACTAAAAATTGTGCCTAAATAGCTGAAATATTTTACTTGTTCTATAAGTTCTTCATTCAGGATGCAGCTGATGTTTTCCATGTTTCTGTCTTTTTATTGCTGATTTCCATGCCAACTTCATGGGGCCTTTAATTAATTTGTTACGACATTTATTCATTTTAATGACGGTATTCTAAAGACCCATGTTGGATTTATTTAAAAGTATAACAACATGTGCATGAAGTAGAGAGCTGTAACCTTCAATTTTGTTATCCCTTTAATGTCACTTTCCTTCATAATGTAATTCATATACGTGATGAATAAGAGTGGAAATTGTATGCATCCTTGTCTTATACCTGGTATCATGTCTTTTCCATATCTTCAAAAGTGAAATGCAGATTCTTATTATATTCCCATACTTTCTCAACTTAAAGTGGAAATGTTATTTTGGTTTTTGGACTGAAAAATCTTTTTCTTCTCCAGTTTCTCTTCTAAAATTTTTTCTGACTCTCTTCTCAAGAATCTTACCTAAAACACTCTTGAATATCTTCTACTACTGTTCTGTAACCTTTTGTATCATTTAACAGTCTTTTAAAAATAAATCACTATAAATTTAAATTAATTTCAGTTAAAAATGTAATTTGCTGATCAGGATGTTCAGATTCTCAAAGATTTGATTAGATAACTGGAAGATTAGTGAGGCTGAGAGGTGAACCCTTGTTGTCTCTTCCTCTTGTCATTGAATAATTTCCTCTGCATCCATATTGTTGAACCTCCTGTTATATTACATCCCCTCCTATCAACTAATTTTTCTTAAACTCAGTAATCCTTCAGTTTGTCCTTAGAACATTCTACATACCTATCACAATATTGGTTACCTGCCTCTGAATGCTCTCCACCACTTCCTCATCCCCCAAGAAATCCAGGTGAATAAATATGAGTAGAGTCCTATCAGAGCATTATTTTCAAAAGTTATCCTTTCTTTTCAATATATTTTGTATGTTTTTCAACATCTCATTGTTTTTGATACCTTTTGCAGTATGTTCTTTGAATCCCACAGTCATCCCCAAATCACTCTCCTCCTACATTAAAATTGTTGAGCAGTCCCATGAATGTCAGGAAATTTCTACATTAGTAATCATTTCAGCCCAAAGTGCATAACCTTACACTTTCTTCTACTAACATGGTGATTGCAGTCTTTTGCAGACAATGTCTGTCTATATAGCTCCTACTGAAGAGACCTCAACAAAAGCCAAACTTGTTCAGATATTTGTCCCATAATGCACAGCAACTACATGTCCAAAAGACAGTGTGATATATAAAATTTCTTGTCTAGTATAATATACTTTCTAACCCAGTAGAAAGAGAGAGTAAGGAAAGTGCCTGTGGCACAAAACTAGTTTCCTGTCTTCTCCTTGATTCTGCCCCATATATCAGTGTCTCTCAACCATTTTTCATGTGTGCCCCATTTTTTAAGTATTAGTTTTTGTGGCATGTCCCCCCCTTTCCCCCCCCCCCCCCTGCAATTCTTGTGTTGAGACACTGACAAAACCCATAAAAGTTAGCAAAAAAAAAAAAAAATCAAATCAATCAAATGATACTGTGCTCGGCGAATTGGTGATATATGTGAAGATATGCAGCAACAACTTTTGTTGAAACAACTTTGCGACCAATTATTCTCAATTCAGCTTGACGAGGCAACAGGTAGCAAGAAGGTTTGTTATTTAATTGCTTATGTTCGATTTTGCAATGAATTATTAGCAGTTGAAGAGTTATTGTTTTGTAAACCATTAGAAAGAAGAGCCACAGCACCTGAATTGTTCAAAATATTGGACGATTTTATATGCAAACCAAACATACAGTGGAAAAATTGTGTTGGAATTTGCAATGATGGTGCTAGAGTTATGTCTGGAAGGCTTAAAAGTTTACAAGCCCTTGTGAGGGAAAAATCCCCACAATGTATTTGGACACATTGCATGATTCATAGAGAAACTCTTGCTGCAAAGGAAATGTGTCCTGGTCTAAACATTGTGTTAACAACAGTTATAACCAGGTGAATTATATTAAAATGAGACCTTAAAATCAAGACTGTTTTCTGAACATGACTGGAGAAGAACAATCAGTGTTACTATTTTACTGCAAGACAAGATTGTGTTTACAATGTGTTTACGAATTAAGAGATGAAATAGCAATCTTCTTGGAAGGGGAAAATCACAAAGGAGCAGAAAAGTTTAGAGACCACTTATTTGTGATGAAATTGAGCTACTTGGTGGATATATGGACATATTTTAGAAACTAAATCTATTAAACCTGCAACTCTAAGGAAAAAATACACATATCTTAGAGATGAGTGACAAAGTTAATGCTTTTTGTAAAAAACTAGAGTTATTGAACAAAAAGGTAAAGCAACAAAAATTACAAATGTTTGCAAATGTGGAGGAATTTATCAAAACCTACAAGGCAGAAGAGCAACACATCAAAGTTTTATTTGCAACTATTGAAAATCATTTAACAATGTTGATGAAAAATTTTAGAAACTATTTTTATAACCGATGACAACATAATGACAATGTACGAATGGATTTGAAACCCATTTCAAATGACCCCTGAAGGTTTCTCAATTGAAGAAGAGGAACGATTTATAGTCTTTGCATTAAGCTGTGAAATCAAAAGGCAATTTGCATCTAAATCCCTGTTTGAATTTTGGGCCAGTGTTGATGAATTTTCTGCACTAAAGTCAAGAGCTTCTCTTGCACTTTTGCCATTTCCAACATCTTATCTTTGTGAAATCGGGTTTTCTGCAGTGGCTGCCTTAAAAACAAAATATAGATCTCAGTTAAATATAGAAAAAGAACTAAGAGTGTCAATTTCCAACGTATCACCATCATATGAAAAGCTTTGCTCTGCAACACATGCTAAGGAAGCCATTAATTTTTATATTCATTGTTATTGTTTAGTTTTAATTAATTGCTCGGTATATTTTGCAATAATGATATGTTCCCGTAAGCGTAACTAGTTTATTCAATACAGTTGATTTTATTATTTTATTTTCAGAGTGAATTTTATGTTTTTGTTTTTTTATATTGTTTTTGTGTCAATAAATAGTTTCATTAAATGCTTTTGTTTCAATTAAGTAGTTTTTCAGTTTTTCCTTTGATTTCCACTTTCTTCGCAACCTCCCTCTAGGTATTCCGTGGCCCCCAAAGGGGGCGTGCCACATAGGTTGAGAATCACTGCCATATATGTTATTTTTTGATGTGTCTTCAGCCATCCTCTTATCAACTTCATCAGTTTCATACCCCATCCCCAATTGCTTGAGTTTATGCACAAATTTCCCTGCATAATCCTATGAAATGCATTTGCACAGTCTAACATTCGTGATGTAGCACTATGTCATTTATTGAACTTAATGGTCACTTTACTATATAACATGAATATAATTTGCATAATTATGTAATAATAAATAATAATAACCTAACACCTTTTTATTCCCTTATAGGGAGTGGACGAGGCCTTTTAAACCTAATTATGTATACAATTGCAAATTCACTTTGTACAATTAGTTATACAAAGTGAATTTGCTGGCCTAGTTGGCTGAGTGTGTGTGTGGGGGGGGTTCAAATATCACCATGGGCACGGATGCTTATGATTGGTGGGAGATGAATTTTATTGCCCAGTGTGAGATCACTTCCCCACTTACTGGAGGTCTGAAGTGGCTTGAAAAAGTTCTGCATTTAGTCTCTAGAGCAGGTCTCTAATAAATTAATTGTTAATTAAATCATCAATGTTTATTAATATTTATTAATGATGTTTATTTTAATTAATAATAATTATTATTATAAAATTTTAAAAAATAATAAAAAATAAAAATTCCTGAATTCTGGCCTTAATCAACTTTTCCAGTATACCTCAACTATCACTTCTGAAATACTGACCAGATTACTAAGGCAGTTCATGTGAAGTTATTATCTTCTATATACAAGTAGCCTAGTTGTGAAGATACTTCATGCACAGACTTTGTTTGCTTACACTTGGATAATGGATTAAACAAGAATCTAATTTATTGGCAAGTTTAATTTAATACTTATGAATTGACAAATTTACTGACCCTACAGAGGTGTTCAGCAGCTGTCTGTTCTCAGATTCCATTCCCTATGATTTTTCCAAGTTTTATCCTGTACCCCTTTTTTCTTTATCACTCTTGTAATGGTCCCTACTCATGTATCCCTTGGTCTTCCTATTTTCTCCTTCTGGGGAGGGAGGACACATCGATTCATAATTCTCAATGGCCGTCGTTCTTCTCTCATTCTCTGAGTTTGTCCATACATTTCAAAGTACGTATCTCCATTCTATTCATATTAATGTGTTCTACTTCTATTTTTCTGTTTGAACATATGCATTGCTCAAGACAATCCATATAGGTCTCTCATACTTCATTTGAAGTAACCCATATCCACAACTTCTACTTGTTTCCTTTGGCTATTAGTAAAGGCCCAACAGTCACATCCATTGGCCATTATACTCTCTGTAATCATCCAATGTAGCATCTTCTTAGTTTTTTATTGTGCCTTATGACTCCATAAAATACCATTCATGGTTCTAATCGCTATTTGTGCCTGTCCTGTTTGAAATGCTATTTCAACTACTTCACACTGGCCAGTCTTAGATATCATGACAGATACTTGAAAGCATCTACTGATTTTATACTTCCCATCTTTAATACAAGATCTGTTGCACTGCCATCTCTGACTACTAGGCACTTGGTTTTTAACAGATTGACTTTCAAGCCCCGATGTTTCTGTATATCCAATAGTTTTCTCATTTGATATTCCACGTCCTCCTTGCCCCATACATGATTACCTAATGGAGATGTGATCATCAGCAAAAAGAAGAGAATGTAACACTTGTTCTCCTGTGGGCACACCCATTCTACAGCATTGCCTGTTTCAGTCGTTCAAAGCTGCATCTAAATAGATTTTAAACAACATTGGTGGCATACAAGATCGCTAGCTAGTAATAAATTAGGAATTTATTACTAGCTATCCCTTGCTAGTAATAAATTCCTCTTTCTTCTGAAAGTTTGTTACCAATCTCTATGTCAAGTCTTTTAATATTATTTATTTATAAATAATGTTATCAGTCATGCCCGTGAAAGATTGAAAACCTACAATACTTTTAATTGATAAGTTAGAAACTAAAAAAGAAAAAAAAAATTCTAAAGACCAGTTTAATATCACTTCTCCCAAGGTTTGCTATTTGCTCTCCAGAAATGAACAAAATACATGTGAACACAGTGATCTCTAAACGATCTGATGTTCAAATATCTAAACCCTCAGTTAACAAATTCTTGAAGGGACTAGCATGTAATCTTACTTCTGGAACAGCATTATTTCAATAGTAGCCTCACTTAATTGACTTACAAAATGATTTCCAAATGTGATTGGTCAATTGGCTCTTCCTCCCATCTCTGTTCCAGGTGTTGACAAGGTATCTTGTTCAAATTATCATATTATTATTATTATTATTATTCAGGCCTCCATGGAGTCAAAAGACTCATCGTGGGAGGTCCTTCCTAAGAAACACAAAGTCTATCAAGACTCATCAAGGGGGAGGTTCCCCCCCCCCTAAGAAACACAAAGTCTATCATACCACTCCTTGAACTCATAGACTGTTTTCGCTCTCACCACTCCATCAGGCAATGCATTCCATGGTTCAACCACCCTCCATGCAAAGAAACCACTCCTCACCCTCTTGCTCACAGTTTCCTTTCGTAACTTCCAGGGATGGCCTCTTGTCATCACTCCTTCCTGCTGTTCAACCAAGCAAAAGAACTCCACAGTGTCAACCCTGTAACCACCTCTCAACAGTTTAAAAGTCTCAATCATATCACCTCTTCTTCTTCTATCCACCAAACTCTGCAGTCCATATTCCCTCAGCCGATCCTCATAACTATCATTGTACAGTCCTGAAACCATCTTTGTTATCTGCCTTTGTACCCATTCCACAGTTAATTTATCCCCTTCAAATCCTGGGGACCAAATCTGAGAGCAATAGTCCAAGTGTGGTCTGATCAGGGTCTTATACAATGGAATGATAACTGTTTTATCTCTGCAGGTCAGCGTCCTTCTCATTATTGCAGCAATCCTCTGTGTTACCTTCACCAACTTTGCAATATGTCCCCTAAATTTCAGGTTTCTATCAATCATCAACCCCAGATTTTTTGTCTCCCCTACTTCCTCCAGTTTAACTCCTCCCATAGAGTATGCAGTGTCGCATCGATCTTTCCCAAACCTCAAGACCTTACATTTTGCTGCATTAAACCGACACCCCATTCATTTGCCCATCTATCTAGCTTATTCAAATTCTCTTGCAGGGCTGCCGAATCTGCACTATTACTAATAATCCTTCCCAGTTTTGCATCATCTGCAAACAACTGAATATCCCCTTGCAGTCCACTGACAATGTCATTGATATAAAGGTTAAACAATAATTTTGTTTAATATGTTGTATAAGACCCTGATCAGACCACACTTGGACTATTGTTCTCAGATTTGGTCCCCAGGATTTGAAGGGGATAAATTAACTGTGGAAAGGGTACAAAGGCAGATAACAAAGATGGTTTCAGGACTGTACAATGATAGTTATGAGGATCGGCTGAGGGAATATGGACTGCAGAGTTTGGTGGATAGAAGAAGAAGAGGTGATATGATTGAGGCTTTTAAACTGTTGAGAGGTAGTTACAGGGTTGACATCGGGGAGTTCTTTCGCTTGGTTGAACAGCCGGAAGCAGTGA
This sequence comes from Typopeltis vanoorti, assembly GCF_054136105.1. Classification (NCBI taxonomy): domain Eukaryota; kingdom Metazoa; phylum Arthropoda; class Arachnida; order Uropygi; family Thelyphonidae; genus Typopeltis; species Typopeltis vanoorti. The sequence continues at coordinate 19,823,833 of NC_143557.1, read as the reverse complement.
TGACAAGAGGCCATCCCTGGAAGTTACGAAAGGAAACTGTGAGCAAGAGGGTGAGGAGTGGTTTCTTTGCATGGAGGGGTGGTTGGACCATGAAATGCATTGCCTGATGGAGTGGTGAGAGCAAGAACGGTCAATGAGTGGTATGATAGACTTTGTGTTTCTTAGGGGGGACCCCCCCTCGATGAGTCTTGATAGACTTTGTGTTTCTTAGGAAGGACTTCCCACGATGAGTCTTTTGACTCCATGAAGGCCTGAATAATAATAATAAATAATAATATAGATCCCAGTACTGAGCACTGCGGGACCCCACTTGTAACCCTCTGTTTCCTTGAAACTGCCCCACCATACACAACTCTCTGATACCTATCGGACAGCCAGTCCTGAATCCAGTTGACCAATCTGACATCCAGACCCATGTGCTGCAACTTAAATATCAGCTTATCATGTGGCACCCTGTCAAATGCCTTTGCTAAGTCTAAGAAAATGGCAGTATATGCCTTTCCCTCATCTAATGCTCTTGTAACTTTATCATAAAAGACTAGCATATTGCTAAAACAAGAGTGCCCCTTCACAAATCCATGTTGACTCTCACAAATAACATTACTCTCATCTGCCCAATGCTATATATGATAGACTTTGTGTTTCTTAGGGGGGACCCCCCCTCGATGAGTCTTGATAGACTTTGTGTTTCTTAGGAAGGACTTCCCACGATGAGTCTTTTGACTCCATGAAGGCCTGAATAATAATAATAAATAATAATATAGATCCCAGTACTGAGCACTGCGGGACCCCACTTGTAACCCTCTGTTTCCTTGAAACTGCCCCACCATACACAACTCTCTGATACCTATCGGACAGCCAGTCCTGAATCCAGTTGACCAATCTGACATCCAGACCCATGTGCTGCAACTTAAATATCAGCTTATCATGTGGCACCCTGTCAAATGCCTTTGCTAAGTCTAAGAAAATGGCAGTATATGCCTTTCCCTCATCTAATGCTCTTGTAACTTTATCATAAAAGACTAGCATATTGCTAAAACAAGAGTGCCCCTTCACAAATAACATTACTCTCATCTGCCCAATGCTGTATACGGTCCCTCACTACTTTCTCCAAGATCTTACTAACTATTGATGACACACAAACTGGCCTATAATTAGATACTTCCAGTCTGCTACCGTCCTTATGCAATGGCACTATCTTACCTTCCTTCCATTCCATGGGCACCTTTCCCGCAGCCAGACTTTCATTGAAAAGCCAGGTCAAAGGCACTGTGAGTTCCCTAGCACATTCTCTCAAAACTCGTGGTGAAATACCATCCAGTCCCACAGCTTTACTGACATCCAGAGTACTCAGTATTTGAAACACACCTCTCCTCCTGTACCTCTAAACCTCAAACCAGCCCTATCCCTCTAGCATTAAAACTGACTCCTCTAGGATGAAATACTCCAATAAAGTGTTCATTGAACAATTCCACTATGTCCTCTGCATCAGTCACTCTATTCCCATTTTTATCCCACAATTTCTTCCACAGTCATTTCTCCTCCTACTGGCCACATATCTAAAAAATTCCCTAGGATTTTCTTTGGATCTTAGAGCCAATCTCCTCTCATATTCCAGTTTCATCTTAATTACCATACTAGTCACTATTCTGGCCTGTGTCTTATACTCTTCATGCATCTTCTCTTCACCTGTCTCCTTATATCTCTTCCATAGCCTCTTTTTCGCATACAATTCCTGTTTAATATTGTTTGTCATCCACTTTACTCCAAATTGTGTCCTCTTGTTCACTCGTGGTATACACTTAAAAGAAAGTATACAACTTACGTTTGCTGCTAACAAATATTCTTTCATAATTTCCCACGCACTAATGATATCCCGGCATTAAACAGGACTTGTACACATACGTTCCCGTCTCTTTGATGCTCCTGCATGTCTATTCATTTTCCAAGTCAAAACCATATGGTCACTCTCTCCAACTGGTGGGAATGATGTCATCTCAGTTATTATTAACTCTTCTGATGCTATAACCAAATCCAAAACTCTTGAACCTCTTGTTCCCTCTGTTACATGTTGCCTAAGATATTTGTCTCTCAAGAATTCTAGAAATTCCATTCCCTTATAGCTACATGCATCTTCCTCTCCCCAGTTTATACTACTGCAGTTAAAATCTCCCATAACAATCATTCCCAATCTGACCATAATATGGTCAGATTGGGAGATCTGTTAACATCTACTGCCACAACCGTGATCAGTCAGGTCTAGCAGACCATGCTTTGCCTTTAATATTACACGGTGATCAGCATTCATTTCAGTAAATTATGGAGACTACAACTGTGTTAGGAATAATTACTTTCATTTTCCGATCAAATTAAAGACACCAAGAATGTAATTTCTTGGCATCTTTAATTTATAGAATAACCAAGTGGAATAACTTCCATTTAATTTCCCGATGTTTTGACCTTCATATTAAAGTCATTATCTGGAGTATATATATATATACACACAAAGACAAGCTATATTATATTTTAGACAGTATGCCAAAGTGACAATGATTTGATCAACCATTATTCTACTGGCATGACCTCTAGTGGGGGAAAAAAAAACTAAATCAAAGCTATTTTATAACATCAGAGAACAAATTCATGTTAATACTTTTAATACAGTAAAATTGGTGGCCTAATCAATAATTTAATGTGAGTGTTTGTTATATTAAAGCTAAGATCCTAGATTACTACAGTCCTAATTATAATTAATTCTTAGAAAAAAAGGTGATGTGTGTAGAATATGTACCATCCGTATTCTTGGGATTTTTAGACCACCATTATTGTTAAGATTAGAGTGGTTGATAAGAATTTCACAGGCCTCTTTAAATTTGCTTTCATACCACATTTTGGTGTGATGTAAAGAATGGGGTGCCTTTCCAGTCATTTCTATGTAGAGTAATCAGGGCATGATCAAAAAGGCCAGATTTACCATAGTCATTTAATGTGCTGTTTATGTTCCTTTTTTCAGATAGGAATTGCATGTGTTATTTCACTTATATATACACACACATATACAGTCTTGCCATGAATAATGTTAGAACTTCCACACATCCCCATGCTGCCCACAGAATTGTATGAGCCCGGTTCAGTTAGTGGCACTGAACCGGGAACTAAACATGCGAGTGTGCAGCCAACACTCGCATGTTTATCAGCAAAGAGAGAGAGAGAGTTGTCTAGCTGTATGGGTTAACATGTAGTGGGGAGATTATGAGAATCGTGTAGCTCTAAGAGCAAGGTTGGAATACGGCTACCTGTTATTTTCAACATGCTAAAAACACTTGGAATCAGTAGGATGTTTGTGTATCAGACTATTAACCATTATAGTGATACAGAAAATGAATCTGACTGCCAAAGAACAGGTTAACCACACTGCATTAGGACACAACTTGTGAGAGCTGTGAAGGCACGCCTCTGTTGTAATCCTGTGAGAATGCAGAAAGTGATGTAGCATGAGATGAATATTGTGCAGAGAACAATGTCATGTGTACTAACTGATGACCTGGGTGTGAGAACCTGTTGTCATTCTACTGGACACTTCCTAACACTACAACTTATGCAGTAGAGGGTGATAAAATTAAAGGCACTTCTTCAGCAGTACGCAAACAACAGACACAGAGATATCTTATTCACAGATGAGAATATTTTTACATTGAAGAGTCGTTTAACTTCCAAAACTATCAGGTATATGCAGTGGCGGATTACCCATTATTAAGGCAATGAGGCACTTGCCTAGGGGCCCCAAGCCAAGACATTTTCCTATAGTGTTTTAGAATAGATTAATGTTTTCAGTAAACATCATAAAAATCTCGATTATTTTAAGCGAAAATTTTTTCAAAACAATTATTACGTTTTAATACATATTTTGAACAGCACGCACTATCTATGCTTTAAATAATGCCGCAATACCAATGTCGGCGCTAGTTGACAAGCTTCGTATTTTGAATTTTGAACAGCGCGCTATCTATGCTTTAAATTAAACCACATTACCAGTGTCGCCACACGCTGCTGTTGACAGCTTCGAGGTCAAAAACTGATTGCATTGCCGAGATAGGAAGTTTCGCCTGGTTGCTCCTTAACTTCATTTATTATTGAATCATGTAAGCGTGAGGTGTTTGTTTCAAAAATAACTTTTTGGTGTGACTTTTCGTGTTTTCATTATTTGAGTGTAGCGCAAGTAAAAAAAAAACTTTGTAAAATTGTAAAAAAAAACTAATAAAAATTTTTTTTAAAAATAAAAAATAAATAAAAAGTTTTATTTATCATCCTTTAACAGGCAGAAAAATCCAGAAGTTCAAAAAATTCAAAAGTACAAAATTTCATTTATTTGCCACCTAACTTATTATTTGGGGGGGGGGGGGGGGCAAATATAATTTGTCTAGGGCCCCAACTATCCTTAATCTGCTCCTGGGTATATGCCTCAAATAGTTGCATAATGGTTCCATAGCACTCAGGATTCAGAAAGGTCATCAACCTGCATCAGTGATGGTTTGGTGAGGGATGATGTATAAGGGAGTATTCAAGTTTTACATCTGCAAGAAAGAGGTCAAAACTTCTGCTAAAGTGTATCAAGACACCGTGCTGGAACCTGTGGTACAGCCCATGAACCATGAACAACATCTTGTTTCACGGTAGGCAATGGACCTTCCAACAGGACTCAGCCCCTGCACACAAGGCGACAACCACACAACGGTGTTTGGAGGTGAATGTGCTGACCACATATACCATCTGATTGGCTGTCTGGAAGTCCTGATCTGAATCCATTGGATTTCAAATTGCGGTTGGAGCTTGAGAGAGTAGTCTGCAAGAAACAATACCACACATTGCCAGCCTGAAGGTGGATTTGGAGTGATCATTGACACTGCTTCCAATTTATGTTGTTCATACCACCATCGCCATGTGGAAGAGGTCAAAACACAGAATTTTGGTATGCATGAAGGCAAAAGGGGGACATTTCAAACATTGAGTGCTGATATATGCACATTATTCATGTGGTTTTTATGTGCTGAAAACTGTACATGATTTGCTGATAAATTAAAGGTCTATGCACTTTTCAAGTTGTAACAGTATTTATGGCTAGACTGTATATATATATATATATACACAGTCGGGTCTCTTTTTATGCAGTAGATACGTTCCACAGAAAATCGCACAAAACAGACCTAACTTACGTTGGAAAATTATTGATACGTCCCATAATTTTCTAAAACTGCATAAAACTGAATTCATTGCGAATTAAAATAAACCTAAAATCGCATAAAAAAAAAGTTTATAAAATTTCACTGAAATAAGAATGCCTAAGTTTGTTTTAAAGCTTTATTCATTTAATTTTATTGAAAAGTAACAATTTTTTTTTTTTTACAATTTTTCATCAGAATTATCGTCGCTATTAGACAATATTCGGTAACGTTTGTGAACTGGTGTGAAATCACTTTCATCACCAGAAGAGATAGTCAGTGCTTCAGCAATAGTATTCGGCTTATGTTGGAATTTAAAGGCTCGTTTAGAATTTGTGTCATTAACAAGAAAATGATTTTCCAATTTATTTCGCAGTTCAAGATCTTCTCGAATTATATTTGCAGGAAGGGGGACAGGTTTTTCTTCCTCTTCACTATTGTTTTCTGGATCTTCGACGATATCTAAAGTTAATCAATACCCAATAATATCATCGTCACTTAAGGCATTATCCACGAGCAATTCGTATACGTCATTCTGGCTAAATGTATCAAAATGTAGATGTTTGAATGGTTACATTGTTTGCAATACATCCAGGCCAAGCAGCTTTCCAGCAGACATTTAAAGTTTGTGGTCTTATTTCAGCGATAAGAAGATGCAACATGATTTAAGAAGTCCAAAATAGAAAATATTTTTCCAAACATTAGTTACTGTTAATTATTAATTTTCTACTTTATCCAATATAAATTGAAAAGTGTGCTTAAAGTAATATTTTTTTAAAAGTAGCAATTATGTCTTGATCTAATGGCTGAATAATGCTTGTTGTATTGGGTGGAAAAAACACCTGCACATTTGGATGTTCCAAATGCAGATGACTTGGTGCATTGTCAACAATTAATAAAACATTAAAATCGAGAACGTTTTGCTTCATATATGTTCCCACTTATGGTACAAAGCAATTATTGAACCATTCAGTAAATACAGCAGCAATTGTTACCCAGGCCTTTGTATTAGCCATCCAATGTACTGGCAGCTGTTTTAGATCTTTGCCTTTTAGAGCACGTGGTCTTAGAGATTGATTTACTAGGAGGGGGTTTCAACATTTGACCCGCTGATGCATTGCTATAAAGTAACAACGCTACTTGATCTTTGCTTGTTTTTAACTCACTTGCTTTTTTCTCAGAGTTTTGATGTAAGTTCGACTAGGCATTTTCTGCCAAAATAATCCTGTTTCGTCAACATTAAACACTTGATCGGAACAATATCCACCATCTTCAATGACTGAGGCTGCATGGTTCCAGAATGGTGTCCCTGAAATAATAACATGCTAATTCCCTCAAGAATTGCTAGACTGAAAGTTTGGATATATGATAGTCAGATCATTGTGAGATCTATATATATACATATTTTGTTTATTTTTGGAGAGCAAATAAAACCTTGGTATAAGAGACATTAAACAAGATTCGGTCTTTAGCATAGGTTTTGCTTTTCTCTCCTGGCTCAACTATGTACGAAAGTACTGCAGACTCCAGACTTTATTAAGTGTGATTGTTATATAAATAAATATATTATTATTAAAAGATTTCTGTGGAGTCAGTTGACTTATCAGGAGGGATCTCACTCAATGAGCAACATATCAGTCATGCGTCATATCTTCACATTCACAATGTGTTCTGGAATGAATTTCATGCTTTGAGTAAAAAGTGTGTAGCCAGTCCCTTGTTTTTTTCACTCATCTACAACTTCTTGAGATAAATTCATATTCATACTTCACCCCCGTTCCTTTCTTCCCCACCCAATGAATACTTATGTAAAGCTCCCTCCCAAGCTTAAACGTTTCTATCATTTTTTCATAGCTACTTGCTGATTAGCATTCATTATGGTAAATTGTGCAGACAACTACTGTGTTAGAATAATAACTTTAGTTTATATATAATTAAATTTATATAAGGTAGTAGTATAAATCAACATGACTGCCCAGTGTTTCACTTTTTATATTAAGGTCATCATCTGAAGTACACATATATATGAAGAGAGACAAGCTATATTGCAATCCATGCTGAAATAACATTAATTTGTCAACTGTTAACACTTCTGACCTGACCACTGGTGGGAGCGGGGGGGAGCAAGATTCAGAAATTTATTTCTGATAATTTGTAATTCATTCTTAAAATTTTGTGCTTTAGAGCACATTGTTATTGTTCTGATTTAGAGGGTATTAATGAATCTAAATTTTTGTACTGGGTAGTAGTAAGAGTTCACATGTGTGTGTATATGTATGGACTTAAGTAAACAGTGAAGGATAGACTGCCCAAGAGATGACATGCCATAAGTGTCTCCAGAAATGGTAGTGTGTTCTGGTTTTCAAATTCAATGTAAATTGTATGTGTTTGTGTTGATGCCACATAACAAAAACATCATCAACATATTGAGCCATGCATTAAGTTTTAATGTAGAGGAATGTAGAGAAAGTTTTTTTTAACAGGACTCTAGCTTTGATGTAGGATTTTTTTTATTCTTCTTTTCACCAGAGGTTAGACCATTAGTGATACTTTTTGATATATTGTGTGGATTGCAGTGTAGCTTGTTTCTTTGTATAAACATATATGTGTACTCCAAATAATAATCTTAACATGAAGGTCAAAACATTGGAAAATTACCTGGTACATATTTCTATTACATCTTCTCTTTCTATCCACTTGTTTCTGTACTTTCTCTGCGGATACCTTATCACTGATGAAACAAACAAGCAAACAGATTTGTATAGAGTGTAGGTGTGTGGTCTTAACTACACTGTTCTCTCAACTTCAGGTTACCCATTCACTTGTCTATCTGATTATTCTATTCTCTGTCTCCCTCTAACTTGTATGTTGTGGCCTTACAAGAAGACTTGAATAGATTAAGTGAATGGGCCAGTGGGGGATGCCAGTTCAATGTTGCAAAATGTAAGGTTTTAAAATTTGGGAAAGAAAGATGGGATGTAGAATTTATGCTTGATGTGGATATGTTATTGGAGGTAGAGGAAATAAGACATCTTTGGGTGATAGTGGATAAGGATCTAAAATTTAGATGACACATTACCAAAATTGTGAGGACAACACAACGAATTCTGGGAATGATGTGGAGGACACTGACACTGACTTGTAGAAGTAATGAGATTCTTTTTCCATTGTATAAGGTCTTGATATATATTTAGTCACCTAAATCTGTGCACAGATTTAGTCACCTGGTTTTCAAAAGGATGGGGTGATGTTTGAAAGGTCCAAAAACAAATGACTAAAGTAGTTTCTGATCTCTGAAATGTTGAATATGAGGAAAGTTTTAGAAGATGCAATTTACAGAGTCTAGTGAACAAGAGGAAGAGGGGTGATATGATAGAGATGTACAAGTTGGTAAGAGGTTGTTATAGGATCAATGTTGAAGAGGTTTTTTATAAGATAGTGGGAGATCAGAGGAGAACAAGAGGTCATCTCTGGAAGCTGTATAAGGAGGGTGTGAGAAGCAGATTTTTTGCATGCAGAATAGTGAATGATTGGAATCTAAAAAGAGTGTGGTGTCTGCGGAGAATTTGAATGTATTTAATGCACAGTATGATGAGTTGTGTGTATGACAAAGTCACCTCCTAGATGAGTCTTTGACTCCATGGGGTCTTAGGGTAATAATAACAATAACATTGTACCAATCAGCAATTTGTCATGTGCCCTTCACACAGTTCAAGAATATCACCATACCCGAATCCCTTGATCTAGCATGTTTGTTACTATTGTTATAAAATGAAATCAGACTGCTAAAACAAGTCCTATCTTTTCCATGTAATCATGTATTTTATTCTAACCAATTGCTTGAATACCTTAACCATAACTGCAGATAATCAAATTAGTATGTAATTGGAAACATTTGTGTTTCCGATTTTGTGAATACTTTCAAACATTCCTTTTATATGTGGTGATATATCATCTAGCTCAACAGCCTTATTAATATCCATCTACTCAATATCTCTTACACTTTCAGTTCGCTTCTAGCCTCACTAATATTTTTCTCCTCTATGAGCCATTATATTATCACCCTCTCAATATACAAGTATCATTCTTCCATAATCATTCTGTCTTGTACCCACTATATAGCAAATGAGCTCATCCAGATCTCCCTTGACTTGTTACTGCTGATTGTTACTTTCCCCCCTCCTTATCACTTTTCTGAATTGTGTCATATGCCCCTTATGCATTTGATCATCACACCTCCTATCTCATACTTTGCTACATAAAGCAACTTTCTCCACAATGCCTACCTAATTTACTTTCACCCATTTCACTGCCAGACTGTTGTGGCATTATGCACTGCCTTTTTCAGATCTGTTTAATTGTTCCCTGCTCTGTTATTCTCTTTCCCCTTGCAGTTCATTTTGTATGTTGATATAGATGTATACTGTAAGGCTTTTCATAATTATCCATGTATAATTCCACATATATCCATTCTCAACTGTAACTTTTCTCAGACTGGTCATCTTCCAAGTCAGTTCTTGTGAACATCCTAACAAATTAGCATTATTGACTTCATTCACCACTACATAAATCTAAAAATCATATAAATTCAAACACTAAACCCCGTGTTTATTCCATGGTGAGCTGTAAAATTATCCCATAAGAGTTCATTCCAGAAATTCACTATGTTTTTTTTTTTTTTTTTTTAATCTCCTCTTTCCAATCCATATTTCCATGATTGAAATTTCCCATTAGGATAGCTCTCTTTTTACTTGTCTAACTAATTTGAATAACCATTTCATGTCATTATCATCTACATTCCTAGGCCCTTATAACAATGCCTATTAGATATTCTGTCCTGTTTACCTCATCTTCACATCAAAAGGCCTGAAAATCATTATATGCATTGTCACTTCCTCTGCTTTCATTAATAGTGCTCCACCACTCCCTTTGTCCTTCCTGTTATCTCGGATGATTCTGTATCTCTTCATTTATGTTCCTGTCAATATATCATTCTTAGTTAATCATGTTTTATATATATTCCAATAATTTGTGGATAAACTGGTATAAGCCTTTGAAAATCTGTAAGCAGCTTTGTCTGCTGTCTTGACCCATCGTTCCCATCATTAAAATTCAATACTTTCTCTGATTTTGCTGATCCTACTCTGTTTGGTCCATATCAACACTACGTACAGCTTCTCTCTTCACACTAATTACTACACTCTGTTTCTGTTTAAGAGAAGAAACATGAGTGGTAATCTAAGCATGCACATCAGGTTAGTTATTACACTTTCACTGGCTCTTGGTCTGAACATTGTCATCTCCTTGTTCCTTATGTTCATGTCTTTCACTCTATCCTGTCAAAATCTGTCTATCTCCTCTCCTACAGTCTGTCTTTCATATCTCTTGGACTCTGTCTCTCTCTCTTGGTTATCCATTAGCATTCCTTTGTGTAATCAATACATCACTCCAAATGTCCAAATGTCCAATTCAAACTATTGTTGACTCACATAAATTGAAATTCAGTTTCACTGAATTTCAATTTATGTGAGTCAACAATAGTGATCAGCTATCTTTTAAACACAGATGACTCATAAATGCAGTACTGGTATTGTTGGACAGTAGGAACCCAAATGAATAATCATCAAAAAATTATCCCCAAAATGATTTGTTTCAAAACGATACATTCCTGAATTCATTTAAAAGAAAAACCTTTGAAAAGCATGACTTACAGTGTGAAAAGAAGGAAATAAAGTAAGTAAAATTAAAAAACAGTACATATGATCATTATTTATTAAAACAATGATATAATGAAGGATGTTACTTAGCCTTGTAGTGGCATTCATTGATGCTAAATTAGCAGAAGAAAGAGACCTTTTATGTTCAATTCTAGTCACTGATTAGAGGAACTATTTTTAGCTGGTTCTTCCTGAGTTAATCTTTGGCACAGATTTTAACCCCACAACTTAGTGTGAACATTAGTTCCATTAGGATTGAAAAAGATAATGGGTTATTTATTTTTACACATGCTTAAGCAGAAATTGAAATGAAATATCCTGTAAGCAAGAATAATAATTACATATTTTGGTTGAATATGAAACTGTGGAATTATTATTATTTTTTACCTCCAGGGAGTCAAGCATTCATTGAGAGAAGATATACATCACTCAAATCAGCTATCATACCTTCACTTAAATTCATTCACACTAGATGCACTCACTACCTCTAAAGGCAAACTATTCCACTCATTCACTGTTCTGTGAGAGAAAAACCTAGCTCTTACCTCTTTCTTGATTGCAAACAAACCTAACTTGAACAAACTATAACAGTGGCAGCAACAAGTTTTTTAATATGTGAATCAACAAATAAATTTGAAGATCTTGAAATTTCCAAAATATGAACACATGGGTCATATCATGCATTTGTAGAATCCATGTCCCTAACAAGTTTGCTGTGACCAGACTGGAAAAACTACTAATATCCATATGGATGAAACCATAAAAAAATATCCATTATCTAAGCTGTGCCTACTGAATTATTTGCAGACTGTGCCAGTGAAGCAGATTTTTAGTTTCAAGCACTATTCTGCTAAACAGATGTAGATTTAAATCTGGGAGGTTGTTCTTATCTGCCATAATCCATGAACTGTTGGGCATATGGTACAGTGAACAGTTCATGGAATTCCAGAATGTTGACTGTGAGAATAGATGACGGAAATGTGATTTGCAGATGAGAGGCAGAGAGTTGATGTAAATGAGATATATAAGTTGGTGAGAAGAATCTATAGGTAATTTTTTCAGCCATACCACCAGTAGGTATCATGGTTGAAAAAAACATGAGCAGTTCATGAAGGTATTTCATTCTTGTGAATGTGGCATCATTCAGAGTTTCAGGACAATGGAAAGGGAGGAGGAGGAAAGATTGACTGTGAGTGAGCAAGATGTATGTGGGTTATTGATTAAATGTGATGTTAATAAGGCTGTGGGACTTGATGATTTATGTTTTAAGGGAATATGCTACAGAGTTAACATGGTTGAAAAAAACATGAGCAGTTCATGAAGGTATTCATATATTTAAATATTTTGGAGAAATTTGGAGAAAAGAGCAAAGCTAATAATAATGGCAAATACTTGTTGGATTTCTGCCCAGGACATGAACTGGTTATTACTAACACCATGTTCCAACATAAAAATGTGCACAAATTCACCTGGAGAGAAGAGGCAAGGAATAAGAAAAGTCTCATTGACTATGTTATGGTTGATAGTGATGTTTTCTCCCTGGTGCAGGACAGCAGAGTGTACAGAGGATTTGAAATTGGAAGTGATCACTGTTTCGTCTTGAGCAGGATAAAATTTGAATTTCATGTTGAAAAGAAGAACATGTAAGAAAGTTTTAAAGTGAATAAAAGTTGAGCAGCTCTCAGATATGAAATGTAGACTAAAATACACAAAGATTTTTGAAGAAAAAATGAAAGAGTTTGAGAACAGAAACCAACCTTGGAGATTCAGTGGCAAGCCTTGAAGAAAAATCGTTTTGATTCAGCCAGAGAGCAGGGCTGGTTTTATCATTAGGCGAACTTCGGCAATTGCCTAGGGGGTGCCAGATTTTGCTACATAGTTCTGGGAAAAATTACAACAGATATTAGGAGTAATCATATATGTATACAAATGTATTGGTTTTGATTAATAAATTTTTTTAATGTTCATAATGATATTATTTTTTATAAATATCTGCATGTGTTGGTGTACGTGTGCTTGTGTGAATATGACAAAATATATATAGAGAGACAATGTATAGGGGCGCCTAAATTTTCTTTGGCAAGGGCATCAGATACTCTCGGACTGGCCCTGCCAGAGAGGCATGTTGTGAGGTTGTCTGCAAGGATAGAAAAATCAGAACTCCATAGTGGACACTGGCAGTTAAAGAGGCAGTGAAGGAAAAGAAGAAAGCATATCAAAAGTTCCTGGCAAATAAGTCAGTTTGTGCTCTTAGAGAATACAGAGACAAATGCAAGAAATCTAAACACTTTGTAAAAAGCTAAATAAAAGTCATGGGAAGACTTTGGTAAGAACATAGAAAATAAATATCAAGAAGGTGGTGAGATATTCTGGAGGTTGTTGAAGAATCTCAGAAAAGAGTGTTGTAAAGGGAATTAGAGATGATAAAGGTGACATGAAAACTGGAGAAAGAAAAGATATCCTTGAAGTATGGAGTAATTACTTCAAAAAAATTGCTAAATGAAACAAACAGTGATAGCACAGTGGTAAAAAACACTCAACAGGCATACAGTCAGGAATACCTATCCATACTTATAGTAGAAAAAGCCATCAAAGTCTTGAAATGTGGAAAGGCAGCAGGAGTAGATGATATTCGACCAGAAATGCTGAAGTATGGAGGTATAAAAGTCTTACAGTGGCTGCACTGCATAGTTCAAAAGGCCTGGACAGAGGGACGAATTCTTGATGATTGGAGTAGAGCTCTCATAGTAATGAGATCTAAATAAAAGGAAATAAAACTGAATGTGAGAATTACAGAGGTATTTACCTACTGAGTGTTCCTCGTAAGATTTATCCGAGTATACTTGAGAAATGGTTGGGAAGAATTGTGGAAGGAAAGCTTGGTGAAGAACAAGCTGGATTCAGGACAAATAGAGGCTGTCAGGATCAGATTTTCACTTTATGACAAATAGTTGAGAAATCATGAGAATATAACAAAGATCTGTATTTAAGTTTTGTAGATATGGAAAAGGCATATGACATGGTGCCAAGAGAGAAGCTATTCAATATGCTGCAGTTATATGGTGTCAATGGGGCATTATATCAAGCAATACTTAGTCTTTATTTGAGCTCTAAGTCAGCAGTTAGAGTTGAAGGAGGTATAGGAAGATGGTTTAATGTAAAATCTGGTGTCAGACAAGGATGTACATTATCCCCACTGTTATTCATTATCTATATGGGTTACATTATGAAGGAAAGTGGTATTAACCTGATATCAAAATTGGAGATGTTAATGCTAGTTCTTTGCTTTATGCCGCCGATGTTATACTTCTAAATAAATCCGCTACAAGTCTGCAAGATTCCCTGACTAAATTGAATAACTGTTGTAATAGATATAGTATGAAGGTCAGCAATAACAAGACAAAGACTATGAAAATGTCAACTGCGTTATGAATGGAGAACAAGTAAAACTTTTCTCTACTTAGGCACGATTTTTAGTGAAGATGGAAAATGAAATATGGAAATAGACAACAGAATCAACAACGCTGGTATGGTAGGAAGTCAACTGAATAAATTTATATGGAATAAGAGAGAAATGAGTCAAATATAGTCTGTATACAAGACCGTGTGTTCAAACCAATTTTAGCTTACAAATATGCGAGCTGGGTCAGAAGTAAAACACTTTACCAAAGACTAGAGACCATAGATATGAGAGTCCTAAGAAAGATTAGGAGCATGAACAGATGGCATCAATGGGAATATCATGTTAAAAATGAGGATATTAGGAAAGAACTTGACATTGTCAGCATCCAGGAATGCGTTAGCAGAGCTAATCTCAGGTAGTATGGTTACTTAAACAGAATGGGCGAGGAAAGATTAGCAAAACAAGTGTTCTCTGCCAGGTTGGCAGGAAAACGACCCAGAGGAAGACCAAGATATAGGTGGATTGATATGGTACAAAGTGCCTCAGATGATAGAAATATAAGATCTGATAATGTTGGAGTCTTGACAAGTAACAGACTGATTTGGAGGAAAATTGTAGATAGGAAGTTAGTAATGATGTAAATTTTTCATGTAGTACTATCATATCCTGTACACCCCCTTGAGGGTACATGGCAAGAATTTGATGATGATGATTAGTGGAATGTTGCTCTAGGATAGTGAACAAAGAAGTAGATGATTCTGATATGTTCAGGGAGGTAAGACTGTTGAAGCAAACTGCTAAATTGAATGGAAACAGGAAATTACATGTGATTAAGGAAAATTAATTATTTTAGCTGTTTAGGGATACCTTTCTCACACCGCATGTAGTGGAAGTAACACATGGTACACGAATGTTGGACTGAATAATAATGTTTAATGTGGTGATAATAGAAGAAGTCCCTATGATGTCACCTGTTGGTCAAAGTGATTATATGGTTGGTTTGAGATGACTTCATCAAAGAAAGAGAAATCCGAGTAATTACAGAGCAGCACTCTATGCTTGCAGACTATGGCAAACTATGGAAACAATGATCTACAATGGCATGATTAGTTGATGGGAAGGGAAGACATGATCATATGATGTGAAAGAAAATCAATCGAGCCTGGGACTTGGTTCAAGTTCAGTTACTAATGGCAGTGTTAGGTTGTATTTATAATGTTAGAAGAAGAATTGAAAGAGGAAGTGAAATAGATTAATCATAAAATTATTATTATTATACGGTATCTCCATGAAGTCTGGAGAGTCATCGTGAAAAATCGACACTAACTTTTATACACACAAAACCAATCATACATCTCCTTAAACTCATTCACTCTCAGGGCTCTCACAACTGATTCTGTCAATCCATTCCACATGGTTACCACTATCCATACAAAAAATATAGTCCACACACCATTACCAACCACACTTTAACACAACTTTCATCGATGACCACTAGTTCTGTAAATGTTTGTCATATATTGAAAACTTTCCTTTGTGTCAATTTCATAAAACTCCTTTAATATGTCTCCGTAGTGCAATTGGAAGAACGACGGTAAATTGCGCCCTTCGATTGGAAAAGGCCTGCGTTTGATTCCCGTTGTGACAGGAGGAATCTTTATATGGACTTTTTCAATTGAAGGTGAGTTAGCCAATCTCATACGGAGGTAGCAGGGTTTTTTCTCCCGGAAACTCGGGTTTTTCATCCCGCATACAGACAAATCGGCTCTTCAGAACACATGCAATTTTCAGACAAAAATTACTTCTTGTGGTTGTGGACGGTAGATGGCACTGATGTAGTTGATTGGTAGTAGCGGTTCGGTAGTGGTGGAGACGGAGAGTTGTACAGTGGGTGTCCTCCCGCGATGAGTCTTCGGACTCATCACGGGAGGTGTCACGAATAGTAGTAATAATAATAGTAATTGTAATATCTTATAAGTTTCTATCATATCCCCTCTTTTCTGCCTATCAACTAAACTTTGTAACTCAGATACCTTCAACTTATAAGGAACATTCCACAGACCTGTCACAGCTTGGTCACTCATCTCTGAATCCTCTCTATCACCTCCTGATCCCCAAGAAATCCAGGTGACCAAATCTGTGCGCAGTAATCCAGATGGGGCCAAACCTTAGCCGTATAAAGATGGATAATAACTTCCTTATCTTTACTTGTTAGTATGTTTTTCATCATCCAAGTAATCCTTTGAGCCATTTTACCAACTTTTGCAATATGCCCTCTAAACTTGAACTTTCTGTCCACCATTATTCCAAGTCCCTAACCTTATCAATTTCTGCAATCCAGTTCCATCAGGTTACTTACTGTGATACACATCAAGTAACCTTTTCAAGCCAAAGTGCATAACCTTACATTTTGCAACATTAAATTGATAATCATTATCCTCTGCCCATAATGCCAATTTATTTAAATCATGCTGCAGGATACCTACATCACCTTTATTAACTATTGTCCACCCCAGTTTTGCATTATCAGCAAATAACTGAATATGCCTCCCATAAATCTTTCCCTATATCATTGATATACAAATTAAATAGTGGCCCTAGTACCGAACCTTGATGTCAGACTTTGCAAAGATAGTTGTCAGATTACCATATGGAAAACTATTACAAATATTGGAGGAATGGAAATGGATGAATACAGACAAAATATAGATGGCGTTGATGTAGGTGATTGGTAGTAGAGGGTTGGTGCAGTAGTGGAGACAGGGTGTTGTGTAGTAGGTGTCTTCCCGCGATGAGTCTTCGGACTCCTGGGAGGTGTCACGAATAATAATAATAATAATAATATGAAGCTAGTAGATATGGATGGCTGACAGAAAGTGGTATATGGGGGAGTGGAATCCAAGAGAATGGTGGTGACTAGTGAACTCCACTAGTCACCCTCATTCTCTTAGATTCTTGCTCTTTATACTGCTCATGAGCCCTATCTTCACTCTTTTCAATATACTGGATGCACATCATTCTTGTTTTTTTATGCAGTTTCTTGTACCAAGGCATCACTTCTAGCTGCCTTCCCAATTGTAACTTTAACACACACAGGTGATTATTATAGTCACCTGCCTTATTGTTCCACGTGTATCTCTTAGTCAAATGCATTGTCACCTCCATCTGTCTATAAATGAGATGACTGTTATGCCTCCAATGACAGGCATCTCATTTATAGACAGATTCTGAGGCACTATTTCTAGATCTAATGTTTTTGTGCTACAAGTTTCTTCCACCATGTCTTGCCTAAGGTAATTGACCTTCAATAATTCTACAAACTCCTCTTCCATCATCTTGTATGTATTCTTGTGCTCCAGTCTGTATCTCCATAGTTGGAATCACCCATTATGAAAGTCTACCTTGTTTCCATAAGATTTATCTGTCTGCAGTTCACAGTCAATTTCAGCCGATCCTGATCTGTAGAAGAACTGAATTGTGTATTTTGTCATGTTAACATGTATCTCACACCAAACAGCCTCAAACCCTTTATGTTACTCACACTACCACCACCAATGCAGAGTTCTGCTTTGGTTAGATTTAACTCCCGTGCAATCATTAGTAGTAATCTTCCCACCTGCCATCCCTATCTTGTCACTCCTTTCTGGTCATACTGAATCCATCAGATTCTATTACTGAAATTATATCCTTCTATGTCAGCCAGATCTCATTAATGCCAATAATTTTGGTTTCGTTACTAACAGTGCTAAGAACTCCTTACCTTTATGCTCAGTGCTGCTTACATCGGTGTATATGCATGATAGCAAACCAGATTGAATTATAGCCTGGTAACTGTTATAACATGACCAGTTCTTCAAATAGAAAGCTGGAGTTCATTCCTCAACCAAATTTCCATGATTTTTTTTTTTACTTTTCTTTCTTGAACAAACTAGTCTTGCCATTCCTGAGGTCATCCTTGACTTAGAATCATGTTGTCTTCCTCTCTGTATGTCATTACAAAAAACATTGCTGCAAGAACCAGAGGCCATTTGTGGAAGTTATGTAGGGGTGTGTTGGGGGGGGGGTAGATTTTTTACATGGAGAATTGTCAGTGAATGGAATGCATTACCAGAATATGTTGTTAATGCAAGGAGTGTTAGGGATCTTGAGATTTGGTATGATAAATATGTTGTCAGTTGAATGAACCTCCCATGAGGAGTCTGCTGACTCCATGGAGGGTGTAATAATAATATAAGGAATCCAAATTAGAGGCAAATAAACTATAATTAAATTTATGTATCAGGTACTCTAGGGAAGATGTTAGAGAAATTGGATTGATAAGAATAGAATCTTTCCTGAGGACCACATAGATCTGTTTAAATTTCAACATATAATAGGCTGACAAGATTGGAAGGAGGTACAAAAATCACTGCATAAGTATATACAGTGTTTTCTGTAGGTGAGATGAGCACCAGATTGTGGTTGGAATCAGCTAGTGGGCTCACTACATTCAATTTGGAAGAGTCATTGGTGAGGAAGAGATCTAGAGTATTTGGGAGTGGTTTGGGTTATCTGGTATTCTGGGTGTCATGTGATCAATTTGTTTAAGGTCGTCGGTAATGGCAAAAGTTTTCAGCATCTCTACATGCTAGATCTGTACAACTGGAGTAGAAAAGCTAGTTGATATTTTGGACATTAGAATCTCCTAGGGTGATTTCACTGTTAGGAAAGTGGGACTGGAGAAATCTTTTAAGGAGAGAAAATTAAAGCATTCAGAGTGGTTGGTGACATCAGGAGAGCGATAGAGACAGCAAATGAATTTGACTGAGTGAGGAAGGAAGATTTTCAACCAAAGAAGGTCAAAGTTGGGTGCTCTCTGGCAAGGTATGTCAGAGTGGATATATATATATATACATACAGACCAACCTCAGGTCAAAAGGAGTGTGTAGTTAGGAAGGTTGAAATGAATGGTGTTGGGGGAGGTGAACTTTGAATTTCTGCCAAAAATATTAGGTGGGATTTAGACTGTAGATGGAAGTGAACACTACTAAGGTTGGAATTGAGGCCACACATGTTAGTGAAGTGGATATGCATCTGTGGGGCATATATTTGACCGCAAGGATCTTGCACTTTTCCTATCTGGTGGAAAGTGGCGAATCACTAAAAGATGACATAAGCAAATTAGTAGGAGAATGCAACTTTGATTCTAGAAACATAGTCAGGTGCCATCACTTCGGATCCATAAATAAAAGACAGGATGGAACGAACTTTCCACACCTTGTGAAAGTGACTTGTGACACACCGACAAGCATATATAAACTAATAATAGCAATTAATAACAAGTGCCTGCATACTGGTCTCCATGGTGGCTAGCAGTGGTGTCATTTGATTTTTGCAGCAATTTAACTTGTTTGTAGTCACTGAACCAACTATTGTCTCCATTTTGGCATTTGTCTTCACGTTCTTTTCAAAGGTGACATCCTTGTTTTCTCTGTGCAAAAGTTAGGTCAGGTCAAGCATGTATGTGCGATTGTGGACAAGTGTCTTTGAACTTGTTATTAATCACTGTTATTAGTTTATATGTGCTTGTCGGTGTGTCACAAGTCACTTTCACGAGGCATCGAATGTTCGTTCTGTAAATAGTGATCAGAGCTTTACACACCTTTACAATGAGTTACCTGGTGTTGTAACAACTTTAGACTTGAACTTTGTTTCAGGCGCAAACTTAATTGTTTGCATACTTGGGATTAGGAGTTAAAATAACTTGGTTATCCTAATATACAATATCCCCAAGGTAAAAAATTTATTACATCTGTATCTCCTCCAGAGATTTTTATTAAAAATAAAAACACCTTGTTGCAACTCCTATAGGTAAAGTTGATAAAGCTCCATATTACTATAACATTGGTATTTAGGGTCTAGCTACTCACTGAGGAGACCTCAAAAAAGGTTGAAACCAGTCTGGGTAGTGACCCCACCCATAATGCATTGCAGTATACATCTTCTAGTGAGATGAACTTTACATTATAGAAAATACTAAGAATAGTGATCAGAGCTTTACCCACCTTTACAATGAGTTGCCCTGGTGTTGTAACATCCTTAGACTTGAACTTTGTTTCAGGCACAAACTTAATTGTTTGCATACTTGGGATTAGGAGCTAAAATAAACAGACAAAACCTGCGCGTAGTGCAAGTCTAGGCAACTCCTGATAAAGGTGGAATAAGCTCTGATCACTATTCTTAATATTTACTCTTAATGCAAAGCCCATCTCCTTGAGGAGATGTATGATGCTATGCATTAAAGGCAAGGGGCCACTACCCAGACCGGTTTCGACCTTTATTGGGGTCTCATCAGTGGGAGCCAGGCTTAGAAATACCAAGGTTAAGTAATACAGAGCTTATAAGTATTTTACCAAAACAAGTTACCATAAGGTGCTTTGACCTTATTAAATAAAAATCTCAGGATGAGAGATAGATGTAGAAAGTTTTTTACCTTGGGTATAATATATGTTAAAGATGCCAAGCAATTTTAAACCTGGTTTTACTCTATTTCCCAAGTAAGCAAACAGACAAATAAGTCAAGTTTGCGCCTGCATGTAGTGCAAGTCTAGGAGACCTGCAAAGTAGTGCAAGTCTAGGCAACTCGTGGTAAAGGTGGAATAAGCTCTGATCACTATTCTTAATATTTACTCTTAATGCAAAGCCCATCTCCTTGAGGAGATGTATGATGCTATGCATTAAAGGCAAGGGGCCACTACCCAGACTGGTTTCGACCTTTATTGAGGTCTCATCAGTGGGAGCCAGGCTTAGAAATTCCAAGGTTAAGTAATACAGAGCTTATAAGTATTTTACCAAAACAGGTTACCCTAAGGTGCTTTGACCTTATTAAATAAAAATCTCAGGATGAGAGATAGATATAGAAAGTTTTTTACCTTGGGTATAATACAGGGTGTCCCAAAATTCAAGCAAGATTTAAATTTAGCGCCATTTGTGCGGTAAAGTGTTGCCAACGAGAAAAAAAAGACAATGTGACAGCTGACAGTTCAGGGTTATTAAAAATGACCACACACAGCGAAGAGAGTTCGTTGAATGGATTATGGAACAACAACAAGTGGATGCTTATTTTTCGAACAAAATCATCTTCAGCGATGAGGCTCATTTTATCTTGATGGCTTCGTTAATCGACAAAATTGTCGCATTTGGGGTTCAGAAAATCCACGAGTGATTGTTGAGAAACAAATGCATCCACAACGTGTCACTGTTTGGTGCGGATTTTGGCCTGGAGGCATCATCGGTCCATTCTTCTTCGAAAATGCGGCTGGTAAGGCAATAACAGTTAATGGTGCTCGCTATCACGACATGATAATCCAGTTTTTTATGCCTAAATTGCAAGATAGGGATGTGGACGACATGTGGTTTCAACAAGACGGTGCCACATGCCATACAGCCCAAGAAACAATTCAATTACTGCACGAGTCATTTCCTGGTCGTGTAATTTCCCGTTTTGGTGATCAGAATTGGCCGCCCAGATCATGTGACTTAACGCCGTTGAACTTTTTTCTTTGGGGTTTTTTGAAGTCTAAGGTTTATGCCAACAAGCCCACGACCACCCACGCCTTGAAGGAGGAAATTGAGCGCTGTATCAACGAAATTCAGCCACATTTATGCAAAACGGTCATGGAAAATTTCGACAAAAGAGTGTGTATGTGTCAGCAAAGCCGTGAAGGCCATTTACCCGATATGCTATTCCATGCATAACCCTATACTGTATACTTTATGAATCAATAAGAAATTACAATTTTTAATTAAAAACCTGTGTTTTCCATCAAAATCACTTCTTGCGTGAATTTTGGGACACCCTGTATATGTTAAAGATGCCAAGCTATTTTAGCGGGGTTTTTCATCCTGCATAAAGACAAATTGGCCCTTCAGAACACACGCAATTTACAGACAAAAAATACTAGTTGTGGTAGTGGTGGAGGTGGGCGGTAGATGGCGTTGATGGAGATGATTCGTAGTAGCAGTTCGGTGTAGTGGTTGAGATAGTTGTAGGTGTCCTCCCACGATGAGTCTTCGGACTCCTTGGAGGTGTCACGAATAATAATAATATTTTAAACCTGGTTTAAAATTTCTAAGCCTGGCTCCCACTGATGAGACCTCAATAAAGGTTGAAACCAGTCTGGGTAGTGGCCCCTTGCCTTTAATGCATAGCATCATACATCCCTCAAGGAGATGGGCTTTGCATTAAGAGTAAATATTAAGAATAGTGATCAGAGCTTATTCCACCTTTACCACGAGTTGCCTAGACTTGCACTACTTTGCGGATCACCTAGACTTGCACTACGTGCAGGCTCAAACTTGACTTATTTGTCTGTTTGCTTACTTGGGAAATGGAGTAAAACAAGGTTTAAAATAGCTTGCCATCTTTAACATATATATATATACAAATGATAATAATAATATATATAATATATTTATCT
Source organism: Typopeltis vanoorti (assembly GCF_054136105.1). Taxonomy (NCBI): domain Eukaryota; kingdom Metazoa; phylum Arthropoda; class Arachnida; order Uropygi; family Thelyphonidae; genus Typopeltis; species Typopeltis vanoorti. The sequence goes on along the minus strand of NC_143557.1, from coordinate 19,801,035 downwards.
TGGTGTATCTTTAATGTATAGTACGCCCAAGGTAAAAAACTTTCTACATCTTTCTCTCATTTGAAGATTTTTATTTAATAAGGTCAAAGCACCTTGTGGCAACTCGTATAGGTAAATATAAGTTCTACATTACTTCAACCTTGGTATCACCACCTCTGGGTCAGGCTTCCACTGATGAGACCTCTAAGTTGAAACCGGTTGGAAGCTTGGGATGATGAATGGCAATGCTGTAGCCCATGAAGTTAACTGAGGCATGGCTGTTGCTGTTACCCCCAGATGAAATATGAGCATCTATGCTCAGTGGTGGGGTGAGCCTGTCACTGGGTAGAGCCAACGCTGAGAGTTCTTCTCAGTGGCAGGGTGAGCCTGTTACTGAGGGGAACAATGCTGAGTTTTTGATCTTGCAGGTTGCTCATTGTTGGGTGATCCGTATGAGGTAGCCCTATACTTAAACAGGGAAACTGGTTGGACGCCTGGGTGGTGGATAGCAATGCTGTAGCCAATGAAGTTTACTGAGGCATGGCTGTTGCTGCTACCCAGGTGTGTGTGTGTGGGGGGGGGGGGGTAAATGAATGGCTATGCTGTAGCCCATGAAGCTAATTGAGGCACCGCTGTTGCTGTTACCCCTCAGATGAAATATGAGCGGCTCTGCTCGGTGGTGGGGTGAGTCTGCCACGGGGTAGAGCCAATGCTGAGAGTTCTTCTCAGTCACAGGGCGAGCCTGTTACTGAGACGAACAATGCTGAGTTTTTGAGATCGCTTATTATTGAGTGATCTGGAGGATCTCACGAGTTTTTGGAGAGGTAACCCCACACTTATTACAGGGAAACCGGTCTGGGTAGTGACCCTTCCCATAATACATAGCATTATACATGTCTGTAAGGATATGTGCTTTGTATTATGGGATACTTAGGCAAGTGATCAGAGCTTATGCCAACTTTATGAGTTGAGTCAGACCTGAAAAGACTTCAGGTGCAAACTTAGCTTACTTTGGAAAAAAGATTAAAACCAAGTTTATAAAATTTCTTGGTATCTTTAACGTATAGTACACCCAAGGTAAAAAACTTTTTACAATATATATATATGCGCACACACTTGTTCCCTAGATGGTTTTCAACTCAATTTAAATTTAAAATATATTTAATACATAATATTTATTGATTATTCAACTGAATGTGAGAAGTAATAACAACTACAAAAGTCATAATTGTAATTACACAAAAAGTGCAACTAATGATGACTTTCCTTCTACATCTTATCTTCAACATCTCAAGGTTGAATAACATTTCCAAGAGAACAAATATCGTTAAGGTTTTCTTATTCCCATATGAAAATTACGGTTCAATCCATTGGCAACTAAAAGATTTTTTTTTTTTTGCTTTACTTGTTCATTGACATTATTGACATAACTCATTATTTATGCTTACTTTTTAATACTGTTTATTCAGGTTTAATGTGAATTGAATTGATTTCTGAATGCTTTTAAAAGTTCTGTCATCATCACAGTCATATATTTGGATTTTAAATTTTAATGATAAACTTAAAAGAACAATTTGATTGACATGTGCAGGTACAATTAAATTTTCATTTTTGATTATGATTTGTTTATAGTAAACTAGCTCTTGTAGTTAAAAAGAACACCTCTAAATGACACTGATATTGCAGCTTGACCATTAATTTCTATACACCTCCATAGTGCCATCACAAGAACAAAGTGATCCTTCTAATGTAAAGGTTCAAATCCAATCTGTGGTGCAAAGAACTTTTTTAAGGACATTTCAATCCTGGAAACTTGGGTTTTTCAATCCCACAAAACAAGTAAATCAGCCAGAAGAATACATTTGATTACCAGACATAATACATAGTCTCTAAAAGTTGATTTATCTGCAATTCGAAACAACTCAAAATTAGATTGGAGCAAAATTAAACTATGATACCATATTAAAAAAAGAATAAACATTTTATAAGGATTGGCACTAGCACATGCTTCAACATCTTTATCAGTGATATTTTTATTATTATTATTATTCAGGCCTCCATGGAGTCAAGAGACTCATCGTGGGAGGTCCTTCCTAAGAACCTAAAGCCGGTCAAGACTCATCGAGGGGAGGTCCCCCCCCCCCCTAAGAAACACAAAGTCTATCATACCACTCCTTAAACTCATTGACCGTTCTTGCCCTCACCACTCCATCAGGCAATGCATTCCACGGCTCAACCACCCTCCATGCAAAGAAACCACTCCTCACCCTCTTGCTCACAGTTTCCTTTCGTAACTTCCAGAGATGGCCTCTTGTCATCACTCCTTCCCGCTGTTCAACCAAGCGAAAGAACTCCCCAGTGTCAACCCTGTAACCACCTCTCAACAGTTTCAAAGTCGATCATATCACCTCTCCTTCTTCTATCCACCAAACTCTGCAGTCCACATTTCCTCAGCCGATCCTCATAACTATCATTGTACAGTCCTGAAACCATCTTTGTCATCCGTCTTTGTATCCTTTCCACAGTTAATTTATCCCCTTCAAATCCTGGGAACCAAATCTGAGAACAATAGTCCAAGTGTGGTCTGATCAGAGACTTATACAATGGAATGATAACCCTCTTATCTCTGCAGGTCAGTGTCCTTCTCATAATTGCAGCAATCCTCTGTGTTAGCTTCACCACCTTTGCAATATGTCCCCTAAACTTCAGGTTTCTATCAATCATCAACCCCAGATCTCTTTTCTCCCCTACTTCCTCCAATATATCTCCTCCCATAGAGTATGCAGCATCCCATCGATGTTTCCCAAACCTCAAGACCTTACATTTTGCTGCATTAAACTGACACCCCTTCATTTGCCCAATTATATCTAGCTTATTCAAATCCTCTTGCAGGGCTACCACATCTGCACTATTACTAATAATCCTTCCCAGCTTCGCATCATCCGCAAACAACTGAATATCCCCTTGCAGTCCACTGGCAATGTCATTGATATAAAGGTTAAACAATATAGTTCCTAGTACTAAGTCCTGTGGGACCCGACTTGTAACCCTCTGTCTCCTTGAAACTGCTCCACCATACACAACTCTCTGATACCTATCAAACAGCCAATCCTGAATCCAGTTGACCAATCTGACATCCAGACCCATGTGCTGCAACTTAAATATCAGCTTATCATGTGGCACCCTGTCAAATGCCTTTGCTAAGTCTAAGAAAATTGCAGTATATGCCTTTCCCTCATCTAATGTTCTTGTAACTTTATTATAAAAGGCTAGCATATTGCTAAAACAAGAGTGTCCTTACACAAATCCATGTTGACTCTCACAGATAACATTACCCTCATCTGCCCAATGCTGTTTACTGTCCCTCACTACTTTCCGGTTGAAAAATCCCTGCTACCTCCGTATGAGATCGGCTAATTCACCTTCGATTGAAATCGTCCAGATAAAGATTCCTCCCATAGCAAGTGAAAAATTAGACAAGAGTTTTAGTTAGATACTGTGTTTCCGGTGCAATATATGGTTTTGCTTGCATCTATACAGCGCAGTTTCTGTGAGAGGGGTACATGTGATTCATTAGTTAGCGCTGTTTTTATTCCAGCTGTCTCTAATTGCATTATTTGTTTAGAAATATATTACACAGACTGCAAAAGCCTCTGTACCTTATTCAGGGATACAATAAAGCTTTTTTTTTTCTTGCATCCACAGTATATAATGGCTTTTGGGGAAGGCGTGTTGTTTTTGTGTGGGAGGTATATATACAAAACGTTTTAATGTCTTTTTTCGTAAAGGGAAATCAGGGGTGCCAGTTACACGCGAGGGCAAGTTATATTCGACGGTAAGCGTTCGCCGACAAGTCCACGTTCTTCTGCTGCTTCCCCTGACTTCTATGGTGAGTTACAATGCATAAATATTTTTCTCACTGCCGTTTTTTTTTTTTTTTTCAAACCAACATCATTAAAATCAATTTAATAATACAATAATCAATTTTATACTGAATAATATTATAAATTTTTGGTGATCAGAATGGGATATGTCAATGAAACTTACCACAAGTTAATTTAATGATGTTGGCCTGAGGAAACTACAATATTGTAGCATTAGTCCTGTGATTGATAACTAATTTAAATGCGTACTTTTATATTTCTCAACATGCTACATCGTATACATAAGTGTACTAATACTCTTTCTGATTTTCCATAATTAATTATTAATATTTATTTACTAAAATAAATATCAAAAAGGCTTCACATCGGCGATACAAAATTATATAAATTAAGTGGATATTAAATCCAACATTAAACGTTAGTTTAATGTATGAACTTTAAAAAAATGGGAACGGTATTTACGAGTAAGTTTGTTGGGACTGGGCCCTCTAATACAGTAAGAATAAATATAAATACAGTCTTATAGAAAAAGAATTGAGAATGACTGGACCTTAGGATTCCCTGACTTTTTCCCTTTTCTAATCGCGCGTGGGTTCAGTGTGCATTTCGCACCGAGCATCCGCCAGCAGGCAGAAATAAGCAACGGCAAGTGCATTATTGTTGCGTATGTGCACTGTTTTGTTTTTACTACTGTAAATGGGAATTATAAAGATAATTTAATTTAGGCATATAATAAAATGTTGATTTTTGTGAAACTAAAAAATGCATTTGATTTAAGTTTTGAGTTATTTTATTACAGTTCTACTGAACATGGCTGGCGAAAATAGAAAACGAAAATTATCACGGTCAAGCAACAGAGAGTTCCAAAGCTGGTGGACTGAAGAGTATGGCATGATTAACAAAGACAATAAACCAGTATGTGTTTTATGTTCCGGGACAGTTGTGTGCAGAACGTCGTCAGTAAAACGGCATTATGAGACAAACCATAAATCGCTCTTTGAGAAAAGCAAGGACGAACAGAAAGAATTTATTGCTCGGGCAATTAAAAATAGGAATATCCAGTCAACAACCCTAATGAAATTTATCGGCAGTCGTTCAAAAACTGCTGCTAGTTTTTTTTTTTTTTTTTTGCCTCAAATGTAATTGCCAAACACGGGAAACTTTTTAGTGATGGGGAAAATATAAAAGAAGCATGGTTAAAATGCGCACCAGTTCTCTTTGAAGATTTTGAAAACAAGGAAAAAATTATTCAAAGAATAAAATATGCCTTTGGCTAGAAACACAGTGAAAGATAGAATCATAGAAATGGATAAAAAATATAACTCATCAGCAAAAAATAGATATAAAATCTTCTGGTTTAATTTCTCTTTGTCTTGATGAGAGTACTGACATAACTTGATCAGCTCGTTTCGCAATTTTTATTCGTTATTCTATTGGGAATAATATCAAAAAAGAATTGATAAGTTTAACATCATTAGCAACAACAACAAAAGGAACAGATATTTGCAACGCATTTGTAAATGCACTTGCTGAAAGAGATATAGATCCTTCCAAAATTGTATCAATAACTACTGATGGTGCTCGCAGTATGACTAGAGAGGAAAACGGGTTCGTCGATTTATTTACCAAACGTATTGAACATTCAGTTCTGGGTTTTCATTGTATTATACATTGGCAAATTTACATACTCAGTTCAGGCAATTTGCAGAGACGTCAAAATTTATTTTGCATTAAGACACAACATCAGCAGATAAACTCAATTTGGAGATTTTCGAGTGGCTGAATTTGGAAGATATAGAAATGCAATTAATCGATTTTCAATCTAGTTCTATATGGAAATAAAAGTTTGTCGATTTGAGAAATGACTTGGAAATAATGGAAAAGGATCGATTATTGGGCGCAATTAAAAAGAATGCAGAAGAGGAAATATTGAAAACTGAAATGCCATTCTTGAAACCTTTTGTTGTTTAAAAAACTAGCGATGGCTATATTATCAATTTTCTCCTCTACATATGCTTGTGAGTCATTATTTTTCGAAATGAATTATATAAAAGACAGTTTAAGAAATAGAATGACTGATGAATCTCATTCGGCGTGTGTATTACTAACAGTGACAAAATATGAACCTGATATAAAGCATTTGGCATCTAATATACAACAGCAAAAATATCATTAATAATTGATATATTGATATTGATAAATTAATAAATTGATAATAGGTTGATATTGATTTGTATACGACAATGTGTATGCCAAATTATGAGTTCATTTTTATGAAATTCTATGTTAATTTTTAAACTTGTCTCAATAAAATTCTGCAATTAATTTTATATTAATTTTTCTCCTATTAAAAACTTCACGGCACATCAGCAACTTGATTTGTAAATATTTGGCACGTCAGCAACTCGATTTGTAAACTTTTGGCACGCGCACATAAAAAGGTTCACCACCATTGTACTAGGTCATTAAAGATAGAGCAGCTATGAAGACGTGCATATGATCGGTGCAGTATTAACAAAAGATCGCGCGAGTCAAACATAAAAGCAAGCAGACAATTTTTGAATGGAAATGCTAATTCTCTTCAACCAAATTCAGTATCTGAAACTGCCATAAAAATATTCACGATATATTTCTTAGTTTTAACACGTTTATGAATTTTAACACTTTCCGTTTATATTTATTGTTGCATTGCATTAGAGCTGGAAGGACAGACTCTCACACATCTAGTTTTTAGTTAGATACCGTGTTTCCCAGTGCAACATATGGTGGTTTTGCTTGAGTCTAAATAGCATAGATTCTGTGGGAAGGGTACATTCATTAGTTAGTGCCATTTTATCCCGGTTGTCTCTAATTAAACTATTTGTTGAGAAATATATTACACAGACTGCAAATATCTCTGTACCTTATTCAGTGATACAATAAAATGACCTTTTTCGTTTCTCACTGAAATAACGCGTGCATGCATACAACTTATCTGTAAGCTACACTGCCCAAACAAGCAGTGTCAGAATCACTTGTAATATGCGATGAAAAGCGTAAACGAATATCGGCGAGTCTAGCTGCATTTGGCGCGATAATTCTCACACCACGTTAGCTCTCACTGCATTTGTTTCGTGTAACGATAATTGAAAAATTATTATTATTATTATTATTATTATTCGTGACACCTCCAAGGAGTCCAAAGACTCATCGCGGGATGACACCTATTGTACAACTCTTCGTCTCTACCACTACACCGATCCTCTACTACCAATCATCTACATCAGCGCCATCTACTACCCCCCCACCACCACAGCTAATATTTTTTTGTCTGTAAATTGTGTGTGTGTTCTGAAGGCCCGATTTGTGTATATGGGGGATGAAAAGCCGAGTTTCCGGGAGAAAAAATCCTACTGCCTCCATATGAGATCTGCTAACACACTTTCGATTGAAAAAGTCCATATAAAGATTCCTCCCGTCATGACGAGAATCGAACTCAAGCCTATATAATATAATATAAAATATAATTCTTTTCATATTTTCAACAGTGACACTTGTCATAATTCCACCTTGTATCTATAATAAATAAATAATTATATGTTATTTTAACAAAATAAAATAAGATTTACAAAAAATAGTTCACCCTCACCACAAACATGCACCAATAATAAAAGCTTCTTATCTCACAGAAATAACGCTCGTAAGCGTACGATACACTGCCCAAACGTGTAGTGTCTGAATCACTTGTAACGTGCAATGAGAAGTGCACACGAATATCGGCGAGTCTAGCTGTAATTGGCCAAATGTGATAATTCCGACACAGTGTTAGATCGCAGTGCATTTGTTTCGTAATCTAAAGCGTTAATCGAACAATTCCAATTATTTACTATTCAATCAATGTCAAAACATAAGCTGTAACCTTTAACATTTTGTATTGCATTTATATAATGTTGTAAGCATTGTTATTATTTATAAAAACAAAAAAAAATTTAATTTTTTCGTTTTTCCCTTGGGGTTGCTGCAGTGTCGCAGTGCTTATGTGTGAGCACTGCGACACTGCGATCACTGGTTAGTATGCATTCTAATCTTCCAGAATATCTTTGCTGTTTTTCGATTAACACTACTGTCTCGATATTGTACTACCACCAGCTATTAGAAGTAGTAAAACCACTTTTTTTTTTTTCTTGCATGACAATGAATTATATTCGTTACTTGATCATGGCGGTATTTATAATCAGTTTGGACTATCTTGTTGCAAGCATATATCGGATGTTCTGCAGTTTCATTGTACTGGTCACATAATCTGCATTCACTGTTATTACTAATGTTCTCAATTTTTGATTTGAGAACATTAGTAATATGATTTGATTCCATTAGTATTTAACACCTATTGTAGAGCGTCTAGAATAAAACATTCTGTTTCTTTTTTTAAATATATCAGTATTGTAATCATTGCCATGTCTGGTTCACTTCAATTTTTTGCTTTGGTGTCTTGCAGAAATTGGCTAGGCAAGGGTTCCCAATCAGAGACAGATGGCCCAAGGCTATCACTAATTAAGCGGTACGCAGTGAAGAGAGACGGCTCAAATGTGCCGCCATCTCGTGGTCCCTAACCCTAACACAATATATTTAATGTCTGAAATAATGTGGGTTCTACGGTCGATTTTCTTGAGTTTACAGGACGAAAAACCCGAGTTTCCGGGAGGAAAAACCAGTGCTTGCCCGTGCCTGAGATCGACTAACTCGCGAACCGGTCGAAAAAAGGCTTAGAAAAATTTCCTCTAGTCGCCGACTAGACTCGAAGCCAAGCCTTCCTTCGTGCGGCCAAGCGCGGTGGTGTGCAAACGCCACATCCACTGAGCTACACAGGCTCTAATAAATTTTTTTTTTTTAAACATTTTATTATGTCTCAGTATAAATTACATACAACAATAATATTTACAATATTTACAATAAGGTTTATACAGAATTTTTGAATTTAGAATATAATAATAATAATAATAATTTTTTTTTTTTATAAACGACTTATTTGTTTTTACAATGAAAAAGATAAGGTTTACTATCACACAGTATCTGCACACACACAATGAAAAACATATTCTCTTTTCTGTACAGTACGAAAATTCGATATACAAAATGCAGAGTACATTTTATAAATATGAATATACATTTTTTTAAACTAGCTAAATATGGATTGGCACCAATGTGCACACAATTCACGAGACAATGCAGTAATGCAGCATACACACACAGTTCAATAATAATAATAATAATTTTTTTTTTTTTTACATTTTATTATGTCTCAGTATAAGTTACATACAATAATAATATTTACAGTATTTACAATAAGGATTATACAGAATTTTTTTTTTTTATGTCTCAGATGAATTGCATACATAGTTGCTGTAGTAATTATATGTATATAATATTTATAACGCATTACAAGTGTGTATAGCAGATACTTGCAAGTTAGTAATTTTCTTCCTCGAAGCTTAGCAGAGCTTATCTGAGGAAGATAATAGATGACAGAGGGTGGTGGTTTCATGGTTGTGTTCCTATACTGGTCACAAGCCAGGTATTGATTTTACTGTTTGTTGGTACGTGCTTGAAAGACTTCGACTGGTATTACAGTTTAACTTTTTTTTTTTTTGTGCAAATAGGGTTAGATTTAGACATGGTGTGTTTGTTTCTTTGTGTTCTTGTAGTGGTGGTTTTTTGAGAGGGGGGATTGTCGTGGTTTGTGTGTGTATGTGTGTGGTGTGGGAGAGAGAAACAGGAATTGCTCTAATTTTCATTCTCGCTGTAATATTTATATAGTGCCTGTTTCAGCTCTCTGTATGTTCCTAGGTTTCTGTTGTCGAACGGCAGTCTGTTTATCATGTCAGGTACGTAGAAGTTTTGGGTGGCTTTGCCGTAGTGATTGTTGTACTTATATGTTATGTAGTTTGTTGACTGTGGTCTTGTTATTTGATATGTTGTTCTGGTTACTCTATATGTTGGGCTGTAGTAGTGTTTTAACATGACTGTGTAGTGGCGTAAGTGTTTCACCTTAAATATTTTGTGTTTTGTCCATGCTTCCTGCTTAAGAGTGGGTTGTTCCCAGAATATCAGTTTTATCATTTTATCTTGCAACCGTTGTAGCCTGTTAAGTCTGTAGTCTGCGCAGAATGCGTATGATGTGATTGCATATCTTAAAATGTTTTCACATAATGCTTTATAGATTAGTATTTTTATGTGGGTTGGGGCAATGTCTTTTAATCTGTATAGTTTGCTTGCTATTATCCTAAGCTTGGTATGTAGGTAGTTTGTATGGCTATTCCAACTTTGATCAGCATCGAAGTGAAGTCCGAGATAGCGTGTTGTTTTCACCTGTGTGATGGTTGTGATTTTACGTTCTGCACTTTGTGTATAGGAGGATGAATGTTTGATAGTGAGATATTTAGTTTCTATGGGCAGGGTTTGGGGGTTTTTGAATATCATTAGCTTTGTTTTTCCAGGGTTTATATATATGCCGTTTTCGGTTAACCAGTTAGTGATTTGATTGATGTCGTGTTGCATATTTTTGTAAGCGATATTTGCATTGTTGTGAATGGATACTATGGCCGTGTCGTCTGCATACTGGAAGATTTTGCTTTTTAGGGGGAGTTGGCTTATATCGTGTGTGTATATGTTAAATAGAATGGGAGATAGGACAGCTCCTTGCGGTACTCCACAGATTACATGTACCTCTTTGCTGTATGATGATCCTATACATGTGATGTGCTTTCTGTTTTTCGTGTATGCTTTAAACCACTGGAGTAGACGACCTCCAATTCCGATATGGGTAAGTTTCGTTAACAAGGTTTTATGTGTTAGTGTGTCAAATGCTTTTGTTAGGTCAATGAATACCACTAATGTTATTCTGTTTTTATCCAATGCAGCGTTTATTAGATCTGTGAAATCTTCCAGAAGTGTTGCTGTTCCTTTATTTTTTTGAAAGCCATATTGTGTTTTGGGTATGATTTGAAATTTTTCAACGTATGTGGAGAGTTTCTGATGTGCGATGCGCTCCATGATTTGGTTGATTACAGGCAGCGTGGCGATAGGTCTGTAATTACTTATTATGTTTCTTTTTCCCTGTTTGTGTATGTGTGTGACTAATGCAGTCTTCAGTGTTTTGGGTATGTGTCCCGTTTCGAAGATTTTATTTAACAGTTTTTGTATAACTGGAAATTGGTCGGTTGAGTGTTTCTTGATGTCTTTTGGTCTGATTCCGTCTATCCCCGGTCCTTTGTTAGGATTAATTTGTTGAATTGCCAGTGATAGTTCTTCTTTTGTTACTGTGGGGAACCACATCGACTGGGTTCCTCGTGGACCTAGTGGGGAATGTTCGTTTGTGTGAGGAAAGGTTGTTTCTTGTAGCTTTTGGACAGAGTTCACGAAGTGCTGATTAAAGTTGTTTGCCAACTGTTTGAGGGATTTGGGATCGCAGGCAAAGCTGTGTTTTATTGTTTCTGAGGCGGTGGTTCTGTGTATATTGTCCAGCATTTCATTAATCAGGTGCCAGGTTTCCTTTATGTCATTCTGAGCTGTTGTTATTTTGTTGCTGTAATAGTTTCTTTTTGCCGTTCTAATCTGGGTTGTTAGGAGATTCCGTTTTCTTTTGTATTCAGCTTTTATAGCGATATTGTTCGGCGACTTCTTAAGTTGTTTCCATAGGGCATCTTTTCTTTGTATGTCTGTTAGTATGTTGTCTGTTATCCATGGATTTTGTTTCGTTTGGGGGCGTATTTTTATTTTTGTTAACGCTTTGTTATATATTTTGTTAAATGCAAGTTTAAGATTATTATATACAGCTTCAGCAGAGTCTAAAGATGCTATCTGCATCCAGTCTGTTTTTCTGATTTCATCGTTCACTATTGCTTCGTTTACAATGCTATGATACTGTTTTGTAGTCTCAGTGATTTTTATGGGTTCTGGTTCAGCGTGTAGCTGCAATGCTGTGAAATAATGGTCTGCTAGTTTGCATGTTATGACGGCTGCTGTGTGGCTGTTTGGAGGGACCCTTATATTTATATGATCAATGCAAGTTGAGGTTGTTGTGTTTCCGACTATCTCTTCTCGTGTATACGACTGTATGGATGAGGTTATGTTATATGCCGATAATAGGTCTAGGTATTGTTCTGTGTTGTTATTTATGTTCCTGATGTTTATATTAATGTCTCCTATTATTATCAAGTATTTTGAGGTGCCTACTTTCGTGGCTGAAAGCCATCTGTTAATGGCTTGTAGCATTTGGTCAGTGTTATTTTTGATGTAATTTTTAAACTAATTTCTCCATCTTCAATAATTTGCCGCACTTGAAGCATATAACGTCCACCTATTATTCTTGACAGATACAGCCGATCGATATCACTTCGTGAGTGTAATGCATTACGCATAGTTATTAATTTTCGAGATATCTAGCCCAATTTGACCAATCTACTATGCCAGTTATGTATGTGATCACCCCAACTTCCTTCTCGATCTGTGTTCATTCCATTAAGTTTTATTCTGAGAATATTCATGATTCTTTTGGTGTATACAGCTGGTGTTCTAGTAACCTTTTGAGTAGAGAATACCACTTGATTCTAATATTCCTGGGTTATAATGTTCGTTAGCTGAAACTGCTTTTATTAATTTCTCCTGGTCAAAATTAAAATTCCGAGCATCATTAATTTTTCCTTGTTTATTAGATGAAATTCCATATTTATCCCAACACAATTGCCTTTTGGTGTCCTGGCTGATCATACGAAACGTGTGTGCCGATTTTCCATATAACTTCAAGTCATCCGTTTACAGTAAATGGGAAACTTTAATATTATTATTAGAAATTTCATTTCCAAGTTTTGTTTTCATCATATACATGTTGAAAATTTATATATAACGGTGTTAGAGAAATGTTGAAGTATAATGGTGACAAGGAATCATCTTTGAATTTCCCGTGTATAATGCTAATATTTCCGAATGTTCATTATTGACTGTTAGTTGTTTTCCATGAATTAATAGCAGTAGAATAAAAGGAACATATGTTCAGAATATTTTTGATGATTATAGGATCCAGGAACGTGGCAAGGAGTCGGACGCTTTCTTGTAGTCTGTGTGATGTTTAATTTCGTTTTTCTTCTTTTTCAATTTCTGAAGATCATTTTACCATTAAGGATCTGGTCTCTTGTTCCTGGAACTTTTTTTTTTTAATTGCCGTCTTGTTCAATCGGATAAATCTGATCATCTGATAAGTAGGTGTGTATGCAATTTGCTATGATTTCATAAGCAGAGTTGGCAGACATGTTATTGAGCGATAGTTAATTTGGTCCGCACTCTTATTCTTATCTTCAATCAGGAGAAATGCACGCCGAGATATCATGTCATTGACTGAGCCTAACTTCAGCAAATAATTAAATTGTTCTGCCACCGAACTGTGTAGACTAATTAGATCCTTTAATCAAAATCTATATAATTCGACTTTGCCAGACACTTCCAGTTTTTTAACTTTCTAGCTTGTGAAATTGACCATTTATTAGGTAATTAACGACACTTTCCATTTCTGATTCGATATCCTTAATCAATGAAGCAATTTTACTATGTTCAATGGGATTGTACATTCCAAAATTTTACCGCGTCTTCTTTTTTTGGCGATTGATTATTTGCATTTACCACCAGGTATTTCTTCAATACAAATTGAACATTTTGTATATTTTGGTTATTTCTTATCTTGTAATTCTTTGTTCTTCTTTTTCATCCGGCAGTTTGAGACCCCTATGTTCAAATCTTTGCACATATTATTATTATTATTATTATTATTCTTGACACCTCCAAGGAGTCCGAAGTCTAATCGCGGGAGGACACCTATTGTACAATCCTCCGTCTCCACCACTAACCGAACCTCTACTACCAATCATCTACATCAGCGGCATCTACTGTCCAACACCACCACCACAACTAGTTTTTTTTGTCTGTAAATCGCGTGTGTTCTGAAGGGCCGATTTGTCTACTTGGGGGATGAAAAACCGAGTTTCCGAGAAAAACCCTGCTACCTCCGTATGAGATCGGCTAACTCACCTTCGTTTGAAAAAGTCTATATAAAGATTCCTCTCGTCATGACGCGACTCGAACTTAGGCCTTTTCCAATTGACGGGCGCAACGTACTGTCGGTCTTCCAATTGCACATAGGGGACCTATGTGCAAAGATTTGAACCTCTCCTTGGAAGACTGCAGCCGAGTTATTTTTAATCTACCTCTTCATCGTCTTCGTCCAATGTTTACATTTCAGACTATTCGGTAATCTTTGAAAAGACTTTCTCTGGAGGTGTGCAAACCATCTTAATTGCTGTTTAAAATTTATAGCTATGATGTCTTCTCTATAGTTTAATTCGTGTTTGACGTATTCACTTGTTTTGTGTTCTGACCAGTGAGTATTATTTATTTTTCTTAAACATTTCATTTCAAACTCTCTGATTTTCTGTATTTCCTTCTGATTGATTGTCCAAATCTCGGCTCCGTACGTTGCTGTAGGTATAATAAGAGTTTTATAGAGTTTTAGTTTGAGGCTTTTTGAAATGCTGTTATTTTTCCATATTTTGTTTAATTTATTCCTATTAGATCATCCTTTGTTAAGTCTGTGTTTTACTGTTTCTGTGTTGTCGAGGTTCTGAGTAATAAGACTTCCAAGATATGTAAATAGTTCTTCTTCATCAAGAGTATGTGATTTTCTAAATTTATTGAAATTTTTATTTCACCTCTTACTAGTTTCATTATTTTATTTTTTTTAGTTGATTTTCATTCTAAAAGTTTCCAAGTTAGATAGGGTAAACGGCCCCGCCTACTCCCTATACGAGAACAACATAGGCGTTAGCTGATTTTTTTTTTTTTTTTTTTTTTTTAAGTTTCCAATTTTCATTTAAGATTTCCATTATACCGGAGTCACCACCCTTATCGGCGGGTAATACGTTCAAGACCCTATACATACACACCTAATTTATAAATTAAACAATGAAGTTTAATTTATAAATTAGGCAGAGTAAGAGACTAACAACAATAACTAATAATAAAACACAGCAAATATAACAACATACTGTAATAAAAGTTTTCCGAATGTGAATGGAATATTAACAGCATCAGCATACGTTTCTTTCTTTTTTTTTTCTATTCTTATTATTTATTTATTATTTTATAAAGTCCAAAACTTTCACCTTTTCACTTAAAAGGAAGCCCTTTTCGACTTCTCTTTGACATATCCGAATTGCCAGCGCTTTGGGCCATTATTAAGTAAAATAAGGGTTATATTACTTGAACAAGCACTGTGGATACGCGACAGTCGATCTGATAACCGGGAACTGCTCAGAATGGCGCGCAATTTAAAACTTATGAATTGTCTATTACTGAAAGAAAGAGACATGCGGCTTCATTTCGGTGATGTAAAATTATATCGGCAAAGAGGATATTAGACTAACATTATTTGAAAGACGAATGTTTGTAGAAACTATGAAAGTTCGTAAGTTGACCTGAGAGCGTACAAGGATATAATTCTCGGCATCCTCTAGTTACCTTAGCTACTCAAGTCAAGTAGTACAAGCTAAAACACCTCGGAAATGATGAGGTTTGTTTATCGTACTCTCTTAGGTTAACTTACGAAAGTTTCAGTCTCTACAAACATTCCGCTTTCAAATAATGTTGGATCTAATATCCACTTTGCCAATGTAATTATAAATTGTTTATTTCTGGAATTTTCCATATAATATATTCGGATCGGAGTTGACCGCGAAGAACGGGTGGGGGACTACGATATTTTCCAATTGCTCTTTAGATTCTACAAGAATAATATTGTCTGCGTGTTTCATGTGGTTGATTTTCGTGCCATTTATTTGTAGACCTGGTTTTTTAGCTATCGATTTGCATATTTCTTCGAGATTATTATTATTATTATTATTAACGGAGACCCCTAGGAAGTCAGAGACTTCCACAGGGATACCACATACTACACGCACCAAGCAATTACAAACTTAATTTCTTTAATCGCTTAATTCTAGTGTCTGCAGTCTAGTCTACAAGTTTTCAATCTGTCTTCATAATCAATATTCCACAATCCTGATATTTTTAAGACTCATTTGCACTCTCTCCACGGTATCAGACCAGCAGACCAGACTGGCGCATATTAGCTCAAGTGAGCCCTTATGAAGGCCTTGTAAAGAGGCACCTTCGAGATACTTGTAAAGTGGCAAAATTCGAACCCGCAAGGCTGCAGTTCGAATCCCGCCGTGGGCGTGGATTTTTGTAATTTTCTGTGAAAATACTAGCGGTGGTGGTTGGCAGTAGATGGCGTTGGTGAAGATGATGAGTTTCGCAGTAGTTGGTAAATTTCGCTGTGGTTGGTGGTGATGGGGAATTTTAGTATAGGTGGCCTTCCTGATCAGTATTTGGACTCATTGTATGTGTCACATAATAATAATACAGTATTGATTAATTAATTTATAAAAATCCGCTAACGCCATTTATTCTTCAAAGGAAGTAGCAGAGGCCATTTCAGCCTTATCCAACTTTTAGAGACCGATTTAACACTCAAATTCCACCTTAGCTACTCAGAGACAGCTCACCCAAAAATATCAGTGATTATTAACTGCATCCGGGGAACAGAGTACTGTAGTCACCTGCCGCCATATCGTGGTTCCAACTCCTACTCAATATATTATTTTCTGAAATAGTGTATTTTAGTTCTGTAATAGTGGATTTCTAATTAAGTAATTGAGTACAAATAAGAAATTAAAGACAATTGTAGTCCCGTTTGCATTAATGGCCCTAGGACGCACGAAGAAACTCTTAAGCTCTGTTCTAGTTGCCTATAAATGTAGGTTTCGTAAGCCTTTCTTCGTCGTCCGGCCTCAGTTTAGTACATGTCTGGTACAAACAAGTTTTTTTTTCCCCTCCCATTAATACGAGTTTTTCATCCCGTAAACTGAAGAAAATTGACCGTGTAACCCAAACTATTTTAGAAAATGATGTATCATGTTAGAGATAGGGACCACGAGAAGGTGGAAGCCATACTCTCCTCATTGGATGCAGTTTACTATCATTGATAATTAAGCAGTAATCTTCTCCCTCAGTCTCCAAAAATGTAGATCGGGTTAAAGAGCCTTGTCTAATTCGTATAAGGGAATAAAAGGCATTAACTGATTTGATTTAAATTTTAATCTCTGACAGGCGAATGTGGAAATCGACTGACCTTCTCTCTCCAAATGTTAAATAAGGTTGAAAGTGTCTCCCACTGGGGAATAAATGTCTTTAGCGATTTTTTTTCGGTTAACAATGGCACTTTTTTTTAAAATATCTAATTTCATTGTCATTTGCAATTGCGATTTTTCCAGTAAAATAGTAAATTTTAATCACTGAAAGTACTTATTAAATTTTTTTTCAGAAAAGCAGCACCCTCCCTTTCTCTATCTCTCCCCCCCCTCTTTCTCCATCGACAGTTAACATCCTGCTATTTGTTTAATATGTACATAAATGATACAGCAAATAATCTGAAAGGAAATATTCAGTTGTTTGCTGATGATGCGAAATTGCCGTGTATCATACTGATAATACTGTACTCCAGGAAATAGACAGAGCGAGAGATTTAGGTATGGTGGTAGACAGAGGGTCAATGTTTAGAGAACGGATTGCTAAGGTAGTCCATAAGATAACTTGGCTATTGAAGAACACATTAACAGGTAGAGAAAGGAAGTTGTTATTCCTTGTGATAAGCCTTGATAGGCTCACCTCTGGATTACTGAGCACAGTAATCCAGATGTGAGCCTAAATTACAATATATAAGCCTATCAAGGCTTATATATTGGAATGTTCCCTATGAGAATTCATTGAGGGTGTGTGGATTGCAGAAGTTTGTTGATAGGAGAAAAAGAGGTGATATGATAGAAACGTTCAAGTTGCTTAAAGGATTTTATAGGATAGACACAGAGGAAACGTTTCAGCACTTGGCTAGAGGGAACAGAACAAGGGAATATCCCTGAAAGTTCAATAAAGGTTTGGTTAGTAGGGGTGTCCCGTCTACTACTGCTAATAATAATAATCAGTAGCGGCATTAAGGTCTTTGCCGCCCACGTGCAATTTCTATTTAAACGTCCCTGTAACGATCCTGGCGTGTGTGCGGTGCATGCGGGTACCCCCTTCGTAGCGGCGCCCGCACGCTAGGATTACCCGCTTCCGTCGGCCCTGATAATAATAATAATAATAATTATTATTATTATTTTAACGGTGTCTCCATGGAGTCAAAACACTCATCGCGGGAGACCCGAAAAATAAATAATAATAATTTATTTTTAAATTATGGGTATTCTAGTTTACTACCACGGGATGGTGGCAGTTGTGTTCCGTCCTTTCTGTCTCGGTCTCTTTCTTTCTCCCCTTATAATCCTTGATTCATTGATAGATCGGGCTAGCATCATGAAGCATGATGTCTGGCTATCCTTCTATCTTCAAAAGTTGGGGTATATAGCGCCGCCCCATTCCATTTGAGCAATTAAAGGCTTTAGTGGATTTATTTACTAGTATTTATATTTATTTTTATTCAAATGTGTTTGATTTCCTGGATAACGAAATAAGTGATAACGAAAGATCTTTACTGATCCCCTATCGGTCAACACTGTGAATTATGAAAGTTCTTCTGACATAGTTGTCATTTTGCTGATTATGATGCTAAGTGGTTAATTTTCAAAATGTAATGAGTTAAGGTTTATGTCAGGAGTATATTGGTCATGACAAATCATGTAAATCATGACTGATGGATCTGAATCAGTTATTAAAGAGGTTTGTTTTCTTTGGGCTAAATAGATTGTGAATGTATCTTGACAATCAGTTCAAAATTTTTCTTTAAGCCTAGTATATACTAGTCTTTACACCTTATTAAGCGTTTGTAAATCTTATGGATGAACGCATATCAATATTCTAACGAAACTATAAATAGTTTGCGGAGACGTGAGATATTTATGTGCAGAAAATTTACCCAGCCCAGTAATTTCATTTGAGCAATAGTTACTCAGTCCATATAAGATAGTGAAATTCACTTAAGATTCAGAAAGTACTATGAATGATATATATTCAAATAGGTTCATTTGAAATTTACTGATTATGCTGCTACGTGGTTAATTATCGAAATGTAATGAGTTAAGGTTTTTGTCAATTTTATGTCACAAGTCAATTTTCAGATGGATTCATTTGAAAATTGACTTGTTTATATCCGTTCCCGTACAGTTCTTTTCATGCTTAGTGGTTTTTATTATTAAGAGAAGCATCCAGCCAGTCAGGGCCTCAACAAGGGAGGCCACATACTACATTCACCAGCTGTCGTACTTATTCATGAATTCGTTAACACTGCTTGCACTCACAACATCCAATGGCAATCCGTTCCAATCATGCACTACCCTATGAGAGAAAAATCTAGCCCTTACTACATTATTAGCAGCATTCATTCTCAGTTTCCAAGGATGCCCTCTTGTCCTTTATCCACCTCATAAAATTGGAAAATTCTATTAGCTGAAATCCTGTATGACCCTTTCAGAAGTTTGTAAGTCTCAGGCCTAATCCCCCAACCCCTCTTTCTCCTGTTTTCAACTTACAAATTCTCAATCTGTCTTCATAATCTGTATTCCACAATTGTGATATAATTTTTGACACTCTCCTTTGCACTCTCTCCACTGTATCAGAATCACAATGGAGACCAAACCTGTGCACAGCAGTTCAAGTGAGGTCTTAAATGGCCTTTTAAAGAGGCAAAATTACATCCTTATCTTTACATGTGAAAGTTCATTTCAGCATTGCAATTATCTTTTGAGTTGTATTTGCAATCTTTGCTACATGGCCCTGAACTTCAACTTGCCATCTACCAACACTCCAAGAACCCTAGCCTGATCAGTTTCTACTAGCATAATCCCATCAATATAATACGACATTGAATATCTAATCACGCCGAAGTGAATCACTTTACATTTACTGACATTGAACTGACATCCATTTCCCCATGCTTACAATTTTAGCCTATTCAAATCATTCTGCAGGTACCGTATATCAGCAGCATTCCTGGTTTCCCTACTTATCTTTGCATCATCAGAATATAGCTGTATGTTGCTTGTCAAATCTTTCCCAATATCATTAATGTACAGATTGAATAACAGTGGATTAAGCACTGATCCTTGTGGTATACCACTGGTTACCTTAAATCTTGCAGACTCGCCTCCCCTTCCTCCCATATACCACTTATTGATATCATCAGCCAGCCATCCTCTTATGCTGATATTCTACAACTCAAACCCATATTCTCCAATTTGTGCAGCAGTCTACCATGCTGTGTTCTGTCAAAAGCCTTTGCAAAATCCAAAAGTATCATGAAGTATCCATTCCCTTTGTCTAGTTCAATGGTAACATTGTTATAGAATGCGAGCAAGTTGCTAAAACATGACTTTCTCTTTAGTAAACCCCTGTTGGTCATTGCAAAGTAGAAATTCACTTTTCTGAATGTGAGCTGTAACCAATTTTTGCAAAATCTTCACCACCACTCCTGAGATACTAATTGGTCGATAGTTGGATACATCAGTCTTTGCATCACCCTTGTGTAATGGAATTACTATACATTCCTGCAGAATCTTCCCTGTTCTGAGACTCATTAAACAGTCTGTCAAAGGAATAGCCAGTTGAGTTAAACACTCTTTTAGCACACATGCAGATATCCCATCAGTTCCTATTGCTGAATTCTTATTCAGCTTATACAACAGCTTTAATCTCATACACCTGAGTTTCTTCATCCAGTAAAGAGGTAACAGTGAGCTCAATGTTGCTACACCAGGTTGATGGTTTTTAACAAAATGGGCACTCCTTAGTTGAACAACATCTGCATCTGTCACCCTTACATATTTCTGCATTTAGGACAGTTATTCTTTCATATTCATTCTTTGTTTTACTAAAGTATAGCAGGGCATCTGTTAGCATTGTTTTTAATTTCTTTTGTATACTTGCTTAAATGAAATTGGTAGCAAATTTCAATTTCTTATAATTCCCACAGTAAGCTTTCATGTTTCAGCTTGAGTGTATTTTTCAGGGTTCAATGGAACCATTGAAAATTTTTCTCTTTTTAAGCAAATAGGTAACGCCCTATTCAGTATCCTTATTAAAACCTTGTAAACATTCTTCCATGATTATAATAATTTTAATATTACAGTACTTTGTGTAAATCCTGAAAATGCCACAGCTCTTTACAGTTTTTATGCTATTACCTATTTACATAAAAACAGATAAAAAAAAAAAAAAGGAAATATGCACCAACTAAAAGCTTTCACCATCTGTGCAGCAAAGAAGAATGATACATGCATTCCTTCGTTGTTAAGACTAGAATTTGAATACCACTTAGGATATAAGAAACTTTTATAAGACATTTTCAGCTTAAACAGAAAAGGTAGTTTTTTTTTTCTCCCTCCCTTTAAACAGCCAAACCAAACTGAACATTAGCACTTGACAAATATTTCCTTTTGGATGGTCACCAGCAATAACACTATCAGTTGTTTGTATATCTTTAGAAAAGTCATTTTCTGTTATACTTCATTATGTTATCTATAGCAGCTACTACAATCTTTTACTTGTCAACTTTTATTATGTTGCAGTTAATGGTCTTCCTGAGGAGGAGAGAGAGATGCACAGACCTTTAATTCTGAAATAGGATGTTGAGGGAGGATGATCTGACACTATAAAAAGTATGTCATGTTGAAGTATAGGTTGATAAATCCCAAAAGTTCCTGCCAGTGTTATGTATGAACTCAAGAAAGGGAACATCCCCCACCTCCTGGATATTTACTGATTCATTGTTTCATGAAATAAACAAAGCCCAATTAAAATTTCAGTGAATTTTAATTTTAATTTAAAAAGTTTTAAAACAGTTTATAATTCGCAGTGAAACACAAAAACACAAAGAAATATAACAGCAATAATAATAGTAATACAGAGATGTAGTAAGCAACAATGCTGTAAACAAACTGTTCATGATCCATGAAAACTGTGCATCAGTTGATTAATATCAGCATCATGCCATTAAAACTGTTGTATGAGTAAATGTGCCATTGTATAAATGGGCATTGATCATAATTGAAGATTGTCATGAAGTGTAGCCTTACTGTACTATGAACATAGGAGCATTATTGAAAACATCAAACATTCTGAATGGAGAACCTATTAAACCATTTCAGTTATTTTGGCACTGTTTTTAGTGAGAGTGAGGGTGACAAATTAAATATAGAAATAGACATCGGAATAAGTGAAGCTGTGAGGAGAGTGAGATGAATAAATTTATATGGAGTAAGAAAACAAGTAATCAAAGCACCAAGTTCAAACCAGCCTTAACTGAGAACTGGATTAGAAGCAACTATCTCTGAGAATACCCCCATAATTTTTCTCATCAATGATGTAATCTGTTTGCATTGGCATTTGTATTAAAAATGATTATATTATTGACGACATAACATTATTAGCATTTATAAATCTCCTAACAGAAGTAATTTTAGGTGGTATAGTCATTTAATCAGAAATAATAAAAGAAACATACTGAGCCTCCATAGCTCAGTCGGTATAGACGAAGCCCTTTGGTCGGAAGGACCTGGGCTCGATTCCCATCAGTGACTTGAGGAACCTTTGTATGGTTTCTTTCAAAAAAGGTAAGTTAGTCGGTCTCTTAAGAGCTAGAGTTTTTTTAAGCACCTCCATAGTGCAATTGGAAGAACGACGATACGTTGCGCCCTTTGATTAGAAAAGGCCTAAGTTCAATTCTCCTCATGAAGGGAGGAATCTTTATATGGACATTTTCAATTGAAGGTGAGTTAGCCGATCTCATATGGAGGTAGCAGGGTTTTTCATCCTGCATACAGACAAATCAGCCTTTCAGAACACACACAATTCACAGACAAAAAATACTAGCAGTGGTGGTTGTGGACAGTAGATGGTGTTGATGTAAGTGATTGGTAGTAGATCGGTGTAGTAGTGGAGACAGAGTTGTACAGTAGGTGTCCTCCTGCGATGAGTCTTCAGACTCCATGAATAATAATAATAAAAACAGATATGCAGGAAATCCATATGAGGCCTGATTAAGGCCTTACAAAGGAATCAAGAATCCCAACCTCTTCTGCTTGAAAAGCAGATCATTGAAAAAAAGATCATTGAAGCATATGTTTGATGTCAGGACGGCAGAAATAAAAGACCTAGAAGAAGACTAAGATATAGATGGATTGATTACTTAAGAAGGCCAAAATATAAAATCTGATAATGTTGTAGTCCTGACAAATAGGAAGATAATAATGTAACTTTTCATTAACTGAAAATGTGTGTGAAACATTAACTGAAAAATGTGCATAAATGTGCTGCTAACATAGCATCCCATGCAGTCCTCTGGATACATATTAGGAATTTGATTCATTAATATCAGACCCCCGTGAATTCAAAAGACTCATTGTGGAAGTTCCCCAGGATCACACAAATCTCGTTGAATCTTGCCCTAAACTTATTGTCTCTTTACCACCTCAAGACATTCTCAGACAATGCTTTTTATCATCCTTGCCATTATGTTCTTCATTCTGTAAAAAAAAAGAAGTCTGTTATACATTAACCTGATAATAACCCCTTATCAACTTATGTTTGATAATGGGTTATTCATGATGTCAAATTGCATTCATGATATGCAAATTGCACTCCATCAGTTTGTGTTGGTACCCCATGTTCCATAGACTAGAAACCATTTTCATCAACAGGGAGGCTCAGGGCAGACAGAGGAACACAGCGTGAGAAAGGTAGATGCCCCAAAAAGATGTGAATGCATGTATAGACAAAAAAAGGAAGAGAATGACCTGGGATCAAGGGAAAACAGTTGGATCTGACAAAGGTTCGAAGATGAATTAAGAGAAAAAGAAATAGCTCGAGTTAAGCATGGAGAAGTCACATCAAATAAGTGGTGTCAGTGGAACTAGCTATAGTTCCAGGAATAAGCTGCTGTGTTTGTATACAAATACTAGAAGTGTAAGAAACAAGGGAAATGAAATGATTGCATTAATTCAGTCTGTTCACCCAGAAATTGTTGGAATAAGTGAGACATGGTTGGATGAGGACAACATCCTGACAGGAATAGAGATGGAAGGGTATAATGTCTTTCGTAAGGATAGGAAGGGTAAAAAGGGAGTGGGAGTGCTATTGATGATAGAGAAAGAATTAAGTCCATAAAAAGTAGAGATGCAAAAAGGAAATAGTAGCAGTGGTTTTGAGGCAGTATGGTGTGAGAAAGAAGTGAATAGAATGAAATACTTAGTTGGATGTTGTTAAAGACCTGCTAATGTGGATGGTAGTGACTATGAAATGTATAATCAAATTAGCCAAGCAAATAAGAAAAGGGTGATTATTATAGGTGATTAACTATGGCAATATAGATTGGGATGATGAGATACTGGAAGTAAAGAAAATGAGTTTCTTGAGTTTTTGAGGGACAACTATCTCAGACAGTATGTAACATAGAGCACATGAGGATTGAGGGTCTAGGATTTGATCATCTCATCAGAGGATTTAATTATAAATGAGGTGTCAAATCACCTTCCAGTTAGTGAGAGTGACCATGAGGAGTTAGCTGGACATGAGATCAATGTGGCTTGGAGGATATTCAAGAACTATCTAGTAGAGGCAATGTCTAAAGGTATTACAAGGGCCAGAAGGCTAAATAAGGTACGTGTGAAATGAACAAAGAGATTAAGCACGATACAGAGAAAAAAAGGGCATTATGGAGGCAACATAAAAGAAGTGGTTATAACCAATTCCATGAGGATTACAAAGACCAAGCAAGGAGGGTGACTTGGTTGGTAAGGATAGCAAAAGTAAAGTATGAGCAGCAGTTAGCTAATGAAACCAAAAAGAATCCTAGGGAGTTCTTTCGATATGTAGCCAGCAAAAAAAAAAAAAAAGAATGATTATGGAAAATGGTATAAGGACAACTACTGCAGAAGATATAGTGGAGATACTTAATGAGCAGTTCATAATGATCTTTCATTCCTGTGAATGTAACTTCATGGAGAGATTGAGAGCAGTTGATGATGGGAAAGAGAGACTGACTGTAAGTGAGCAAGAGGTATATGGGGAGTTGAGCAAACTTGATGTTAATAAGGCTGTGGGAATCATATTAAAAATATATATCTACATGTATTCTGAAGGAATGTGCCAGGGAGTTGACATCTGCCTTGACATATTTTTTAAATGAGTCTTGTATTGGGTCGAGTTCCAAACGAGCAGAAGGAGGGCAAGATTGTGCCGCTTCATAAGGGAGGTGATAGAACTCGGGCATCAAATTATAGGCATATCTGTGTATCATGTGTTGTGGTTAAGTTGTTGGAGAAGCTGGTGAGAACTAGGATCCAGAATTTGGTTGATGACAGTGGTATTATCTTTGATGGACGGCATGGATTTGCTAAAGGGAGGTCATGTTTTAGTAATCTACTTACTTATTACAATAAGGTGACGGCTTCCGTGAACAGAGGAGAGGGATACACAGTAGTATACTTAGATTTTGCTATGGCTTTTGATATATTACTGCATGATAAGTTGATAGTCAAACTAGAGCAGATGGGATTGTATATTAGATTAGTGCAGCGTTTCCCAACCTTTCTAAGCCTGAGGACCAGTAAAATGCCTAAAACAATTCTACGGAACACTAAGTTATAGAAGCATAGCTGGGAGAGGGATACTCCTCGGGTGGCACTTTTTTTTTGGCGTTTAAGAAATCTTGTCATACCGTCTATAAAACAGCAACTGAGTGATGAAATTGACTTCAACAATGTCATCGACAATTTTGCAAACAGAAAAGCAATAAAAATAACATTTTAGAATGTTGGAATTAAAGTTTTACTTCGAAAATAAACATAGTGTTTTTAATTTATTTACCTGTACATCGTTTTGACTTTTTATAATTTTTTTTAAAAACCAATGGGAATTTCCAACATTTCGGGAAAAACTGTGCTATTAGAACATTATAAATCTAAATGCATGTTTTGAATACATATGGAAACATAATTAAATTGGAAGTGAACGATTAAAAGTGTATCAAATAAAAAATATATTATGATTATGTTACTACTTACTTTTAATGAGATGGTTGAGCTTCTCGGCCCTTGCAGAGTTGCTGGATATCTGGCTCAATATTGGTCAACTTAAGTCGAAGGTAAGCACACACACACACACACACACACACTAAGACGAAGTCTGCATTTTGTTTTTATTTGAAGGAGCGATGAAAATCCTTTCTCACAAAGATAGGTTGCAGAAAACTACATGACAATTTTCAATGCTTCAGATAATTCATTCAGGAAATTCACTTCTCACTGAAGGCAAGATCCAAAATCAAGCCAAACCAAGATCGCGGAATTGCATTTTAAGCCCACTGTCACTTGAAAGCTCAATTAACTGTTCTTTTTTCGATTACGAAAGGGTCATTCTCGTGACTGTAAGCCTGAAATGGATCGCGAACCCACAGAAATTTATTATAAAAGTTATTCGGAAAATATGTTTCAAAATTCTGTTTCAGATTTTTGAGGTGGTCACAAACCTTTTCGAGAATCTTAGAATAACAAAATTATCATTTTTCACTAAAAAGGATTCCAATGTTGGAAAAGGTGCAAACTGTCTGTCTTTTACATAATTAATCCATAAAACCAGTTTTTTTTTCTTGAATGCTTTATTTTGTCGTACTCATCAAGAACAGTTAAAGAATTTCCCTGAAGGGAGAGATTTAGTTCATTTAATTCACTGTAATTGTCTATGAAAAATACTAGTAGTAGTGGACAGTAGATGTAGTTGGTGGAGACAGAGCTGTGGAGCAGGCGCCCTCCCTCGATGAGTCTTTGAACTCCCTGGAGGTGTCAGTAATAATAATAATTTTAAAAAAAATGTCTGAAAGATAGGATAGTGTTGATAATCATGCTTCGTCAACAAGGAGTAATGCAAAATCAGAATTACGTTCATTTACAAACTATAAAACTTCGTGCCTTAATTGAAATAGCCTTGTTAGTACTTTGCTACTGGAAAGCCAGCGAATTTCAGAATGAAGCAAAAGTTGTATATATATTCACTGCCCATTTCATTGCAGAGTACTGAAAATAACCTGTTATTTAACGGTCGAGCTTTAATAAAATTAACTAGCTTTACAGCATTGTATAGCACAGTTTTAAATTCTGGTGGTATTCCTTTGGAGGATAACGCTTCCCTATGTATGGTATCCAATTCATATCCGGACCATAGAAACAACCCCGCTATGCCTGCCTGTAAGGGAGTGAGCTCCATCCGAACAGAAGCCTCTACATTTTTCCCACCAGATCTCTTTGTGTATTATGTAATTATTGAGAGTGTGAAATATTTCTTCTCCAGTTGTCCGGGATGGCAAAGTTCAACAAAACAGAATATCATCATGAATGTTGTTATAATGCGCATATCTTATGTAACATATTAACTGCGCATCATTTGTAACATCTTGTCTATTTTTAACGCATAATAAGGGCTCTTCTTTAACTCTTTTGATTAACTGAGATTCTATGTCACCTGCCATATCATTAATTCTGCGACCGGCAGTGTCATTTGAAAGAGGAATCAAATAAACATCTTTTAGTAACTTGTTGCCAAACATAGTTTTTACCACATCTTTTATAGCTGGAAGTAGTAAATTTTCCCAGATAGAATGAACTTTTCCTGTTTTCGCTGTGCGCAAACTTAAGAGAGGGGATGCTTCTAGTGCTTTGCTATTAATGGAACCCATGGCCGAAACTATATCTATCTAAATCCCATGATTTAATGTCCCTAAGTGTCGCTGAAAAAATTCATAATTTTTATCACAATGTTTAGTTTCTAAATGTCATCGGAGTTTCACAGGTTTCATGCACTCATTCAACAACATTTTACTTTGAACTGCTTGTTTCTTCTACTTTAATAGTATTAGATTTATTCATCGTTACAGCATGTGTATCACAATTAGGGTTAGCATCACCTGCTTCATTTGCTCTTTTTTTTCAAAGTCCTAGTTCTAAGCCACTTTTCCAGTATTTAAAAATGTATCTGAAAAATATATAATATATAAATACTGGGGTTAACACGTTCGCTACCATGCTACTTCGGCATAGTTTGCTCCCGTACGCCAAGCAGTTTCACTTCTTCAAGGTCAGTACAGTAATATCATTGCTGGCGGTAATCGACATACGAGTATACTCGTAGTTGACTTGTGCGGAGCATATTCCATCTATGAGTATACACAGTTTTGCTGCTGGCTCCACAAGCCTAGCATTTTCACTTCTTCAAGGTCAGTACGGGTAACCTCATTGCCAGCGGTTAGCATCATACAAGTATACTCATAGCTGGCTTGTGTGGTCATATACCAACTACGAGTATACTCGTAGCTGGCTTGTGTGGTTCATATACCAACTATGAGTATACTCGTAGTTGGTAGCAAACGTGTTAACAACAAGCAATTGGTTGAAATGTAGATAACACATGTTCACTTGAAATCTTACAAAACAGCAATAAGGTGGAAGCAATAAAACTATATTGTTGTTCACTTCACCCCTCTTTTATTATTCGTAATTCTGCCGTACAAATTTAACGTAGAATGACGAATAATAAAAGAGGGGTGAAGTAAACAACAGTATAGTTTTATTGATTCCACCTTTGAACATTCTGACGCTATTCATTTTTTTTAAGTCTCCATTTGATTTCAATAATTTTTACTTACTTATTCAATTTTAATTTGTTTTGTTTGGATAATTAAAAAATATGTATTTAATTTAAGTCTGCCTGCGGACCACCTGTCCCACCGTCACGGACCACAGATTGAGAAACACTGGATTAATGCATTGGATCAGAGACTGGCTGTCTGATAGGTATCAGCAAGTTGTGTATCGGGGAGCAATATAGAAGAGGAAAGTCACTAGTGTTGTGCCTCAGGGGTCTGATTTAGGACCGTTGCTGTTTAACAAATCCATGCTGTCCATCAAAGATAATACCACTGTCGTCAACCAAATTCTAGATTCTAGTTTTCACCAGCTTCTCCAACAACTTAACCACAATACCTCACACATAGATAGACCTATAATTTGATACCTGAGTTCTATCACCTCCCTTATGAAGTGGCACAATCTTGCCCTCCTAATGCTCCTTTGAAACTCGACCCAGTACAAGACTCATTAAAAAAATATGTCAAGGCAGATTTCAACTCCTTGGCACATTCCTTCAGAATATATGGAGATATATTTTTTTAATATGATTCCCACAGCCTTATTAACATCAAGTTTGCTCAACTCCTCATACACCCGTTGCTCACTTACAGTTAGTTTCTCTTCCCCATCGTCAACTGCTCTGAATCTCTCCATTCAGTCACATTCACGAGAATGAAAGACCGTTATGAACTGCTCATTAAGTTTGCTCAACTCCCCTACATCTCTTGCTCACTTACAGTCAGTCTCTCTTTCTCTTTTCCCCACCATCAACTGCTCTCAATCTCTCCATGAAGTCACATTCACAAGAATGAAAGACCTAGGTCTGTTTTAGGATCGTTGTTGTTTAATGGCTAAGATTTGGATGGGAATATTCGGTTGTTTGTAGATCATGCAAAGTTGGGATGAACTATGAAAGGTAGAAAAGATGTTGTGACCTTACAAGAAGACTTGAATAAATTGAGTGAATGGGCATGTAAATTGGGATGCAAGTTCAGTGTTGCAAAAAGTAAGCTTTTAAAATTTGGGAAACAAAAATGGGATATAGATTATAGAATTTAGAATATATACTTGGTGGGGATATATTGTTGGAGGTGGAGGAAATAAGGAATCTTGTGGTGTTAGTGGATAAGGATCTGAAGTTTAGGGGGACACATTGCCAAAATTGTGACATTCAAATTGCTAAAGGGTTTCTATAGGATTAATTCAGAGGATATTTTTGAGATCAGGACTGGTGGTGGGAGAACTAGGGGACACCTATGGACGCTGGGCAAGAGTGTGGTTAGCAGTGGTGTTAGAGCTGGGTTCTTTACTTTTAGAGTGGTAAATGAGTGGAATAAGCTGCCAGAGTCTGTTGTGGGTGCTATGACGGTGAGTGAATTCAAGGCAAGGTATGATAGATACTGTGAGAATGTCGTATAGTTGTGTGGACATGATGTTTAGGGCCTCCCTCGATGAGCCTAAGGACTCCCTGGAGTCGCCCGTAATAATAATATTATTGTTTTGTTTTATTGATGTTCATTATCAGCCCATATTTATTTCCTTCTTCACTTAGCTTCAGCACTGTTCTTTTTACTTCCTCATCATCTTCAGCACTGTTCTTTCTACTTCCTCATCTTCTTCAGTAACGACTGTGTCATCTGGAAATCGCATTGTTTATTTTTGTACCTTGAATTGAAATTCCCATTATATTATCCTCCTGTATGATATTCATTGTTCTTTCTAAAAGCATGATAAAGATGCTTGGGGATATCATGTCTCTTGTTGTCCAGAACCATCTTCTTATTTCTTCACAGTTTCTTACAGCAGCCTCTGCATTGTCATTGATGTTCTGTAAGAGACATACCTGGTTCCTTCCACTCCATGAGATTTGAGCACAGCCCCTGCAACTGTTTGATCTATACTGTCAAATGCTTTCTGAAAGTCAACAAAACATGTATAAACATTTTTATTTTTACATTGACTGTGGAAAAAGTCAATATTAATATTTGGTGCACAGTACTTCTCTGTCTCTTGTAAATCCTGCTTGCTCATCTTCCAGATTTTCTTCCATTATATCCTTATTCTTTCCTTTAATATCATCATAAGTACTTTTCCCACTTGACTTGTTAGAGCTATTGTTCTGTAATTTTTACAGTCCATTTTGCTTCCTTTTTTATGAATAATTATTAGGATTGATCTTGTTCATTATTTTGGTGTTTT
The DNA here is from genome assembly GCF_054136105.1 of Typopeltis vanoorti. NCBI lineage: Eukaryota > Metazoa > Arthropoda > Arachnida > Uropygi > Thelyphonidae > Typopeltis > Typopeltis vanoorti. The sequence continues at coordinate 19,770,221 of NC_143557.1, read as the reverse complement.
GCCCTCCTCCCATGCCATGTTACAGAACCAGGACAGTTTGTCTCTTATCACCTTGCCACAATGTTTCAACATCTCTCTCTCTCTCTCTAGTGATCTCATCATTCCAGACTTTTTATGGTTTTTCTGATGCTTGACTGCCTTTACAACTCCATCTCTCAGTATATCTGTTTCTCCTTCTCTGTGCTTGGTGGTGATATTTTCCTGAATCCATCAATTAACTTCTTTTGTGAGATCCACCTTTGTGTCTTATATAACTCTGAGCTGTATCTTGTCCATATCTCTCCTATTTCTTCGGTGTTCATAACGATTTCACCATTTTCATTATTCATGGTTCTCTGCTTTGGCTCCATTTCTTTTTTGTTTCTGATCATCTTACACACTTCTTGTTTTCTGTATTCACCGTAGTATTTATCGATATCCGCACACTGTTCCTCTAGCCATTTTGATTGTCTCTCCTGTCTTCTTCACATCATTGCATTTTGCTCTATACAGTTCTTCCATTTCTGCAATGATCTCTCTCTCCTAATCTTTAATTCTCTTTTTTCTTGAATTATCTTTAATGTCTCCTGTGAGATCCACCTCTTCTTTGGCTTTTCTGACTTCAGCACCATTTACCCCATTGCCTTCTTGATTGCAGATACCACTGTTGTTTCTATCCTGCAGTAATGGGTTTTAGTTCATCCTTGAGCACTTTTCTATACACTTTACCTGTAATTTCCTTGCTCGGTGTCCTCATATATCTGATTCTGATACTGTGCCTTCACTTGAGTTTCAACTTATTGACACAAAGCTATGATCTGATTCCACGTTTGCCTCAATGTTCAACACTGCTGAACTGATATGGTCTATCTCTTTCTTATGAGTATCATGTCTAACATATTTTTAGTTCTTCATCTGGTGATTGCCATTCCACTAACTGCAGTCTTTTTGCTGAAATTGTGTGTTGCAAATTACCATGTCAGCTTCAGGGCAAATTCAAGCATTCTTTCTCCTCTTTCATTTCTTTCTCCATATCCATGTTTGCCCATTATTCTTTTCCATCCTTCATCGTCCTTTCCAATCTTCACATTCCAATCTCCTACAATAATTAGTATATCTTTCTTTGGTGTTAATTTCAAGGTTATTTCCAACATGCTGTAGAATAACTGTATTTCTTTTTCTGCACTTTCTGAAGTAAATGAATATTCTTGAACTGCTGTGACAAAGAACATCACACCCCCTCATTTCTATTTCCATCAGGATATCATTGTAATCTTAATGTGACATGTAACTTATTCCAACAGTTTTTTGTCAAATAATTTCAGTGAAACCATTTTGTCTCCCTTTTTCCTGATGATGCTCCTATCATAAATATCAGAAATAAAGACAAATGTAATCTTTAAAGATACCTGTGGCATAACTATAAATAATAAATTACACAATAACCACAGTAATTAACTTTAATGAAATAAAGGTACAAATATTTCATACTGAAATTAACAGTACATTAGGCAAGTTTTTAATTGGTAATCCACACTGTTATGTACTTTGTATTCCATTCCTTTGAACTGCTTGTTGTCTACACTGATGATGTACTGCTAATTTCAGTACAAAATATTTGTACCTTTATTTCATTAAAGTTAATTACTGTGGTTATAGTGTAATTTATTATTTATTTGTAAATAAAGACAGCACTTCATTTTAAGTCTCTGACCAACCCTATCCATGCCACCTCTCTGCTGTACTTCTCCACATCTGCTAATTGCCTGGCCACCTTTATCACCATTTGTCCCATATATTTTCTCATACTCAGCTACTTCTTTACATCCCTGGCAATTGTATTCTTATGATCATCCCCATATACACACATTCACTACTGATTTCAGCATTCATTACTTCTTTCAACTCCTCCCATATCTTTCCTTGTTGCAACCTGTTCGCTCACATTACTATTTTCTCCATTCACAAGCACTTGCACATCACCTTTCACATCACCTCTTACTCTCTGATCTTCTGTTCAGAATACTGATTACACTCCCTTCTAGCAATCTCTTGACTCACACAAAATCTATTTAAATGTATCACCCACATTTTATATTATTCCATCCTTCCCACAGATGCATCCCACATATTAACAATCTGCACACTTTTATCCTCACATAGCCTACTAACATAACATTTATGATTCTTGCTGAATCTCTCAGCTTATCATCATCGTAACTTAGCAAAACGCTTCCTACCATTTTGTTGTCTTTGAGTCTCCTCATTAAACTTTTGATCTTCTTCTAATCAACAAAATTTGTTCCCACAACTCCTACAAATATGCCTGCATGTTTCTTTTCATATCTAAAGTGGCAATCATCTTGTTAATCCTTCCTCCTGGAAAAAAGATCGTGCACCTTCTCATTTACCACATCTTTAATAATGAAATTGCCACTCTAGACTAATTTGTCACCTCTTTTTTTCTACATGCAACATGGAGTACAGCTTCAGAAAGTGTGCAAATACATAAAACCTTTGTGGCATTGCATATCTTGCAGCATGACTGCGACATATGCAATGTTATTACCCTAAATGATATATCAGATCATTTAGGGTAATGTTATTATGATGTGATAATTTTAGAAAGTGTATAGCCAATCCATTACAATGGAGAAATCATATTGCAGGAATATATACATACACATTGATTCCACACCACTGTCATTTAAAGTCATATTCTCTGACTCAAGTAACAGAAAGGTTTCAATAAATTGTGTTCTAGAAACTATCACTTTTCCAAGAGACAGTCCTTTGTTGTTGCAGTGCAAATTGGACATCATGTAAAGCAAATAGACACAATACAATCAATGAATCACATGATTGTAACTAGAATCACATGAAAGAAGTGTACCATGAGTTTAGTTCATTCTGATGGCTTTTCTCTGATTGTCTCTTCCTGAACAAGTGGCAGTTGCTATTTGTTTCAGTGTTCTAAGTTGTATGTTGATGCAGTATAGGGAAACTTCATATTTATGGGATAGGCTGATACACATTTATGGATGCACCAAATGTAATTTAATTTTTAAATGTGTTTTATTTTTAATTTGCTTAATTTTTTTTAAAACCATCTCTGTACTTATGTATACTTGTAACAAGCCACGAGTTGCCTAAGTTTTTTAATCATTATTTTCCAGTGGATAAATATTTTTGTTAATAACTATGTTTACAGTTTCTCCCAGATTCCACATTGTATCATGACTAGCCAGAGATCAGTAGAATGGAAGCACTCTGTATTCTGTTCTTGCTTTGTGTAACTCTCCCATTCTTTTTCTCTATTTGCTTTGATGAGATATTCATCACAAAATGTGTTTTATATTAAGAACTTCATTTATTTTTATACAACTTTTGTGTATAGTCAATTTGTCATGTCTATGAATTATGTTACTATTAATAATCATATCTGCCAGGAACTTTTGAGTTTATGCAGCATTCAGCTGTCAGATGCCTCAGTGGCTGTTTGGTGGCTCCAGATAATTTTTAATGCCTGTTGTAAGGTGTTCATCCTATAAGGTTTTCTTTTGCCTTTTTACCAAGTGATTTTACCAGTTAAGCTTATTTCTCAATATTTTATCTTCTGTCTGCATTGCATATTGTCTGCACGTGTGCTGTCACTACAAAAGGTTTTAATCCACACCTTTTCAGTCTTTATGAGTTTATAAAAATATATTTGAATGTTCTTGGAATGAAAGCTTTGTAGAAACTTCATATTTAAGATGCTTGAAAAAGCCCTCTTCAAGTGTCTTAAATAGGAAGTTCTGCAGATCTTTTTCTTAAGAACATTCAGGTGTAAATGTGTGTGTGTTGTATAAATAATCACTGTTCACTATTCCCACCATACTGAACACAACTCACCACATGCCTCCTCTGATCTTCTGCCAGAAAGACACTAAAAAATCCTCAAGTCTAGATACTGTATATATATATATGTGTGTATGTGGTGTGTGTTTATTTATTTTTTTAATTTTTATTTTGTATTTTCTAAAATAAATTTTAACTGGAAACCTAACTTAGGTTTGCCATAGTTTAGTAATCATGGCATTACACAAAATTTGTGTCTCAGAAATTCTATTTGTGCTTTCAGTTTAATATAGCTATTAAATTAATTTCCTTTCCTTTGATACAGACTTACTTCCATACTGTTGGGTTGGGTAGATGCCAGACAAGTATCAGCTTATATAGGTGATATACAGTGACTCTTAATTATAGAGCATAACTTTTAAGCAAAATAGCACATTAGGAGGAATCATCTGGACCAGGAGACTTATCAGTATCCAGACTATTGAAGATTTTTCTAATGTCTTTCTGGTTGAAGATCAGAAGAGGCATGTGGTGAGTTATGTTCGGTATGGTGGGGGGGGGGGTAGTGTACGGTGATTATTTATAAAATAAGTGGAGGAGATTGATGCCAAAAGGTCATCCTAATTGTTGTAGAAAGTGCAAGCAATTGTAGTTAGCATTAATAAATGTTAGTGAAATGTTAGAATAAGGGTTTGTTATTCTTTATTTTTTTAAACTCTCTCATAACTGCTTCAAGTGGTAACTTTATGTTCTCACATGAAGTCACTTGATTACTCTTGATTATGTATTTCAAACTTTCATTCTGAAAACTTTGATAGTGCATTGTCAAATTTGAGAGGATAACAATGGAAAAAACACAAGTTCTCATAAGAGTATATAAAATTTCTAATAATAAGAATAACATAAACTAATCTCCTTTGTTTTTGGAGCTTCACTTTTTGTATTTCATTATTTATGATCTCATCCTAAAGTTGTTCTGTGTTACACTTTCCATTAATTAAGGAACAAAGAGTAAAATCGTGATAACTCAGATTTTATGATGAAATTTTGTGCAATTTGGTAAAAAGCAGTATGATATAAGATGTGAAAGAAACATGCACAAAACTTGTAAATAAATAGTTTAATTCAGTAACAATTGCCAGCCTGGTTTGCCCAATTGTTAGCACATCCATTCTACAAAGAAAGGGCTGTGGATTCAAATCCCGCTGTGGGCATGGATGTCTGTGATTGTCTTTAGACAATCATAAACATCCATGGCCATAGGTGGGTGATGAATTTCATTGTCTGGTGTGAGACTATCACCCCACTTATTGGTAGGCTTACAATACGTCCCGGTTTGAAGGTATGATCCCGGCCAGTTTGTCATTTTGTCCCAGTTATTTGGTAAAAATTTAAAAGTGCAGAACATGCATGCAGTACAAAAAGTACAGCCTCGGAAAATGGCGATTAGGCAACACGAATACCCCACTTTGACTCTGGCCTGTACGCTGCGTCGCAAGTCATTGTTGAGCATGCGCAATCTTAGTTAAGTTTAGATTGCGAGTCAGTGTTTCTTTTCGGCGTGTTGTTTGTGATTTTTTTTACTTCATTAAATTAATTTAACCCCAAAATGAAACTGTGTGTTTATGGATGAATTAAAAAAGGATTATCTGTTTTTGAAAAAAGTTTGTGGTCATATTGATAAAGTGAAATGTGAACAGTGTTCTTCAGAATTTTCTGTGGCTCATGATGGACGTTCGGACATAAAAAATCACTTGACATCTGCAAAACATAAGGCTAGTCTAACAGCGGCAGGAACTTCCTCAAAGATATTGTCATATTTTAAAGGTGCCGATCCAAGTGACAAAGAATTTTTAATAGCTGCTAAAGAAGCAACTTTTGCATTTCATGTTGCTATTCACAATCTCAGCTTTAAGTCTGCCAATTGTTCATCTAAATTGATATCAAAGCTTTTTGAAACAAAGTTTAGACTGGGTAGAACAAAATGTGAAGCTGTCGTTGTTAATGTGATTGAGCCACTGTTGTTTCAGCAACTTTGTGAAGATTTAAACAAAACAAATTTTGTGACAATATCAATTGATTCTTCCAACAGGAAAGGAATTAAAACTGTGCCATGTGTTGTGCGGTATTTTGTACCAGAATGTGGAGTAAAAGTTAAACTTTTAGACTTTCAATCGGTTCCTGGTGAAACTACAGAAACACTGATAAACCATTTAATGTCAGTTATGAAAACTCATAATATAACAAAAAAAATTATTGAATATTGTGGAGATAACTGCAATAGCAATTTTGGGGGTGTAAAACAGAGAGGAGAAAACAGTATTTACAGTCAATTGAAGAAGGAACTAGGAAGAAATATTGTGGGCATTGGTTACGGTACTCACATCATTCACAACTGTCTTCAAACTGCAGTTGATGTTATACCTATTGAAATAGAAGCTTTAGTAGTCAAAATTTATAAATATTTTCACATTTATGTGGTTCAAGTCACTCAACTAAGAGCGTTCTGTGAATTTGTAGATGTAGAGTATAAAAAGATTCTTCAACATGGCTACACCTGTTTTCTTTCGCTACCTCCAGCTATTGACAGAATACTTGAAATCTATGAGGGACTGAAATCATATTTTATTTCACAAGAACACTGTCTGGTGATGATAAAACAGTTCTTTGATAATGATTGTGGTAAAATGTATTTGTGGTTTGTGCATGGGCAACTCAAATTGTTTAACAAATCTATCTTGATTATGGAAAATACAAAAGCGAGTGCAACAGATATTGTCATTGAACTTAGAAAATTAAATACAAATCTTCAGGAAAGGCATGATAATAAATTTATACCTCAAGAAGCAAAAAAGCTTTTTAGAATACTGGAAAATAATGGAAGTATTAATTCAATACTACAAGAGTTTAAAAATTTTATGACAGATGTATTTCTTACATTGAATTTGGGAAAACAGTTTTGGTGGAGCATACTTGGATAAACAACAATGAATTAACTTGGTCGGAAATTGAAGCTTCAGGTGAAAAAATTAATGAAACTCTTGCAAATAATGCAATAAACATGGATGAACTGTTTGATGACGTGGTGATTTCAAAAGTTTTTGGTTGGCAAACTATGACATTTTGAAAAATACAAGTTGCGAAGAAAAATAGATACAACTATTCAGTCATTTCAAAAAAAAGAACATTTCATTGCCCAATCTTGTCCAAATTATAGAATACATTTTCAGCCTGCCAGGCACATCTTCACCTGTTGAAAGGATATTCTCAATAATGAATAATAACATATGGTCTGAAGAAAGAGGTTGTTGTTGTTGTCTTGTCCTTTGAAGAGTCTTAGATGTTTCCGTGTGCTCTTTGTACTGCTTTGGCTATGTCTGTGATTTTGTTTGTATAGAGCTGTTGTTCAGGATTAGGATCTATTTCTTGCAAGGCTGCTGTAATTGCTGGACAGGTAAAGATGTGAGTGGGTGTCAGTTCAGTATTGGGGCAGTTGTTGCAGTTTCTATATGTTCTCGTATCATCTGTATTGATCTTCATTCCTCTATAATGTCCTGTTCGTAGTCTTGCTATCGTGGTGGAGGTCCTTCTGTCAGCATTGATCTCGGGAATTTGATGTTGTATCACTGATTTCAATGGAATTAGTTTAGCTTTTGCTAGTGCATTGGCATCAGCAAGAGTTATCATATGAGTTTCTTGGTTGAGTTCTCTGGCCTCTTTTGCTAATTTATCAGCTGTTTCGTTGTGATCAATGCCTACATGGGCAGGAATCCATTGTAAAATGCAACTTTTACCTAAACACTTTAGATGATTTAAGAGTTTATGGATGTCTTGTGTGAGCTTGGTATTGCCATTTTTGATTGCCTCCATAGCTGATCTTGAGTCACTGTAAATTATAATTCCTTCAGATTGTTGAGATGATGATAGATTTAAGTAGGCTTCTAGTGCTTTAATTATTGCGTAGAGTTCGCTGGTAAAATTGGAAGCGATTCTCCCAGATCCAACTTTTATTGCAAGTTTTTCACCTTTCGGGAGTAGAAGGAGAACACCAGCGCCTCCATTAATCATATTGGTGTCTGATGATCCATCGGTATAACAAATAACCTGTTTGGAGGATGAAAGAAGGTTGATGGTATTTAGGCCTTTTTCTTTAAGCATTTCTTTTGGTTCTTTTTTTGTACAGAGTTTGGTAAGGTTTAGATTTATGGAGGTATTTGAAGGTAAAGGACTGGAAAATAGAGGTTCTTTGTTTATGTGGACATTTAGCTGATCAAGACCTATTTCTTTCCTGATAGCGTCATCATATTGTAAAGTCGATGATCTGTGAAGTCTGCAAATTTGGTTCCAATGTTCATAAGTTTTTAGGGAGATATGATCACTTTGGTAGCTTCTGATATTATTTATGAATTTTATGGTGGCAAATTTTCGTCTGTCCTCCAGCAGGTCAAGCCCACATTCCTGTTGGGCTCTGATGTTGTTAGTGGATGAGACTGCACCAATGATAATCTTGGATGCTTTTGCTTGTATTTTGTCTAGTTTTTTCTTTACCGATGAGGCCGAAGGTGACCAGATAGGTGCTGCATATTCCATTATTGGCCTTATTAGTGTAGTGTAAGTAGTTTTGAGGATTTTTGGCTTTGCGCCCCAATTTGTTCCACAAAGCCTTTTCAGTATGTTTAATTTTTTTAGAGCTCTGTTGGAAGTGTTAGAGATGTGTTGTGCAAAACGTAATTCCTGATCAAGCGTAATACCAAGGTATTTTGGATTTGTGACTTTTTCAATTAGCTTGTTATTGATCATGACTTTGGGATTGTAGGAATGTCTATTTTTCCTGTCTGTACTAAATGTACTTAGTTTTGTTTTGTCTGGGTTGATTTTGAGTTTGAGTTCGTCTGACCATTTTTCTAATCCTCTCATGGATTTGTTTAGAATTTCCTCTGATTCTTTGATTTTAGCACTAGTGTGCCAGATGGCTATATCATCTGCATAGCAAGTTACTTTTGTGTCTTCTGTAAGGTAGGGATGAATATTATTGACATATAGAAGGAATAGTAAGGGACTGAGTACTGAGCCCTGGGGAACACCAGCCCAGGTTCTCCGCTCTTTTGATATTGCTGCATTGATTCTGACTTTGATCTTTCTTCCTCTGATGAAATCAGCAATCCAGATTAAAGCATTTCCTCTAATTCCAATATCATGTATTGTTTGTATTAATTTTTTGATCCAAACACGATCGAAAGCAGCAGTCATATCAAGGAATATGGCAGTTGTCTTTTTTGTTGGTTTTTCCTGAAATGAGTCTATTATTGTTTGGCAGAAATGGAATAATTGATCTGTTGTCGAATGACGAGTTCTATAAGCAGTTTGGTAGTAGTTGATTTTCTTATTTTTTGTCAGCCAGTGCATAAGCCTGGAGTGTATGATTCTTTCAGTAATTTTACAAAGTATGCTAGTTAATGCGATAGGTCTGTAACTTTGACATTCTGCAGCATTTTTGTCAGGTTTCAGGATGGGTACAATAACTGATGTTTTCCATTCTTTTGGAAGTTTGCCTGTTCGCCAAGAGGTATTGAGAATGTCCAGAAGTTGTTCTTTGGCATTTTTGCCAAGGTGTTTGACCATATGACCAAAGATAAGATCATTACCAGGGGATTTATTAGGTGCAGTTTTCTCGATTGATGAATTTAGTTCACTTAGTGTAAATTCTTCGGAGAAGATGTCAATAGTTTGGTATGTTCTTGCTTGTTTTAGCATTTTACTTGTGAGTTTATTGAGGCGCTTGTCCTCTCTGTTATACTGAAGTTTGGAGTTGTTTGAATAGGTTTTTGCCAGTGTGTTTGCAATTTCTTGATCTGTAATAGCTTGTTTCCCAGCATTTATGATGAAGTTTGTTTTCTGTCGGTTCTCTTTTTTGATATTGTCTAGGATTCTAATAATGTTCCAGTGTTGGCTGTCTTTTCTTGGATCCAGGTTACTGCAAAGTTCTGCCCATTTCTCTTGTTTGCACTTCCAAATTTCCTGCTCTATTTTGTGTGTTATGTCCATTAATTTCTTTCTGTAATCATCAGTTTTATTAATTCTGAATTGTTCATTGATATTGTCTCTTTCTGTGATCATTGAATCAATATTGTGATCTTTCCAGTATGGTATCCAGGTGTTTTTCCGCTGGCCTCTTGGTATTGTTGCTTTGGCAGCTTTACTGATGTGTGAAGTAAGGATTTGTAATTTTCTGTCGAGGTTTCCAGAGACAGGTTCATCTTGACCTTGAAGAAAGAGGTAGAATGGCTGAATCAACAGTAAAAGCTGTATTGCGCTGCAAACTTAATAGTGAACTAAATTGTAGTGAATTTTTCTATGCGATTAAAAATAAAGAATTTTTAAAGAAAGTTCACGCTAGTGATAAATATTAATAACTTTTTAATAATAGGTTATGTTCAGTTAAGAGTAATTAAAAATTATTACTACGAAATGTTTTTTGTTAACCACTCCATTATTTAGCCTTTTGAATCATAAGTACTTAGCGTAGAGGGCATTACTTTCTGTTTTGAACAAACTCTCAAAAATATCCCGATTTGATAAAAAAAATTTTACGGTAAGTCTACTTATTGGAGGCCTGAAGTGGCTTGAAAAAGCTCCATGTTTGGCTCTACAGCAGGGTTTCCATACTGTGCAAAAAATAAAAATATATAAAATCAATAAAAAATAATCCTTACCCCCACTCATGGTATGAGTGTACTATTGATTTAAAAATAATTGAATTGGAATTCTTAATTGTGTAAGAATGTGGTCACCCCTCACATCAATATAGTGCTCATAATGGTGTTTCATACTGTTTATAATGGTGTTCACGAGCTCAGTTGGTAATAATAATCATTGCTCCCTACAAAGCTCTCCTAATACATCAAGGTTTTAGGGAGGAGGGATTGACAGTAGCAACATATTTACCTAGAGTAGGGGTCAGCAAACTTTTGAGATGGAAGAGCCAAACCTGTCTCTCACAACAATTTAAAAATTATTTGAGAGCCATAAATATATTTTTACAAATAAGGAAAATTTAAAGTAATATTATAGTAAATTTATAGTAATATATAACAAGTTATAATATTAATTATATCATTATTAAATGAATAAAAAATCACACAAAAAATTGCTCTCATTGGTTTTAATCAGTGTGAGCAGTGAGTTTGCATTTCCTTACAAAGTTTCTGTGTGGCTGGTTTGTAACAAGTCGTTTTTAATTTAAGGCACGATTCCAAGTTGGCATCAGTAATTTGGCTTCTCAGTTTACATTTAATGAAATTCATGTTAGAAAACTTGTCTGCTTGCATTGTGAAATCAGACTGCATTTTTCTTTTTCCAGTTCTTCTATTTCAGTACCAAGACGTACAAATTCGGAGCTCCATAAGTCTTTGTTTGTCAAGGCCAGCAATTGTATTTCAAAATTAGCCGTGTCAATATCAAACGGAGAAAAATTTAATTCCTTCACATTGGCATTAAGAGGATTTGTAATAAAAGCTAGAGTCGCTTTATTATTTCTGAATTCCTGAAACCTTCTCTCATGTTTAAAACTGCTGTCTTGAAATAATCTTTGTTAATGAGGACATTGTTTTCTCGGCGATATTGAGACAAGTTTGGGAAATGAACTAAAGTTCCCCTCTCTAAATCTTCAGTGAACAGAATCAATTTCTTTTCAAATGAAATAACTTCCTATAGCATTGAAAAAGCAGTATTTCCCTTGCCTTGTAATTTACAATTGAGCTGATTCAGTTGTGATGTAACGTCCACCAGATCTTTTCCACCATAAAGTACAATTTTTGCAACCACTGATCTTCTGTTAATTCTGGATATTGAACATCCTTGTTGTCGAGGAATAGTTTGATTTCATTTATGCAAGATGCAAAACGCTTCAACATGTCGCCTCTGGAAAGCCATCGAACACTGTTGTACTGGAGAAGATCTGAATACTCGCTCTCCATTTCACTTAGCAACTCTTTAAATTGTCAATGGTAAATTAGTAAAATTATGGAATTGGTAATTAAGATTACCAACACCATTATAGCAAGGTGTTGGTAATCTTAATTACCAATTCCATAATTTTACTAATTTCTTCTGTAAATATTTGTGCACAAAGTGCTTCCTGGTGGAGTATACAATGGAAAGGAATCACTTCATTATTAATTTTTCCTTTTAAAATTGAAACAAAGCCCTTTTTCTCCCCCGTCATACTTTTTGCACTATCGGTTGCACCACTGCCCTGCCTACCATGTGCTCAACCATCCCCTCTACTCTATCTGTATATCCCCTCCAAGCTCGCTTTCCCCTTCCTGACATCTCGCATCTTAGTGCCACGAAGTTTTGCGAAACCTATAAAACAAATGAAATCACCATTATGCAAATAAAATCCTTTAAAAATTTTATAAATGAAACTATGATAGTTTTATTTTCATTTTCAATTTTACTTCAGAGCCACATGTACGTACCCAAAGAGCCGCAGTTTGCCGACCCCTGACCTAGAGCATCCTAGATGTGCTCAATAGGATTAAGGTCAGGAGACCTGGCTAGACACTCCATATGATAGTCTCCTCTTGAAGATATTGATCCACAAACTTCTTGATGAGGAGTGGCATTGTCATCCTGTAGAATATTTCTCCTATTGCATCCACATACTGACGAACATAGAGGTTCAGTACCTTATCTCTATACACAGTGTTCCTTAAGTAATGAGACAATTATTATATCAAAACAAAGAACTGTATTTAGAATTGTCAATTGCACAGATTCAAAATAATCTCCCTCCAACTCCACACAACATTTACATCTGTCCTACAGCTGTTCAAAGGCACGGTGGAAGTTATGAATGGGAATCTCCTTCAGTCTCTGGGTTTACATCACATTTGATGTCTTCAGTATCGCTTTAGCACTCTCCTTTTAAGGTGCGCTTCATCTTTGGAAGAGGAGAAAAGTCTGCAGGAGTCAAATCTGGTGAATAGGGGAGATGGTTTGATCACACAGATTGACTTTGAAGCCAGAAACTGCTTCATAGGCAGCACACAGTGTGCAGGCTCATTGTTGTGCAGCAGAAATCAGTTGTGGAACATTTCTTTCCTGAAACATCACATGTGGGCATACAGATGTTATATTACTCCTAAATAATACTTTCCTAGCTTTCACTACATTTTCATTTGTCTGTGCAGAAACCAGCCATCCATAGCATGGTTCATCATCCAGGGACTTCCTACACTTTAAATATTGAAAACCAGCTGAACACCTGTTCACAGTTCAGACAGTCATTGCCGTAAACTTTTTTTTTAGGGCTTGGAACACTTCTGTAGCAGATTTTCCTAAATTACAGTGAAATTTTTTCACAGTTCTTTGCTGCATGACACAACTTCTGACACGCTCCACTCACACACTCTTTCTTCATTGGTTGCCACACGAAAACTGCTTTGTCACCAGACTCGAAAGTTACACCTACGATTATAACACGCTCTAGCAGTCAAAACTATAGACACATTTGTTATGTTTATTCAATGGGCTGTCTTGTAAAAAATCAATTTCATTACTTAACAGGCATGCTGTGTAAGTTACAGCATTCATGGTTCTGGTAGAATGCACATACAGGTTGTTGTGTCCACCCAATAAGATGCTTCCTCAAACCATCACATACCCTCCACCATAAGTGGCATTTTCACAGATATTAGAAGGATGATGATGTGTCCCTGGTTCCCTCCATATCAGAATGCACAAAGTATCACTTTGTAGAGAAAATTAGTATGTATGAACAGTACTGACTTCTCCTATTGGTCTCAGGTCCAATTGAATTGGAGACTGGCCCATTTCAGACTTTCTCTCCTGTTGTGTGTTGTTAGTGGCATACAGACTATTGGTGCCTAGCATACAAACCACCTTTGCGAAGCCTTCTGGGCACAGGGGAACCAGATAGCAATGTTCTTGTATCTGAAGTTAGGTTGGATCATAGCTGATTTGTGTGGCATTCCTGTTTTGGCTAGCAGATAATTGGAAGTATCGGTTACCCACTGCAGTTATAGCTGGTGGCTTTTTTTCACTGCATCTTTAGGATGCTGTTTGTGACTGTTGGAATTGGTTCTGCAGTGTGTGAACCACAGACCGACGCACATGCAACCTTTTGAACCTGAAAGTACATCCGTACTATGATGCAGGTTAAGGATTATTTTTTCTTTTTTTATTGATTTATATATATATATATATATATTTTTTTTTTATTTTTTATTTTTTTATTTTTTTTTTTTATTTTGGTATTTTTATTTACTTACGTGATCCAGAAACCCTTGCTCTAGAGACCAAACATGGAACTTTTTCAAGCCGCTTCAGAGCAGTGGTCTAACTGGATGAGGAAATTCATATCTCATTTAAAGGCATTCACAAATATCTATGCCTACAGCAGAATTTGAACCTGCAACCTCCTACTCTATTGATTGGAGAGTGGATATGCTAACCACACAGTCAACCAGGGATATTCGGCTGACTTTGGCCAGCCTGCAATCTTACGATGGCTTTCCACCTGAATTAATCAGTTAAATGATGTCTTGTATCCATATCTAAGAATGTTGCTATCACAAAATGTTTTGTTTTCATTCCAGACACAAAATGGAAAATCACTCCAAAATGCCCACTTTTATGCTCTGTGGCTCATTTACATATATTGCCAATAACACTGCTCATTTGTATATTCTAACTAGACTCAGCATCATTTTTTACACAATGTTCCTAACTTTTATATGCCCCCCAAGTTATTGCGATTTTTCTCTTTGTTCTTTAATTTATGGAAACAGGTGTATTTATAAAATTTCATAGTTTTTAACTTCAATATTTTGTTTTTTACATTTTATTAATCAAAATATATTAACTTTTTTGTAATTTTTTATTTAATAGATTGACGTGTATCTATCTAAAGTCCTTGCTAAACAGCTTTATGTTTTCCAATATCCTTTGCACCCATTCTTCAAATTATGTACTGAGAGAAGTTACTTACAAGCCAGAATAAAGCCGAAACATCAGAAGGTATTATGAGTTATAGTAATGCAGTTTCATAAATTTTAGATACGTTTATAACAAATATTTTTAGGAATTTTTGTTCTTATTATGAGATTTACTCAGTATACTTCATTTTGCTGAAGTCCTGTAGCAGAAGAAGCAAAATAGTGTATACATGCACTTTAAAGAATGCTGCACTCTGGAAGAGATACAAGAAGCAGGTATCCTTTTTTTGTTGCTTCTTTTGAATGGGTATCATGGACTTAAGGTAAAGAGAAAGTAATAACATAGACATAAGAATAACTTAAATGGAACGGAGAGTGTAAATAAGAAATGCAGGATGAAAGTAGTGATGAAAGGATAGCAAAATGAAAAGAGAAGATGATGAAAGAAAAAAAAACAAAGTTGCAGGATGAAATCAGAGGTGTGACCATGAGTGGAGTGGACAAAGTTCAGCATTTCAAAGTATGCCATTATGACATTCTTTGAAAAGTATGTCAGCGAGACAGAGATAAAGCAGCAGAAGATATATGAATGATCTGGATGATTGGAGAGTGTGAAAGGGTGCAAGCCAAGCATCGTAACTGGAGAGTAAATGGAAGGGGTGATGAAAGAAGTATGAAAGTTATTGTTTCAAAATGTGCAGAATGAAAATAGGAATGTTCTAACATTCCTATTTTCAGGGATACTGATGGTTTGCAAGGAAATGTGATATTGATGTATGAAGACTTAGTGATTCTACAGGGTGGCCATAAAATAACTTTCTCTCTTTGGAGGCATCTGTAGCTGAAACCAATAAACAGAATGAGACCAAATTTTATATTGAGACTTTTGAAGGCATGGGGAGATGATTTCTGCGAAAAAAAGATTCAGTACCAAAAGTCGCCGATAGGGGAAATTTTGGCACTGGTAGAACTGAAAACAAGCGGATAATTACATTAAAGGCAAATAAAATGGAATAATAACATTTTGACGGTGTTACATTTCGTAACATTTCGACGGAGCGTTAGCGCGAAGGTCATGCGCTTATCATAATCTGCAGTAGTTAGTGCTTGCTCATGACTGAATTTATACGGATAGAAGTGAAGCATTTTCCGTAAGATTTTCCAGACTGTACCATAAGCCATATCAAGTTTGCGATCTATAGCACAAGCGCTTGGACCAGTATTGGTCCTTGTGTCGTCGAACACCACAGTAGCAACGTCTGTTACTGTCTCTTCTTGCACTGCTTTCAGTCCTCTGCCAGGTCTAACTCCTAGTGATCCAGTTTCTTCAAACTTCATAGCTCTCAGTGCTACAGCTTGTCATAGAACCTGTACACAGGTTATGAATCCTTCTAAATTCCCGAAAGGCTGCTACGGCATTGCACTGTTTAAGGTAAAACAACTTAGCAAGTAAAGCACTGAGGCAAGGTAGGACGCATATTGAGCACAATTCGTGAGTCATTCGAATAACTGCCTGAATCCCAATTCCTTTTTTTAAGTGGAATTGGTGACACTGCTGTCACGTACGCACAGTAAAATTTGCATAATCCTTTTTACCTGCGTTTACTGCAAATATTTGACTGCTTTCGGCAGTCAAATATTTGATAGGGGAATTTTGATAGGGAAAGTCACTGATAGGGGAATTTTGTACTAAATCTTTTTTTTGTGGAAATCATCTCCCCATGCCTTCAAAAGTCTCAATATAAAATTTGGTCTCATTCCGTTTATTGGTTTTAGCTACAGATGCCTCCAAAGAGGGAAAGTTATTTTATGGCCACCCTGTAGATATGCTAGGTCTTCTTGTGGTTGTTTGAAAAAATGGTTAGAGAGGTAATGTTAATCAAGTTGAATAAGATGTGAGAGCAATGGTGGAAATTGTAGGTGTGTTAGTGAATCCGTATAGAATAGTCATATGACAAATATGCTTCACACATCTTCATACTCCTCATACTCCAGAACTCATTTTCTGCAAATTCTACTTAGTGATGAATGATACGATGCCAGAATAGGGTATGTGAATTCATTTGAGAGGTGAAAATATGCCAAGAATGAGCTGCATTTGAGTCACTATGGGAATTCATACAACAACTTCACAAGACACTTGTGGAGTTGTTGTATAGCGAAAGGTTGAATGTATCAAAATTAGAGAAACTAGTTTCATATATTGTAAATATATAAAAAATTATATTTTCTCAGGATATAATTTTTTCCAAGACACAGTACTGGACTGTGGGCCACACTTGGGACTGCACTGTCTTCAAAGAGTATCTGCTTCATGTTGATCAACATTATTATGTTCATTATAAACTCATCAATCCACTGCAAGTAGTTTGTTATGCTTCTAATATTATGTATAAAAATATGAACATGTAGAAAAAAGGATTATTGATAAGATATATAACCAAATATATACATTATATATATATATATATGTCTTCAGCAGTAAAAGTTGTCTTAGCTTGCATTACTTAACCTTTTGATTACCAAGAAGTAAAAGCATTATATATACTATATTTTTTTATTTTAATCTTAAATTTATACAGTTAAGGAATATGTTTACAGAGTTTTTTAGTAAAAATATTTTTGCATGTGGTTCCACATCAAAACCACTGGGAAACCAGGTGTTGCTAACTTTTTGTGATAGTCAGCAAAACAATTCTTGTTCTTGCTCATATAGAGTCTAATTCCACATATTTGACACGCCCATTTTGTACGGTGTGGATTTTTAGCTGTACTGCACAATGCACACCTTCTGAATGTTCCCTAAACAGTTCATATGTGCATCTTTGTCTAATCGTTTCTCTCAAAGAACATACAGCTTGAAGTTGCGAGTTACCAATATGCTATTCTTAGGGGAACCTAGTTGTGTCCCTACAAGTACTGCAATTACAGCTCGTCGAAAGTCTTTGAGGTTCATGCCCTCCTCTGGATTTAGCTCCTTGAAAATAATGCTGGAATTTACCAGACGTCCAGGAAATGCCACATTATGCAGTGCCACCACTTCTTACTCTTCCGGTCAATTTTGTAACAGGACTTCAGCATGTCTGCTTTATCCACAAAGCCCATATGGGCATTGTAATTCCTTACTAATGCTGGTCATGTGATGTCCACATGCGAGCCATCTTTATTTTTGCATGACACCACTGTTGTGTCATCAACATCATGGAAATTGGAAAGGAATTGAATTCCTTTTCTGTCTTTTCAAAACATTGCCAGCAGTTCCTCTTCTGAGCACCGGAATTGGAATTCCCCTCTTTCCATACTGTTTTAGTTTTTAAAATCTGAAGAGAATCCTACTCTCCCCTTTCTCACTGTTCTGCAGGCATGCACTTGGTTCTGCCTCAAGTACTTCATCAATGGGACAGAGGTGAAGTAATGGTTGAAATATACTTCATGATTTTTTCCAATTAGTTTCTTGGTGAGGGTTTTGACAACTCTTTCCCCCAGGCACTTTTCAGTTGAGGATCCTATTTTCCCTGTGTATATTTCGAATTGTGAAACATAACCATTCTCATTAGCTCATATCCACCCCTTGTAGCCATGTTTTGTGGGTTTCTGGGGCATGTATTGTGTTAGGCTTGAGCAACCCCTGAACCTTATCATAGACTCATTGACAGCCTGCCTCTTGGTTGGTTTGTAGGAGGACAGGAATGTACCCTCCAAGAAATTGAGCAGTGGACGAACTTTGTAAAGTTTGTTAAAAGACTCTTCCCCCTTTTTGGGTTGCTTACTGTTATCATTTATATGAATGTTGCTCAAAAGCCATGCAAAACGATTTCGGGACATAACAAAAGAAATGTAATTATCCCTCAACATTAGGTCTGAAGACCAATAGTCTACATAGCTGGGAAGTTTCTTCAAACCCATAAGCAAATTTATTGCAAAGAATTTCCTTATTTCTTCTGCACTTGTCTGCTGAAAATTCGTTGATCCACACATTTTCTGCATTGCATATAAATTTGTTTGATACACTATATGATCAGTAATTTCCGAGGGAAATAAGCACTCAAAAACCTTTAGCAGTAATGTTATTCCTTCAGGAATATTTGGACCAACTTCTGCTGAAAATTCAGAGGCAGTGTTGTACACCCAGTGACGCAACCAAACAGTTTCTGCATTTCCTGCAAATTCATTATTTTCACATGCTGGCACTTGTGTGCCATAGTGCACTGTAGCCCCTTCTAAATCTTCTGTTTTATCAGCCAAATCTCAAGGTAAATGTCCTGGATTTTCAAATTCACCTTCATTGTCACTTTCGGATATACATGACTCGTCATCACTTGGTATTTCATCCAACAAACTGTACACATTCTCACTGTTCACTTCAGTCGTGCTCAATTTCCTCGATCCCATTTTTGAGGATCTGCGGCAGTACAGTTGCTCACACCCCAGTGGTTACAATCTGAAACCACACACCATTTTGTGATTTTTTTATGAAATTCTCACCAGAATAATGATTTACCATAATGCAAATGTAATTTGAAACTTAAAATTATACATTCCTTGAAAACAAGTGAAGTATCTTGTTTTATATAGTCACATGTAAACAGAAAACTAGCAACAGCACAGCAGTACATGTAAACACAACACTCACCTCACCAAACTACGAAAAAGGGGGGAAATACACACGATCTTACATTAAGTGCAACAGACCACGGCTGAAGGTCAGCAGCTGACAGTGTAATGTTCGGTTATGCTAAGAAACCACTGGGAGGCTAGGAAACCAACTTCAAAATGGTGGTTACTCACCGAAACCACTAGTAAAAAAAGGTTTAAAGAACTTTCCATGTTTCTATATATATATATATATATATATATATATATATAATTATATATGTAGAAAGTTTTTTAACTTGGGTATATTTTGTATTCAAGATACTCACAGTACTGATACCTCTGTACTAATACAAATGCAGGTTTCAAATATGTATTCAGTACATGAAACAGTCCTGGACATCTCTTAACATATAACGGGCATCAGTCTCTCTAATGTTACAAATGTTCCTACTACTGCTGTTCTCAGTAGCAGGAACATTAGAGAATGTAACCAACATTATATTTCAGCCATGTCTACATATTTTTAAGAAATATAAACAAATCCTCTTTATCATTATTATTAATAATAAACACATTCACTGTAGTTTGTGGATTAAGTGATAAAGATGGAGATTTGTAAAGTAGGTGCCTTCTCTCGATGATTCTTTGGACTCCTTTAAGGTGTCCCATAATAATAAGTGCATGTGTACACTGGTGCCCAAAAGCTAAGAACGAACTACATTTTGACCTGTGTATGAAAAAATTATAAATCTCATATCATCCTGAGATTTTATTTAATAAGGTCAAAGCACCTTGTGGCAACTTGTTTAGGTAAAATTCATAAGCTCTGCATTACTTCAACCTTAGCATTGTCAGGTCTGGCTCCCACTGACGAGACCTCAATAAAGGTCGAAACCTGTATGGGTAATGACCATTGTCTTTAATGCATAGCATCATACATCTCCGCAAGGGGATGTGCTTTACATTAAGGGAAAAATACTAAGGAAAGTGATCAGAACTTAATCCACCTTTACCACGAGTTGCCTAGAGTGGCACTACCATGAGTTGCCTCAGACTTGCACTACGTGCAGGCACAAACTTAACTTACTTGTCTGTTTGCTCACTTGGGAAATGGATTAAAAACCAAGTTTATATAAAATTATTTGGTATCTTGAATATATATATACATACGAGGGCTGTTCAATAAGTAATAAAACTAATTTTACTGTTGCGAAACCACTCATCACAATATTAATTTCTGTGGAATAAAGAAATGTTGCTGTCTGTATTAACGAAAGAGGTTGATAGATGGCATATACGGGCTGATGTGCCAAAGTGTCACGTGACTAAACGCAAGCTTGTTTAGGTGCGCCTACGAACGCGACCAGTCGTCGAAATGGAAGCGTCCTTGGAACAGCGTTATGCAATTAAATTTTGTGTGTGTTTGCAAAAATCGGCATCGGACAGTTTTAACATGATATGCGAAGTTTTCCACGATGAAGCAATGTCGAGGGCAAGTGTTTTTTGCTGGCATAAAACTTTTAAGGAAGGAAGGCAAAATGTGGAAGATCTTGAACGTGAGGGAAGACCTTCAACGTCCATCACAGAGACAATGATCAACACAGCAGCGATTATCATCAAGGAGGATCGCAGAATTACAGTATGCCAGCTGTACGTTGTCCTGAATATTTCTGAGGGAAGTGTTCACTCAGTCATGGCTGAATATTTGGGACTGAAACGTGTTTGCGCCCGATGGATTCCCAAACTCTTGACACCAGAGCAAATGCAGCATCGAGTGGATGTGTGCACAGAATGGAAAGAAAGACTGGAACAAGAAGGCAACAACTTCTTAAAACGCATCATTTCAGCAGATGAAGCTTGGTTGTATCACTATGACCCTACAATGAAACAACAAAGCAGTGAATGGAAGCATCCGTCTTCGCCTACCCCCAAGAAAGCAAAAACTGTAAAATCGGCTGATAAAGTTATGACCATAATGTTTTTTGACTACGAAGGCATTGTTTACCAACACGCTGTAGAATCCGGGAATACTGTAAACGGCTCATACTTTGCCGATGTTTTACGGACAATAGTACAGTACGTCAAAAGGAACCATCCATTGCTGAAGAATGGCTTCTTAT
Source organism: Typopeltis vanoorti (assembly GCF_054136105.1). NCBI lineage: Eukaryota > Metazoa > Arthropoda > Arachnida > Uropygi > Thelyphonidae > Typopeltis > Typopeltis vanoorti. Next base: position 19,748,725 of record NC_143557.1, on the reverse strand, counting down.
GGCACCACGATGATGCAAGGCCGCATATTGCTGGTTGTGTAGTGGACGTTTTGCAGAAGAACAACATAGATATCCTACCACACCATCCATACAGTCCTGATCTTGCACCGTGCGATTTCTGGCTGTTTCCTCAGCGCAAGAAACCACTAAGTGGCCACCATTTCGAAAGCAACAAAGCATGTGTAAAAGCTGAGGAAGCGGTTTTGAAAGAACTCTCAAAAAACGGACTTTCACATGTGTTTAAGAAGTGGACGCAGCATTGGGACAAATGCATCGCATCTCACAGTAGTAAAGACCATGTAAATGATGACGATTAAAGGTAATCTGTTTTCTGTATAAATATAGTCTTTTTACTTATTGAACAGCCTAAGTGTGTGTGTGTGTGTGTGTATATATATATATATATATATATGGGAATAAATTTTTAACTTGGGTATATTGTATATTAGGATAACCAAGCAATTTTATATGCTTGGTTATTTTAGCACCTAATCCCAAGTATGCAAACAATTAAGTTTGCGCCTGAAACAAAGTTCAAGTCTAAAGATGGTACAACACCAGGGCAACTCATTGTAAAGGTGGGTAAAGCTTTGATCACTATTCTTAGTATTTTCCATAATGTAAAGCACATCTCACTAGAAGATGTATACTGCAATGCATTATGGGTGGGGTCACTACCCAGACCGGTTAAATAACCAAGCATATAAAATTGCTTGGTTATCCTAATATACAATATACCCAAGTTAAAAATTTATTCCCATCAATATCTCCTCCAGAGATTTTTATTAAAACTTAATACACCTTGTTGCAACTTATATAGGTAAAGTTCATAAGGCTTTGTATTACTAAAACCTTGGTATTTAGGGTCTAGCTACTCACTGAGGAGACCTCAAAAAAGGTTGAAACCAGTCTGGGTAGTGACCCCACCCATAATGCATTGCAGTATACATCTTCTAGTGAGATGTGCTTTACATTATGGAAAATACTAAGAATAGTGATCAAAGCTTTACCCACCTTTACAATGAGTTGCCCTGGTGTTGTACCATCTTTAGACTTGAACTTTGTTTCAGGCGCAAACTTAATTGTTTGCATACTTGGGATTAGGTGCTAAAATAACCAAGCATATAAAATTGCTTGGTTATCCTAATATATATATATATATATATATATATATATGAAAAAGTTTTAATGACTGTTACCGAGAGATAAAAAGATGACAAATATATTTAAAAAGATACTACTAGTTTACTAGTTTCGTTGAATAGATCAATATCCTCAGGTATCACAATCAAAGAAATATGTAAAAAAATTTTACTGTGTATATATATATATATATATATATATATATATATACAGTAAAACCCCAAATTTACACGGTAGGTGGGACCAACAAAAAGTACGTAAGTCGAATTTGCGTAACTTGGGGTAATTTTGCATGTAATTTATATATATAAACATACAATTGGGACCAAAGGTTTACAAAAACACCTGTATTTTTTAAGAAATATAATCATAATTGTAGTTTTTCGTACATAAAAAAAAGAAAGCTATTTCGATGTCGATGGTTTCATAAAATCTAATAGATTCGTCTGATGGCATAATGTCTTTTTCTTGTCACGCAAAATTTCTTCGTAGCAAGCTAATGATTTTTTTATTCCTTGCCTTGTGGCTACAATTTGTTCCTCGTTAGAATCTATGTCCTCCAAAATCTGCAGACCTTTCTTTTATGATTGTTCTTACTGTGGATTAATGTAAATCGAACTTCTTTGCTATCTCACAAATTTTCATTCCGCCTTCAAAATCCTTAATAATGTTGCGTTTTGTTTCCAAAGTTAATGTTTTTCTTTTCTTGCTAGCTGTAGAAGAATCGGATTTGCTTCTTTTGGATGACATTATTATTTTTAGTGATAAAATTTTTATCAAGAACATAACATTAAACAATCGCAAGGTTTGTAGACTATAAAAATCGTGTATGAATGGAGACCATGCGAAACATGTCAGTGCTTGTTCACAGCATGTGCGACACTGGCACATGCGGCCGGTACCTGAAAGATACGACTAGTGGTGAACCAGGATGGGAATACGAAACTGCGAATATAAGAAATATAAGAAACCGCGTAACTCCGGATTTGCATTAGTCGGAGTATGACTGTATATGAATATTAATATGGTTTAAATGACTATATATATATAGGAAATACAATTACAGTGTCAAAATAAAAGACTTTATTTTGACACTGTAAAAAACAGATCAGTCCATATTTTAGAGCCAAATATATATATATATATATATATTATTATTGTTGTTGTTGTTCCAGGCAACTCCAAGGAGTCGACAGACTCATCGAGGGAGGCCCTAACATCATGTCAAGAACAGCTATTCGACATTCACACAGTATCTATCATACCTTGCCTTGAACTCATTCACGGTCGTAGCACCCACAACAGACTCTGGAAGCTTATTCCACTCATTCACTACTCTCCAAGTAAAAAACTTAGCTCTAACACCCTTGTCAACCACGCTCTTGCCCAGCTTCCATTCATGGCCCCTAGTCCTCCCACCACCAGTCATATTTTCAAAAATATCTTCTGGATCAATCTTATAGAAACCCTTCAGTAATTTGAATGTCTCAATCATATCACCCCTCCTTTGCCTATCGACCAATTTCTGCAACCCACAAATCTTCAACCTATTCTCATAAGGTTCATTCCACAGACCTGCTATCATCTTGGTCACTCGTCTCTGGATCCTCTCCACTTCCTCCCCATCACGAAGAAACCCTGGTGCCCATAACTGGGTACAGTAGTCCAGATGGGATCTTATCAATTCTCGATACAGAGGAACAACTTGTTTGTCTCTGCATGTTAAAGTATTTTTCAGAAGCCAAGTGATTTGGTGAGCTGTTTTAGTCACTTTTGCAATGTTTCGCCTAAACTTCAATTCCCTATCCACCAACACTCCCAAATCCCTGGCCTCATCAATCTCCTGGAGTGCGGTTCCACCAATGCAATATACTTCTGCTATTCTTTTCACCCCAAAGTGCATAACCTTACACTTTGGCACATTAAATTGACATCCATTTTTCCTAGCCTAGTCCTCCAAAGTATCCAAATCATCCTGTAAAATTTTGACATCCTGTGTGCTCATAATTGCTCTACCCAACTTTGCATCATCAGCAAACAAGTGAACACTTCCTCTCAAATCCTTTCCTATATCATTGATGAACAAATTGAAAAGCAGTGGTCCAAGAACAGAGCCCTGTGGCACTCGACTAGTCACAAGCCATCTTTTAGATTCCAATCCTGAATAAACCACTCTCTGGTATTTCTCCTTCAACACCCTCCTATCCATCTCACCAACCCTATATCTATCCCATCTGCTCCAGTTTACTGATTAGGGTTCTACGTGGTATCCTATCCAAAGCCTTGGCAAGGTCCAGTAGTTTTACTGTAAACCCATTACCCCTATCCAGTTCAGCCGTCACTGTGTTATAAAACGTGAGCAAGTTACTGAGGCATGATCTACCCTTCACAAAACCATGTTGTCCCCCATACAATATCCCATTTTCATCTATCCAATCCTGTATTCTTTTCTTGACTAATTTCTCTAAGACCTTGATAATGATTCCTGATATGCTAATCGGTCGGTAATTTACAACAGCAGTCTTGGAACCACCTTTATGCAGCGGAACTATTTTCCCCTCTTTCCACCCCCTCGGGACTCACCCAGACCCGAGACTCAAATTAAACAAAATGGTCAAGGGTACTGACAATTCTTTAGCTGCTTCTCGTACAACACGAGCTGGTATACCATCCAATCCTAGATGTATTGACATTGAGGTTATGCAATAGACTACTCACCTCCACTTCATTCACCACAATTCCCGTATAATCTACTGGTGCATTCGTTTCTGCAATGTCACCACCTGGATGATATATTCTTGCAAAGTGCTCAGTCAGTAACTCAACTATATCAACTGATTCAGTTACCTCGCTACCATCAGCTTTCTTTAAAATCATTCTGCCATGTACATTATTCCATTTACTTGCTACATATCTAAAAAACTGTTTAGGATTCTCTTTAGCCTGCATGGCCAATGTTCTTTCGTAATCCGTTTTTGCTTTTCTTACCGCACTCGTTACCCTTCTGGCCTGCGCTTTATACCGTTTGTGTGCCTACCGGTCACCTTTCTCCTTAAATTCCCTCCATAGTTGTTTCTTTTTTTGCATCTCAAGCTTAATGGTGTTATTCATCCATTTAACCCCTAGTTGATTTATTATTCTGACTCTAGGTATACAGTCAGCCATTGCTTCATGCAAACACTTAACTACCTCCCATGCACTATCGACTTCTAGTCCTTACAGTTGTACATGCCATGGCACTGAACCAATCAAACTCCTAAGCTTGTCATACTTTCCAGCCCGATAATTCCACATGTACCCTGTCTTAATTGAAAATTCTACACCTTTAGCCATCTCCCAAGTCAAGACCCTATGATCACTCTCACCAATTGGTGGCAATGTGGTCATATTTGTTACAGCCAAATCCTCAGATGTAATTATTAGGTCAAGCACTCTCTGACCCCTAGTATTTTCCATTACATGCTGTCACAGATAGTTATCCCTTAATAACCGCATAAAATCCAATTCCTTCCTCCCGTGTGTCCTCTCCTCACTCCAATCAATGCGACCATAGTTGAAATCTCCCATAATAATCACCCTCCTTCCACTCATTTCTTCTATTTGCTTGTGCATACTGTCACCACCATCTTTTTCATCACCTGGTCTATAGCATTACCCAATTGTGTGTTTAGTTCTGCTAGCCACAATCTCACACCAAATGGCCTCAAATGTGCTCTTTTCTCTATCCTGCAATTCAACTTCTTTTCTCCTTGGCTGTAGCTTATCAGCTATCATCAACAATACTCCTCCCCCCATTTTATTCTCCCGGTCATTCCTGAACACACTATACCCATCACATTCAATCCCACTAGCTATATTATCTACAGTCAGCTATGATTCACTAATACCAATAACCTGTGGTCTGGAAGTGCCAACCATGGCCAAAAACTCTTCCTTCTTGTTCCTAATACTCCTAGCATTAGTGTACATGAATTTAAGACCCCCATTAGCCCCAACCTTACCTTGATGCCTTATATTAACTATTCCACTCTGATTTGTTGTCCTTATTCACTCGGGCATATTATATTCATTCATACATTCAACTGCCTCCCTAAGACTGTATATCTAGTCCCCCCTACCTTAATAAATCTAATTTCCCTGAATTTGCACATCCACCACATTCAGCAACACTTTCTCAAGTCTTCTTACACCGTAACCATTCAAATGCAAGCCATCCATCTTATATAGATCCTTTCGCCCATCGAACTCACTCCACACGTCTACGAATTCCACACCACTCGTCATACATAACCCACGCATAAAGTCATTCGCAATTATGGCCCTCCTTTTAAACATTTCACTGTCATACCGTGGCAAAAGACTAATCATTCTAACTCTCTCACTCTTTTCTTTTGCTACCTCAAACAATTCATTCAGGTCTTCTATCATTTCCATTTTGTCTCCTTTCAAATCATTCGTACCTGCCACAACAATCATTTCTTTCACCCTTTCCTTTTGCTTTCTAATAGACTCAGTTACATCCTTTATGGTTGCTCCAGGTTGGTATGATTTTTTCAAATCCTCTACTATCACACCTCGTACTAACGAGTCACCATACAGCACTCTATCCTTCATTTTGTTCATGTTCACACTCATATGTCTATTTTTCCTGTCATACTTTTTATTATTGGCTGGTTCATTCAGTCGACTTTTGTCATACGCTCTAGCTGCTGTTTTGCCCTTTGTATTGCACCATTCAACAACACGATCTCACTCATTGCGTCTATTTCATCTTTTTTATTCTCAGTAAAACCATTAATACTATCATTCACACTTTCTACATTCACACTCTGACAATTCTCTGGTACAACCTCGCTGTTTCTTGTCATATCCCTATTTTCTTCATTCTGAAGTTTGACAAAAATATCACACTCACGAAGCGAAATACTCTTCAATTTCTCATTCTCCCTACATTTTCTACACACATTCACTCCTTTATTATCATCTTACCAAACTCCGACCGCACTCCGCAAAACGTACGTTTCGCAGCTAGTACACTGAATCATCTCTTTCATACTACCGTTCTTTGATAAAGATGCCGAACCATCATTACTGGCCGCCATTTTCCTTCGTACTGGAGCCATACTTACTTGCAACGTATTTTATCAAATATAAATTATAACACACCAAAAACACACAAAAAGATGCACTAAGAGACGCAAGGCAAACAAAACTACGCAATATTAAATAAATTTATCAACGATAACTGAAAATAATACTTATCTTATCCGGAGCTTTCACGAACACTACACACTATGAATCCCTCTAGCGGTGACAGCCCCAATAAAATATGTTATAAAGACACACAAAATACTCTAAAACACGAAAATCGTTCTAATATACTATAAAACCGATTTTCTAAGGAAAAACACACACAAAAAACACCAAAAATCACCAATTTTACACAAGCGCTAAATTACACCGACCACTCACCATATAACCTCGAACCCAAGACCAAGATGCACTGATAATAGACAAATATATGGACACCTGGGCAGTACTCACATATTTTACATATTGCAAGCTAAGACAACTCCACTGCTATGTATTATATTCTCATAAGCTCTCTGGTCATTTTTGAAACTTTTCAAGTTTACACACGCACATATGAAGAAGTCCACAAAACTTACAGACAAAGAATGGAAACAAATATAGACTTTCCTGACAATGACTCGTTTGCAACTAATGAAATCGAGTCAATATTAAGATCAATGCATCCAAGAAAAACTCCTGGAGAAGACGGAATAAGCAGCGACGTACTCTTAACAGCGTTTCTCGAATTCTCCGAATTCATAACAACAGTTTACAACAAATGCCTAAAAAGAGGACGATTTCCTTCAATATGGAAACCCTCAAAAATTATACCTATAATCAAACCAGGAAAAGAAATATCCGACGAAATTAACAAATACAGACCAATCAGCCTCATAAATGTAGCTGGCAAGGTACTAGGAAAACTTCTAATGAACCGAATAATGCACTACGTCTACTCAAGAAACTTATTAAGCAGCAATCAATACACATTCGGGCCCTCAGTTCAGCACAGTAGACACAATTATGGAGGTGAAAGAGTTCGCAGAACACAGTCTACAGCAAAAAAATGACATACTACTGATCTCACTCGACATACAAGGAGCCTTCGATGCTGTATGATGGCCAGCCATAATCAATTAATAGATTTAAAATGCCCTAAAAACATACTCAACCTTGCAAAAAATTATTTTTCAGACAGAAGAGCAACTATGACACTAAAAACCACAACTATAACTGAAAAAAGTCAAATGAGGCCATCTGCAAGGTTCCTGCTGTGGGCCAGGTTTCTGGACCATCCAGTACGACTCGCTTTTAAGACTTCCTTTCACTGCTGAAACAAAAACCATTGCCTTCGCTGATGATGCAATGATAATGATTCGGGGACGCGATGGCTTACAGTTAGAAGTAACATCCAACGCAGAACTTTAAAATTGCAGAGTGGGCATGCGAGAAGAAAATGACCTTCAATAGCACCAATTCTAAAGTGCTCCACATCTCACGAAAAAAAATCAAAACAACCTGTAATAACAGTCTTCCTAAATGGAGAAGTTCTTGAGGTAGCCAGTGAGCTAAAATATCTAGGAGTAAAAAATTCACCTTCAATAAGCACATCTCATATGTTGCTGAAAAAAGCTTACAAATAGTAAACCTCCTAGCTAAGTCGGCAAGGATTAAGTGGGGATTAGGCCAACAAGCGCTAAAAATGATATATACGGTGCTATACTATCACTGATATCTTATGCTGCACTTGCCTGGAAACACTAAAATCAAAGATAAACTGACAAAAACTAAACAGAGTTCAACGTCTTATAGCCATATGCATAATTAAAGGGTATAGGACAATATCTTTTGAGGCAGCTTGCGTTATTGCAGCTCTAACACCGATCTGCCTGAAAATACAAGAATTATCTCTTATATATGAAGTCACGTCCGGAAGATATATCGAAAGTTACAACATCGATCCAAATAGCTATGAATGTCTGCTTCATTACGGTAAGTGGCCTCACCCAGCAAAGAAAACAAATATTAAGGAGAAGGAAAGCTCTGAAAGTGACGAATTCCAAATATACACTGACAGAAGCAAAACCGAAAGGAACGTCGGTTGTTTCTTCACTTTATTTATTTATTCATATGGAGTTTGCTCTCTTTTTCTCCCCCATTCCTATTGGGGTGAGTTGAGCCCCCTCATGGGGGTTAAGTATTTATGATGTAGATCTGTGTGTGTTCACGGGGCCAGTTTGCCTGCTTGCGAGATGAAAAATGTCAGATAAACTGGCGGAAAAACTCTACTGCCCAAATTCTTCACGTCTTCAATGGAAATCGAACCTGGGACACTCCTTCCCCAGTCATGGTTGTGAAGTGCACAACCACTAGGCTAACCGCGCGGCCTGTTCCTTCACTGCATGCAGTAGACCGTCCATTATACAAGAACACCGCTCTAGACTGCATCCTCTCTGTTCCAACAACCAAGCAGAACAATTGCTATAGTTCAGTCACTTAAATATCTCCAGGAATTAGAACTCAACACCTCTCAACAAAAGACAGCAACAATTTACGGTGATAGCAGAAGCACTATAGACGGCATAAAAAACCAGAACAACCATATTGCATTAATAGAACAGACAAGAAATCTGGTTCGAAATCTCACTCTAGAGGGATGGGAAATCAAGTTCTGCTGGATGAAAGCGCATACCAAAATAGCAGGAAACGAGAGAGCGGATCAGTTGGCTAAAGAAGCAGCTAGAAACGAACGGCTAGAAACAAGTTATCAGAAATTCTCGAAATCTGCTATAAAAACACTTGCAGAAGAGCCTAGACATGTGGGACGAAGAATAGAAAACATCAAAAAACGGATCAACGGCAAAAGAATTCTTTCCTAGCATCGGAAGCAGACTCCGGCTGAAAAAACATGCCATTTCTCCAGGTTTAACCACACTACTAATGGGACACGGAAAGCTAAGACACTATCTACATACTATCTACACAGATTCCATATCCTGGAATCACCATTAAGCATCTGCAGTCCACACCTTCAATAGACTGTTGACCGTGTCCCGTTAGTAGCGTGGTTAAACCTGGAGAAATGGCATGCTTTTTCAGCCGGAGTCTGCTTCCGATGCTAGGAAAGAATTCTTTTGCTGTTGATCCGTTTTTTGATGTTTTCCATTCTTCTTCCCACATGTCTAGGCTCTTCTGCAAGTGTTTTTATAGCAGATTTCGAGAATTTCTGATAACTTGTTTCTAGCCGTTCGTTTCTAGCTGCTTCTTTAGCCAACTGATCCGCTCTCTCAACTATTGGACTCCATCCATACCCCTAATACAACACATCATCACTTCCAGAGACAAGTGGCCAGTGTCAAAACAGCAACATATCGAAAAGTATAACATAGAATTAATTAAATTTGCTAATAAAATCAACTTACAATCCTTGTGATCTAACATAAATACTGATATTATGTGAATTATACTGTATAGTGTTATTATATGTATATATAAAAATATAAATGTAAATATGAAAATTGATACAAAAATATAAATATAAATGTTAATCAGTACTTGTAAGCTACATGTAATATAAGCATTGTAATGCAATGGAGCATGTAGGAATAAATTATAGAGAGAGCCAATAGTAACCCTACCTCCTGGTAGGGTTACTATTGGCTCTCTCTAAGGATGGCTCTTTTTATTTTTGCATTTTAATGTAGTTACATAGTTAGGTGAAGTATTAGATACAAATATTTTTCAATCTTTTTCATTTTGTAATTTGGCTGAAACATGCTGAATTAAATTTAAAACATTCTGAATTAAATTTTATAAGCAAATGTTTTGAATAAAAATATACACATATTAAGATTTTTTTATCGTTTTCAATGAGTATATTTTTTTGTCCCACAATATTTGTTTATAAAGTTTAATTTAGCTTGCTTCAGCTGAATATTTGGTGCTTCAGCCAAATTTCAAACTTAATATTTGAAATATTCCATGAAATACTCCAATATTAATAATATTCCATATTTGATTATATATGGAAGTGCTGAGTAATATACATATTATTCAGCAATTTCATAATAATTGTGGCTAGTGCTGAACAGAACTCCAACAGATATTTAGATTTATTATTAGCTTTACTTTTTTTCTCCAAATTTTTCCAAAACGTTTTTGTATGTTTGGTATTCATTTCCTATTCTACAAATCGCTAGCAAAATCAGGTTTTCCTTCCTTTTTTTATATCAGCTGCTTTCTCTGATGACGTGAAAAACTGCATTCTTCTCTGGTAGCATCTGCTGTAGGATTATATGCACAAATACATCTTAATGTTCACTTCCCCATTTTGATGTTTGCCCAGTCACTACTTGAAATTGCTTGCTGTTCAAGAAGATTATCTTCATGTTTATTGTTGAATATTGTATCCTACTTCCCTTTGGTTACTATTGCTTGAATCTCTCCTACATAGTGTGTGAGCCTGTTAAGTGATGAGATTGATTTTTATCAGGACAGCCCTTTGAATAAAAGTAACAAATGTGTTTATAGTTTTGACTGATAGAGTGTGTTGTAATCGCAGGTGTAACTTTCGAGTTGTGGGACGCAGCAGTTTTCGCGTTACAACTGTTGAAGTAAGAGTGCATGAGTGGAATGTGTCAGAAGTTGCATCATGGAGCAGTGAGCTATGATAAAATTTAACTGTAAATTAGGAAAAACTGCTACAGAAGTGTACCAAGACCTAAAAATGTTTATGATGAGTATACTGGCTTTCAACGTTTAAAGAGGGGGAGGAAGTCCTTGAAGGATGAACTATGCTGTGCATAGTCAGTTTCTGCACAGGCAAATGAAAATGTGCTGAAAGCTAGGAAAATTGTTGCCCATGACAGGTTAATAACCACTAGGCTACTCGTTGTACTGCTTTATGTTGGTAAGGAAACAGCCAGATTAATCTTAGAAAGAGATTTAAACAATAAATTACACGATAACCACAGTACAGTCATACCCCGACTTACGTGAATCCGGAGTTATGCGGTTTCTTATGTACATATTTCCGTCCCGCTTCACGCCTCACCACTAGTCGTATCTTTCAGTCGCCGGCTGCATTCAGCAGTGTCGCAGATACTGTGAATAAGCACTGACGTGTGTCGTGCAGTCTCCGTTCACACATGATTTTTATAGTCTACAAACCTCACGATTGTTTAATGTTATGTTCTTGATAAAAATTTTAGGACATAAAAAATAATAATGTCATCCAAAAGAAACAAGTCCGATTCTTCTACAGCTAGCAAGAAAAGAAAAACATTGACTTTGGAAACAAAACTCAACATTAATAATGATTTTGAAGGCGGAATGAAAATTTGTGAGCTAACAAAGAAGTTCGATCTACAGGAATCCACAGTAAGAACAATCATAAAAGAAAGGTTTACAGATTTTGGAGGACATAGATTCTAACGAGGAACGAATTGTAGCCACAAGGCAAGGAATAAAAAAATCATTAGCTTGCTATGAAGAAATTTTGCGTGACAAGAAAAAGACATTATGCCATCAGATGAATCTATTAGATTTTATGAAACCATCGACATCGAAATAACTTTCTTTTTTTATGTACGAAAAACTACAATTATGATTATATTTCTTAAAAAATATAGGTGTTTTTGTAAACCTTTGGTCCCAGTTGTATGTTTGTATATATAAATTACATGCAAAATTATACCCCAAGTTACGCGAATTCGACTTGCGCGCTTTTTGTTGGCCCCACCTACCACGTAACTTCGGGGTTTTACTGTACTTAACTTTAATGAAATGAAAGTACAATAGTACCTTGGTTTGCGAGCATAATTCATTCTGGAAACATGCTTGTAATCCAAAGCACTCGTATATCAAAGCAAATTTCCCCATAAGAAATAATGGAAACTCAGATGATTCGTTCCAAAACTCAAAAATATTCATATAAAAATGATTAATACAAAATACATATACCTTCGTATACCTTATAAAGGGTGTCCCAAAATTCACGCAAGATTTAAATTTAGCGCCATTTGTGCGGTAAAGTGTTGCCAACTTCTTCCGTCTTCACGAGAATGGCTACTTACCTTCAGCTGAAAAAACTCCATAAAGATTCCTCACTTTCTATACCCGGTTCTTTACAACCAAACACAAAATATCGTGTAGAATTCTCGACCATATTACTGCAATGCGCTTATACAGGGTGTCCCAAAATTCACGCAAGATTTACATTTAGCGCCATTTGTGCGGTAAAGTGTTGCCAACGAGAAAAAAAAGACAGCATGACAGCTGACAGTTCAGGGTTATTAAAAATGGAGCGCTACACGAAAGAACAACGCATTTTCATTGTTGAGCAATATTTTAAAAATAATGAAGGTTTGGCAGCTACAGTTCGCAATTTTCATACAAAATATAGTCGGAATAGTGATTTAACTTCATCAACTGTGAAAAGATTAATTAAAAAATTCAAAGAAACTGGATCAATTAGTGATGTTATACACTCTGGCCATCCTTCAACAAGTCGTTCAACAGAAAACATTGAAGCAGTTCGTGAGAGTGTTGCTGAGAGTACAGGATCATCAATTCGGCACCGTGGATTAGAAAGTAGTATACTAGTATATATAAAACATTAAATTTTCTCTGCAGCACAGTACTCTTCTTTTAGTTTTTGCTTTTATCAAAAGAAATAGTGGAATGGGGGTCTAAATCATCACCTAGCAAGAAGGGAAGAAAATGGGTGGCATTAAACATTCAGCAGAATATCAATATCATAAAAAAAAATCAAAGGGATAGGTGTCAAAGGGATACAAAAACTCTGGGATCTAGGCAAAGTGCCCAGATTTCAATATTCGATACTGTAGTAGATATTTTAGTAAAATCTCTCTCCTGCACAGAATAGTATAAGTACTCTTATTTTATGCACTTCAATTTTGTTAATTTTTTGTACCAGCAAAAAAAGGGTTCTTCTACTGCTTTATTTAAGTTGCTAAATTCCGTCTCCTTTTCCAGATAGATCTGGCATCCTTAAGACAGATGAAATTTTCCAATCAGCATTTCCTTTCCTCGAACATTTCTATAGAACATCAATTCAATATTTTCTTTTATTTACCAATACAGGAGGTCCTCAACCTACGTCGTCCTCGACATGCGTCGTTTCAACTTTACGGCGGTAATCCCATAAATAATTTTAAAAATAAATTTCGACGCATTTTGAGAAGCTCTCTACAGCGTATTCTCACGAAAGATTTGCATCTTTATGCTTACAAAGTTCAGTTGACTCAAGAACTGAAGCCTACTGACCACACACAGCAAAGAGAGTTTGTTGAATGGATTATGGAACAACAACAAGTGGATGCTTATTTTTCGAACGAAATCATCTTCAGCGATGAGGCTCATTTTCATCTTGATGGCTTCGTTAATCGACAAAATTGTTGCATTTGGGGTTCAGAAAATCCACGAATGATTGTTGAGAAACAAATACATCCACGTGTCACTGTTTGGTGCGGATTTTGGACTGGAGGCATCATCGGTCCATTCTTTTTCGAAAATGTGGCTGGTAAGGCAATAACAGTTAATGGTGCTCGCTATCGCGACATGGTAATCCAGTTTTTTGTGCCTGAATTGCAAGATATGTATGTGGATGACATGTGGTTTCAACAAGACGGTATCATATGCCATACAGCTCGAGAAACAATTCAATTACTGCATGAGTCATTTCCTGGTCGTGTAATTTCCTGTTTTGGTGATCAGAATTGGCCGCCCAGATCATGTGACTTAACGCCGTTGACTTTTTTCTTTGGGGTTTTTTGAAGTCTAAGGTTTATGCCAACAAGCCCACAACCACCCACACCTTGAAGGAGGAAATTGAGCGCTGTATCAACGAAATCCAGCCACATTTATGCAAAACGGTCGTGGAAAATTTCGACAAAAGAGTGCGTATGTGCCAGCAAAGCCGAGGAGGCCATTTACTTGATATGCTATTCCATGCATAACCCTATACTGTATACTTTTTGAATCAATAAGAAATTACAATTTTTAATTAAAAACCTGTTTTCTATCAAAATTACTTCTTGCATGAATTTTGGGACACCCTGTATATGTATACCTTTTTATATTTTTATTATTTAAATGTAACATACATAAAGTAATCAAATTTATTAATTATATTACAATTACATATTACAGTAATTGTATTGGGTAGGACGACTGTCATTGTCACTAACGGAATTACTGCTATCTGTTGATTCTTTTTGTGCGACTTTAACAAGGAACCTATCCAATGACACTTGCTTTTACTTCCTTTTGAGGATTTCATGGAAATATGACATTGCATTGTCGTTAAACAGATTCATTGCTCGCACTGCCACAGCCTTACTTGGGTGGTTCTTTTCTACAAAATTTTGCACTGTTTCCCACATTTTACACACCTCCCTAATCTCATTTGAAGAGAGGAATGTCTCTGTCTCTTTCTCCTCAGACGAGATCTCCTCCATAACCTCTTGCTGTTGCTCGGGATGCAAATCCATCAGTTCGTTGGTGGTAAACTACTGGCCATGTTCCTCCACCAGCTCTTGAAAGTCGTCCTCATTCACCTCCAGTCCCATGGTCTTCCCCAAGGACACAATTTCATCGACAACTGGCAGCTCCTGTTCATGAGCAAACCCCTCGACAAAATCAGACCACAGTTTTCTCCAAGCAGAAATAAGGGTTCTCTTGGTGACCCCATCCCAGGCTTTATTGATGATCTTGATGCAGTTTACGATGTGGAAATGATTTTTCCAAAATTCTGGGAGGGTAAGGTTAGTTCCTTCGCTCACCTCGAAGCATCGCTGAAATAGTGCCTCGTGTAAAGCTTTTTAAAGTTCGAAATGACCTGCTGATCTATGGGCTGGAGTAATGTTGGGAGGAAGGAACTTGACTCTAATGAACTCGAATTCTTCCAGTAAGATGTCCTTCTCATCCTTTAGGCCTGGAGGATGAGAAGGAGCATTATCCATAACCAGCAAGACTTTCAGTGGCAATTTTTTTTCTAAAAGGTATTTCTTCACTGCAGGACCGAAGACCTCGTTAATCCATTCAACGAACAAGATATGAGTGACCCAAGCCTTGCTGTTGGACCTCCACATAACATTTAACTGGCTCTTCTGCACCTTGCATTTCTTGAAGGCTCGTGGATTCTCAGAATGATACACAAGCAGGGGCTTGACTTTGAAATCACCGCTTGCATTAGCTTACAGCAAGAGGGTGAGAGACAGTCTTTCATGGGCTTGTGACCGAGCATTGCATTCTCTTCTGCTGTAATGTAGGACCTCTTTGGCATCTTTTTCCAAAAAAGCCCTGTCTCATCGCAATTAAAAACTTGCTGCGGCAGGTAACACTCGTAAACCATGAGCTTCTGGAACTTGGCAATGAATGCCTTTGCGTCCGAACTCGTAGCCTCTCTGTGCCTCACAACACTGGATGCCACTTCTCCTCTTAAAGTTATCAAAACATCCCCTTCTCGCTTTGAAGCCTTCTTCATTTTCTGTAGACGTACCTGGCAGTTTACTTACGAGGTCAGCGTACATGGCCTTTGCCTTCTCACAGATCAAGTTCTTGGTCACAGTATCACCTGCTAGTTGCTTCTCGTTTATCCACACAAAAGCAACTTTTCTACATCTTCCAGAATATGTGGCCGTTGCTTTGATACTTTCGTGACTCCTTTTGCTATATCTAGACCCCTTAGTTCTTCTTTCATCTTTAATACTCTGCAAATCGTTGACGTAGACTTCTTATAAAATCTTGTTCATGCTTCCCGATGATTTCCTTCTTAATTTCCACTATAATCATCTCCTCCTTCTTACCACCTTCCTTTTCAACCCTTCATTGGGTCTTTTGTCGTAGTACAGTTAATAAAGAACAGTCACTACATTTGGACACAAAATAAAAAAATGCATTACGCACACAACACTAGCACAAATGAGGTATGCCGACTGAGACTGAGCATGTGAGACGATTACCCACAATCCTGAGCGGCTTGTAATCACGTGACGCTTGGCAGACAAAGCGTATAGGTAATACTTGTATTGCAAGACCTTGCTTGTTTATCAAGTTAAAATTTATTAAATATTTTTGCTCATCTTGCAAAACACTCGCAGACCAAGTTACTCGCAATCCAAGGTACTACTGTACATATATTTTGTACTGAAAATAACAGTACATCATCAGTGCCTAGAAACAAGCAGATCAAAGAAACAGGAATACAAGGTACACACGGCAGTTGGTGGTTTACCAATTAAAAACTGTTGTGCTTGCTAGAAATTAATATTAATAAATAATATTATTAAAAACTATTTTTGATAGTTACATAAAAAAAGAGGAAGATTTGTTTGAGGTTTGTGCAACACATGTTGACATACAAACAGTTAGAGAATCAGGTTGAATGTTTCATCCATGCAGTTGATTAGATTCATGATGCATTGCAAAAAATTGTCACCGGTGATGAAAGTTCTCGTTTTCAGTTTGATCTAGAAACAAAATACCAGAGCATGGAATGGCATAGAGTGTCTTCTCCCTGGCATTATGAAACTTTTGGAAACAACTACCATGTTAGAGTGAAACTTTAGTTTAATATAAACCAAAATAGACACTCGATGTTTCTGACAGTTTTATTTTGATATATATTAAACTAAAGTTTTACTCTAACACGGTAGTTGTTTCCATAAGTTTCATAATGTATTCTGATCACTGTGTAAGCATGAAGGAAAGGTCTTCTCCCTGACAGAAGAAAGTTACGTTGCAAAAACATATCAAGACAATGATTATTGTTTTTTTCACCGCTGCTGGAATTATCCATTGCAAATTTGTTCCTGAGGGCACCACAGTGAATGGTCAGTATTATTTGGGAGTAATGCAATGTCTATACACCAGCATGAGATGTGTCAGGAAAGAAATGTTCCTTTCCCCAACAACAATTGATTTCTGTTGTACAACAATGTACCAGTGTGCTGTGCGCTGCCTGTAAAGCAGTTTCTGGCTTCGAAGTTGATCCGTGTGATCAAATATCACCAGATTTGGCTCCCACCGACTTTTTCCTCTTCCCAAAGATGAAGTGCCTTGAAAGGGAAGTGTTTCAGCGACATTGAGGACATCCAACACAGTATGATCCAGGGACTGAAGGAGGTTCCCATTCAGGACTTCTGCTGTGCCTTCGACCACCTGTACAACAGATGTAAATGTTGTGTGGAGTTGGAGGCAGATTATTTTGAATCTATGTAACTGACAGTTTCAAATATAGTTCTTTGTTTTGATATAATTGCCTCAATATTTAATGGCACACTGTGTAACGTGTAGTTATTATTTGAAGGATCTCACTTGTTTTTGCCTTAGCTTCGGTAACATTTCCGAATCATCAACAGTTATATTGGCATGTACTTCTCTTTTTCTACCAGTTCTGCTTCTTATCTATGGATACTTCTTACATTGGCGGCATATCTTGAATTCTGCTGAGTTTGAACTTGTTACTGTTCACCCTACTTCGCTGACAAAATCAGTTGTGGATTGTTTAATCAGGTGCGTTCCTATGTGGCATGATATTTCATTGTGTTGAAACATTATTTTTTTTGGTTTAAGTTAATACAGTATGTTGTTTTGCTAGTAAAATCCCAAATTGTCAGCCCATTCTGCATCCAGGTGGATATATTACAGGAGATATATACATATTATATTCAGTTGAGAGCTCTACAATGAGAGCCCTACTGCATTCAGTTTGGACCAGAGCTGTCATAGTACCCATATACAAAAAGGGAAATAAAACTGAATGAGAATTACACAGGTATTTCCCTACTGAGTGTTCCTGGTAAGATTTATGCAAGTGTACTTGAGAAATTGTTGAGATGGATTTTGGAAGATAAGCTTGGTGAAGAACAAGCTGGATTCAGGCCAAATAGAGGCTGTCAGGATCAGATTTTCACTTTATCACAAATAGTTGAGAAATTGTGGGAATATAAGAAAGATCTGTATTTAAGTTTTGTCATCATCATCAAATTTGTGGCATGTACCCTCAAGGGATATACAGGATATTATAGTACTACATGAAAAATTTAGATTAGTTTCCTCCAAATCAATCTGTTACCTGTCAGGACTCCAATCAGATCTTATGTTTCTAGTTTCTAAGGCACTTTTTACTGTATCAATCCACCTATATCTTGGTCTTCCTCTGGGTTCCTTGTGGCATGATATTTCATCATGTAGCATCATTTTCTTTTGGTTTAAGTTAATACAGTATATTGTTTTGCTAGTAAAATCCCAAATTGCCAGCCCATCCTTATTCATTCTGCACCCAGATGGACACCTACTAGTAGTGTGCAAATCACAAGATGGTGAGGATCGACATTAAGTGAGGACCCTGGTTGGTTTTCCATATTCCTTGAAAATGCTATATGGAGAACTGCTCATTCTTATATTCTTTTTTAAATCTCATAAAAACACATGCATTGGCTACTTGTAATTTTAATATCAAACTCACAAAAACATTTTTTCTTTCTTTCTTTTCTTTGGTAAATCTTCTAGTCTTATGTTTCCTATTTTCTAATGACTATAATCTTCAGGTCTTCATATGTAATGCATGTTTGTTTTTCCAAACATGAAAGAACAAACTGTCTTCTTCCCCTTCTCACTACTGATGTAATATAAGTTGAACATCCTACTTCCTATGTGACTATCCTAAAAAAAAAAATAAATAAAAAATGCTAAAATGTACTGTTTGAAAATTGCATTAACAAATAGTTTTATATGTGCTTTTGTTGACCGTTTAGGTCACAAAGAATGTTTTTACAACGGTACATTTATTTATGCTGCATTCGAATAATTAACAGTGAGATTAATCAAATTATACTTTCTTTAATTAGATTACCTCTAATATTGGAATACCATTTTTTTTTTGTTTGTTTGTTCCAGTATTAATATTCTTGTGATTGCTAAATCACAAGAATTTAGTGATGGCATGGTGAACTACAAAAGAATAATATAATAGTATAGAAGTATGTTACAACATTCAGGCTTTTACAAAATATGGTGTTTCTGCAGGAAGCTATACATAGGGCAGACAGAGACAGAATGAACAGGTGAGCATTTGAGTGAAGTTGAACAAAAAAAGAGAGAATATGAGTTAACAGCACGCATTTCAAGATCTTAATTCTTTGAACAGTAAAACAGCTGTTGTGCCTTTTTATACAGACATTAAATGAGAAAATTTTGCAAGTGAAGTCACCATCACTGAAAAAGGAATACATGAATTTCCAAATCTCTCTCTCTCTCTCTGTGGTATTTGAATCTGTTATCATTAGAACTTGGCCACACTCAATAATACATGTGTGAATGATTAGGAACAGTGAATAGCCCATGTATAGCTCAGACATGATGTGTATAATGAAACTGCTTGTTTTAAATTTGTATAGTTTTGTCATTATATGTGAACTGCCCTTATATGAAGCCTTTAAACCATCTAGTAACCTGAAAATGTGATGAATATATGGTGCATTCATTAATGTAATTATCTAAAAGTAAAATAAATATGCATTTAAATAACCTGAGCAGTTCAGTTGAGTGATGATGATGATTTATAGAAATTATATGTATTGGATATATCTGCATTTTCCCAATATTATTACTATTATGAACACGAGACCGCCATGGAGTCAAGACTCATCGTGAGAGGTACACATTGTGTAACATCTGCATTCACAACAGTCAGGCAGTGCATTCTAATTAACCATTCCCTGCAGAGCAATCCAATTAACCCGTTTCTTATGCCCTTGTTCATGCCCTCTGAATTAAGCTTCCAGGGATGTCTCCTTATTCTACCCCATTTTCCCATTCTGCAAAAAAATTCTTCCATATTAACCCAGTAACAACCCTTTCCCAACTTAGATATTTTAATCTCTTGTTATTTGCAAATCTTTGCAAATTGCATTTCCTTCATATTCCACATCACAAGACCAGTTATCACCTTAGTATTCTCTGGACACTTTCTAATATATCCTCGTTACCAAATCCAGGAGACCAAATCGGTGCATAATAATCCATATGAGGCCAGATCAAAACTTTATGAATGGAACCAGAATCTCTCTATTTCTGCACATTAAGTTCATCTGCATCATTGCTGTGAACTTCACAACTTGTGCAGTGTGACTTCTGAACTTCAGATCAATGTCCATCACCACCTCCAAGGTCTCTTGTCTCTTCAAAGTTCTCCAAAATTGTTCCACCAAGTGTATACTTTGTATCCCTCTCTTGCCTAACAAATTTCAGATGCTTACACTTTTTGCAACCTTGAACTGACTGTTCCATGCTGTTGGCCACTCATGCAATCTATTCAAGTCCTCCTTTTAAGGCCACAACGTATGCTTGATTCCTCATCACACTTTAGTTTTGCATTATCTGCAAACAGTTGTATATCACCAGTTAAACCCCTCCCAATGTCATTAATGTATGAATTAAATAACAGTGTTTCCAAAACAGACCCCTGCTGAACTTCACTAGTGGCTTTCCTCTTCCAGGATACTACATCCCCATACACAACTTGCTGATACCTGTCTGAGATCCAGTTGCTTATTCTTCTCACTAATGTCATACAATTCCATCTACTGTACTTTAGTTACCAATTTATGGTCTGGCAGTCTATCAAAAGCCTTTGCAAAATCTGATTATACCACTTTATATGCATTTCCCTCATCCAGTACATTTGTCACATTATTATACATAAGTAAGTTAGTAAAATGTGACCTCCCTTTAACAAATGTAAGCACAGAGAATACTGCTGTTATCAACCCACTTTTGTATCCTTCCTGTCACCAACTCCTCTACCTTAACTACAACTCCAGATATACAGATCAGCTTAGAAGCCTTAGCCTTATCACTACCTTTGTGAAGCAGAATAATTTTACCATCCTTCCACTCCTTTGGGACTTGTGCTGTTTCAAAGCTCATGTTAAACAGGTAGGCTAAGGCTGATGTTAACTCTCTGGAACATTCCCTTAAGACATGGGGTAATATGTCATCACGTTCTATTACCTTATTGACATATAGCTTACTTAACTCCTCATATACCTCTTGTTTGCTCATTAAGAGAATACTTACTCTCATTTCATTCTTTACACTTGAGCTTCTGATTTCACACTGAGGATGAAACACCTTGATGAACTACTCATTGAATACCTCAGCTATGTCTTTTGCAACAGTTATCAATCCACCACTTGAATACATTAACGTCATTTTACCATAGTCATTCTTCTTTCTGCTTGCCACATATATTCTTATTTCTGCTTGTACTACACTTTTGTTGTCCTTACCAAGTGAATCACGTTCTTGGCCTACTCTTTTTATACTTTTTGTGCAACTGATAATTACCATTATTCATCTTGTGCTGCTTCCAGTGTGTCGTCTTCTTCCAGATTTCATGCTTAATCCCCTCATTCATCCATTTGATGCCTACCTTCAGCCTTTTGACCTTAGTAATACATTTGCACATTGATGCTGTTAACTGTCTCTTTGTCAGTTCCCAAGAAGCATTTAATTCTTTTCCACTCAACTCCTCATTTCATGCTATAGCTCCAAGCAGTCTCCTATGCTTCTCATAATCACTGTCCTTGTAACTTCACATATATCATTTCCCCATAGAAGTATTCACTTGGCCAGTCACAACCTACATGATCACTTTAATCAGGGAAGTGCAAAACCCAAATCACAATTACATCATCTTCTCTTCAAGGATTAGGCATTTGCCTGTTCCAGCTTTACTGGTCTTCTCTTCGTGTAGCTGTTTTTTTTTTCCTTCCCCTTCCTTTTATAATATTTTATAATATAAATATAATATTTTCCCACCTTTTTTGGTAGCAATATCTTTCCATCCTAAATAGACTTTCCATTTCTCTCTATATTCCATGATCTTTTTGTTTACATTGTCAATATATAGCTCTCTTCTGATGTCGTTTTTCATATTGTCTAATTTTGTGCATTCTTTTAATTTCTCTTAAAAATCTAATTTCTGCAGCTTGTATTTTACTTTAATCTTTCTTTTTAACATTCCATGTTTCTGAACAATATAATAGAGTGGAGCGGCCATTACTTTATATATATCATCATCATCATCATCAAATTCCTGCCATGTACCCTCAAGGGGTGTACAGGATATGACAGTACTACATGAAAAAATTACATCATTACTAACTTCCTATCTACAATTTTCCTCCAAATCAGTCTGTTACTTGTCAAGACTCCAACATTATCAGATCTTATATTTCTATCGTCTAAGGCACTTTGTACCGTATCAATCCACCTATATCTTGGTCTTCCTCTGGGTCGTTTTCCTGCCAACCTGGCAGAGAACACTTGTTATATATATATATTTATTTATTTATTCAGTGTCCTTTTAATTGTTTCACAGATTTTCTGGAATTTCTTTATTTTTTCATCTATATTTTTATCTTTTAGATATGTTATTATGCATTCTAAATAATTAAACTGCTGTCACCTGTTCTGTTATTTTATTTTCTCTGACTATTTTTGATCCAACATGATCTCAATCTTTAAAATGTCATAACTTTTGTTTTATTTTGTGGAATTTTTAAATTATATTGTTGGCTCATTTTGTTTAATTCATAAACTGCTTTTTGAAGGTCATCTTCATTGTCTTGTAATGTAATCTGATTATCTGCATACAGCATTGTGTTGATAAGTTCTTCTGGTTAACTGGATACCCTGTTTTATTGTTGTTTTCCATATTTTAATAATTTGATCAGTATACTGTATATATTGAGTAGAGTTGGAGATAAGCTGCATCCCTCTCTAACACATTGATTAATTTCAATCCCTTCTGTTAATTTATTACCTTACTGTAACTATTTTTGTATCTTTATATCAACTTTGTATAGCTTGTACTAATGGATATGTAAAATGTTTTTTCATTATATTCCATAATTTTTCTCTGTATTTTATCAGAAGCTTTCTCATAATCTATAAAGTTCAGATGAATCTCTAAATTAAATTCTCGTCTTTTTTTCAGTTATTTGTTTCAGCACATAAATATTGTGTATGTGCAATCTATCATGTCTAAAACCATTTTGTTCTTCTGAGAGTAAATTGTTTGCAATATTTTACAGTCTTTTATTCAGGATTTTACTAAATTTTGTAACTTGTATTTAATAAACTTATTCTTTCACAATCATCTCTGTCTCCTTTCTTAAATATACATATTATAACCTTACCTTTTTGAAAAATAAGATGGAACCCCACATTTCCTCCAACAGTTATTTATTAATTTTATGAATCTGTAATGTAAATATTCTCTGTCATATTTCCAAAGCTCTGTATTTATGCAATCTATATTGTCATAATTAAATTCATCGATAATAACGACTTTGCTCTCATTCACTAACCTTGATCTAAATTCGATCAGTGAAACAATATCATCTTTCTTATTTCTGATGTTCCTGGCATTTGTAAATAAACACACAATTCACGTTTAGGTCTGTAACCAGTGCTGCCCATGCTACCTATTGGTTGCAATTTCCCCCACTGCTTTTTATTTTATTATTATTATTATTATTTTTTTTTTTTATGTGGCTCCTTCCCTTGAAAGGTTTATTTGTAAACCTATGTACATTCATACCATGGGCTAAGGATATTTTTTCTATTTTTTACTGATTTTATTTATATTTTTTGTATATATTTATTTTTTACGTAGTCTGGAAAGCCTTCTCTAGAGGCTAAACATTGTAGTTTTTCTAGTTAGTTCATACCTCCAATAGTCAGGGTAGTGGTCTCACACTGGGCGATGAAATTGATCTCCCACCTAAAGTCAGTTGCAAACATTCATGCCCACAGAAGTATTTGAACCCACAACCTATTGGTTGGAGAGCAGATATGCTGACCAACCAGTCAACTTACCCCATATATCTCCTCAGTCTCAATTAATCCACCCCTCCCCACATCCTGATCCATTCCTATTTCTATACTGATCATCCCATATATGCATTCACTTCTACTTACAACATCCATTCTCCTTATGCCATGTCCCACTTCCCCGTTTCTCTCCTTTTACCAAGTACTTCAATCTGATGTGTTCCACTCTCCTGATCTTTCACTTCACCTGTTACTTCCTCTGATATCATGCTTCCATCTCACACACACACACTACACTCCCCTCTAGTGATAGCTTCTTTTTTGTAGAAATCCATTTTTTTCTTCAAATACAAACGAACACATCTACAAACTGCAATCTTTTCTCTTCATGCAGTTCTGCTAGGATACCATTAATGATGCTCACTTTCAATCTCAACTGATTGTGATAGTTAAGAACAGAGATCTGCAAGTCGTTGAACTGTGTCATACAGACCACAGACAAGTGTATGCAAAAGAGCATGCAGGTAATTTAGTGTGACTGTACAGGTAATTTATTATGTCTGATACTCCTAGCATTTGTTAGGAGTATCAGAAACAAAGGAGTAGAGTTTGTTGCCTTAGTTAATATATTGGGACCTCCTATGTAGGCATCAGTGAGACTTGGCTATCAGAAGTAGATGTACTAACAGGTATCGAGTGCAAAGAGTACAGCATTTTTAGGAAGGATAAACCGGATAGGAGAGGGACATTTTGCTGATGATATGAAAAGTCTTGAATCTAGTTAGAGTTGAAATTTATGACTGTAATACTGTAACAATTTTTCATGTGGCAGTGAGTTTGAAGCCGCCTGGTGTGAGGTGGAGTCTAACAAGATTAAATACAGAGTGGAATGTTGATGAATTCCATTCATAAAAGGTTACATGCTGAACTACAAAGCAGGAAATTATGACTACCTGAAGGATATGTCATGGTATCAGTTATTTGATGGGAAAGATATTGACAGTGTGTGGGAAGTGTTTAAAAAATATTTAAATGATGCGGTATCAGAATGTGTTCCTAGAGTTCTAAGAATAAATACAGTAGGAGTGAAATGGATGTATTGTAATCTAATTAGGCAAGAGACTCATACGAAAATGGTGATGTGGAAGGAATATCACGTGCATAATGATGACAGTTATGATAATTATAAGCAGCAGGCCAGAAGAGTCACAAGTGTTGTATAGAAAGCTAAGTCAGAGTATGAAAAGAAACTGGCTCTGCAAGTTTAAAACAATCCAGAAGAATTCTGTTGTTATGCTGCAAGTAAAAGAAAGAATGAATTTGAAAGAATAACTCTACTGAATGCAGAGTATGCAGGTGATTGATGCAGAAGTGATTGTTGAACTAATGAGCAGCCATTTTGCTAAAAGCTATCAGCCTGGTATATGCTACATTGAACCCACTGCTCTCTTCTCCGTATGAGGAAACTCATATGGAGAAGAGGTAGTGATGTGGATGGGGAGTAAGCACTAGAGCTGTTGCATAAACTGAATAAGAATTCTGCAGTGGGAACTGATGGGATATTAGCACGAACGCTAAAAGAGTGTTAAGCTGAACTGGCCATTTCCTTGACCAGACTATATAATTTGAGTCTCAGAACAGGGAAGATTCCATAGGAGTTGAAAGAATGTATAGTAATCTCATTGCACTAGGGTGATGCAAAGACCGATGTATCCAGCTATCGACCAATGAGTATCTCAGGAGTGGTAATGAAGATTTTGGAAAAGTTTGTTAGGGCTTGCATTCAGAAATGGGCTTAGAGAATCTCTACTTTGCAATGAATAGCAAGGGTTTATTAAGGGAAGGTCATGTTTTAGCAACTTTCTTACATTCTATAATAATGTTACCACTGAGTTAGACAAGAAGTATGGATACTTTTGGATTTTGCTAAGGCTTTTGACAGTATACAGCATGGAATACTGTTGCTTTAATTGGAGAATATGGGATTGGATTATAAACTATTGGCATGGATAAGAGGATGGCTGACTGACAGATATTAAAAAGTGGTATATTGTGTGTAAAAATTGTTTTACGCACAATTTTTAACACAGTGTTCACACTTTTAGATAAGTTAATGTTCAGTGTTGAGGTACTTGGTTTAGGTAATCCTGCTTTGAAAAAACTCTGAAGTTTTTTTGAACTTTTGAATTCTGCTGTCTTTTTAAAATTAACTCCCTAAAATTCTGAAAATGTGTGTGTGTGTGTAATAAAACTCTGCAGAAAGTCACTCAACGCGACAAAAGAACCAATTACAGTGTAATTGTTGTGATCACGTCCTAATCATTCGCCGAACATGTTTTATGAGCAGTGACTCATTTATGTCGGCTAAATTACTGCATTGTTTTTCCAACATATGAGGGCCTATCGCCACAATTTGTTAAAAAATAATAGGAAATTAACAACAAAATAACCTGTTAATTTAATTATAATTATAAGCAAATCTTGGTTAAAAGCATTTTAAAATTAACAGGGTGTTAATTTTCTCATGTGACATACGGACCGGAAATTTCGTCCGTTAAATCCGAAGTCTGTTAAATCGAGGGGTTACTGTACTTGCAGAGTGATTTGAATAGGCTGAAATTGTGGGTATGTGAAAATGGCTGTCATTTCAATGTTAATAAATGTTGGTGTGATTAGTTAGATATCCAATGTCGTATTATATTGGCAGGATTATGCTTGAAGAAACTGATGAGGCTAGAAATCTTTGAGTTTTAGTGCACAGGAAGTTGAAGTTCAAGGGTCATATACAAAAATTGTAAATACAACTCAGAATAATGGCAATATTGAAATGATCCTTGGATATGTAAAGATAAGGATGTCATATTGCCTCTTTAAAAGGTCTTGATAAGACCTCACTTGCACTATTGCACACAGGGTTGGTCTCCTGATTTGCACAATGATTCTGATACACTGGAGAGAGAGAGAGAGAGAGAGAGTGTAAAAATGATATCACGATTGTGGAATATAGATTATGAAGACAGATTGAGAATTTGTAGGCTGCAGACACTAGCAAACAGGAGAAAGAGAGGTGATATGATTAAGACTTACAAACTTCTGAAAGGGTTATACAGAATTTCAGTAGATGGAATTTTTCATTTTGTTGAGGGTGGGGAAAGGACGTGAGGGCATCCATGGTAGTTGGGAATGAATGCTGTCAAGAAGGGAGTTAGGACTATATTTTTCTCTCATAGATTAATGTGTGATTGAAATGGATTGCAATGTGTGTGTGTGTGTGCAACTAGCACGAATGAATTCAAGAACAGATATAACAGCTGGTTCAAATAGTGTGGCCTCCCTCGATGAGTTCCTCTCTCCCTGGTGGTTTCTCTTAATAATGATTCCTCGGCATCCCACTGACAACATTTCCAATTATACTGTTATCTTTCACACTTCTCAATAATCTCCTGACATCCATCCTTACATTTTCCTTATGTCCAACAAAATCATTTATTTCCACAACCACTACTAACTCTTGCTTGTTTCCTCCACATGCCCAAAGCATGAATTAACTTGTTTTCTACCTCCTGGCTATGGATTTGCTCATTAAAAAAACCTTGGATATCCATACATATCCATTCAGTTGATTGGAGTAGAGCTGTCATAGTACCCATATACGAAAAGGGAAAAAATAAAACTGAATGAGAATTACAGAGGTATTTCCCTACTGAGTGTTCCTGGTAAGATTTATGCAAGTATACTTGAAAAACTATTGAGAAGGATTTTGGTAGACAAGCTTGGTGAAGAACAAGCTGAATTCAGGCCAAATAGAGGCTGTCAGGATCAGATTTTCACTTTATGACAAATAGTTGAGAAATTGTGGGAACATAAGAAAGATCAGTATTTAAGTTTTGTCATCATCATCATCAAATTCCTGATATGTACTCTCAAGGGGTGTACAGGATGTTATAGTATACATGAAAAATTTACATCATTACTAACTTCCTATCTACAATTTTCCTCCAAATCAATCTATTACCTGTCAGGATGTGAACATTATCAGATCTTGTATTTCTAGCTACTAAGGCACTTTTCACCGTATCAATCCACCTATATCTTGATCCTCTGGGTCTTTTCCGGGCAGAGAACACTTGTTTTGCTAATCTTTCCTCTCCCATTCTGTTTCAGTGACCACACCACCAGAGATTAGCTCTGCTAACACATTCCTGGATGCTAACAATGTCAAGTTCTTTCCTAATATCCTCATTTTTAATATGATATTGCCATTGATGCCCTCTGTTCACACCCCTAATCTTTCTTAGGACTCTCATATCTGCGGTCTCTAGTCTTTGGTCAAGTGTTTTACTTCTGAACCAGCTCTCAGATCCATAAGTTAAAATTGTTTTGAACACTGTCTCGTAATACAGCTAATTTAGTGTTTTGGCTAATTTCTCTCTTATTCCATATAAATTTATTCAGTTCACTTCCTACCATACCAGTTTTGTTAATTCTGTTGTCTATTTCCATATTTATAATACCATCTTGGGGTGTTTAAGGGGCAAAGCTGTAAAACTGAGAGGATACTTCCACATAGCCTTTAAAGGAATGTGGAGAACCGACCAGGGCTTCTGCCCTAATGTCCAATCCTCACCTTCTTGTGGTGCACCCTATTGGGTATCTACCTGGATGCTGAACGAACGAGGATGGGCTGACAATTTGGGATTTAGCCGACCAAATTGTATTCTTATTGGCTTAAACCAATATACAAAATGATGGTACAACATGACAAAATTTCATGCCGGCTTGGGCATCGCCCGGTTAAACAAGGCCCCCATTGTTTTTGTCAGTGAACCAGGGCGAACAGTGGAAAGTCAGCTACTGGAACAAATCTGAAAGCACAACCCAACTCAACATCACCAGAGTTAAAGATCGGTACTATCAACTTAAAGAAGCCTGAATGGCAAAGAAATGGAGCTAGCTGAGGAATTCAATAAGTACCAGGTCGACATAATAGGGGTGACTGAAACAAAAAAGACAAAAAGGTGAGATCTTTCCGAGCAATAAATATAAAATGTTATATTCAGGCAATGACAATCAAGGAAAAGAAGGAGTAGCCATAGTATTCAACACAAAATATGGGTTCATCATCTTGAATGGCAGGCAGTGTCAAGTAGAGTGATGTGGGCAAATATGAGAATGGGGAACGGGACAATGAGACTTATTTGTGCCTATGGTCCCACAGAAGGCTCTACTAAGGTAGAAGTGGAGGAATTTTTTTGAGGCTCTAGAGAAAGCTACTGACACAATGAAAAAGGAATAGTTGGTCCTTGTTGGGGATCTAAATAGCAGAGTAGAAATTGTCAAACATACAAAAATGTTTTGGGAAAATTTGGAGAAAAGAGCAAAGCTAATAATAATGGGAAATACCTGTTGGATTTCTGCTCAGGACATGGACTGGTTATTACCAACACCATTTTCCAACATAAAAATGTGCACAAATTCACATGGAGAGATGAGGCAAGGAATAAGAAAAGTCTCATTGATTATGTTATTGTTGATAGTGATGTTTCCTGGTGCAGGACACCAGAGTGTACAGAGGACTTGAAATTGGAAGTGATCACTATTTGGTCTTGAGCAGGATAAAATTGAATTTCGTATTGAAAAGAATGACATGTAAGAAAGTTTTAAAGCGAAAAAAGTTGAGCGGCTCTCATATGTGAACTGTAGACTAAAATACACAAAGATTATTTAAGAAAAAATGAAAGGGCTTGAGAATAAGAACCAATTTTGCACTCGATTTTGTACCAGAACATACCGCTTTTCTAATAGCCTATATGTTCTACATGGAATTCTGTCAGATGCCTTTGTAAAGTCCAGCAGCATCACTGGGTAAGCATTTCTTTTTCCAGCTCCACTATTACTTTATTATAGAAAGTAAGTAAAATACTAAGGCAAGACCTACCCCTTACAAAACCATGTTGCCCCTTATAAAGTATCATATTTCTGTCCAACAAGTCAATTTATTATTTAAGAAAATAATAATTGTGCTTTTCTCACAAAATAATTTCATAACAAAATAAACTGGTTATTATAAACAAAAATTAAAATTTGCACAATCTATTAAATACTGTAGTACATCTGTATATCTTTTCTTCCAACACCTTTTCCCCTTAATTAGGTATGCAGTCGTAATATAGTATTGTCCTATGTTTATTTTCACAGTTCTCAACATGAATAAGAAGTATTCCACAGACCTGCCACAATCTTTCTCACTTACTTCTGGATCCTCCCCACCTATCTTGCAAAGAGAAGTTTTTGACTTGTCTTTGCAAGATAAATGTGAAATGAGTGAAAAGTGCATTGTGAAAAGTAGCTCTGGTTTAACATCTAGTGCTACCTACTTTCTTATTTTTGTAAATTTTATTATTTGTCTTCCCTGTTAAATTATTCTTTATTGATAATTTATATAAATTCACCTTTCATTATGAACAATATAAACACAAACTGAGTTATGATAAGCTATGTTGTGGTGTACATTTTAAACCCACCTTAAAGGAAAGCCTATTTCTTATAATTACATGTATATTGAGAATTAAAAAATGTAGATGATAGCTTTGGCAAGTAAGCTTTTTTTCTGCCTAGTAGATATAAGTTGTATTTCTGGAGATTTGGACTGGCTTATAGTTTGACACATCTAACCTAGATTCTCCCTTATGTTGCAGCACTACCTTTTTTCCACTCTTCTGGGATTGTTCCTGTTGTCAATCTTTTGTTAAACAACCAAGTCAAGCACTGCCAGCTCTTTTGCACAAATTCCATATTATATATGGTATTATTCCATCTAGTCCCACAGTCTTATTAATATGAAGATTATTTAATATTCTAAATACTACCCATTCCTGAACTGTTAGTCTTTTGCTTTCTGTACTATTGCTATTCAACACCACTCTTAACCCTCCCTACATGGAATTTAGTAATGAAATAGTCATTGAACATTTCCAGTATATTTTCTGCAGATGTGACTCGTGTTTCATCTCCAGCAACTAAAGTTAGTCTTCCATATTCATCCTTTCATCTACTAGCAACATAACTGTAGAATTCTCTAGGGTTTTGCCTTACTGCTTCAAACATTCTTTTTTCATATGCGAATTTCTCTTTCCTTACTGTACTCATAACCTTCCTAGCCTGCATCTTATACTCTTCAAGCTGCTGAGGGCTAGTCTTCAAGCTAGCTCTATAACATGCTCTTTCTCAGAAGCTCCTGCTTATTTTCATGATTCATTTATTTTACTCCTTTATTTATCCTCTGATCTTTTGGAATACAATCTGACATTGCCATAAGTAATTGATTCCAGACCAAATCTAAGGCACTGCTGATTTTTCTCGCCTTCAACTGCACATTACCAATCTTTCCTTAATTTTTTCATAGTCTCGTACTCTGTAATTCCCCATATTTCTTGCGCTGTGAAACTTGTATCTGCATGGCTGCTTCCCATGTCAAAACTACATGATCATTTTCCCCAGGTGGTAGCATTGTGGCGACATCCTCTATTATCGCTTTATGAGATGATATTATTAAGTCTAACACACTAGTTCCACGTGTTGTTTTTTTCCTCTACATGCTGCTTAATTTATTTATCATCCTCCTGTTGCTTGCCAGTCTCATCTTTCTGAACATTTTTGAATCATCTCCCTGCCCTGTTGCAACATCACACTAAATATTTAAAATGTGTGCTTACTTTAACCTCACACCAGATAGCCTTAAAAGCATTATCATCTGCTTTCTTGAAGTTCCAAGTTGGAAGGACACAACTCTCCAGAACTCATCAGTAATACCCCACCTCCACTTTTATATTTTGTCTTTTTGAAAAATGCTGTAACCATCACATTCTATTCCTGTATGTCATCCTCTGTTAACAACGTCTCACTAACACCAGAGATGCATCGACTGACTAACTGTATCAAGGCCGTAAACCCTGCACCCTTATTCCTAATACTCTTTGCACTGGCGTATAAGTGCAGTAGTTTTCCCCTGGTCCCCCTTCCCACAATTCCTTACCTCATCATTCAAATAATTTGACTCTGTTATCCCATTGAGGTCATTCCTGCATTCCTATTTTGTCTTCCTTTGTTCATTATACTACACCAAGTATCTTACACTTACAGTCCACTGTCTAACTTTTGTTTCCCTGACTGGCTACATCATGCTCTCCTCCTCTCATCAATAATCTACCCAGCTTCACACTACCAATGTCACTGAAATGCAGCCCATCTGCAGCAAATAGATTCTGTTCTATCTTATTATAGCAGTTATCTGTTTTAGTTAGGGAATCTTGCAGACTTTTACTGGATTTATTTTAGGAGTATAAAATCTTATCATATAAAATATGCAGGAAATAAATTTCACCAACGATTTCTTACTTTAATAAAATATATATATGTATATATATATATAACACTAGGAGAATTACCCAACGACTGGAACCATGGAACCAGGATTCCTATCTTTAAAAAAGAATTAAGAATAATTGTGACAAGTATAGATGAATAAGTTTATTAAACACAGCTTATAAGATATATGCAAAATACCAAAGACAGAATCAACCCTATACTATAAAAAATTTATAAATGAACTGAATAGTTTTAGTAAAGAATGATCCTGAATAGATCCTATATTCAGCCTCAAACTACTTATTGAGAATTCAACTTAGAAATGCATCTAGCATTCATAGATTATATAAAAGCTTTTAACAAGATAGGTAAATAGACATAAGCCCTTTGATATACTTAAAAATCACTTGCATGGCAAACCTGAGATACTCAAGCTAGACCTGATCTTACTTTGTACAATATACACTTGGTTATATCATATCTGGAGATTGGTCTTGAACTCTTCTTTCCCCTCTACTCTCTCTTCTTACTCCTTCTCCTCCCCCCCCAGTGCTATTAGAGCAATTTGAGGGGGTGACTCTTTCCCTCAAACTGTAGTTTTCCACTATCTACTAAAAAAAGGCAAGCCTAGTTGTCTTAAGGTGGCAGCCCTGACGATAGGTATCCACTAGGATGCCTATCGTCATACTAGTCACTTGACATAGGGAAACACAGTACTTTCAAGTCTCAACGAAATCCAAACTGGACAGAAAACATAGGAAATGTCCGCAAACTGGAAAAGGTTAAGAAACTTTGGAATAAGAAAAACGTGGTGAAATATGCTACATGGAACATTAGAAGCATAGCACATAAAGAAGAAGAATTAGATAAAATTTTAAATGACAAAAATATAGAAATTGCAGTTCTTACAGAAACAAAAAAGAAACTTAAAGGAACAAAAGAAACAGCTAACTACAATATCATATATAGTGGAGTGGACAAACAAATACATGCAAAAGCTGGTGTAATGATTTGGATCCATAAATCAATTAAAGCAAAAATAACTCATTATACATACTGAAATGAAAGGATATTAGGTGCGATTAAAATTAAATAAAGAAAATTTAGCAGTTGTTGGAGTGTATACCCCTGAAGAAGGAAAAAAAGAAGAAAATGATTACTTTTACAAAGCATTACAAGGAATATATGAAAAATTAAATAAAACAGACCATATAATTATATCCAGAGATCTTAATGTGAGAATAGGAATGAAAAAAATTAACTCTAATATACAAAGATTTGGAGAACCAACAGTAAACAAAAATGGAAACCGACTTATTGATTATACAATATATAATAATTTAAAAATAATTAATACATTTTACAAACATAAAAATATACATGGTGTGCAAGAGGACAAAAATCAATAATAGACTACTTTATAGCAAATGAAAAAGCAGAAACCCTCTTCCTAGATGTTAAAGTCAGAAGGGAGCTAGAAATCGACACAGATTACTATTTAGTACAGGCAAAACTAAGATTTCTACCGAACTGGCTACAAAAAATACAAAAAAATAAACTAGAGAAACAAAATCTAATTACGAAGTAAGACTACTAATTGATTCAAGTATAAGAAATTTATACCAACAGAGGATTAATAACTACTTAGAAAGAATACAAGAAAATGAACACATTGAGAAAGAATGGAATAATATAAAAGAAATTATCGCATCAGCAGCATATGAAAGTCTAGGAACACACAAAAAATATCATAAAAATAAAAAATTACATATATGGGACAATAAAATAAAAACAATAATTGAAAATAAAAAGCTGGCTTTTAAAAGATGGTTAAGTAGCAAAAAACAAGAAGATGAAATTGAATATAAAAAAAAAGACTAGCAATAGCCAAAAGAGAGACCAGAAAGAGACACAGAGAAAGATGTGAAAAATTTGCTTCATATATAGAAAATGACATACAAAATAAGACCGAGTGCGTATAAAATACTTAAACACATGAATGCAGATATGAAAGAAGCTGCAAATATAAATTATGAAATAGATATAAAAGAATTCTTGGATTACTTTACAGATCTTTGGACAGATAATACTGGCATCAAAAATAATTACACCAGAAACTTACGAAATACCTTAATGATATGATAATAATGAACGAATTAAAGGACAACCTAAATAAAATAAAATATGGCAAATAAGCAGGAGAAGATGGGATAAAATCCGAACTATAAATTCGCTGGAAAAAAATTTCATCAAAGATCAAAATTTTTAAATAAAATATATATAAATGGACAAATACCAATAGAATGGAATACAAGCATAGTAATACCTATATTTAAAAAAGGGGGATAAAACAAAACCTGCTAACTACAGCGGTATTAGTTTCTTGAATACATGCTACAAAATATATAGCAGAATACTTAATGAAAAACTAAAAACATACAGTGAAAAAATATTATTAGAATGTTAAAATGGATTTAGAAAAGAACGCTCTACAATGGATGCAGCTTTCTGTTTAAAACTACTTATAGAAAAGAGAAGAGAATTTAATTTGGAAACTCATCTTTTGTTTATAGATTATGAAAAAGCATTTGACAAAGTAAAAAGATATATACTATTTGATATATTACAAAGAATAAATATATCTAATATTTTACTAGTTGCAATGTTGAATGTATATAAAGATAATGAAATAAAAATAAATGAAAAGTTGTATGAAAAACAATCTATAAACCCAGGAGTAAGACAGGGATGCCCTCTGTCTCCAACACTTTTCAATATTTACATTAATGAAATATTAATACAGTGGAACACCTTAAACAATCAACGTATAGAAATTTCCCGGAATAACAAAATAAATACGCTATTATTTGCAGATGATCAGGTAATAATATCAGATAAAGCAGACAATTTACAAAGAGCAATATATAATTTAAACATTATAGTAGAACAGTTTGGAATGAAAATTTCCATAGATAAAACTAAAACAATGTCATTTTGCAGACAAACTCCAGTTATAAGCAAAATAGTTATTAATAATAAAATAATGGAAAGATAAATACTTTCAGTTACCTTGGATGTGAAATATCATATGAAGGAGAAAAAGACATAAAATTAATAACTTCAAAATTTTTACAGATTATAGGCCATAAATAGGCCACTCAACCCAAATATAGTCCAAAAAGAAACACACTTGAAAATATACAATCCTTTAGCAGTGCCCACATTATTATATGGCAGTGAAATTTGGGCAATAAACAAACAAGATAAACAAAGAATAAAAACAAGTGAAATGAGATTTATGAGAAGAA
Source organism: Typopeltis vanoorti (assembly GCF_054136105.1). Lineage (NCBI taxonomy): Eukaryota > Metazoa > Arthropoda > Arachnida > Uropygi > Thelyphonidae > Typopeltis > Typopeltis vanoorti. Next base: position 19,712,966 of record NC_143557.1, on the reverse strand, counting down.
CTGCAAAATGCACATTATTAGATCAAAAAAGGCACGAAGACATTTTAAAAGAACTAAAACAAAATCAGTAGAAGAAAAACTAAACAATTATTAACAAAAATGGATTGAACTTGTAAACTGAATGGCCAACACTCGACATCCTAAACAAATGCTAAAATATAAGCCAATTGGAAAGAGAAGGCAGGGTAAACCTCAAAAAAGGATATTGGATGGATAATGAGACCGGAACAGACCAATATGGTCTATACCCGTATTTAGTGTTATGATGATGATGATGGATAAATTTATTAAGGCCACTACAGCCTATGTGAGAAACAATGATAAGCATAATAAGAGGTGAGAACAGAATCAAAGCATTTGAAGTAAGAGGAGTTCTTAGACAAGGATGTCCCCCTTTCTCCAATATTAGTTGGAATATATATGAATGAACTGATAAAAGAATGGAGGTTAACTAACAAAGAAGTTATTCATATAGAAAAGAATGTCATCTTAGATTCCTTACTTTGCAGATGACCAAGTGATATTTGGAACACCTGAGGACATTCTATAAAAAGCTGTATATAAACTGAATTTAATAATAAAACAATATATGTCAATCTCTCAAGAAAAAAAAAAACTAGAACTATGGCATTCAAAGAGAAAAAATGGCCATCTGAATAGTAGACAAAGAATCGAACAAATCAACAATTTTAACTATTTGGGTTATAAATTAAGATAAAATGAAGATTTGGACATTTCTAACAAAATTAAAATTTCTCTGAAGTAAATGCAATAATAAACAAATCATTAAAGCCAGCAATAGTTATCAAAAAGAACAGAATAAGAATGTATTTTATCAAAACCAACATTATTATATGACAGAGAAGCATGGACAATGAGAGAATGAGATAAGAAAAGAAGCACTGTGAGAGAAATGAAATATATGAGAAGAACAGCAAGTCATACAAGACTAAAAACTAGAAATAAAGATATATCGAAAGAACTAAACCAAATATAAATAATGGAAACCATAGAAAAATACAGACCCAAATGGAAATAGTATGTGTAATGTATGGCATGTGATAGAATACCCAGAAAGAAAGATGGTGAACTACAAACCAGAAGGTAATAGAAACAGAGAAAGGATCAGGCCACCTGGCCTAGATTTGTGATAGGAGGAAGAAGAGGACATTGCAAAATGTATAGAGCTCAGGTTAACATCTCCAATTTTGATATTAGGTTTAATGACTTTCCTTCATAATGCAATTCATGAAAACAATGAATAACTGGAAATAATGTGCATCCTTGTCTCACACCTGATTTAGCATCAAACCTTCTTCTTGTACTTCTTTCATTTCTATCTGTTAATAACTTGAATATAAAATGTGTAATACTCAATATCATGTCAATTTTCACCATGTAATTGTGTTTTTAACAGCTTTTTTTCTTGGCACCTTCTCATATGCATTTTCTATATCTACAAACCTTAAATATAGATCCTTCTTTATTCCTATGATTTCTGAACTATTTTCTTTAAGTGAAGGTTTGTTACTGACAGCTACTATTCATCCTGTATTTAGCTTGTTCTTTTCAGTCTTTCTTTTCATATTTTTTCTTAGCCTATTCTCAACTATGCTTGCATAAATCTTACCAGGAACACTCATTAGGGAAATTCCTCTGTAATTCTCATTCACTTTTATTTTCCTTTTTGTAGGTGTGTGTTATGAAACTACTCCAATTATATGGAATTTGATTTTCCTTTTTGTAGGTGTGTGTTATGAAACTACTCCAATTATATGGAATTTGATTCTCTGACCAGGCGTTTTGAATTATGGTGTTGCTACTGTGAAACTTTTATACCTCTATAGTTGAGCATTGTCAAATGTCATCTAGTCGTTTCAGGTTCTTGATGGCTTTTTTGTACCTCAAATATGAATTTGAACTCCTGATTACATTCTTCTTGAATATTTTCTACCGCCGTTCTGTCTTCTTGTTTTATTTAAGTCTTTTAGGATAATTACCATCTCTGATTACTTCTACATGATTCTTTCTTGCACTTCTATGCTTTTTTCAATAGCCTCCAGAATATTTTGCAGCCTTCCTGATATTTATTTTCTATATTCTTACCAAAATCTTCCCATGATTTTTTGTTTAGCTAGTTTTACACAGTGCATCACTTTTTCCTGCCATCTTACATTTTTTTTTTCCTGCATTCTCTTATGGCACACAAGTTGCAGGAACTTTTGTTATACTTGTTTCTTTTCCTTTACTGCCTCCTTACCTTTCTGAGTCATCCATGGAGTTCTGATTTTTCTACACTTGCAGACTACATGCTTCTCTTTCTGAATCAGTCAGTTTTCCTGTGGGTCTGCTGCTGAACATCCAGGGTTTGGTTGTTGTTTTCAAACTCTTTCATTTATTCTTGAATAATATCTGCATATTTGAGTCTACATTTCATCTATGAAAGCTGCTCAATGTGATAAATTTAGATTATTAATTGTCTTGGTTACAGTTTTACTCCAAATTAATCTTATTTGTCAGGACCTCAATATTAACAGATCTTAAATTTGATGTCATTAGTCTCACGAGTCTAACATCATCAGTTTACCTACATCTGTATTTCTTGTTCTTCTGAAGGAAAAAGACTGGATGGCCTTTTTCCCTGCTTTCCTAACATCAATTACCATTTTATGGTAACCTTTCCTTTTCATTTCTCTTTGAACCTCATTAATTAGCTCTCCTCACATTCCTTGAATGCTAACAATATCTTATTTTCTGCTGTTGATAACATTTGTTTACTTCCCTAATTTTTCTCATAAATCTCATATCTGTGGTCTCTAATCTTTGATCAACTGTTTTATTTCTAACTCCACTCTGAGATTCATGAAATAATTTATTTGAAAAAAGGTATTTTGTAAACAGTTAGTGTTTTGGCTAATTTCTCACTTATTCCACATAAATTTTTTAAATTATCTGCTTACCATACCACCTCTTCTTATTAAATGTATATTTCGATGTTTATCATCTTCACTAAAAATTCTTCCTAAAAATGTTTTACTTGTTCTCTAGGGTCCACATTCCTGCCTATTTTCATCATCATCATTTTACTGTTATGTATCCTCAAGGGGTGTTCATGCTATTATTACAGCACTGCATGATTAAGTTTACATTATTAATAATCTCTTATCAACAGTTTTCATCTAAATTAGTCTGTTACTTGTCAGCACTCTAGTATTGTATCTAACATTTTGTTCTAAGGCACGTCTGACTGATCAATCCACCTAGACATTGGTCTTTCTCTCGGTCTTTTTCCTGCCATCTTGGCATCAAACATCTGAGTTGCTAACATTTCCCCTCTCATTCTGGTTAAGTAACCATACCACCTTAGATTAGAAAAGCCCTGCTCATACATTCTTGAATGCAAACAATGTCAAGTTCCTTCCTAATGCCTTCATTTTTAATATGATTCTACCATTGATGCCATCTGTTCAGGCCCCTAATTTTTCTCAGAACTCTCACATCTGTGGTCTATAATCTTTGATCGAGTGCTTTATTTCTAACCCAACTCTCAGATCCATAATTTAACACTGATTTGAACATTTTCTTGTATTCTTCTAGTTTTGTGTTTGTTTATATTTGATTTAAATTTATTCAGTTGTCTATTTCCAAATATAATTTTCCATCTTCACCAAAAAAATGATGCCTAAATAGTTGAAAGTTTTACTTGTTTTGTAGGCTTTCCATTCAGATTGCAGCTAAAGTTTTCTATGTTTCTGCCCATTTTCTAGTTTTAGTCTTTTTATTACTGATTTTCATGCCAAATTTGTTACAGCTGTAATTGTTTAGTTAAAGAATCTTGGAGACTTGTACTGGATGTGTTTAGGAGTACATCATCTACATAAAGCAAAGAGCTCAGTTTGATATCTCTGATTCTAATATCAGGTAATGCTACTTTGTCTTTAATTCTTGCAGTCAGAGCTTTATTCCCTTTTTTTTTTTTTAATAGATGGGAACTATGGAGCTCTTCTCCAGTCTTCGGGGACCAGGCCCTCTGAATTTATGCCTTGTAGCCATTGCAAATTTTTTTATACTTCCATATTTGAGCATTTCTTATCAAATATCATCTATTCCAGTTGCCTTTCCATATTTCATGTTTTTGATGGCTTTTCCTATCTCAAGTATTGATATATATTGCTATTTGCATTCTGCTTGAAAATGTTCTAGTATGGTTCTGTCACTGCTTGTTTTATTTAATAGCCCTTCAAAGTAATTACTTCGGCACCTACTATATCCTTATCTTAAGTTTTCATGTCAACTTTATTATATTTAATTCATTTTACAGTACTCTTTCTTCCATTTCCAAGCTTTTTCAATAGCTTCCAGAACAATTTGCGACCTTTCTGATATTTATCTTCTTTGGCTGGCACAAATGATTTAAAAGGTGAGAAATCTGCAATGAGAGAAGATATGAAAGAGTTGTTAGTGGAAGCAACAATGAAAAGTAAGAAAGTAAAGATTGTGAGTCTGTTGCCTCAGTATGATTGGGCAGAACTGAGTAGGGCCATGATTGTCAATGAGAACATTGTGCAGGAGAAATGGTGTGCAGTTTATGATGTATGGAGTGAGTTTGATTGATGAAAAGACTTGTATATGCCTGACAGACTGTATTTGAATGGTTTTGGAGTTAGATGTTGGGAGAAAGTGTTGTTTAGTGTGAGAGAGTGATGTGCAAAACCAGGGAAACTAGAGATATTAAGGAGGAAATTAGCATGTGTCTGGCCACCCCTGTGATAAATGATCATGGGTGCAGTAATGCTTATGCAATGCTGAATGGGATTTCGCAAGTCTGCAATTTAAATGGGTTGGTAATGGCATTTACATAAGGGTAACTATGGGTACAACTTATTTACTGTCCTCTTCCGTCGAGGACAAGTTGGGTCTTCCGTGTTTCCACAACAACCTCCAGGAGTCTCGGTTTCTTGCGTGGCTTGTGAGCTGTCTATATGTTTGTAATCCAGAGTTGATCTTTATTGATATTATCCATTTAGTTCTTGGTCTTCCTTTTTTCTTTTAATCTTGCATACAGAGCAAGGTTAGGTAGCCTTTTTTGATGGCATTCTCTTGACATGTCTGTACCATTGACGTTGTCTATTTTGATCTTTTCTGTTAATGAGTCTGTATATTTTAGGTCTTACAGTTTCATTTGTTTTCTTTTCTATCCATTTTGTTTTATTTTTTGAGACATTTCATCCCAAAAGCCTCCAGTTTTCATATCTCTGTCTTCTTGAGTGTCCAAGTTTCTGAATCATATAACACAGTGGGTATTATAATTGCATTATATAATTTTATTTTTAGAGGTTTGAAGATTTTTATTATTTTTCCAGATTTTTCCTAGCTTATTAAATGATGACCATGCAGTCGATATTCTATGTTTAATAGTGGTCATGGTATCTAAGTGGTCTGTTATTACTGTTCCTAAATAGTGGAATTGTTTTAACTGTTCAATTCTTGATCCATTCAAGGAGGTTTACTTTTTTCTTCGTTTTTTCCAATTAACAAGATTTTTGTTTTGTCTGTATTTATGGTCATGCTGTATTCTTTAGCCGTATTGTTTAGTTATTAGGTTCACCATTTTTTTTCTTTTGTGTCCGCTATCATTACAATGGCCATCGTTGTAATGTAATGATATGGATACAAAGGTATGTTGAAATACATGTACTCGAATGCAAGAAGTATCAGGAATAAGGGTGAGGAGTTTTTGGCATTGGTAAGCTCAACTTGGCCAAAAATTATAGACATCACTGAGAACTGGTTGACTGAAAATGAAATAGTTACAGGAATAGAATGTAAAGGATACTGTATTTTCAGGGAAGATAGAAGGAACACGACAGGAGGTGAGGGTATTGCTGATGTTAGCTGCAGAATTAAACCCAACAAAATTAGAAGTTAAAGAGGATATTAGGTCTGAGGAAGATGGTTCATTTGAGGCTGTCTGGGAGACAAATAAGACAAAATATGTTGTTGGGTGTTGCTATAGACTGGGGGGTCCACAGGAAGATGTAGATGCTATGTATTGGCAGATTAGCACAATGATTATAGGCCGAACAGTTATTATGGAAGGCTTGAGGATATTGATTGGAGAGAGGAAAGGGGACATGGTAAGATGGAAGTGGGATTTGTACAGTTGCTAAGGGATAATTTCATGAAACAACATGTTATAGAGACTAGTGGTTTGAGAGTGTTGGATCTGATGATAGCATCAGAAGATGTATCCATAACCAAGGTAGACACTCTGCCTCCAATTGTGAAGAGTGATCATGTGGTCTTGTTCTGGGAAGTTGCCAAACACGTGGAGTTCTTTGTTAAGAAAGGGTTTGTGTTCAGTTATAAGGCTGGTGATTGAGAGACTCAGGAGTCATCTTGGAACAGTGCCATGGATTGAGAAGCTACAAGGAAATAATGTCAGTAGTGCATGGCAAGTGGTCAGAAATTGCTTGAGAATAGCAGTATCAGACTGCATACCCAAGGTCAGGAGGGTAAACCAAGTTGGAATTAAGTGGATGAATAGGGATATAAAGCAAGAGCTGAAAAAAAAAAAACATTGTGGAAGAAATATAAAAGAAAAAGTGATTAACATATGAGCAGTATAAAGTGCAAGCAAGAAGGGTGACTAGTATGGTAAGGAAGGCCAAATCAGACTACGAGAGAGAATTAGCCAAACAAGTCAAAGTCAACCCAAAAGAGTTTTTTCATTATGTAGCAAGCAAGAGGAAAAATGGCTATGATAGAATGACTTTAAGCAATGCTCATAGTAGGAAGGTGACTGAACCGAAAGAAATAGTTGAGCTGAGTGATCATTTTGCAAAGGTGTATCATCCAGGTGGTGATTTTACAGTTGCTGATGTTACAGAGATGCATATTAACATTGAGATAGATGAACAGGAGGCATTCATCATATTACAAAATATGAAATTTGATTCTTTAATGATACTTGTGACATAATGATTAGAAATATATACACGTTTACACAAGAATAATGTTTAATTTGCCAAATATTTCGGTCTGAATATTACAGACCATCTTCATTGGCTACATAGGAACTTCTATAATATTCAGACCGAAATATTTGGCAAATTAAACATTATTTTTGTGTAAATGTGTATATATTTCTAAAAAATATGAATGTGAACACAGCAGTGGGACTGGATGGTATATCATCCTGTAATCAAGAAAATTGGCATTGCCTCTTACGAAGTTGTTCAATCTAAGTCTCATCTGTGGTAGGGTTCTTAGGAAGTGGAAAGAGCATAGATAGTGCCACTGCATAAAGGTGGTTCCAAGAGAGAGATAACAAACTACAGACCAATAAATATATCAGGAGTGGTTATTAAAGTATTGGAAAAGTTGGTGAAAGGTAAAATGCAACGGTGGGTGGATTGGGATGTGATACTCTATGGTGGGCAGCATGACTTTGTAAAGGGTAGGGTCCTGTCTTAGTAACTTATTCACACTTTATAATAAAGTGACAGCAGAATTGGATAAGAGTAATGGCTACACTATGATACTGCTCGACTTTGCCAAGGCATTTGACAGAATACCATATGGAAAACTTACAAAAACTGATGAGGATGGGAATGGATATGAGGCTAGTAGCATGAATAGGGGGATGGCTGACGGACAGATACTACTCTCTGGAGTAGAGCCTAGGAGAATAATAGTGACTAGTGGAGTGCCTCAGGGTTCAGTACTAGGGCCACTACTCTTTAATTTTTGTATATCAGTGACATAGAGAATGATTTAAGAGGTGATATTCAGTTGTTTGCTGATGTTGCTTTGTTGTTGATGCAAAACTGGGAAGAGCAATAGTTGATAGAGATGATTTTGATATCCTCCAGGATGATTTAAATAAATTGGCATTATGGGCACAGGATAATGATTGTCAATTTAATGTTGCAAATTGTAAGGTTATGCACTTTGGGTTGAAAAGGTTGCACACGGTGTATCATATTGACGGTATTGATTTGCAGGAAATTGATGAAGCTAGGGATTTGGGGATAACGGTGGATAAAGAGGTAAAGTTCGGAGAGCATATCGCAGAAGTTAGTAAGATAGCTCAATGAATTACTTGGATGTTGAAAAACACGCTAACAAGTAAAGATGAGGAAGTTATTATCTCGGTTTATAAGGCTATGATTTGGCCACATCATGACTACTGTGCACAGATTTGGTCACCTGGGTTTCATGGTGATCAGGAGGTTTGTAAAGAAATTTTGAGCTGAAGCAGATCATATGGGGAAGGGGGGGGGAGAATTCAAGGTTTTTTTTCAGTCTCCGACATGACGTGTTAATTCTGATGAATACACTAGTGTTACCCTGATGTGCCCAGGCCAGGATTAGATGAATAGTATCATTAAGCAGCAAGCTACAAAAAAAAAAAAAAGTTGATGATGATGTATAAAGAGGAAGGTGATCAGAAGGCTAACACACAATAAAAAGCACAGGCAAGAATGCTAAGAAAGGCAAAATGAGATGAGTAGAAATTAGCCAAGAAGGTCAAACTAAATCCCATAGTTCCTTCATTATGTAGCTTGTAAAATGATTGGTTATATATATATATATATATATATATATATATCACTCTGTATAATTTTCCATTTCCACTCGGTAATTAGTGTTTTGTATGTTCCTTTTCAAGATGTATAAAACTTAGTTTCTTGTTATATTCCCATGATTTATTCACTATGTCTTAGTCTGAAAGTAGTACAAATCTGCAGGATTCCTTAACAAAATTGAATATCCGCAATAGCAGATTTAATATGAAAGCAATAAAATGACAACATTGCCTATGAAAATAGGCAGAAAAATTGAAAACATCAGTATGCAACTATTTAGGCACAATTTTTAAAAATGGAAAGTTAAGTTTGGAAATGGATGATACAATAAATAAAGCTGATATGGTAAGGAGTGAAGTGAATGCATTTATATGTAATAAGATTGAAATTTAGCCATGATACCAAAGTGGCAGTATACAAGACAGTTTTCAAAGCAATTTTAATTTATGGATTTGAGAACTGGGTTAGGAATAAAAACAGATGATTAGAGACGACAGATAATGGGAGTTGTGAGAAAAATTAGGAGACTGGACAGATGGCATCAGTGACAAAATCATGTTAAAATGGAGATATTAGGAATGAACTTTATATTGTTAGCATTCTTCTCATCCAATTCCAAAATAGATGACCAAGGTAAGTCACCTCCTCTTTAACCTGGATCACTGCATTGCTAACCTCATCCTCTGACATTCTACCAGCAATCTTGAAAAACTTGTATACTAAAAAAGCTTCTAGACCTGATGGAATCCCTCCATTTCTGCCCAAGAGATATGCTCTTGAACTAACACCTGTTCTTTACATCTATACACTATTATACTCAGCCGGCATCCACATACTGCCGATTTCAAAGAAAAAGTGATGTATCTACCTTCACACTATTGATTGTTCTCACCTCAGTGTTGTCTAAAAGTAATGGAGAAGGTCATCAGTAGTGAACTTATTTCACACCAGGAGAAACTGTCAACTGATCAGTCACCAATACGAATTTTGCCAATCAAGAGCCAGTGGAATAAATTGAAGATGAACTGTCATCACCAACCTTTGGACGTGTGCCATGGAAAAGTTTATAGAAACTTGAAATTACCCTTCTTTTTAACGCATTCTAAAAAAATTAGGTTCATATTATTTGCTGATATGTGGATCAGCAAACCCAGAAGTTCCTTGGAATTACAGTTCAGTGGTAATTTTCATACAACCAGATGAAGAGACAGCATTTCTCACTAAATGCCGAACTGTTAATATTTACCCTCATTTCGATCCCAGTGTAAGTTTTTTAAATGTAAACAAATAAGGAATTTTTGTTACCAAAAGATAGCTTTTGAACTAAAGCTATTTAAGGTTTATAAAGGTTGTTTTAATCCTTAAAGCATCCCTTGTTTTAAACTTGTGCCCAAATGATGTGGCTTATAAACTAGATATCACTTTTACACAACGTTGTAAGCTTTTTCTTTTTAGTCATTACCACTTGAAAGTTGAAAATTCATTACCTGGGAAATGTTTTGGCATATGATGTATTGATTGGAAATGAAACAAATTCAATTCATAGTACAGATTTGGGCAACTACTGGTAATGAATGCAAGGTAGATATTAAGCAGAGATTATGTAAATTGAAGATCTCATTCACATATGTGGGACATTGTAACTTGAAATATATGAGAGTAAACTGGGATGACAATTCTAAATTACAGATTAGCCTAATTATGTTATATAAAAATCATTTTTGAAATTTACACCATCCTCATTTATTACTTATGTAGGTAGAACTTGATCTTTCTTTAAATACTCGAAGTGCTAACTATGACCATAACAAGGGAGAGCAAATTGCACTGAATGTTGATGGAAAAAATCCGTCTGAAAATATGCATTTCAGAAAGTAAGTATTAATATTATATAATGTATGTTTGCAAGAATGATAACTATAAGAAATAATTTTCTCTTAATTTTCAATCAGAATATTGTAAACTTTGTATTAAAAAAATACATAAAAATTAAGCTCCAGAATTAGCAGCAGCTGTTGTCCATGTTTTATTAATTAGATTATTATTATTATTATAGGCTATTCCAAGGAGTCCTTAGATTCATTGAGGGAGGCCCTAAACATCATGTTAATAACTATCCAACATTTGTATGGTATCTATCATACTTTGCTTTGAACTCTTTTACAGTCATGACACCCACAACAGTCTCTGGCAACCTATTCCACTTATTCATTACTCTCCAAGCAAAAACATAGTTCTAACACCCATGCTAACTACACTCTTACTCAATTGCCATGGATGGCCCCTAGTTCTCTCACCACTAGACCAGTTTTGAAAATTTTTCTCTGAATTAATTAATCTTGTAAAAATCCCTCAGTAATTTGAATGTCTCTATTATATCACCCCTTTTCCACCTATCCATTTCTCTGAACCAGTTTCTGTAACCCACAAATCTTCAACATGTTCTCATAAAGTTCATTCCATAGATCTGCCGTCATCTTGGTCAGTCTCGTCTGGATCTTCTCCACCTTCTCCTTATTGCCAAGAAACCCTGGCACCCAGATCTGTGCACAGTCGTCAAGATGGATCATATCATGGCTCGATAAAAAAGTAAAACAATAACCTGCTTGTCTCTACTCGTCAAAGTATTCTTCAGTAACCAAGTAATCTGATGAGCTGCTTTAGCCACTTTTGCTATGTGTCCCCTGAACTTTAACTCAACTCCCTATCCACTAACACTCCCACGTCTTTGGCTTCATCAATTTCCTGGAATACAGTTCCACCAATTTGGTATACAGCTGGTAATCTTTTCACCTCAAAATGCATAACATTATACTTTGCCACATTAAACTGACATTCATTCTCCTTTGACCAGTCTGCATTCTATCCAAATCTTCCTGCAAAATTTTGACATTGTCTGTATTTAACTATTGCTCTATCCAACTTTGAATCATCAGCAAATAACTGAACAATTCCTCTCAGATCCTTTCCTATATTGTTAATGTGTAAATTAAACAGTAGCATTCCTAGAACAGAATGCTGCGCCATGCCACTAGTCACAGGCCTTCTTTTGGACTCTGCTCCTGCTGAATAATAACCTATCCTCTGATATCTCTTCATCAACCACCATCTGATATCTCTCCATCAACCATCTTCCTATCTCTCACAACCCTATATCCATCCCCATGTGCTGCAGTTTACTGATTAAAATTCCATGTGGTATCCTGTCAAAGGCCTTTGCAGAGTCATCATCATTATCATCATCATCATCAAATTCCTGCCATGTACCCTCAAGGGGTGTACAGATATGACAGTACTACATGCAAAATTTACATCATTACTAACTTCCTATCTACAATTTTCCTCCAAATCAGTCTGTTACTTGTCAAGACTCCAACATTATCAGATCTTATATTTCTATCGTCTAAGGCACTTTGTACCGTATCTATCCACCTATATCTTGGTCTTCCTCTGGGTTGTTTTCCTGCCAACCTGGCAGAGAACACTTGTTTTGCTAATCTTTCCTCTCCCATTCTATTTAAGTGACCATACCACCTGAGATTAGCTCTGCTAATGCTGACAATGTCAAGTTCTTTCCTAATATCCTCATTTTTAACATGATATTGCCATTGATGCCATCTGTTCACGCCTCTAATCTTTCTCAGGACTCTCATATCTGCAGTCTCTAGTCTTTGGTCACGTGTTTTACTTCTGACCCAGCTCTCAGATCCATAAGTTAAAACAAGTTTGAACACCGTCTTGTATACAGCTAATTTAGTGTTCCGACTAATTTCTCTCTTATTCCATATGAATTTATTCAATTGATTTCCCACCATACCAGCTTTGCTGATTCTGTTGTCTATTTCTATATTTAATTTACCATCTTCAGTAAAAATCGTGCCTAAGTAACTGAAATGTTTTACTTGTTTTACAGGTTCTCCATTCACAACACAGTTGACATTTTCAATGATTCTGCCTATTTTCATTGTCTTTGTCTTTTTATTGCTGACCTTCATACCATATCTATTACAACAGCTATTCAATTTAGTCAGAGAATCTTGCAGACTTGTAGCGGATTTATTTAGAAGTATAACATCATCCGCATAAAGCAAGAGCTGACATTAACATCTCCAATTTTGATATCTGGTTTAATACCACTTTCCTTCATAATGTGATCCATATAGATAATGAATAACAGAGGGGATAATGTACATCCTTGTCTCACACCAGATTTAACATTAAACCATCTTCCTGTACTTCCTTCAATTCTAACTGCTGACTTACAACTCAAATAAAGACTAAGTATTGCTTGATATAATGCCCCATTGACACCATATAACTGCAGCGTATTGAATAGCTTCTCTCTTGGCACCTTGTCATATGCCTTTTCCAAATCGACAGAACTTAAATACAGATCTTTGTTATATTCCCATGCTTTGTCGACTATTTGTCGTAAAGTGAAGATCTGATCCTGACAGCCTCTATTTGGCCTGAATCCAGCTTGTTCTTCACCAAGCTTTTCTTCCACAATTCTTCTCAACCGTTTCTCAAGTATACTTGCATAGATCTTGCCAGGAACACTCAGTAGAGAAATACCTCTGTAATTCTCACAATCAGTTTTATTTCCCTTTTTATATATGGGTACTATGAGAGCTCTACTCCAATCATCGGGAATTCGTCCCTCAGTCCAGGCTTTCTGAACTATGCAGTGCAGCCACTGTAAGACTTTTATACCACCATACTTCAGCGTTTCTGGTCGAATATCATCTACTCCTGCTGCCTTTCCACATTTCAAGCCTTTGATGGCTTTTTCTGTTTCAAGTATGGATATGTATTCCTGACTGCATGCCTGGTCAGTGTTTTTTTATCACTGTGCTGTCTTCACTGCTTGTTTCATTTAGCAGTTTTTCAAAGTAATTACTCCATACTTCAAGGATATCTTTTTCTCCTGTTTTCATGTGACCTTTATCATCTCTAACTCCTTTTACAGCACTCTTTCCTCCATTCCTAAGTTTCTTCAACAACCTCCAGAATATTTTGCCACCTTCTTGATATTTATTTTCTATATTCTTGCCAAAGTCCTCCCATGACTTTAGTTTAGCTAGTTTTACACACTGTTTAGCTTTCTTACATTTGCCTCTGTATTCTGTAAGAGTAAAAGCTGACTTATTTGCCAGGAACTTTTGATATGCTTTCTTCTTTTCCTTCACTGCCTCTTTAACTTCCTGTGTCCACCACGGAGTTCTGATTTTTTTATCCTTGCACACAACCTCACCACATGCCTCTCTGGCAGAATCAATCAATGTTTCCTTCAGAGTTTGCCACTGAATCTCCAAGGTTTGATTCCTGTTCTCAAACTCTTTCATTTTCTTTTCAATAATCTTTATGTATTTTAGTCTACAGTTCACATCTGAAAGCTGCTCAACTTTTATTCGCTTTAAAACTTTCTTACATGTTATTCTTTTCAATATGAAATTCAATTTTATCCTGCTCAAGACTAAATAGTGATCACTTCCAATTTCAAATCCTCTGTACACTCTGGTGTCCTGCACCAGGGAGAAAACATGACTATCAACAATAACATAGTCAATGAGACTTTTCTTATTCCTAGCCTCTTCTCTCCATGTGAATTTGTGCACATTTTTATGTTGGAACATGGTGTTAGTAGTAACCAGTCCATGTCCTGAGCAGAAATCCAACAGTTATTTGCCATTATTATTAGCTTTGCTCTTTTCTCCAAATTTTCCCAAAATATTTTTATATGTCTCAAAATTATATCCTACTCTGCTATTTAGATCCCCAACAAGGACCAACTTTTCCTTTTTCATTGTGTCAGTTGCTTTTTCTGAAGCGTCAAAATATTCCTCCACTTCTACCTTAGTAGAACCTTCTGTGGGACCATAGGCACAAATAAGTTTCATTGTCCAGTTCCCCATTCTCATATTTGCCCACATTAACTCTACTTGAGACTGACTGCCATTCAAGAAGATTAGCCTCATATTTTGTGTTGAATACTATGGCTACTCCTTCTTTTCCTTGATTGTCATTGCCTGAATATAACATTTTGTATTTATTGCTCAGAAAGATCTCACCAGTTTTGGTCTTTTTTTGTTTCAGTCACCCCTATTATGTCGATCTGGTACTTATCTAATTCCTCAGCTAGCTCCATTTCTTTGCCATTCAGGCGTCTTACGTTGATAGTACCGATCTTTAACTCTGGTGATGTTGAGTTGGGGTTTGTTTTCAGATTTGTTCCAGTAACTGACTTTTTGCTGTTCGCCCTGGTTCCCTGGCGAAAACAACGGGGGGCCTTGTTTAACCGGGCGACGTCCCAGCCGGCATGAAATTTTGTCATGTTGTACCATCATTTTTTATTTTGGTTTAACCAATAAGAATACAATTTGGTCGGCAAATTCCCAGCCCATCCTCGTTCGTTCAGTATCAAAGTAGATACCCAACAGGATGCACCACGAGAAGGTGAGGATTGGACATTAGGTCAGAAGCTCTGGTCGGTTCTCCGCATTCCTTTAAAGGCTATGTGGAGGTCTCCTCTCAGTTATACAGCTTTGACCCTTAAGCACCCTCTTTGCAGAGTCAGCGGTATCAATGTAAGTCCACCTTTATCCAATTCCTGCTATAATATTAAACAGTATTGACTTGCTCCTACTTGTTTCGATTGCAAGGACTAAGGACCTTTCTTGCAGTAGTATACAAAATGCTGTGTAATAAATACTGCACAAATGCTGTAATAATAATATATATAATTTGCTAATATAATGATATATTTGCTCCAGGCAAAATTACTTTGCTCTGATAACACTTAACACAGAACTCAGCCACATGACTCACTTACTTCTGACCAGCATCTGGTCAGAAGGTCAATTCTAGGTGATCGGAGTAGAGCTCTCATAGTACCCATCTGTATACAGGGAAATAAAAAAATGTCAGAATTATAGATTTTTTTTCTTCTGAAGGATGGCTAAGAAATGTTGTGTGAGAAAACATTGGCAAAGGACAAGGTTTTGTCTTAAAGTAAAAATCTGATCTGACCAAATAAGAATGGTCAGATTTTTACTTTAAGGCAAAAGTTGAGAACTCCTGATAATATAACAAGGATACGTAAAAGGCACATGATTATGTGCCTAGAAAACAGCTTGGAAATGTACCATCATAATAAACGTATATGTACCTATACTGACATTTCAGGCCAGCAGTAATCAAAGATGATTTAATGTGAAATCAGATTTGAGATTAGGATGTTTGCTACTGTAATAATATCTGTCTTTTAATTTTAATATTATTAATATTATTTTGTTATTTATTATTATTTAACATCAGACTGCACCTTTGTAATGTCTCTTTCTTATCAGTAAGAATGTGGATTATTCTTACTCCTTTTATTCTTTAGTTTTACTCCCCCTTTCTCTCAAGGCCATAAGTAAGCTATTTCACGTGCTCAAAGTGTAGACACAGGAAAAGCTTCTGGCTGGAATCAATTCCCTAATCTACCTTGCTGTATTTCTCTGCTATTGATCCTTATTCTTTTCGACTGTGCTATTAAGGATCGCGTAAAGAATTGTTTTTCTTTCCCCTACATGCAAGAGAAACATTCAGCTAAACACGAGAAATATCTATTAAATTAACTCTAATTCAAGTAACTCCTAATTCTTAATATCAGTCAGTTGTGGCTATCACTATTCTTTGGTTACACAGGTTCTATATTTTTATGAAACAGTAAGTTGGTAAGGCACTGTCTCATAAAAATCAAGCAAGCTATTAACAAAACAAACATGTTAATTCATTCTAAGACAAATTAATTACAAAATTTAAACTGCACATATCAAGTGTCTGGTTCAGCCTAATACAACTAGATAACAATGGAGACAATACAAATCACATGTCTAATTCTCCATACGATCATTCAAGTATTTTTGCTTAAGTTTTAAGACATAGACATTAAAATTTCACATAAATTTTCAGACACATGGATAGACTTAAACACACTTTATCTTTACTCACTCTATAAACAGAAAAAACTTAAAGCTTAATCCACATTCATTTTTTTTTTTGCATTACACAACATTAGCAAATTCCTTAAAACTCTATATACTACTTATTCGCATTCAAACAGAAGTACGGCTTTCCGACTTCTCTAATTCTTTCTTTGCTAATCGACAATAGAACCAACATTCATCATTAATTTTCACAATCTAGGAATTAACATAAAACATCTTACTTGTAATCTTGCCAGCTCATTACATATAGTCCTAGATCCTAAAGGTATACTGGCACGTTCCACTTCTTCCAAAAAAAAATTCCGATTGGGCTCTAGGTTATGGCAGCAATACTACAGCACACAAGTAGATCATTGAAGAATCATACGGTAGGACACATCTCGGAAAGACCGTCTCCGCTGCTATCTAACTTCCCATCTTCATCGGAACTGCTACTCTTCGCCAAGTGTGATTCTCTCTGTCTTCGGGAAAGACTTGGCACACGAATTAGAAACAAGCACCCTTTGGCCCCTCAATCTGCCTTTTACCTCACTCTCCCGACCTTGGCCCTTCTTCATATTAAGTCTCCCGGATTTACTGGAGAGTTTTTCTCTGCCACCCATGCTATCGTTGAGTTTTGGCTGGAAAACTCTTAATCTGGTGACCTTGTCGCTAGCCTTAGGTCTATTTGTCTAATCTAGTTTCTTATAAAAAATATTCTAACAGTTTGTTACCAGATTTAATACAGCAAAGTGAGTTATTACATTAATTTAATTACAAGTATTTTATGTAAATTTAATTTCCCATGTAAAATCGACATAGAAAAAATTTAAAAGTAAAATTTTTTCTATTTGAGATTTTACAAAGGCCAACTCTCTCTCAAAAACTTTTTTCAGAAAAAAATTTTCCTAACCCCTTGCCTGCACATTTTCTGGAGAAGACACGACTACATTTTTTTGATTTACCATTTCTCTGTGTATTTCTATTGTCTGATCTCCTAGCCTTGGTGTCACTTTCTTTTCTATACCCACAGTTGAGATATTTTGAGTAAAATCTCCCCTCTTGTGTTTAGTTCTCGAGCAGTATGCATTATGCTCATCCTACTCCAGTTTTTCCTAGGATCTCTGATATGGGCCTCCACAACACTTTGCCTGTTCCACATCAGTTGATCATAAAATTTGATTGTCCTTCTAGGTCTCTCAATCATGTTTATCTCAATTGTATTTTGATTACCTTCCCCTAAAAGCTCTCCCGTTTCTTTCTGATCATTCACTAGCTTGACGATCGATATATATAGTAGGCCTCCGAGTGACTGTTCCCTTCAGATGATGAACTTAATGAAGAGTCAGTGTGGTCATTTTGACATTCTTTGTTATCTCTTTCATTCTATTCAGTAGGCTTGACCTTATTGTCACTCTTTTGTTCTCTCTCGTCACGTGTTCTCGCAACCTGATTCTTTAAAATATTGTTTCCCTTTCCTGAATGTTTGTTACTCATTAGGAACATCTCATTTCTAGAAAAATCGCAAGAGAACTTGTATTTCTCTAGAAAGTTAGTTCCTAAAATTATTTGTATGCTTGACCGAGATGCCCTAGCGAGGACCAATAACTCTTGCCAGACACACAAATTAAACTCTGGTGAGTATAATTTAACTCTCAATTTCTTTGTCGCACATATCTCTGGTGTTGAAACTCCCGAGATAGTTTAAATGGTCTCTTTAGTTCAGTTATACCCTTCCATACATTGGATTTTATTCCTTGATAATAACTTCCAGTTATGACAGAGATCAGGGAACCTGTATCTAATAAGATGTCACAAGGTATTCCTTGAACTTTTCCCTTAATGGTCATTTTTGACTTCCCTGGGTATTCTCTGATCTGGTTCTCTCTTTTCCATGGTCTGTTTGCATAACCATGAGGAGTATGCACAAGATTTGACTCATATTTCGTATATCCGTTGGTGTGTATCTTATTTCTAAAAGAGTTGCGAGCCATGTGCCCATATTTGTTACAAACAAAACTTTTGGGAGGCTCCTTTCTGTTCCTTGCCTCATAATTCCCCTCTTTTTCAGGTGGAGTTAATTCAGAGGTCTTAGCTGTTATTTCCCCCAACTGCTTAATAACTGCATCAAGTCGTTCCATCATAGACTGTTGTAAGCTTTCTACTTCTTGTCTTATTATCGTTCTTAATTCCTCCATGTTAGTAGGTCTTAAGTCCTTCGGGATGGTTATCTGTCAGTTATTTGTTCAATGTTGAACAAATTTTCTCCTTCCTCCTTTTCTTTACGATCTTTAATTGCTTTCCCTTACCTTTGTTTGAGTCCTTCTCACACTTACTTTCACAAGAGGAATCATTTGCCTTTTCAATTACATTAATTTGGATGTTAATAGAAGTGGGACGAATGTCTCCAAGCTTCTCTTCTCTCTCCTTCACAGCGAGGTAACATTCCTCAAGATTTGTGATCCTCTTTTTGTGAGCAGTCTCCTTCAGTTCTTCCTTGACTCCTAATCCAAACTAGTGGAATACCACCCATTCAAGGTGAGGTTTGTCTTCCTTGGAGATGCTTAGACTGTTTGCAATTGTCATCAGTAGTCTGTTGTAAAAATCCATCACACTTTCTTATCCTGAGCACACCTCTGCAATTTCCAAAGGTTAAGGCTCAAGTTCTTACTTTGGAGAACTGGGAAATCAAGGTTTCCTTAAACTTCTTGTACTCCAAGTTGTCCCTAAGTATTGGGGATGAATACAGGAAGTTCTTGGCCTTCCCAACCAGTTTGCTCCTAAGTATAATTAACAGTTGGAAGTCTGACCACTTTCCAACCTTTCTTATCTCTTCAAGGAAGCTAAAAAATGCTAATACATCATCATTTTTTCGCCAGAAAATTGCGGGATGACAAGTTCAGGGTTAATTGTGCAGAAAAATTCTATGTCGTCCATTTTGGCATTATTTGATTGGTCAATACTTGAAACTTCACAATCCATTATTAATTTACAAAAATGTTTTTCAAAGTTAAAAATTGTAACTTTCTAACCTGTTACCAAAACTGTGTCAAAAATCCACAATATTTTCTGTTATTAAGTGGATTTAAATCCTGTCGGCTGCACCTTTGTAATAATATCTATCTTTTAATTTTAATATTTTTTTTTTTTATTATTATTTAATGTCGGACTGCGCCTTTGTAATGTCTCTTTCTCATCAGTCGTAATACTGAGTTTATCGTCGTTGCTTGAGCTAGTTCTTCATGCCAAAACTTGTGATTATTATTAATCCTTTTAGTCTATAGTTTTACCCCCCCCCCCCTTTCTCTCAAGGCCGTAAGTAAGCTATTTTACATGCTCGAAGTGTTGACACAGGAAATACTTCTGGCTGGAATCAATTCCCTAATCTACCTTGCTGTATTTCTCTTGTATTGATCCTTAAAAATTTATTTTTTCTTTTCGACTGCGCCATTAAGGATCACGTAAAAGAATTATTTTTCTTTCCCCTACATGCAAGAGAAACATTCAGCTAAGCACGAGAAATATCTCTTAAATTAACTAAGCACGAGAAATTATCTCTTCTATCTCACTCTCCCGACCTTGGCCCTTCTTCAGATTAAGTCCCCCTTATTTACTGGAGGGTTTTCTCCGCCACCCAAGCTGTCTTTAAGTTATGGCGGGAAAACTCTTAATCCGGTGACCTTGTTGCTAGCTTTAGGGCTGAGCTTATTTTTTGTGCATTTTTTGAAAATTATGGAGACAACTACTGTGTTTGAATAAAAACTTTAGTTTAATATAACTAAAATCTACATTCGACGTTTCGACCTTTATGTCAAGGTCATCTTCTGGAGCATACAACTGTGCACAGGAAACAAGCTATACTACAATCAAACTGGTTTGTTAAAGACACTGACCAACCGCTACAACAATTGTTGGCCTGACTTCTGGTGAGAAAAATAAAATAAAATAAAAATAAATAAATAAATAAAATAAAAAAATAAAATAAAAAAATTGTACATCAACACTAGAGTCCTATTATTAGTGTTGTCTACTATATACATATATTAACATCATTCCAGCCAGTTGGTATGGAATGGTTTCTAATACTAGCTAAGGATTGGCTAGAGTCCTGACTTATGCTGGATCTTTCATATTAGGGAGGCTGAATGTGTGCCATCCAGATCCTTGGAATTTTCATGCCATCTTTGTTGTTGATATTTGGGTGGTTTATCAGGATTTCGCAGGATTCCTTAAGTTTCCTTTCGTACCAGGTTTTTGTGCGGTGTAAGGAGCAGGTGCTTTTCCAGTTAATTTAGTGTAAGGTGTTGAGTGCGTGGTCTGAGAGGCCTGCTTCACCATAATGGTTATATTTAATGTGTCTAATGTGTTCTTTCTTGCGTATAGGGATTGTCCGTCCTGTTTCACCAATGTACAGTAAGTTACAGGTGCAGCGGATGCAATAGACTCCAGAATGTGCTAATGGGAGGAGAGGATCCTTAGAGGAGTTGAATATGGTTTTAAGTTTAGTGGGTGGTTTAAAGGTGGCATTGAGGTTATAATGTTGTAGGATTCTGTTGATTTTTTCTGATAACCCTTTAATGTATGGGATGGCTATGGTTTTACTGTAATCTAGATTCGTTTTTGTTGTAGTTTTATAGAGTATTTTATTAACAGTATTTTTGTTATAGCCATTATTTATGAATGTGTCACTAATGATTTTTAGTTCTTGTTTCAGGGTTTGCTGGTTAGAGCAAATTGTTGTGGCTCTGTTTTTAAGGGTGTTAATGACTCGATATTTTTGTGATGGGTGGTGGTATGAATTAGCATGTATGTATTGGCCAGTGTGTGTCGGTTTTCGGTAGAACGTGAAGGATAGACTGCTTGAAGGAAGACTTGTGACTAGTGTGTCTAGGAACGGGAGCGAATTTTGGTTTTCAATTTCGATGGTAAATTGTATGCGTTCATGTTGTTTGTTCAGGTGGCTGAGGATTGTGTTTAGCATTTGTCGCCTGTGCGGCCAGATCCTGAATACATCGTCAACGTATCTAAGCCAGACTGTCGGTCTTAGCGTGGCGGAATCATTTTCTCACCAGAGGTCAGGCCAACAATTGTTGTAGCGGTTGGTCAGTGTCTTTAACAAACCAGTTTGATTGTAGTATAGCTTGTTTCCTGTGTATAGTTGTATGCTCCAGAAGATGACCTTGACATAAAGGTCGAAACGTCGAATGTAGATTTTAGTTATATTAAACTAAAGTTTTTATTCAAACACGGTAGTTGTCTCCATAATTTCAAAAATGCATTCTGATCACCATGTAAGCCTAAAAGAAAGGACTTATTTTTTGTCTTTACAATTCTAGTGGTTCTTATAAAAAATATTATAACAATTTGTTACCAGATTTAATACAGCAAAGTGAGTTATTACATTAATTTAATTACAATTATTTTATGTAAATTTAATTTCCCATGTAAAATTGACATAGAAAAAATTTTACTTCTAAATTTTTTCTATATGAGATTTTACACTATGTATGCTATTATTCATAATCTGTATGGCACACTTCATTAAGGAAAGTGACATTAAACTTGATATCAAAATAGAAGATGATAATTCCACTTGTTATGCTATTCATATGATATTTTTCTCCTAAATAAATCCATTTTAAGGCTTCAGAGCTGTTTAACTAAACTTAATAACTTATGTAACAAAGCTTGATGATAATCAGCAATTTTCATACAGTCAGGTCATTAGCATAATGACCTGACTATTTGGATTGTTGGATTGCATGTGCTTGACAGAGAGGAAGAGGTCTGAATGGTTTTAAGAGTTTGGAGACTAATAAATGCAGCAGATGAATGTTACTGAATGGAGCAATGAAACCTTGATCTAGAGGAGGTCAAAAACTCCTGATGTCATTGTCCTTTGACACTACAAAGATGCAAAGTGGGATGACCTCTGAAATTTCTACTCTTCTTTTCCATGGTCTGATTATTGCTTACACTCTTCTGATCCAAACACTTGCCCCAAACAAGTCATTGAAATTATGATCCTCAGTAACGAAGGACTTCATTTTCCCTTCTCCTCAAAATTCTCATCCAGTTTCTATGCTCTGTTTCAACATAATGTATACCAAAGCTGTTTAAGAAAAAATTCAGCTTATGCAGATGGTTCGCATTAAGAACTCCAGCTTCATTCTCAGATTATGCTGAAGACACAGTAAGTGCAAACCAGTCATATGCAGATCTAAATCTGATTTCATGAAGACCAACAACAATCCAGATGGAAGCCGTGACTTCTGGTCTCCCTTACTAAGACCATTTGGATGCAACATATGCTCACCTGTCTCATCCAGATGGCACAACTGTTACAACATCTCAAGATAAATCTGACCTTTTTGCATCACTCTGCCTCTAACTCCTGTGTAGATGAAGGCAAATTGCTCCTGCCATAAAATCTGAGCATATGCCTGCTATAGTTTTTGAGCCAAAAAGACATCAGAAGAATAATGAATAACTTGAACACACTAAGAAGTCTTCTGGTTCTGATGGCATCTTTCCAATTATACTCAAGCATTGTGTTTCAGAGCTTGCACCTATGCTGTATCATCTCTCGTCTCTACAGAGCAAAGGATGACAATTTGTTTAGCAAGCCTAGATGCAATCAAAAGTTCTGGAAATGTCAAGAGCAACAGCACATTTCTCTGAATGTTTTCATCATGCATGTCCAGTGATGGGCAGTGTAAGCTCAAAGGTCAGCCATGGACCTTGAATGGCAAATTGCATACTGATAATCATTCTTTAACTGATGAAACTATAGATAGTAGAAAAGTTGGCTGTTGATGACTTTCTCCATTATTTTGGAGAGAACTGAGGTGATGACAATCGGTCAATAGTTTTTTTTGGAATAGACTGGATATATGATTGCTTCCACACAATGTGGTTAGTACCAGTTAAGTAAAAAGTACTATAGAAATGATACAGGAATGAGTATAATTGGAAAGCTGATGATAGTACTTTCCATTTATTTTGCTCATTTGACAGACCATGATGCTCTCGGACATTCCAATCTTCAAGATAATTTTAACCAGTACCTTGAACGTTGAACTGCATAACCCCTTTTAGTGGAATGAGGACAGTATAGCCACATTATGTGCCACCAAACCTCAGTCTTGCCTTTTCTATCACCAAATGGAGCTCAGCTCACCTACCTTTACCTTCAGTAATACATAGATCACCAGACAGGATCAGATTCCCCTATTTGCACTATATTTATCTTTGGCCTCTCCTGGCATAAACACATCACATCAATAGCTTTTTCAGCATCCAAAAATTAGTCCTTCTTTTCTGCTCAAGATGGTATTTTACACCCACCCAACTGCTAACTATACAAATCTCATATTCACCAATCTTGTGAGTCCCAAACATGTGAGTACTACTCACGTGTTTGGGATATTGCACCTAAAAACCTCTCTAGAAATTCTTGATGCTGTTGAAAGGAGAGCAGTTCGGCTCATAAATGATCCTCCCTTACAGACTTCAATCTCGAAATCACGAGTGCAGTATTTCAGTATTTATTTTACAGTTACTTCCATGGCCACTGCTATTCTTAACTTTAAATTATCATCCCTCCATTTTGTGTTGGGCCTGTTAAAATAAGAGCAGCAACTTCCCAGCATCCTTTTTCAGTACAGCTGAAGCCACACCGAACCTGCTTCTCCTCTTCCTCCATCCTCTTGAACAGCTTTCCTCTTCCAAACAACTACATCCTTCAACACTCTTGAGAAAAATGTCATTAACTTCTTTCCCAGTCCTGATCTGCATGCTTCACTCACACTGATGTGCTTATAGGGTCTTCAACTTCTTGTGTATGAGATCAGTATAAAACAATACAAATATATATACATGCATACATACACAAGGGGTATCTGGAAGGTGCTGATAAACACCAAACAAAAATTAATTAAATTTATGTCTTCTTATATATTTTAAAAGAAAAGGATCAAATTATTGCGATTTGATGAAACCTGGAGGTTAAAGGGTTTTAAGATACTTTCTATCTTGTGGTTATATCAGTTGCTTTATTATCATTTTTGTTCTAGGTGTTTATCAGAACTTTCCAGACCTCCTTGGTATATATATTATAATTAAATTAATAATAATATATATAGATATATATATATATATAATTTAAAAGAAGGAGAAACAAACTGCAAAGATATGAAGGGAATGTGGGAACACATCAGCTGCTTTCTTTCTGAAGTTGTTCTTTCCATTGAGAACACAACATTTCAACCATTTAGGCACAATTTTTAATGAATGGCATATTAAATAGTGAAATGGATAATAAGCAAATAAGAATAAGCTTGGTGGAGAGGTAGTTGGATACATTTATATGGTATAGGAAAGAAATTAATAGCCAGCAAAGGTTGGTCAATTAGTAGAGCCTCTGCTACTAATGGCTCATGCAAAAAGTTAAGTATGTTTGAGTGCGGTTAGTAGTTGGAAGGGATTTCATTTCTTTGATGCTGTTGGCACACTCTCCCTCGATGAGTCTTTGGACTCCCTGGAGGTGTCACATAATAATAATAATAATAATAAATTAATCAGAATGTTAAAGGATACCAAGGTATGTGGATGTGTAGTGGAGATGGCTGAGTAAATTACAGATGTGATGTGTCTAAAAGTAATGTTCAGTGCAAGAGATTAGATCTGGTGATCTGTGTATGTAACATCTTCGAGTTTACAAGACTGTCTTCAAACTGATTTTAACCTTTTGATCTGAGAGATTTGTTAGAAATAAAACAGTTGATGAGGAACCACAGAGTGAGGATGCTGAAAAAAATTAGCGAAGTAAGCAGATGGTATTGATGTCACAGTTATATTAAAAATAAGTATTACAAAGGAAAGGAACCTTGCATTGTTCACATTAATGAATGTATGAACAGAACTAATCTAAGGTGGTGTGGGCACCCGAACACAGTGGGAGAGGAAGGTTAGAGATGTTTGCCAGTGTGTCTGGAAAAGGCAGCCTTAAAGAGAAAAAATTGTAAGGTCTGATAATATTGAATCCTGACAAATAATTAATTTGGAGAGAAGTTGTCAGTAAGCTAGTAATCATAGTATAATCATAGTGTCCAGTAAGAGTCCTTTGAAGCATGCTATCAGGAATTTGATGATGATGATAATGAACACCAGGGAAGTGTGTAGGAAAGGCACAATGTAGAAAGAGACCATCTAGGCATTGATAGTATAGCTAATGACATCTAGAATTGCCATTAGCGATATTTCCTGTTTTGGATACAATCAAAAATTTTTTTAGTTCATTACTCCAGATATTGGTGGTATTCAATATTGTGAAAAGTGAGATGCAACATTTTAAGCAATAAAGGATACGAAGCTGTGTGTTTGGGGGGGGGGGGGGTGTTGAGGAAGTTGCAGGTGTGATGTGTGTATGTACCAGGAAAGTCTAAAAGTAACATTCAATGCAAAAGATTAGGTCTGGTTATCTGTGTGTTATAGGCAGGTTAATTAGGATCACTTTTGGAGGAAAAAAACACTTGACCATGTTTTAGTAGCATTGAAAGTGACTGTTGTCATCACTCCTTCGAAGGTTTATGCAGCAGTTGGGGTTTGGAATACTGATTGTAGAATGAATACCTTGAAGCATGGGATGTGGGGTTTGTTCATTTGATTAAAAGGAACAGAGCATGCTGTCATCAGCAAAACAAACTATTGATAGGGTTTTAGGTAAAGTGAGAGAAGTGCAGTTCACTGAATGCAGTGAACAACAAGAGAGAAAACTTGCTACCCGATTGCTAATTATGGTAACTAGGTAGCAAGTTTTCTCTCTCATTGCAAATAGGGCAAGACACCATAAATGACAATTGTTGAGCACTTCTCTATGCCAGCCTCTTCGGTGTTAATATAGTGCAATGCAGACATTCAGAATTTATCCTGTGAACTTCAGATTTGATTATTTCAGTCATAGTCCATTATTTGTTTTATCAGGTGCTGAGATCAGATGGAATTTGTGACTGCATCTACAAGAGAAAAAAAAAGTATACATATAATGATTTTTCCTCATTGTATTAGTGTTTTGTACATGTTACTCTCAAATCATTACAGGACCTATTTAGTATTTTTTAAAATCCTTTATGCTATTTTCTAGTGGAATCAGAATCTTCCATCTAGCAAGAACAAAAAATTGCAAGTTGAAGCAAATGTTATTTACTTAAAGCAGTGCATCTGTCATTTTGAAAATCTTATTCTTTTTATTCTTTTTTTTTTTTCCATAAAAATACTTGGCCTCTTTGTTTAAAAATTTGAGATATTCAGTTGGACTAAGATTCAAGAAGGAACATTAAAATATAATGTCACATTAATGTGACATAGCAGTCACATTAAAAGTGTGACTGCTATGTCACACTTGAAAACAGTTTAGTAACAAAAAAAAATAATAAATAAAGTAAATTGAATTTCTGTATATATGATTAAAAATTAAAAACCACCATTTCTTAAGACAAAATTAGTTAAGCAGTAGAAATATAGTTTGGGGGAAGTGGGAGGATAAAACTTCTAATTTTCAAAGGAATATTTTTGTTATCCTAGTAAATCTCATTTAGTTTCTGTGTAATTTTTTCTAATCAAGAATAATCCAGAGTTCCTTTCCATTGCAGTGTTTTTTCTGCTCCACATTAGTATAACTTAAAACATTTCATTGTTTTGCCCTTTTTCCATCTCCCCTCTTCCCATTACATATGTTTTTTTCGCTCATCTCTCAAAATTAAAATTGTGGTTCATAAGAGTATTTTATTTAATTTTTTTATCTTAATTCTTTTGCTAACTATTCTGGCATTGGAAAAGCAGATGGCCAGATCCTTGATAATTTTATTGGAGATTGTAGATGGAGAGATCTTATTATCATTAAATTATATATATATGGTTAAATAATCATCAGTTAATTATTTTTAATTAAATCATAATTAATAAAAAATAATAATTGATATGGTTAACTATTATGTCTATTTAATTTTTTCACTGTTACCTGTTGCAGTTTCATAATGGACAAACAAGTTTTGTCTTCCACCAGAGCAGTTAATTGTACTACAAAATATGCTATTGGATTATTGAAAAGAGGTGAGACTTTCTTTGAATCTGGAATAGAATCACTTGGAATTGTTTATGATTGATGTATTTTAATTATAATAGGTTTCCAATATAGAATTTTTATTTGCACAATGATAAACATATGGAAGTAGAAATTTATATATTTTAATTCTATTTGACAGTTACACTTTGGAAAAAGTGCCATTTTTTCCAAAGTATAACTTTATTAACTTATTTGACTTATGAAAAGCAACACTTATTTAATTTGTGTTTCACTCGTTATTTGTTAGCTTTATTTGTATGTTTACTCCAGTAATATTGTAGAGGTTGCTTACATGTTCGAGCTAGAATGCTGGGAGGAGACATTTAAAGACTGGAGCATTGACTATGACTTCTTCTTTATTGTCCACTCTTCATCTTCTTGTGGTGAACCTGTTAGTCGATATCAACTGGGATGTTGAATGAACAAGGATGGACTATCAGTTTTGGATTTTACTGACCAAATTATGTTCTCTCTCTTTATGAAACAACAAAATGAACATTGTGATATATAATATGATATCATGCTCATTTGGACATGTCACAGATATGCATTATCCTCCACTGTTTTAAGCAGGAGACCAAGAACAGCTTTTGAACCAGTCTAAACAGAAATGAAGATATGCATAATCAGCATATGAACCATCAGTGCAAAGAGGTGGGACTAGCGAGGAATTATAGAGATATTATGTTGACAAAATGGGTGTTTATTCAAGAAACTAAGAAGATAGAACCAGGTGAGAATAAATGAACATGAATGAGGGGGAAAAAAAAAAGATGCAAAGCCATTACTGTTACTTGAAACTTCATACCATTGAACACTGATATAGGTAAATTTAAAGTTTTTTTTTTTTTTTTTTAACTCTATCCCTTTGTTTCTGATACTGCTAGCATTCATGTACAGACATAATAATCTACCTTTTTGTTCTTTTGTATTGTCTTGTCTGCAGTCTGCCTGACACACAGTTGGACAACTTGCCCATCTCTATTCTTCTCTAATGCCTTACACTTATAGACATCTTTGCACACATTTGATGGGTCCAAACCAGACGAACACAAACCAGAACTCATTCTCTCCTCATCAACATTTCCATGACAAAGCCCATTCATGTCATTAACACAGTAATAATATTGTCGCTCTGACATTCACACCATTCCTCCCTTTATAATTTAGTTTCCCTGACTCTCTGTGTTAGGTGTCATACCAGTTATTAGTTTTTCTAGACTCCTGATACCAAACGCATTCAGGTGTAGGTCATTCCTCTTATACAAATCCAATCTTCCCTCAAACTCACTCCACACATTCAAACACTTGCATCCATTCCTTCTACACAGCCTATGCATCGAATTGTTTGCCATCATAGCCCTTCTTCCTAATTCATTTTTATCATAGCGAGGTAAAATACTGATGATTTTCACTTTCTCGCTCTTCACTCGTGCTTTTTCCAACAACCCTTTCATGTCCTCTCTCTCATACTGAACTTATTGCCAGTTAAATCGTTAGTATCTACTACAACTACGATTTCATGTACTTTTCTTTTCTGTTTTTGAATTGCTTGTGTTATATTTTTAATTTTCGCTCCAGGAAAACTCTATGTTATAACTCGCTCATCTATAGCATGTTTTATTATAGAGTCACCATACCAATAACTTCATTCATTTTACTAACAATGTCACTTACCTGATTTCCATTATTTCCTGACTTACCTGTTAACTTGCTTTGTTGTTTCTTATTTTTTGTTCATTTTTCTTTTTCTCCCTATGCTCATTTAAATGCCTCTCAACTTTTTGCAATTTCCGTGCGTCTCTGATGATCTGCTTCAACTTCGCTATTCTGATGGCTAATTTATTTTCATTAACCTCCTTTATGTGCACAATAACCTTGTTGGCAGGGCTAACCTTCTTGTTAAAAAGCCTGTGATGTTTTTTGGCATTACATTTCTTGCCCCTTTTTTGGTGCCATTTTAAAAGTATACTAAATATTGAAATAGTTTAATAAAAATATGTGATAAAATACTAATTACACTATAAAACACTAAAATCTAGTGTCTACTAGTTTACACTAGATTTTAATGTTTACTAGTATACTACGAAACACTAAAATCTACACTAGTATACTACAAAACACAATAAAAACAGACAGAAATCACCAAATGACCAAATTAAATGGTGTGAAGAAATGACAGTGGATGAAAAAGAGAAAAGAGAAGTTCTGTTCATGTTTTCATGAGCTTAGAGGAAAGTGGGAAAATGAGGATGACCAGTTCAGTGAAGCATCATTCATGAATATATCTTTAGAAAAGGGTAAAGTACAGAAAAAGAACATCAAGTCAATTTGGAGTCAATCACTTGTGGAAGAGTGATCATCCAATCCAGTTCACTTATTAAGTGAACTGGATTGGATGCACCACGCTAAATGCAAAAACAATATTCCACTGATGAGCAACTTTCATATTTATTTATTTATATACATATATATATATATATTTAATGATATCAATCCTAACCATAAAAGATATAATCATGTCATATATAAGTACTCTGTGTGGACTATGGGTTAGATAATCCAGAAACCTCTAGTGACCATTCTGTCACTAGATGGAGGCCTTACATGGCTTTTTTTAAGCCATGTAAGGTCTCCAATTATTGTGATGGTCTCATTGTAGGCAATTTGTTTTATTTATTTTTATGAATTAGTATTCCTAAAGGAATACATAGCAGCTACATGTCAATGTCCAGGCCAGAAAGCCAATCCAGGGCCTCATCCATTACCTCGTCTTGGAGGCCGCCACCACCATGAAATTGGCACCTCGGGCAGTCATTCACAATATGAGTGATCGTCTGGGCCATGGGGGGGGGAACAGTCACAATGAGGGCAGTCTGACAGTCTTCATTTATGTAATAGGTAGCCACATCTGTCCTGGTTAGTTCTGATCCTATTGATAGATGAGCAAATCTTCCTAGGAAGAGCAAAACCAGGCTGCACAGCACAGAACCTTCAACCAGGAAGCCATTTGTTGGACAAGTGTTCTCTAAACATGTCAGGTTTGATGGTAAGGCAGCTGAAAACAGTTTGTCCATGGACAAGAAAGGGTTTCTTGATTTTAGGAAAAGACTAGGTGGATTTATGAGTCTGGTGTAGGGGAAGGACTGGGTTGCTCGTTACTTTATTAAATTCTTTAATCGAGGCTTGTTTTCTCCGTATATTTGGTGCAGCAATGTTAGAGAGAACAGGGAGCAAGGGGGAGAGGGATGCTTCTCAGTGTCCCATTAATTATGTGCATGGCAGAGTTTAGTTGAGTGTCTAATGTTAGTGTGCACACTTGTTTTCCAGATGGGGGCACAGTATTCTGCTGCAGAGAATGTGAGGGCTAGTGCAGACAACCTTAGGACTTCTGCACCGAAACCCCAGGTTGTTCCATCAAGCCTTGAAATGATATTATTTCTCATTTTAATTTTGTTGAACAGGTTGGTAATGTGCCTTTTATAGGTTAGGCTTATGTCCAGGCATACTCCAAGGTATTTCAGGTGAGACTCATGTTCTACCATTTTGCCACATGAAGAGAGGTTAAGGTGTCGATTTGCCTCTGCATTATTCGGGTGGAATGCTGTGGACACAGTTTTTGTTGGATTTGGCTTCGGGCATTACTGCTTGAAGTACTCTTCCAGGATGTTCAAGGTTGTTTCCAGGTTGGCAAAGAAGGTAAATTGGTGTAGGATCGCTAGGTCATCGGCATACATATATTTCCTTGAGCTGGTATGCGGTAAGTCAGACATGTGGATGTTAAAGAGCAAAAGGGTTAACACAGAGCCCTCTGGGAGACCACTATGTAGGAATCTGAGCCTGCTCCTTTTTCCACAAATATGAACTCGGATCATTCTGTTGGAGAGAATGTATTCAAAAAGCTGAAAAGTTTTTTTGCACCTCACAATATTGCCTAGCTTTAGGAGGAGGTCCCTGATCCAGACTGTGTCATAAATGTTAGGTCAATGAAAGTGACTTCGGATTTAAGTTTCTTCTGGAAGCCTGCTTCAAACTGTGTTGTCAGGGCCAGGACCTGGTTAAAGCAACTTCTTCCCAGCATGAAGTTAGCTTGTTCAATATGATGGCAGAGACTTTGGTTTGATTTCTTATCCACATATTACTTTTGTGATCCAATCTTGTGATACCAAGCATACTTCTTTCCATACTAAATTGAGTTGTTCTTAATTTTTTGAATTTCCTTTGCATTTAGTGTCCATGTATCACAGCCATATGTTAATATAGGAAGAATATATTGGTTAAAAACTTTTCTTTCAGGTATAATGGTAGTTGGCTTTTGAATACTGAAAGTAATTTTCCAAATGCATTCCACCCAAATATCTGATATCTGATTGATATCTGATACAACAGATATCAATTCGTTCCAGTGATATCTGTTGTCCTCCTAAGTATATGTAATGATCTACTTGTTTAATTTCATAATTACTGATTTTTATTATTATTATATTATTTTGGAAAAATTTGGAGAAAAGAGCAAAGCTAATCATAATGGCAAATATCTGTTGGATTTCTGCTCAGGACATGGACTGGTTATTACTAACACCATGTACCAACATAAAAATGTGCACAAATTCACATGGAGAGAAGAGACAAGGAATAAGAAAAGTCGCATTGATTATGTCATTATTGATAGTGATGTTTTCTCCCTGGTGCAGGACACCAGAGTGTTCAGAGGATTTGAAATTGGAAGTGATCACTATTTAGTCTTGAGCAGGATAAAATTGAATTTCATATTGAAAAGAATAACATGTAAGAAAGTTTTAAAGCGAATAAAAGTTGAGCAGCTCTCAGATGTGAACTGTAGACTAAAATACACAAAGATTATTGAAGAAAAAACGAAAGACTTTGAGAGAACAGGAATCAAACCTTGGAGATTCGGTGGCAAACTCTGAAGAAAACATTGATTGATTCAGCCAGAGAGGCATGTGGTGAGGTTGTCTGCAAGGATAAAAAAATCAGAACTCCCTGGTGGACATAGGAAGTTAAAGAGGCAGTGAAGGAAAAGAAGAAGGCATATCAAAAGTTCCTGTCAAATAAGTCAGCTTGTGCTCTTAGAGAATTCAGAGACAAATGCAAGAATGCTAAACGCTATGTAAAACTAGCTAAACAAAAGTCATGGGAGAACTTTGGCAAGAATATAGAAAATAAGTATCAAGAAGGTGGCAAAATATTCTGGAGGTTGTTGAAGAAGCATAGGAATGGGGCAAAGAGTGCTGTAAAAGGAGTTAGAGATGATAAAGGTGACATGAAAACAGCAGAAAAAGATATTCTTGAAGTATTTAGTAATTACTTTGAAAAACTGTTAAATGAAACAAGCAGTGATGACAGCACAGTGGTAAAAAAACACTAACCAGGCATGCAGTCAGGAATATATATCCATACTTGAAGTAGAAAAAGCCATCAAAGGCTTGAAATGTGGAAAGGCAGCAGGAATAGATGATATTCGACCAGAAATGTTGGAGTATGGTGGTATAAAAGTCTTACAGTGGCTACACTGCATAGTTCAGAAGGCCTGGACAGAAGGATGAATTCCAGATGATTGGAGTACAGCTCTCATAGTACCCACATATAAAACGGGAAATAAAACTGATTGTGAGAATTACAGAGGTATTTCTCTACTGAGTGTTCCTCGTAAGATTTATGCCAGTACACTTGAGAAACGGATGAGAAGGATTGTGGAAGAGAAGCTTGGTGAGGGAACAAGCTGGATTCAGGCCAAATAGAGGCTATCAGGATCAGATATTCACTTTATGACAAATAGTTGAAAAGTCATGGGAATATAACAAAGATCTGTATTTAAGTTTTGTAGATCTGGAAAAAGCATACGACAAGGTGCCAAGAGAGAAGCTATTCAAAGTGCTACAGTTGTATGGTGTCAGTGGATCATTATATCAAGCAATACTCTGTCTTTATTTGAGTTGTAAGTCAGCAGTTAGAATTGAAGGAAGTACAGGAAGATGGTTTAATGTTAAATCTGTTGTCAGACAAGGATGTACATTATCACCTCTGTTATTCGTTATCTATATGGATTACATTATGAAGGAAAGTGGTATTAAACCTAATATCAAAATTGGAGATATTAATGTCAGCTCCTTGCTTTATGCAGATGATGTTATACTTCTAAATAAATCCGCTACAAGTCTGCAAGATTCCCTGACTAAACTGAATAACTGTTGTGATAGATATGGTATGAAGGTCAGTAATAATAAGACAAAGATAATGAAAATAGGCAGAAGCATTGAAAATATTAGCTGCATTGTGAATTGAGAACCTATAGAACAAGTAAAACATTTCACTACTTATGCACGATTTTTGGTGAAAATGGTAAAATAAATATGGAAATAAACAACAGAATTAACAAAGCTGGTATGGTAGGAAGTCAACTGAATAAATTTATATGGAATAAGAGAGAAATTAGTCAAAAAACTAAATTAGCTGTATACAACACAGTGTTCAAACCAATTTTAACTTATGGATCTGAGAGCTGGGTCAGAAGTAAAACACTTGACCAAAGACTAGAGACCGCAGGTATGAGAGTCCTGAGAAAGATTAATGGCGTGAACAGATGGCATCAATGACAATATCATATTAAAAACAAGGATATTAGGAAAGAACTTGACATTTTTAGCATCCAAGAATGCATTAGCAGAGCTAATCTCAGGTGGTATGGTCACTTAAACAGAATGGGCGAGGAAAGATTAGCCAAACAAGTGTTCTCTGCCAGGTTGGCAGGAAAAAGATCCAGAGAAAGACCAAGATATAGGTGGATTGATACAGTAAAAAGTGCCTTCAAAGATAGATATATAAATATAAGCTCTGACAATATTGTAGCTTCGACAGGTAACAGATTTATTTGGCACAAAATTGTAGGTAGGAAGTTAGTAATGATGTAAATTTTTCATGTAGTACTGTCATATCCTCTACACTCCTTGAGGGTACATGGCAAGAATTTGATGATGATGATTTTTATTATTTCTGGTTGGACATAGCAAATGAACATAATTTGGGTCTTCTTTAGGTTTATTGTTAGTCCAGCTGTTTTGCTAGCAATTTGGAGTTCTTGGATACAGGTCTGTAATTCATGCAGTTAAAGTAAAGGTAACTATGTTATCTGCAAAGTGCAAATGATTTAAATATCTTCCATTTATCTTCAGACCTTTTCTTTCCCAATAAAGAAGTTTGAATATTTCTTCTAGGCATGCTGTGAATAATTTCAGAGATATTGTGTCATCCTGTCTTATACCTCTCTTTATTTTCACAAAAAGAGATGTTTCCATTGAAATGAATTGCCGCTGTCACATTGGTATATGCTGATTTGATGGTTCTGATGTATGGCTCCTCCACTTATTGGTTTCGTATTGCTTTAAGTATTGCACAAGTTTTTACTTAATCAAAGGCTTTCTCATAATCACTAAAACCAAGACATAATGGTAACTGATATTCATTACACTGTTCAATAATATGTTGTACAACTTGAACATGGTTCACTGTACTAAAGCTTGCCTGTTCTTTTGGTTGTACTAGGTCCAGTCATACAAAATGAATGGTATATGCACATTGGTATATGCTGATTTGATGGTTCTGATGTATGGCTCCTCCACTTATTGGTTTCGTATTGCTTTAAGTATTGCACAAGTTTTTACTTAATCAAAGGCTTTCTCATAATCACTAAAACCAAGACATAATGGTAACTGATATTCATTACACTGTTCAATAATATGTTGTACAACTTGAACATGGTTCACTGTACTAAAGCTTGCCTGTTCTTTTGG
Organism: Typopeltis vanoorti; assembly: GCF_054136105.1. NCBI lineage: Eukaryota > Metazoa > Arthropoda > Arachnida > Uropygi > Thelyphonidae > Typopeltis > Typopeltis vanoorti. The sequence goes on along the minus strand of NC_143557.1, from coordinate 19,677,466 downwards.
TTGTACTAGGTCCAGTCATACAAAGCCTATGAGCTAGGACTTTTGTAAACATTTTTTGTAAACATTTTATAAACCATCAATAGTAAACTGATGGGTCGGTAGTTCGCCAAGTCTTCTACCTCACCTTTTTTATGTATCAGTAGAGTAGCCTTCTTCCATGTTCTTGGTACATCATTTTTCTTCAGGCATAAAGTAGTTTTGCTAAGAGTTTGTAGATCATTTCTCCACCTGCTTTTAGAAGTTCAGCTATAACTCTTTCTCCACCAAGTTAACCAAAATTTGTAATGACTCGAATGTAGAAGATCTAGAATGAGAACTGACTAAACCATGTTTCATGACTAAAGAAGAAGCTGACTGATTTTGTCCCAGTGGCATTCTGTAAATTGTCAGAAGTAAATTCAGCGATTGAAGTCAACTTGTCAGAAGTCAAGTTGACTTCAATTGCTGAAGACATATTCATCAGTTACAAAAAAACACAGAACAAGAAGCCCACATTTTATGTAGATTTTGTCTTACAGAAGCTAAATGTCTGTTTTAGACAAAGGTGGTCTAGCCTCCCCTTGGTTGTAGGCAAACCATATATCATCACCAAGAATGCAGACATTTCTAATGGATTCATGAATGGAACCTTGGATCAACTCCCAAATCCAGCCAACATTGGAATACTGCTCTCATATATGGGGTAGTGCACCTAAGACCTCCCAAAAATTCTTGATGCTGTTCAGAAAATGGAAATCTGGTCGATTTCCATTTTCTGAACAGCATTTTAGAGACTCCCTTTAGCCACTGTCCCAAAGAAGATCAATTTTTGTATTCTGTCTCTTCTACAGATATATCCATTACCAATGTTCAGCAGAACCAGCATCCATTATGCCTCATGTTTCTGACAGATCTACAGGAACTCTTACTACAGCTGCTCAGCATCCTTTTACAGTCACTGCATACTCACCAAACCTGCTTCTCCCAGTCATCTTTCATTCTTTGCATCTCAAATTTTGTGGAACATTACAGTTCCACAAAGGTAGAAAAAAACAAAACATGACTAAAAAGGTAACAAGAGTAAAGCGAGAAAATGACTAAAGACATGAAAGCAGAGTTGGAAGAGGAGACAAGAGATGAAGCACATGTGGAGTGAAATGAGGTTAATTAGAGATATGGAAAGAGTGAGGAAGAATAGATATGATCTAGACTGCATTTAATGGTTTTGGGATGAGTCAAAGAGACTTGCAGAAGGAAGAATAATGGAATAAAAGATTCCACCATGTCTGTTTAGGGATTCAATTACTAGGTGTGTGTGAGAGAAAGAGAGAGATGAACAAGGTTTGTTTTCCTGGAGGTAAAATGACCAGAGTGATTGAGGCACTGAATATGAGGAGCAAGAAAGCAAGAGTTAATAGTGGTAGTAGAAACAGACTGGTTGAGAAGAAGGAGAATGTGAGAATAGATATCAGGAGGGTGTTGAGGAGAGTAAAAGATAAGAAAAATAACAGTGTGGAAAGAAGTCAGTATGTTACCCAGATATGACAGTGTTGAATTGGAGCAGAGAGCAAAGATCATCGACAGTATTTGAGCAGAGATCTGCAAGGAGAAAGGAGCGCATTTTGTGAAGATGTGGAATGAATTTGAGGGATAGATATATATAACAGTATAAGAGACAGACTGCATTTAATGGTTTTGGGGTGAGTCAAAGAGACTTGCAGAAGGGAGAATAATGACTGCAGTGAATAGAAGATCTGAGGAAGTAAGAGGTGATATGGAAGAGAAGGGAAGTAAGGTGGGAGAGCTTGTGAATGGAGAGAGGCGAGTAGTGTGAATGAGGAGAATGAGAGGGCAGGAGCAAAAGATAGACCAGGGAACCAGAATGGGGTGGGGGAGATACTGTGTGAGTTCATACTGGATTTAGAAGTGAATGAGTGAGTGGTCAAGAAAGGATTAGGATGGCCTGGGATGTGGAGGAAGAATTTTGGTCCAAGTAGGATTGGTAGTGACAAAGAGGAATGGTTTGTTTTCCTGGAGGTAAAATGACCAGAGTGATTGAGGCACTGAATATGAGGAGCAAGAAAGCAAGAGTTAATAGTGGTAGTAGAAACAGACTGGTTGAGAAGAAGGAGAATGTGAGAATAGATATCAGGAGGGTGTTGAGGAGAGTAAAAGATAAGAAAAATAACAGTGTGGAAAGAAGTCAGTATGTTACCCAGATATGACAGTGTTGAATTGGAGCAGAGAGCAAAGATCATCGACAGTATTTGAGCAGAGATCTGCAAGGAGAAAGGAGCGCATTTTGTGAAGATGTGGAATGAATTTGAGGGATAGATATATATAACAGTATAAGAGACAGACTGCATTTAATGGTTTTGGGGTGAGTCAAAGAGACTTGCAGAAGGGAGAATAATGACTGCAGTGAATAGAAGATCTGAGGAAGTAAGAGGTGATATGGAAGAGAAGGGAAGTAAGGTGGGAGAGCTTGTGAATGGAGAGAGGCGAGTAGTGTGAATGAGGAGAATGAGAGGGCAGGAGCAAAAGATAGACCAGGGAACCAGAATGGGGTGGGGGAGATACTGTGTGAGTTCATACTGGATTTAGAAGTGAATGAGTGAGTGGTCAAGAAAGGATTAGGATGGCCTGGGATGTGGAGGAAGAATTTTGGTCCAAGTAGGATTGGTAGTGACAAAGAGGAATGGTCAGGGAGAGTTATGGAGTTATTGAGAGACAACTACCTTAGGCAGTACATAACAGAGGGCACACACAAGGATCTTGGAAAGGATCATCTTATCAGAGGATATTATTATAATAGAGGTGTCAAATCCTCCTCCAGTTGGTGGTGACTATGAAATGATCACGTGAGTAGTGGCGAGCACTATGACAACTTAATGATTACTGAAGGATGAATGATACTGGTTGGTGAAAATGGTAAAATGATAACCAGGATATGTAGAGAAAGGAGGCACTAATGGTATATAAGGAAATGAGTAAACTTAATATGAATAAGGCTGTAGGTTTAGATGATATATCACCATAAGTTTTGATTGAATGGTCCAAGGAGTTCCCAATCTAAAATGCATGTCAGTTTTAACAGTGCTGACATACCATTTTAACATGATTGGGCCAACTTTCAAAGAAGTGGAAAGAAGGCAAAATCATTCCCCTTTGTAAAGGAGATAAGATTAAGCCTTTCAATTATAGGTCAATCTGTATGTCTGTAGTTGTGGTTAAGGTGTTAGAGAGGTTAGTCAGGATCAAGACTCAGAAATGGATCAACAACAGCATTCTCTTTGATGGACAGCAGGGGTCTGCTAAGAGGATCATGTTTTAGCAATCTACTTACTTATTATAACAAGGTGACAAATGCAATGCACAAGGGAGATGCATACACTGTGGTATTAGATTTTACAAAGGTCTTTAATTGATTACAGACTGTTGAATTAGAAATGGGTTGTCTGATAGGTATCAGAAAGTTGTGTATGGAGGAGTGATATCCCAGAATAGGAAAGTGACTAGTGGTATGGTCCAAGGGTCTGTTTTGGGTCAATGTTCTTTAACTTGTAGGTTAATGATATGTTAGATGATCCTGATGAAGGTTTAAATGGTGATATGTAGTTGTTTGCATATGATACAAAGTTAGGAAGCAATAGGAGGAGTGGAACAGAAGCTTTGCAAGAAGACTTTAATAGACTGGCTGAATGCAAGTGTGGAATTTCCACTTTAATGTTGCACAGGGTAAAGATTTAAAATTCTGGAAGCAAGATCAAATGAAGAATGTGCAATTGACAGGGGGTATCTTAGAGGAGATAAGGTCTGGTGGAGGATGGCAGACAAGAACCTGAAAAAAAGACTTGATAAGAAGACAGAAAGAAATATAAACAGATTTCATTACACTCTGGATTTCAGGTGTGTGCGTGCGTGCGTGTGCGTGTGTGTGTGTGTGTGTGTGTGTGAGTGAGAGAGAGAGAGAGAGAGATCCAGAGGATAATGAAGTGGATGGCTGAGGTCACAGAAATAGCATGATACATCTAGAAGAGCAGAGAAAATTGGCCTTTCCCAGTAGCGGTGGGATGCAATAAGCTGAAAATAACAACAATGACATTTTCTGTCCCCAGAAACAAAATGAACACATAATTGCATTCATTCCTGCTGAAAATTTCTATTGTAGTTATACTACTGCTGAATTTTTACCCAGTAACTTCTTCAGGGATCCTTATCCTTATTTTCAGTTTTTATATCCCATTTATCATCATTATTTCTGCTAGTGGCACTGGTTTCCCCTCATTTCTAATAATTTTTGATAGTCTTCAGAAAGATTTAACCAGCTAAAGAATAATCATATTTTATATTCCTTTCCAAAATCTTTTTTCTTTGCAATTCAAGAAAAATCTTCAACATATCATAAGCAGCTTGAGATAAAAACTCCAGTTTCACACCCAACCTATACTGCAACTTACTGCAAGTGCAAAACTCAGTAAATCCAAATATGGTTCAAAAAAGAACTAAATTCAGAGATATTACCAGTTTAACCTTCTGGTTTCTCATTAATGCCAGTGGATGCAACTGCTGTCCTATCATGCTCTTCTTTTTCGTGGTCATTCTAATAATAAGAATGATGTATAACTCAAAGACAAGGCAGACCATGAAACCTAAAAACTTTGGTAAGTAATTGACAACCAACGTTTGATTATAGTCAGTGTAACCTTTAAGAAACAAATGCATTAATGAATATGGTTTTGATATTAAATAATTCAAAATTTTCACTATAAAAAAAAAAAAAAAGATCCATACAATAAAAAACAGAAGACAAAATCACAATATACATGTCCAAAAGGAATTTCGACATGCATATTGTGCACGTGATACTCAGGTAGCTGATGATTTTAATCCTTTAGACAAGCATAATATGTATGCCTTGTTTCATATGTTTGTGTAAAGGATTAAAACAAGAATATCATTTCTTGTTGTAATTCTTTATACAAGCTTATCAAGGTTCTTATTAATACCAGATTTTGTTTCTAGTACTCAAAAAATTCAATGACTACTCGGACATAACAATTATTTAAAAACATCGGCAAATTAAATAAATATATAAAGAAAATTTAAACATTCCGCATTTCAAGCCATCAAAGGCTTGAAATGTGGAAAGGCAGCAGAAGTAGATGATATTAGACCAGAAATGCTGAAGTAAAAAAATTCTCTAGAAATTTAAATAAAGATTTGTGGGAGGGCACAGCAATGATATATATATATATATATATATATATATATATATATATATCATACTGGTACGATGACATCTACAAGACTTAAAAGAAGCAAAATTTCTTGAATGGGCTCAAACTCTGTGAAGATTGATTTTAATCATGATAGTAATTAATGCTTTGATTGCATTCTTGTTTCTGAAGTATAGTAGATCTAGGAATAGTGATAATGGTTGATTTTCAGATGCTTTATTAATAGATGTGATCCTGTTAATATTTGAGTTTTTTTCCTGGCATAATTTAACCTCCAGAACTTTTATAATAGTCGATAATTATACACTTATAAAAGTTAATATTTATATATGTCTGTATTTCTTTTAATAGGAGAACTTCACCTAACGCCAGTTCATGCTATAATTCAGTTACGACCAAATTTTTCATATTTAGATTATTCAGATAACAGATCAAAAATGGAAAGTCCTTTCCCAGATGATGAGGGTAATGTATTTTTTATATTCTTTTCTTTTAATATATGTATAGTTTTTATACTTTACTTTCTTTGTTTTTCTTACATTCATCTACTCACTCACACTTGACAGCTGAGTGAGCAATAATTCATTTGCTTCTATCATTTCACTGTGTGTTTGAGTTGCACTATGGCCTAAGGTGAGAAGTCTTTTAGCATTTGAAGTATATTTGATTTGTTAAGTAAAGACTAATCTATAAATTATGTAATGCTGTTTTCCATATTCCTTTCTTTTAGTGTTACACGGTGATCAGCATTCATTTTAGAAATTATGGACTTTACAACCGTGTTATAAATAACTCTTTTAATATCCTGACGTTTCGATCTTCATATTAAGATCATCTGGAGCATATACAAATATACAGGACAAGCCTAAGTTACATTACATACAGTAAGCTAGAGAAACAATGAATTGATATCATAAGTTATTCTACTTGCATGACCTCTAGTGAAAAAAAAAGTAATAATTATTTATAAACTACATCAAGCTGAATTCTATTTCTGATAACATGAATAAACATTCTTTCTTACAGATAGTTTTCTTTCAGTAACAATGATGTCCTGCTTTTAGCATTACAATTGTTATTTTTGATTTAGGATCCTGGATTTTCTACAGATCTGTTTATAGTTGCTCTTAGAGAGAAAGGTTCCATTGTTCGAATATATGCCTTCCATATGTTTGGGATTTTTAGACATCATTATTGTTCGGATTGGGGTGGTTGGTAATAATCTCACAGGCTTCCTTAAATTTGCGTTCATACCATGTTTTAGTGTAAAGTAGACAACTAGTGCTTTTCCAGTCAATTCTATTTAAGGTGTTCAGGGCATGATCCGAAAGGCCAGATTCACCATAATTATTATATTTGATGCGTCGTTTATGTTCTTTTTGTCTGATAGGAATTGTGCATCCTGTTTCTGCTATATATGGTATGTTACAAGTGCAATAAATACGGTACACTCCAGGGTGGGCCAGCAGAGGGAGTGGGTCTTTGGATGAGTTGAGTAAGCTTTTTAATTTTGCAGGAGGTTTAAAGGTGGCTTTGTGGTTGTATTTTTGTAGTATTGTGTTTATTTTATCTGATGTCCCTTTAATGTAAGGAATGGTTATAGTTTTATTGTAGTCTGGTTTGTCTTTGTTTTTTATTGAGGTCTTGTAGAGAATTTTGTTAATAGTGTTTTGGCTGTAACCATTTTTTTGAAAAGTATTGCTGATAACTTTAAATTTGTCTTTCAGTGCCTGTTCACTGGAGCAGATCTTCAAAGCCTTGTTTTTTAGAGTATTAATGACATCTATTTTTTTGTGTTGGGTGGTGGTGGTAGTAGTAGATGTGTATATATTGTCCAGTATGTGTTGGTTTCCGGTAAACCGTGAAGGAAAGATTGCCAGAAGGAAAACGTGTGACAAGTGTATCTAGAAACGGAAGTGTGTTCTCTTTTTCAATCTCAATTGTGAACTGTATGCATTTGTGTTGTTTGTTTAGGTGGCTAAGGAATGTGTCTAGTGTCTGGCGTCTATGGGACCAGATCGCGAAAACATCATCAACATATCTAAGCCAGACTTTGGGTTTTAATGGAGAGGAACCTAGAGCAAGTTGCTCAAAATGTTCCATATAAAAGTTAGCAATGGGGGGGGGGGGATAATGGCGAGCCCATGGCTGTGCCTTCTTTTTGTAGGTAGAAAGCATTTTGCCATACAAAATAACCCGAACGCAATACATGTGCAAAGAGCGCCGAGATATCTGTTTTCCATATTTTTTAGATCTGCCCTTCTCTGTCATAAATTATTACATAAACTTTCTAAATAAATATGTTTTCCTTATTCCTCTGAACCCCAAGTTTAATCAAAAATGAATAATATACATTTATATGTAATGAATACACACACACACATACAGGATGGTTCAAAATTCCATGCACAACTTTGATGGGAAGGTTAAGAACATCAAAATCAACCATATTCACATAGGAAAGCATGACCAGAAACGCTACCTGAAAGTGATAGGCACTGTTCGCCACCGCTCCAGGTGAGCAATTGGGGCTTCCTCATTCAGGCTTTTGATGTCGTACGAAGAACATGCGTCGTTTTACGAACACTGAGATGGCAGACCATATTATGTACCCAACTACTATTGAACTGTTCAGTTATGCCTAATAAAGTTTTTTACACTACTTACTGCCTTGTGTTATTTCTGTTTCTTTGTGTCCCTGTTAGTACCTCCCGGCGACGTTTGCGATCATGCTTTCCTATGTGAATACAATTGATTTTGATGTTCTCTACCTCCCCTCAAAGTTTGTACGTGGAATTTTGAACCACCCTGTATATATATATATTCTATCACTCTAATTCAGCAATTTTTCCAACTAATTATTCCAAATGTCGAGAATATCTTTAAATTCAATGGGAGAGATTGACTTCAAATTGAGTTTATGTAGGTCAAATTTATTTGAAACTAAGTAAGAAAATACCGACAAGTTTTGCCAACTTAGCTGTTTGGCTTCTTCAGGGTAAAAATAGATGTAAAACAACTTAAACGCTAAAACTGTTCACTAGAACTTCTACGCTAAATGCTAAAACTGTTCGCTAGAACTTCTAGTGAACAGTTTTAGCTTTTAAGTTGTTTTACATCTATTTTTACTCTGAAGAAGCCAGACAGCTAAGTTGGCGAAACTTGTCGGTATTTTATTACTTAGTTTCAAATAAATTTGACCTATATAAACCCAATTTGAAGTCAGTCTCTCCCATAGTTCCGTTTGGTCAAAAATAACTCTTTATCATTATCTTTAAATTCAGTTTTTAAGTTGCTTTTTCAAATCTAGTTCCTTTAACAGCATGCTTTCCTCTATTTCAAAGCTTTATCATTAGCCTCCAGATCTCTCTCTGGCTGTATCAATCAAGGCTTTTTTAAGAGATTATTGCTGGTTTCTGAGATTTGATTCTTATTTTTCAAATTCTCTTATTTTTTTCTTGGATAAAATATATTTCACCTCAGAAAGCTGCTCAATTTGGATTATTTTTAAAACTATATTTTTCAGTATGTAATCTCCTGTGTCCTGAACCAACATAATGATATCACTATTAACAATAATATTGTTATGAGGCTTCTTATTTCTTGTGTTTTTTGCCTTGTGAATTTGTGCACATCTTTATGTTGCAACGTGGTAATGGTAATGACTAATTCACGTCCTGAATAGAAATTCAGCAGGTACTTAGCATTATCATTAGCTTTGCTCTTTTTTAAAAAAATTCCTCAAAACATTTTTGCATGTCTGATATTCATTTCCTTTTCTGTTGTCTAGATCTCTAACGTTGACCAACTTTTGTATTTTCTTTATGGGAGCTGCCTTCTCCACTTCTTCTTTAGTAGAACATTGTGTGACATCATTGCCACAAACATGGTTCTTTTGTCCAGTTTTCCATTTTGATACTTGCCCATCACTCTACCGGTCATTCAAGAAGATTATGTTCATGTTTAGTGTTGAATACTACAGCTTCTCTTCCCCTCCCATTGCTATTGCCCAGATATAACATGTATTTGTTATTTAGAAGTATCTTGCTTGTTTTTGTCATCTTTGTAACATTAATTATGTCAATATAATATTTCTTTAATTCTTCCACCATTTTCACTTCTTTTATATCGCTACTTCTTATGTTGTTGGTAGAGTGCTGCTTAAGTCAATTTTAAGTTTGTTCTAGTAGATGACTTTTCACTGTTCTCCCAGGTTACAAGATAAAATGTCATACCAACTAGTATGACATTTTATCTTGTTGTACTATTGTCTTTTGGTTTGAGCCAGCAATGAATGCAGTTTGATCAACTAAATCCCAAATTGCCAGACCATCCTAATTCATTCAGCATTATCCAGGTAGGTGCCTGCTAATGAGGTCCGTCACAAGAATGTGAGGATTGGATATTAGATTGGAATCCCCACTTGGTTCTTTGCATTCCTTAAAAGGCTTTGTAGAGATCTCCTGCCAGTTATCTGGATTTGACCCTTAAGCGAAGCTCAAAAACATAAGTATACTTTAGTATTAGAAGGAGAAAAAAATAAAATAAAACAAACAGCCAAATCATATTTAAGTACATGCATACTTTACTTTTATGTTGGGAGCTCTTTGTAAAGACATCTAAATTATTATCATTATCATTGATATTCTGTAACACCTCCAAGCAGTTCAGTGATTCATATCACAGGAGGAGACTCCACTCCACACAACCCATTTACACACATGAAGTCTACATACACATTAGTTGAATTACTAAATTATAAAAGATGTATAAAAATAACATTATGTTAATACAGTTTGAATTTATCTTGTCAGAATGATATTTCTTTATAAGGAGAACTAAGTAGCAGTGCTTGTGGATTTTGCTATCAGTAGGAGATAGCAAAATCTTCTACTGATAGCAAAAACCACTGCAACCTAACCCACACACACCTTAAGATAAGGGTCACAGTATACATATGTATCTTTTACATTAGTATGCTGTGTAAAAGTATAGTGGAATTAAAATACAAGCAGGCATTTTTCTGTAGATTATATTAAATAAGCATGAAGTGAAAATGAAGCTTTGTATTCATCATGCTACATATCTTGTCACCATTACATCAGGTCCACTAATAACGTTATTTTCATGCATTCACAATTGAAAATTGAGAGTATGTTATATTATAATGAAAAGAATAAAATTTAGAAAGGAACTGAGTTTAAGAATTCCCTAAAAAATAAATAAATATAATGAAAGAATATTGGTTTTCTGTCCGCTCGGTTAGCTAGTGGTTATGCTCTTCACAACCATACCCTGGGGAAGGAGTGTCCTAGATTCAATTCCCGTCCACGACATGAGGCACTTAAGGATCACCTTCAGCCATAGCCAATTTAGTCGGTCTTGGGTGTGTGGACAGCAGTCCCCCCCCCGGTTTATCTGGGGGTTTTCAACCTGCAAGCAGGCAAACCAGCCCATGAACACACATGGATTGCAGTCATGAATATCGCCCTTAGGGGATGCAGCAGAGGAGTGGTGAACCGGCTGCATTAATACACCAGTAATCTCTCGTTAGGAGGGGACTCAACCCGTCCTAGGATGGATGAGAAGGATTGATTGATATTGGTTTTCTGTGTTTTTGCTGTTTTGAAATTTCCTTTTTCCTAATAAAGGAAGAATTGAATCATCAGAAATTAAATTTCTGTGCAGAACATTTATATTTCTGAAGGAGTCACAATAATGGACAAAATGAAAAGCAGCGAGATCAGAAAAAAACTTAGAATTACTACCTCCCTAAATGAAACAGTTATTTGCTATAGAGAAAAATGGAAAGAACGCATACTGAGAATGAATAGAAGCAGAATACCTAAACAAATTTTAAATTACCACTCAAAAGGTACTCGATGCAGAGGAAGACCCTTAAAAAGATGAAATTGAGTCCAGAACAGGCCACTTGGCCTATAAGCCTGGAAAGGTAGAAGAAGAAATTTCTTTTTGGAAAATTAGTTTTCCTTTAGTGGTAAATGTTATCTGAATATCTGTGATTAACAATTGAAGGTGAAACAGTATAATGTATGCATGGTACTAACAGCAGGCAAATAGAAACAGGAATGTTTCAAAATAATGGTATTCTTCTTTCTCATTACTATTAGTTAAACCTTCTGAAAATAATTATTAGTGTATTTGGTTCCGACATAACCAGAGATTAAATATTTACAATAAAATACAACTAGAGAAACTGAAAATAACACACAAAATGTGATAGAGCCAATTTAGGAATAATAGATAAAATGAATAATTAAATAAGGAAGCAAACAAAGGTAATAGATATTGCATCTCTAATAGAAATACAAATGGCTCTGGTTAGTATACGTAATAAGGTCTGATAACAGATTGACAGAGAACAACAAAATGGACACCATGAATGGGTTATCAGCACCTAAGTAGACCAGTGGTAAGATGCGATGATGAGATAAAAAAGGTGTTATGGACATTAATGGTGGAGAGATGCACCAGATCAGCCCAAATGGAAGAAGCATAGAGAGGCAATTGTCCAGCAGTGGACTGAAAAAAAGCTGCTGTTGATGATGACAGCTGTAGGTACAGGTGCAACATTTGCTTTTGCTGTTTTCTATTTCTCTTAGGAAACCACCACTAAATCATATTGTTGAAGAATTGCTGTGGGACACATGCATTTTAAAAATTAAGGATGGGAGAGAGTTTTCTTAAACCATTGATATTTTGTGTGTGTGTGATTCATGGGTGGCATATCTTAATTTTTGTCTCCATGGACAGTTTTTTAAAAATAATATTAGAAACAGCTTGACCCATTTATTATTTAGGTATGAATGTGCAAGTGAGTGAGTAAAAGGTTCATTCTGTATACAGTTGTTCTACTTTTCCTTGTGTTGAATTTGTACATATACTATCATCGTCATCAAATTCTTGACGAAAGTGAACAGATGGTGAACAAGATATTATGATGGTACTAATGAAGAGAGCACACAGTTATGAAGATCCTGTCAACAATTATCCTCCAGATTAATCTCTTAACTGTCGATATTGTCAGAACTTATATTTTTGTTTTCTATTGCACTTTTTTTGTATCACTGCGCCTAAATCTTGGTCTTCCAATGTTTCTTTCTTTTTTTTTTTCTTTCCAGCCATCCTGTCAAAAAATACTCATTTTTCTAACCCTTCCTCATTCTGTCTGAGTGACTATACCAACTGAGATTAGCTGTGCTCACACATTTCTGAATGCTAACATTGTTCCTTTCTAATATCCTCATTTTTAAATCATTCTGCTTGATGCCATCTGATTTTTTTCAGAGCTGTGTTATCTGTAATCTCTGGGCTTTTTAATGTTTTACTTCTGCTATATGTTCTTTTCTCAAGTATGCTTACATAAATCTTATCAGGAACACTCCATAGGGAAATTCCTTTGTGATTCATTTAGTTTCATTTTAATTTTTTATAGATGGAAACTATGAGAGCTCTACTCAATCATATGGCAATTTTCTGATTATGTTTTTTGAATTGTGCAGTGTAAATGTTTTATACATTCATATTCAAATCAAATGGAAATGTTTTATACATCCATATTTGAGTATTTATAGTTGAATATCATCTATTCAAGCTGCCTCGAGTATTGATATTTACTCCTGAATACATTCCTCTTGACTGTTTTCTTGCAGCATGCTTGTTTCATTTAACAATCTTTCAGTGTAATTATCGTAGACATCTAGAATATCTTTATTTTCCGTGTGCACATCACCTGTACCATCTCTGATTCTTTTTACGGTACTCGTTCCTCCATTTCTATGCTTTTTCAATAGCCTATAGAATATTTCATCACTTTCCTAATTTTTTTATTATTATTATTATGTGACGCCTCTAAGGAGTCCAAAGCCTCATCGTGGAAGGGCCCTCTGCTACACACATCTAACCATCTCTCCTACTACTTAATTCGCCTGCTATACACAACTATCATCAATTCCATCTACTGCCCATCACCACCAACAGTAAATTGTGTGTGTTCTGAAAGCTGATTTGCCTGTATGATGTGGGATGAAAAACCTGTTCCTGGGAGAAATAACCCTACTGTGTACTTATGAGATCAGCTAACTCACCTTCAAATGAAAAAGCCCATATAATGATTCCTCTCATAATGATGAGAATTGAACTTTGGTCTTTTCCAATCGAAGTGTACAATATACAGTCTTTCTTCCAATTGCACTACTTAGATACTGCTTATCATTCCTATATTCTTACCAAAGACTTACCATGACTTGTTGAGCTAGTTTTACACAGTGCATTGCTTTCTTACATTTTCTCTGTATTTTCTTAGTGTCCAAGGTGACTTACTTGCCATGAACTTTCGATACACATTCTTCTTTTCCTTGACTGCCTTTTTAATTTCCTGAAAATCACCACCACGGAGTTTAGATTTTTCTCTCCTTGGAGACAATAATCTCACCAAGCAGAGAAAAATCTAAACTGTGGTGAATTTGTACACATCTTTATTATTGCAACATGGTGCCAGTAATGAATAGTGTATGTACCCAGACTTCCAGCAACTTTTCCCTAATCCAGAGTCATTTAATAATAAGGTGAGACACCTTTTGGCAACTGGTATAGGAAAATATGATTTCTGCATTACTTCAACCTTAGTATCACCTCTGGGTCTGGCTTCCACTGAAGAGACCTCAATAAAGGTAGAAACCGATCTGGGTAGTGACCCTTCCCATAATGCATAGCATTATACATGTCTGCAAGGAGATGTGCTTTGCATTATGGGATACTAAGGTAAGTGATGTGAAGTCATACCACCTTTACCATGAGTTGCCCAGTCCTGAACTACTTCAGGCACAAACTTTGTTTGCCTACACTTGGGTAAAGGATTAAACTAAATTTATTACAATGAGTGCTCTGTGGAATGCTCCTTTGAGGTTAAATCTAGGATTTATGGATTGCAAAAGTTGGTTGATATTTAAAAGAGGGAGATGATAGATACATTTAAGTTATTTGAAGGCTTTTACAGAATTGATGCAGAGAAAATGGTTCAGCACATGGCTAGAGGGAGTAGATCAAGAGGTCATCCTTGGAAATTGGGTAAGACTATGATTAGCAAAGGCATGAGGACTAGATTTTTCGTTTAGAGAGAGGTGAATGAATGGAATGAGTTGGCTGAGTGACTTGTGAGTTTGTGTTAAACATCTTCCTGAAGATGTTGTCAGCCATAAAGACAGCAAAACATATTGCAGTAACATTCAGTTAATCAATAAATGAATAATAATATATATTTTATTATTTTTTATGAATAATAATATATGTTTTATTATTCATAAAACATATATTGTACTTGTATTAGTATAGATTGAGGGTTTCACTGGTTTGACAATTGATTCACACTGTTGGTTCTTAGGAAACCACATTCCATTTACCTTAGTAATAACTTGTGATTGAAAGATATGTTTTCATAAATACTTGAGATAATTGCTCTATAATTGAATTTTTGAAAAATAATCAAGAACTTGGCTGGATAAATAAAATAAAGATATTAAAATACACAAAACGTTTTATAATTGTGCATTTTATTATATTTTTGTTTTTACATTATACTTTTCCTTGTAAATCTAAAATGTTGCTTTTTTATTTATATGCATAATTGTAACAAGCAGTTTTCTATTTTATCTTGAAGTCTCTTGGCCTGAATTCATTCAAACCTACGAAATTCATTCAATTATACAAAAGTAACATTGTACAGTTGCAAATTAAAAATACATAATCGCACTTGCATGTGTGTGTGTGTGTGTGTGTGTGTGTGTGTGTTTCTTTCTGTTTCAGACTTAATTCTCAGAATCAAGGCCACATATGCAAGAACTCAAATACAGTGTTCCTTTCTATAAAATGTTTAAAATTTTTGATGATACATTGTGCTATTGGTTGGATAACAGTACTATGGTTTGGTGCAGGACATGCAACACAAATGTTCTTACCGGTGAGAGTTTGATCTCTTTGGAGGTATTTTTTGTCTAATAATAAGACCCTGGTAATTTATGCCAGAAATCTATTCCTTTACTTTGGATGCATGATGATTCTTGAAAGATTCCTGAAATATCTGTTTCATCATCTATGCATTTTGACTATAGCTGTGCATTGAGGATGGTTGAGTTATATATATATATATATATCTGTATAATGCAAGAGACTGCTGAGCCTGATATCAGTTCAGAAGTGTGTGTGTGTGTGTGCACCCGAGTGTCTACATACACACTCCTCAACTTTCAGCATATGCGATTACAACCACTTGTTCTTACAACGTCCATCCCATTAGCATCGCTTACCAAATACTACCTCACTCCTGTAACTCATGGACAAGGATGTTATTTCTACTTCGAGGCATATTTAAAAAAAATTGAGGAATAAGAAATTTCTGCTACTTACAGGTAAGAAACCTCAGAGACTTTTGAGAGAAATACAGTATAATATTTGTAGATGCATCATGGAGTGAGGTGACAACAGAGTGTTTGGTTGGTATTTGGAAGAAGTTGCTGAAAATATATGTTCATGCATTCATAGCGTTCAACAAAGGTAAAGCCATACAAAAGTTTGGTGATAGACAGTGCTCCTGGCTAACCAGTTGGAGATTGACAATGAAGATGCAGGGTATTTTGTTGGACGTTGTGGAAGAAGAGCTCTCAAATGAAAATCCATTAGAGCTGGAAGCATAGAAAGTTGCAGAAGAAGAAGAGGGAAAAAAAAAACAGAACAAGAAATACAAGGAATAAAATGAAAGGAAAAATGCAAGGACAGATTGAGAGAATGCAGATTACAGAGCCTAGTGGATAGAAGGAAGATAGGAGATGTGACTGAGACGTATAATTTGGTAAGGGATAATTAAGAGATTAACGTGGATGAGATTTTTCATGGAATATCTGGAGACGGGAAGAATGAGAGGCCATCCCTGGAAGCTGTATAAGCTGGGTGTGATTAGTAGATTTTATGCATTGTCTGAGAGTGTGGTGAGTGCAGGGACAGTGAATGTATTTAAGTTGAGGTATGATGAGCTGTGCACGTGAGAGTGGGACCTCCCATGATGAGTCTGTTGATGATAATAAAAGTTCACAGTAAAAAAATTTGCAATGACATTTGTTAATGAGGCCATTTGTTGTTTGAAGAAATGGATCCCAACAGAGAGATTTAGTGAAGTAAAGAGAATGATGTAAGCTGCAATTGCATGCTACCGAGAAATCTATGTAGAAAAGAAAATGAAACATGTGCATGCTGCGTTGAGTGTAATGTACACATTTTTAAAGAGTCCCATTCCCGCTGACACTTCTACCCCCTGAAGGTGATCCTAGACCTTCCACCATTTATACATCTGATTAATCATCCTCAAAATGCTGTATTGCATCTCTTAAATTTGGGGAATTTGTTATTGATAACCTGGTCTCCCTGCCTCTTCTGATGATTTTCCAATCAATAAAGTAGTCACTTTGAAGAATTACTCATGCTCCATGGGTTTCCATCTAGTAAGTACACAAAAGTAGTGTACACTTATGTTTCAATATTTATTTATTACAGTACAGTTTTGTGTAGGGAAATTTTAAGTGTAATCTGCAGATTGGATTATTTCACTACAAACAAAGAGTAAAATTAGTTAAAAAAGTTTAGCAAAACAGCCACAGTTAGCATTCAGACATGTTAATTGTTAACATATCCTTATGGTTTATATAGTGATTTCCCAGTACTCTCACAGTAAATTCTCAGAACTCTCCTTTTGTATAGTGAATTATGAGGATGTAGTTCAAAAAAAAAGTTAAAAAATTGCTCTCTTTGTGGATTGTATCAATTCTTCTACATTTAGAATGGCAAAATTTCTATCATGTTGTCTAATAATGAGACCCGGGAGGACACCCACTGTACAACTCTCTGTCTTCATCACTACACCAAACCTCTACTACCAACAATCTACATCAATGGCATCTACTGCCCACCACCACAACTAGTAATTTTTGTCTGTAAATTGCGTGTGTTATGAAGGGCCGATTTGTCTGTATGTGGGATGAAAAACCCGTGTTTCCGGGAGAAAAAAACCCTGCTGCCTCCATATGAGATTGGCTTGTTAAATTCGGAATGAAAGAAGATTGAACCTATAAGCGCCTCATAGTTTAACAGGAAACGTCATTCCCAGAGTCAGTATTGGTTTATCAGACTAAATAAGATGATGTTAACTTACCAACATAATTCCTTTTTCTTTGTACATACTCTTTTGAGTCATTTAATTGTAGATAACTCTTATAAATCTCCTAATGTAATAACTGTGTGCTTTCTATAAATGTGTGCAAGAGGGAGAACGAAGTAATCAGCTTATAAAGGGAAATGGCCCGAAGCAAAACATGTGAGCAGGGCAGAGTAGCACGCGAGTTTCTCCAGGTAGCTCACCAGAGTACAGTATGGCGCCAGTTGCCAGGCAGAAGTAAGTGCCGTGCACAGTGAAGGAAAAGCAGTGACGTAGGAAGAAAAACATAGGGCGCGCAATATAAAATCGGTTGCGGCACCTACAGAGCCCTCTTGGTCCTTTTCTTTTCAACGAAGTCAGGAGGTCGGAAGGCCAAGTGGATGTGTCCAGGGGAATTTGAAAGTCAACCTATAGCCAAGCAGAGCAAAGTTCCCGATCCAGCCAGGAACCCATCGGACATTAGAATGCCATGCCGAGCTGATTGACCTGAGAGCGGCGAACCTACACTATTGCTTCCACGAAGATGTGCCATACCTGAGACCATTGCAGATTCGTGTAGATGAAGTCTCATAAGAATTAAGACGAGACCAAGGATGTGCTGCTTAGACGCACCTGTAGAAGGCCAAGTATCTCTTCATGCCTGGGTAAAGTAGACTTTTGATATGTTTTATAACTGTACTGAGAGAATCATGTGTTGCTAGTGTGATGGACTTTCAAATTGCTAAGACTGAATAGTGATAGGACTTTAGTGTTCTCACTCAAGAAATTAGAGAAAGTTTAAGCTGAAGAGCTGTGTAGAATTGCTTTAGAGATATTTTCATCGTGTTGAGTGCAAATCTCTTTCAGAAATGCATGGCGGAGTATAAGATTACCTTGTAATTGAACTGTATTCTTTAATTTATGTCTTAGAGAATGTGTAAAAATTTAAAATAATTAACAGAGTACTCTAGAGCCTTAGTATTGATATAATAATATGCTTGAAATGATTCATATCTGTATACTTTCGTGAAATTGATGATTAAATGTTTTTTTGTTATGTTAATTTATTGACTTGCCTGCTACAGAGAAATTCCAATTTTCTTCCTATTGAACTGCTCATAAAAGTAGAACCAAGGCAGGGAAAGAATAAAAGTAAAGAAGGCTACGACTGCAAAGCAAATCTTGATAGTTTAGATGATCTAAGCAATTAATAGTTTCGGTTAAGATAAACATTGTGGTGTGCTAAGCTAGGAACTAATTCCTTGATATTGCATTGTTCAACTATCTAAGACATAGAGTGGCGCAGCTAAAAATAAATTTCTCTATCTGAAAGGGAATTAGCACCAGTGCAGAACAAAGGAATTGACGTTAAGCCATGGCAGACCCTTGATGTGCTGATACACATGCACTACCGATTGGATTGATTTATGGCCTAGACTGAGCTATGTGACTTCATTGAAATTAACGTAAACTGAATTTGTAGTAGGTAACTTAAGAATGAAAGGACATAGCATGTTAGAAAACCTCAAAGATATAAAATTCACATAAGAGCGTATTAAAACGAAGTCACGAAGGATACAACAGCGCATCTGACAAAGGCGAAGCCGAGCAAGAATTAGTTAAAGTAATTAATAACAACAAGCATTAACGATACAGAGATAAATTTTACAGGCTAACTCACCTTCATTTGAAAAAGTCCATGTAAGGATTCCTCCCATCACAACAAGAATCGAACATAGGCCTTTTCCAATTGAAGGGCCCAACATACCATCGTTCTTCCAATTGCACTACGTAAGTGTTATGCCAGAAATCTATTCCATTACTTTGGATACATGATGATTCTTGAAAGATTCCTGAAATATCTGTTTCATCATCTACACATTGTGACTAGAGCTGTGCATTGGGGATGGTTGAGTTATTTATATATATAGTAGCCACCCCCCCCAGGCGCCTACGCCTCCCAACCCCCTGAGTTCCGGGCTGGTAAGTCGGTAAGACAAAACATGTGACATAAAAACGTTTCAAATTTCGGCTTATCTTTTTATATATAGAGAGTAGATATATGTATATATAATGCAACAGACTGCTGAGCTTGATATCAGTTCAGAAGTGTGTGTGTGCGAGTGTCTACATACACACTCCTCAACTTACAACATATGTGATTAGACATTAGATTCCAGATCTCGTGCACACTTTTCTGATAATTTGGCTAGATTTCACATTCTTCTCACAAACATCCCTTTTGCTCAAACGATTTTGCTAATGTCTGAAAATTTTTCTTCCTGATGTGGTGAAGATATTTGCTTGTTATACTGTTGAGTTACATCACTAGATAAAATTAGATCTACAAACAGATTTAAAGTATTTCCATGGACTATGCCTTCTAGTCGTTCCCTTGGCTGAACCATCTAGCGGATACACTTGCCACCATTCATCCTCAGTTCTCCTTCTGGACTTGCAATGTAGACAATATATTTGCTGTCTTGCCTCACTCTAAAAATGAACTAACCATCTTCTTACAACAAATCTGTTGTCTAATCTCCAACTCCCTATGGAAAAGGAGTACTCTGAGAGTTTATTTACTGTGTTAGACATCCTGCTTACTGTTACATCCTCTACTATTCTATCAGTGCTTGTTATAAACTTCTTCCACTGGCAGGTATATATATACACCAGATTTCCATTCATAATTCCTCCCAGAAGATTGGAGTTAAAACTTTAGTTAGAGCACACAACATGTGTTTTGATCTTTCTGTAAGAACTTTTTGCATTTGATGCCATCGATTCACTCCCCTAATTTTTCTCAGAACCCTCATATCTGTAGTCTCTAGTCTTTGATGAAGTGCTTTATTTCTAACCCAACTCTCAGATCCATAACTTAAAACTGGTTTGAACACTGTCTTGTATATTGCTAGTTTGGTGTTTTGGCTAATTTCTCTCTTAGTCCACATAATTTATTCAACTGGCTTCCCACCATACCTGCTTTGCTTATTCTGTTGTGTATTTCAAG
The DNA here is from genome assembly GCF_054136105.1 of Typopeltis vanoorti. Lineage (NCBI taxonomy): Eukaryota > Metazoa > Arthropoda > Arachnida > Uropygi > Thelyphonidae > Typopeltis > Typopeltis vanoorti. The sequence continues at coordinate 19,657,035 of NC_143557.1, read as the reverse complement.
ATTTAACCTGCCATCTTCACTAAAAACTGTGCTAAATAGCTGAAATATTTTACTTGTTCTAGAGGATCTCCATTCAGAATGCAGCTCCTGCCTATTTTCATAGTTTTGGTCTTTTTATTGCTGATTTTCATGCCAAATTTCATGCCAAACAGCTGCTATTTAATTTAGTTAGAGAATTCTGGAGATTTACACTAGAAGTGTTTAGGAGTACACCATCATCTGCATAAAGAGCCAAGTTTGATATCTCCAATTCCAATATTTTTAGGCCTTTTCCAGATCTACAAAACTTAAGTACAGATACTTGTCATATTCCCACAATTTCTCAACTATATGTCTTAAAGTGAAAATCTGATCTAAAATCTTCTATTTAACCTGAACCCAACTTTTTCTCAAAGTTTCTCTTCCACAACAATCTTTCTGACCTCTATTCAAGTATGCTTGCATAAATCTTACCTGGAACACTAAGTAAAGGAATTCCTCTATGATTCTCACATTCAGTTTTATTCCCTTTTTTATAGATGGATACTAGGAGTGCTGTACTCCAGTCATTGGGAATTCGACCTTCTATCCAGGCCCTCTGAATTATGCAGTGTAGCCACTGCAAAACTTTTATACCTCCATACTTCAGCATTTCTGGTCAGATATCATCTACTTCAGCTGCCTTTCCACATTTCAAGTTTTTTAAAGTTTTTTCTGTCTCAAGTATTGATATGTATTCCTTTTTGCATTCCTCTTCAAAATTTTCTAGCATGGTTCCGTCACTGCTTGGTTCATTTAACAGTCTTTCAAAGCAATTACTCCAGACATCTAGAATATCCCTATCTTCATTTTTTTATGTCACCTTTATCATCTTTGATTCCTTTCATGGTACTATTTCCTCTATTTCTATACTTCAATAGCTTCCAGAACATTTTGCCACCTTCTTGATATTTATTTTCTATATTCTTACCAGTCTGACCATGACTTTTGTTTAGCTACTTGTACACCTAGCTTAGCTCTCTTACATTTCTCTCTGTATTCTTTTAAGGCATCTGTGGACTTATTTGCTAGGAACTTTTGGTATGCTTTCTTCTTTTCCAGGACTGCTTCTTTAACTTCTTGTGTCTGACATGGTGTTATTATTTTTCTATCCCTGCAGACAACTTCACCACATATCTCCCTAGCTGAATAAATCAATTTTCTTCAGAGTTTGTCACTGAGACTCCAAGGTTTGCTTCTTGTTTTCAGTTTGTTTCGTTTTTTCTTCAATAATGTTTGTATAGTCGAGTCTACAATTTACTTGTAAAAGCTGCTCAACTTTAATTCTTTTTAAAACTTTCTTACGTAGTGTTCTTTTGAATGTGATATCCATTTTTATCCTGCTTGGTACTAAGTAATGGTTACTTCCAATTTCAAATCCTCTGTACACTCTTGTATCCTGAATGAGCCTGATGATATCACTATCAGCAGTGACATAATCAATGAGGCTTTTCTTATTTCTTGTGTCTTCTCTCCATGTGAACTTGTGCACATCTTTATGTTCAAACATAATGTTCGTAATGACTACTCCATCTCCTAAGTAGATGTCCAATAAATATTTACCATTATTATTGGCTTTGCCCTTTTCTCAAGATTTTCTCAAAATGTTCCTATATGCCTGGTGGGATTCATTTCCTACTCTGCTGTTCAGATCTCCAACAAGGACCACTTTTTCCATTTTCTTTTATGTTCACTGCTTGTATGACTCAAATTCCTCCACTTCTTCTTTAGAAGAACCTTCTATGGGACCATAGGCACAAATAAATCATTGTCCGTGTCCCCATTTTGAAGTTGCCCACATAACTCTTGAAACTACCTTCTAATCAAGAAGTGTCTTCATGTTTGGTGTTAAATGTTATCACTATTCCTTCCTTTCCTTGATCATTATTGCCTGAAAACAACATCTATACTTATTATTTAGTAAGATCTTACTTATTTTTATCTTCTTTGTCTCAGTAATGCCAGTTATCTATACATGGTCCTTTTTTAATTCTTTGCCAGTTCTTCTGATGTTGAATTTATTCTTCTTCTTTTAGATGTTGATTTGGAGCTTGTTCCAGTAGTTGAGTTTTCACTGTTTTTCCTGGTTCCCAATAAAACAGCAGGAGTCTTGTTTAACTGGGCAACGTGCCAGCCGGCATGAAATCTCATCATGTTGTGTCATCATATACATTTGTGGTTTAAGCCAATAGAGAGTACAATTTGGTTGACTAAGTCCCAATTTGCCAGCCCATCCTCATTCATTCAGTTCTCAGTAGATACTAACAGGGTTCACCACATGAAGGTGAGGATTGAACATTGGGTCAGAAGCACCAGTTGGTGCTTCTGAGCTGGTGTTCTTCCTGTTTACTAAATGTGTTATATTAAGATGAAAAGCCAAAACGGCTATTTTTTTCTGGCAAGGTTGATATAAGTTAAGGGGATAAAAATCCCTTATTGTTTTTCAGCCAGTAAGCGAAACTAAGATCGAAAACTACGATCTGTAACGTTTAATGCCGACGAACTGTCAGCGTATCCAAGCGTAAGTGACCACTTGGTAGTGCCACACCACGGCAACTCGTTGCAAAGGTGGAGCAAGATCCCTCACTGTTCTTGATATTTTCTCATAATGTAAAACACACAGCTCTTAAGAGATGTAGTACTGTTTTACATTATGAGGAGAGGTCACTACCCAGACCGGTTTCAACCTTTTTTGAGGTCTCATCAGTGAGTAGCTAGACCTAGAATATCAGAGTTTAAGTGAAGAAAACTTACGTACTTTTGCTATACGATTGACCGAAAGGTGTGTCACTATATTATATTATAACATAGTATAACTAAGATGAAAAGCCAAAACGGCAATTTTTTTCTGGCGAGGTTGATATAAGTTAAGGGGATAAAAATCCCTTATTGTTTTTCAGCCAGTAAGCGAAACTAAGATCGAAAACTACGATCTGTAACGTTTCATGCCGACGAACTGTCAGCGTATCCAAGCGTAAGTGACCACTTGGTAGTGCCACACCACGGCAACTCGTTGCAAAGGTGGAGCAAGCTTCCTCACTGTTCTTGATATTTTCTCATAATGTAAAACACACAGCTCTTAAGTGATGTAGTACTGTTTTACATTATGAGGAGAGGTCACTACCCAGACCAAGGTTTCAACCTTTTTTGAGGTCTCATCAGTGAGTAGCTAGACCTAGAATATCAGAGTTTAAGTGAAGAAAACTTACGTACTTTTGCTATACGATTGACCGAAAGGTGTGTCACTATATTATATTATAACATAGTATAACTAAGATGAAAAGCCAAAACGGCAATTTTTTTCTGGCGAGGTTGATATAAGTTAAGGGGATAAAAATCCCTTATTGTTTTTCAGCCAGTAAGCGAAACTAAGATCGAAAACTACGATCTGTAATGTTTCATGCCGACAAACTGTCAGCGTATCCAAGCGTAAGTGACCACTTGGTAGTGCCACACCACGGCAACTTGTTGCAAAGGTGGAGCAAGCTCCCTCACTGTTCTTGATATTTTCTCATAATGTAAAACACACAGCTCTTAAGAGATGTAGTACTGTTTTACATTATGAGGAGAGGTCACTACCCAGACCGGTTTCAACCTTTTTTGAGGTCAAGGTTGAAACCGGTCTGTTATATTATATTATTAAATTAAATTAAATCAATTTAATATATTATTATATTAAATTGATATTAATCATATCAATTTAAATACTGTAATTTTAATATGAAAATACCTGTTTCTTATTTTCAACAAATCTTTACTTGTATTAAATGTTCTTTTTATCATCTGTATGTATTGGCTTTCTGTCCTCTAACTCTATTTTTGTTCATGTGTATGTGTGTTCTTCATACTCATACATATGGACAAAATGGGCAAAATGAAAGGTGAGTTTCTTAGAAATATTTAGCTTTGATAAACCTACTACTACTACTACTCAAGACAGGTTCACTTTTAATTTATAAAACAGGTGATCAAAATTGTGTAAATATCTTTAAGATTATGAAATGATATTAAATTTTCAGTAAGATTATATACTGTTTAATTTAATTAAAAATTGATCAAAATTAAAATAATTCAGATATTATGAATATATTTATTCATATATTCTGAAAATTAATTCATGAATTGTCATATTATTTCATATGTGGTAATATGATATGTGGTAATATGAAATTAATCATTTTTTTTGTTGCTTGATACTGAGTACTTTTCAAGGTATTTTAATTGCTTTATTATAAAGAGCATTTATTGTAATACTGATTTTTCTGACTTTTGATCTTTCATTATAATAGATTTTTACTGTAAAACTAATCTCTGTTGAACTCTTTTGTCATATTTGATGTTTCTTCTGCGAGTTTTCACTAAAGTATAGCTCTGCTTAATTCTTTCTTGGCACATTGTTAAAAATGTTGCTGTATTCTGGCTCATGTTTTATTTTATTTTATTTTTTAAAAATCTTCAGGTAACTTTTCCCAGGAAGAAGAAGAAGAAGAAGAAGAAGCAAAGGCAGTTATGGTAAAATTTGTTGGGCCAGATTCAGAGAAAGCTAAACTTGCTAAAGAACGCTCCTACAAATACCTGCAGCAGAAAATTGCTAGCGAGTGTTGGGTGAATGTGAATTACCATTCTCCATTGGTGAGTTTATTAAATAACATGATAAATCAGAATGTAACTATTGTGATTATTGTAAGATAATTAAATGCATATCTAAACTTGCATATTTTTTCATATCATATTGTAAACATGCTTATGATTTTCATTCTTGTGTATTCATCTTTTTAAATGCTGGCAGACAATTGTTCATGCTAAATACAACTATTCAAGCTAAATTTATTCCTTAATTTAGCCAGCAGTTCCACCAGGAATGTCCATATAAATAATTTGATTAATCAGATATTTCTGGTAATTTTATCCAACTCACATCTGCAAAAGTCAATGAACTCTAAATTAATAATTAATTCATACTCGCACACTTTCTTTCAATTTAAACTGTGCAATAAATCAGCCTGTACATTGAGCTCAGTCAAATTAAACAAATGCATAATGAGAAACATCTGGGCCATGAATAACAATCCATCAAATGATTATCAAATAGAAATTCATCAAACTGCAGTTCAAGCAAATTTTTAACACTGTTTTCTCTGAGTGTACATACAGAACTCCCCCCCCCCCCCCCCATTAAGAAAGAGCATTTAACAGAAGAATCAAAATAATCCTCCCTTCTAGTAGTAGAAGAGAATTTTCATCAACAGATACATTTACTTCCAGGCAATATTAAGAATTAGCGTTCTTACATAGAATAATAGAAGCATGTATAATAAATTCAACTCACCGATGACAGGAATTATCAACATTTGCTTTGCTTTCATCAATTATAACAAAGAAATCATGTAAGAAGTAATTTAAAAGTATCAGCATATCAGTTGCATTTAATAGGCTTTGTATCCATATGCTTTTTAATAAAATTTCCATTTTATTCCTTAATTTTACAGAAAGTCTCATTTCATATTATTACACTCTCCTGGCAGACTCATCATAGGAGGTTCATTCAACTGACAAGAAATCAATCATATTGATTATGTTGGAGGTTTAATGGATTTTTTACAACACTCAGAAAGAATTAAATTAGAATTTAATACTCCTATATTTCGTCCTAGTCACTAGGACATCTACGGGGATTACAAACAATTAATGTAACATGCACACAAAATCTTACAATACTAAGTCCAACCACGTGGGTGACCCTAAAGTCCTATCTAGGTGGAGCGCCCTCTAAAGGCGGTAGTAGGTGGCCTGGAATGTAAGGTGGGACCTCTGGTGATGAGTGTTTCCCAAATCTTCGGAAGCTTAATGCAACCGTATTTGTTAAGATTTGGTTGGTTTCTGAGAGCTGCTGCTGCTTCTAAGAAAAGTCTCTCTTTCTTGAATTTGCTGTGGTCGAGGACATTATGTTGGAGGTTTAATGGATTTTTTACAACACTCAGAAAGAATTAAATTAGAATTTAATACTCCTATATTTCGTCCTAGTCACTAGGACATCTACGGGGATTACAAACAATTAATGTAACATGCACACAAAAACTTACAATACTAAGCCCAACCACTTGGGTGACCCTAAAGTCCTATCTAGGTAGGATTCTGCCTACTCAAGAAAGAGAGACTTTTCTTAGAAGCAGCAGCAGCTCTCAGAAACCAACCAAATCTTAACAAATACGGTTGCATTAAGCTTCCGAAGATTTGGGAAACACTCATCACCAGAGGTCCCACCTTACATTCCAGGCCACCTACTACCACCCTTAGAGGGCGCTCCACCTAGATAGGACTTTAGGGTCACCCACGTGGTTGGGCTTAGTATTGTAAGTTTTTGTGTGCATGTTACATTAATTGTTTGTAATCCCCGTAGATGTCCTAGTGACTAGGATGAAATATAGGAGTATTAAATTCTAATTTAATTCTTTCTGAGTGTTGTAAAAAATCCATTAAACCTCCAACATAGTGTCCTCACAGCACTTAAGCCTCTACACAAGAATTCAATCATATTGAATCTTAAAATTCTTAACATTCCCTGCATTAACAACATATTCTGGTAGTGCATTCCATTCACTGACAATTCGCCATGTCAAAAGTTAACTCTTCATCACACTCTTACACAGCTTCCAGGGATGACTTCTGGTTCTTTCCCTCTCGTCTTCTACTCTTTTTATAATACCCTGTGGATTAATCCAATAATATTCCCTCACTAACTTAAACATCTCTATCATATCACCCCTTTTCCTCCTATCCACCAAGCTCTGCAATCCACATTTCTTCAACCTCTCTCCATAGCCAGCATTCCAGAGTTCTGATATTGTTTTAGTCACTTTTCTCTGGACTCTCTTCATTGTTTCCACACCACATCAAAAACCATGTGACCACATTTGAGCACAGTAGTCCAAGTGTGGTCTGATCAGTGCTTTATACAGTGTGTCAATATATACAGTGCTTTATACCTTGCTCTTCCTTAACAGAATTACAAGTATCATCAGTGCTACTTGTAATTCTCCCCAACTTTGCATCATCAACAAACAACTGAAGATCTCCTGTCATTCCACTTGATATATCATTTACCAACACATTAAACAGTAGGGTCCAAGAACAAAACCCTGGTTCACACCACTGGTTACCTCTTTTTTTTTTGAGACACTGCTTCGTCATACACGACTTGCTGGTATTGTTCAGAGAGCCAATCTCCTATTCATCTAATCAATGTACTATCTATTTCCATCATCTGCAGCTTGTACATTAAATTATCACGTGGCAGTTTATCGAATGCTTTTGCAAAGTCTAAGCATATCACTGTATCTCATTCTGCCTTATCTAACACACTTGTCACCTTGTAATAAAATGCAAGTAAATTACTAAAACAAGACCTACCCTTTACAGATCCGTGCTGACCATCATAAGTATACTATGTTCATAAACCTCATCTTGTATTCTATTCCTAACCAATCTCTCCAACACCTTAACCACAACTGCAGTTATACAGACTGGTCTATAACTGGAAACTACTGCCATTGAACCATGCTTGTGGGGTGGTACTATTTTGCCTTCTTTCCATTCTTTAGGAACCTTACTCACTGCAAGACTTTCATTAAATAACCAGGTCAAGAGCATATCTAACTGTTGTGCACATTCATTAAGAATAAGTGGTGATAGGTCATCTATTCCCACAGCCTTATTAACATCCAACCCAATCAACATCTGATACACTCTGATTCTTTCACTTCTCCTAATACTTGCCTCTCTTCTATAATTTTTTTTTTTTTTTTGTATTGCATGGTATCATTTACACCAATATGGTATATGCTGATAAAATGCTCATTCAATAATTCCACTATATCCTTTGCAATGGTCACTCTTCTGACCAGTGTCAACCTGCCATAATTATTCGTTCTCTTGCTTACCATATACTAGAAGAATTTCCTGGAATTAACCTTGGCCTAACCAGCTAATCTCCTCTCATACTGCACCTTTTCTTTCTTTACCATGTTTGTTATCTTCCAAGCCCACACTTTATACCCTTGATGGATCCGATCGCGACCAACTGTCTTATATCTCCTCCACAGTATTTTTTTTTCAGAAAAGCTTGTTTGAATTCATTTGTTTCACTGTACTTGTGTTGTATTGTTCATCTCTTTTACTGTATTTACTCACTTAACCCTTGGTATGCAGTTATACTTGTGTCAGATTCTGCCTTATGAATTTCCATGTGATGTTAACATCTTTTCTGCACAGCTCATTGACCCAATGTATCGATGCTAGTTGACTACAGAACTACTCATAATCACCCCTTATACTTTCCCATATATGCGTTTTTTTTTGGCAGTACCCTTTTCTTTTCATAACTTTTAATTTCCACCACTTCATTTTCTCTATGCTGTTTGCTCTCAGCTGTTATTTTCTAGCATCCTTCCATTGCTGGTCAACTTGCTATGTGGTATTATATGGATTGTTTCTATCAGATACGGATTCATCACTCTTCTGATTGCCACTGTCGCTGCCAACATGCACCATTGATGAATAATTTCTTGTAACTTTTCTAAAAGATTATACTTTTAACCTTTTTTTTTTCAGTATTTTCTTCTACCTTATACAAAGTCTATTGTATGTGACAAAAGAATTTATGATATAGAATTCTGAAAATATTTCAGATAAGTAAACTTTACTATATATATTTTTCAAAAGAATTTACTTTTGCAATTGCCCTGCTATGATGTAAATAACATTTAGCACTAATGTTCATGGGGTGCTTAAAGGTCAAAGCTGTATAACTGAGAGGAGACCTTCACATAGCCTTTAAAGGAATGCCGACCAGGGCTTCTGAAATAATGTCCAATCCTTACATTCTCGTGGTACACCCTGTTGTGTATCTACCTGAATACTGAACGAACAAGGATGGGCTGGAAATTTGAAATTTAGCCGACCAAATTGTATTCTTATTGGCTTAAACCAATATACAAAATGATGGTACAACACGACAAAATTTCATGCCGGCTGGGGTGTCGCTTAAACAAGGCCCCCAACGTTTTCGCCAGGGAACCAGGGCGAACAGTGAAAAGTCAGCTACTGGAACAAATCTGAAAGCACACGCCAACTCAATATCACCAGAGTTAAAGATCGGTACAATCAACATAAGAAGCCTCAATGGCAAAGAAATGGAGCTAGCTGAGGAATTAGATAAGTACCAGATCGACATAATAGGGGTGACTGAAACAAAAAAGACAAGAACTAGTAAGATCTTTCTGAGCAATAAATACAAAATGTTATATTCAGGCAATGACAATCAAGGAAAAGAAGGAGTAGCCATAGTATTCAACATAAAATACGAGGCTATTCTTCTTGAATGGCAGGCAGTCTCAAGTAGAGTGATGTGGGCAAATATCAGAATGGGGAATTGGACAATGAGACTTATTTGTGTCTATGATCCCACAGAAGGTTCTACTAAGGTAGAAGTGGAGGAATTTTTTGATGCTTTAGAGAAAGCAGCTGACACAATGAAAAAGGAACAGTTGGTCCTTGTTGGAGATCTAAATAGCAGAGTAGGAAATGATTGTCAGACATACAAAAATATTTTGGGAAAATTTGAAGAAAAGAGCAAAGCTAATAATAATGACAAATACCTGTTGGATTTCTGCTCAGGACATGGACTGGTTATTACTAACACCATGTAACAACATAAAAATGTGCACAAATTCACATGGAGAAAAAAGGCTAAGAATAAGAAAAGTCTCACTGACTATGTTATTGTTGATAGTGATGTTTTCTCCCTGGTGCAGGAGTACAGAGGATTTGAAATTGGAAGTGATCACCATTTAGTCTTGAGCAGGATAAAATTGAATTTCATATTGAAAAGAATAACATGTAAGAAGGTTTTAAAGCAAATAAAAGTTAAGCAGCTCTCAGATGTGAACTGTAGACAAAAATACAGAAAGATTATTGAAGAAAAAATGAAAGAGTTTGAGAACGGGAACCAAACCTTGGAGATTCAGTGGCAAGCCTTGAAGAAAACCCTGATTGATTGATTCAGCCAGAGAGGCATGTGGTGAGGTTGTCTGCAAGGATAGAAAAATCAGAACTCCATGGTGGACACAGGAAGTTAAAGAGGCAATGAAGGAATAGAAAAAAGCATATCAAAAATTCCTGGCAAATAAGTCAGCTTTTACTCTTACAGAATACAGAGGCAAATGTAAGAAAGCTAAACACTGTGTAAAACTAGCTAAACAAAAGTCATGGGAAGACTTTGGTAAGACCATAGAAAATAAATATCAAGAAGGTGGTAAGATATTCTGGAGGTTGTTGAAGAAGCTTAGAAATGTAGGAAAGAGTGCTGTAAAAGGAGTTAGGTGACAAGAAAATGGGAGAAAAAGATATCCTTGAAGTGTGGAGTAATTACTTTGAAAAATTGCTAAATGAAACAAGCAGTGATAGCACAGTGGTAAAAAAACACTCAACAGGCATACAATCAGGAATACATATCTATACTTGAAGTAGAAAAAGCTATCAAAAGCCTGAAATGTGGAAAGGCAGCAGGAGTAGATGATATTCGACCAGAAATGCTGAAGTATGGTGGTATAAAAGTCTTACAGTGGCTGCACTGCATAGTTCAGAAGGCCTGGACAGAGGGAGGAATTCCTGATGATTGGAGTAGAGCTCTAATAGTACCCATATATAAAAAGGGAAATAAAACTGAATGTGAGAATTACAGAGTTATTTCCCTACGGAGTGTTCCTGGCACGATTTATGCCAGTATACTTGAGAAACGGTTGAGAAGAATTGCGGAAGAAAAGCTTGGTGAAGAACAAGCTTGATTCAGGCCAAATAGAGGCTATCAGGATCAGATCTTCACTTTACAACAAATAGTTGAGAAAGCATGGGAATAAAACAAAGATCTGTATTTAAGTTTTGTCCATCTGGAAAAGGCATATGACAAGGTGCCAAGAGAGAAGCTATTCAATACACTACAGTTATGTGGTGTCAATGGGGCATTATATCAAGCAATACTTAGTCTTTATTTGAGTTGCAAGTTAGCAGTTAGAAGTGAAGGAAGTGCAGGAAGGTGGTTTAATGTTAAATCTGGTGTGAGACAAGGATGTACATTATCCCCTCTGTTATTCATTATCTATATGGATCACATTATGAAGGAAAGTGGTATTAAACATGATATCATAATTGGAGATGTTAATGTCAGCTCTTTGCTTTATGCGAATGATGTTATACTTCTAAATAAATCCGCTACAAGTTTGCAAGATTCCCTGACTAAATTGAATTACTGTTGTAATAGATATGGTATGAAGGTCAGCAATAAAATGACAAAGACAATGAAAATAGGTAGAATCGTTGTAAATGTCAACTGTGTTGTGATTGGAGAACTTGTGGAACAAGTAAAACATTTCAGCTACTTAGGCACGATTTTTAGTTGAGATGGTAAATTAAATATGGAAATAGACAACAGAATCAACAAAGCTGGTATGGTAGGAAGTCAGTTGAATAAATTCATATGGAATAAGAGAGAAATTAGTCAGAACACTAAATTAGCTGTATGCAAGACCATGTTCAAACCAGTTTTAACTTATGGATCTGAGAGCTGGGTCAGAAATAAAACACTTGACCAAAGACTAGAGACCGCAGATATGAGAGTCCTGAGAATGATTAGAGGTGTGAACAGATGGCAACAGTGGCAATATCATATTAAAAACAAGTATATTAAGAAAGAACTAGACATTGTCAACATCCAAGAATGCGTTAGCAGAGCTAATCTCAGGTGTGGTATGGTCACTTAAACAGAATGGGGCGAGGAAAGATTAGCAAAAGAAGTGTTCTCTGCTAAGTTGGCAGGAAAACGACCCAGAGGAACACCGAGATGTAGGTGGATTGATACGGTACAAAGTGCTTTAGATGATAGAAATATAAGATCTGATAATGTTGGAGTCTTGACAAGTAACAGACTTATTTGGAGGAAAATTGTAGATAGGAAGTTAGTAATGACGTAAATTTTTCATGTAGTACTATCATATCCTGTACACCCCTTGAAGGTACATCTCAGGAATTTGATGATGATGACTAATGTTCATCACATATATTGCTCTAATGAATTACATCAATTCTTGATGCTCTCACATTACATTTCACAATATAGATATATTACAATAAAATCTATTTTATCTAATTTTTTGCATGTAGAGGGAAGAAGAATGGAATTCACTACCTGAGTGGGTGATGAATGTGCAGACAGTGGATGTGTTTAAGGAGAGTGAAGTGATAGGCTGTGTTGACCTCCCACAATGAGTCTCGTGACTCCATGGCAGTCAGGAAAATAATAATTAATTCAAACAGTTTGTCTTTAACTTGAGGAAATCTTCAAGAAAAATGCATTGTGACATCAGATTTCTGTCTGTATGATTTGCCTTCTGTCTGTATCATTTACCTTTACCTTCATACTGAAGGTTTATCCACTTTCTTTTTTCTTACACAGTTTTCTAGGATGATCTGCTTTTAGTGATAAAAGATAAATTTCATACACTTCTCTCCAATAGAGTTGGAATAAATTAATAAATAAATATGTTGGAAATTTTTTTCACTTGGTTAGACTATAAATTATATATATTATATATTGCTTCAACTTTGGTATCACCTGGGTCTAGGTAGTGATCCTTCCCATAATGCATAGCATTATACATGTCTGCAAAGAGATGTTCTTTGCATTATGTGATACTAAGGAAAGTGATGTGAACTGAATCCACCTTTGCCACGAGTTGCCCCAGTCCTGAAGATACTTCAGGTGCAAACTTTGTTTGCTTACACTTAGATAAAGGATTAAACTAAATATATAATTTATAAATAAATAAATAGTTTATCACCTCATTTGTAGTGGCTGCTAAACAAACACTCGAATTATTCAGAAATTGGATCACAAGATGTAGATATAAAACATCTAATATTTAGTGATATCAGATTTTTACGAGGGAGGAGAGGTCTGGATAGTTCATAAACACCGAGAACAAAAATTAATTAATTTTATTTCTTCTTATGTATTTTTTCTAATGAAGCTCCAGCATTGAGAATACTGGCTAGTATACTCAATGCTGGAGCTGCATTCAATGCAGCCCTTATGGACGAGCTGCCACTGGTGGGTGGGTGGGTGTGGGTGTGTGTATCCTAAAAGAAAAAAAAATCAGCTAACGTCTTTTTATTCTTGTATAGGGAGTAGGCGAGGCTGTTTTAGCCCTATCTGACTTTTGGAGACTGAGTGAGCAGTTCAATCTCCACTGGTACCCAATGAGAGATAGCTGGCCCAAGGCTATCACTAATTAAGCGGCACGCAGTGAAGAGAATGGCTCAACAAATGCCTTCATCTCATGGTAACTAACACAATATATTTAATGCCTGAAATAGTGCGGGTTCTATGGCCGATTTTCTTGAGTTTACAGGACGAAAAATCTGAGTTTACGGGAGAAAAAACCTGCTTGCCCGTGCCAGTAATCGACTAACTCGGGAACCGGTTAAAAAAAAAAAAAAAGGCTTAGAAAAATTTCCTCTAGTCTCCGACTAGACTCGAAACCAAGTCTTCCTTTGTGCGGTCAAGCACCGTGGTATGCAAACGCCACAGCCCCTGAGCTACACAGGCTCCTATCCTAAAAGGGATAAAAAGAACAAATTATTACAATTTGATGATGCATGGGGGTTAAAGGGTTTTAAGATGTTCTTTCTTGTGGTTATGTCAGTTACTTTACTTTAATATCATTTTTGTTCTAGGTGTTTATCAGAACTTTAGAGACCCCCCCTGTATATGTAGAAATTTTTGTCCTTTTTTTATATGTAAACGTTTAATTTTTAAATGTTTAATTTAAATTTCATTTAATAATGAAATATTTTCTTTTTAATTGATATTTCTTTAGTAAAGGCTCTTTAAACATTTTTCATCTGTCATGACTATTTGGTTGTAATATTTATTAATATTAAGAAAGGTTAAAATGGCTCATCTCAAAAATTTTATCTCCTAAGAACTTTAAAACTTAACAAAAAAAAAAAAAATTAAATTTCCAACTAACTCATATAATTGAAAATTATATTCTTATTCTTGTTTCCAAAAGAAAACCAGTATTTTCATTTTCATTACCATGCTGCTGTACTGTGCCAGGCATTAGTTTGCTTGCATATGCATGATTCTGAATTTCCAAACAGGAAGTTCAGAATAGTTGAGAGAATGAAAACAGTTGTTGATTAGAATACATTCTGGAAAAAAAAAAAAGATAGAAATTTGGTGAGAACATTAGTATAAGGTAAGAGCATTTTGTAAATCATAAAGGAGGATAAGATCATTGTTATTGTTAAATGGTCATCTCCATGTAGTCCATGGGCTTTTTGGGAATAGCCCTAAACATTTCACCAAGCACTAACCAACATTTACACAATATCTGTCATACTTTGCTTTGAATGCATTCATTAGCAAGGCACTCAACTAGTAATCTTTTCCATTCATCCCCCCCCTCCAAACAAAAAATCTTGTCTTTACATCTTCTAACCATACTGTTCAGTTTCCAGTATTCAGTTTCCAGGGATGACTCATAGTTCTCCCCAAATATAGTCAGGTATTAAAAAATTTCCTCTGTATCAATCCTATAAAAACCTTTAGGGAACTTGTGTGCCTATCATAATCAAGATGGAAATTTGGTGAGAAAATTAGTATAAGTAAAATAAATATATTAGAAAATTAATATATTTCCTGCGCTTCTTGATCCCAACAGATCAAGTGGTGCAACAGCACCGGCTGCTGTGCACAGACTTTAAAATAAGGTCGAAGATAAGAACCTTTGGAAGCCATGGGATGAAGACAATTAAGTGGTTTCGTTTAAAAGAAGAGAGTGTGAGGAACCTTCTGAGCTGTGCAATCGAGGTGCTTGGTGAAACATCTGGAAAGATTAGAGAACAGAAGGAGGGTTGGTGGTGGAATAATAATCTACAAGAAGCAGTGAAGACTAAGAAGAAAGCAAAACAGAAGTGGGACGAGTCAAAAGTGGAAGAGGACAGAGAGGAGTACAGAAAGAGAAAGCAAGAAGCCAAGAGAGTTGTCGTGCAGGCAAAGGCCATGGCATATCAAGATCTTTATGATCAATTAGAAACAAAGGAAGAGCAGAGAAAAATTTATCGATTGGCAAAATGTAGAAATAAGGCATTAAAGGACATCTTATATGTGAGGCAGATTAAAGACTCTAGAGGAAGAGTATTAAGGAGGGATGTGGATATAAGAAACAGATGGAGAATATACTTTGAAAGGCTTTTGAATGAGGAAAATGCGAGGACTCACAGAGAAGATGGCAGCCTTATGAGGGGATGGTGCAGAACATCAGTAGAATGGAAGGGAAGGAGGCCATAAAGAGGATGAAGAATGGGAAATCGGTGGGCCCCGACAGGATCCCAGCAGAGGAATGGAAGGCACTGGGGGAAGAGGGAATTGACCTACTGTGGGACCTGTTTATAAAAGTTTGCCAACAGGAAAATATACCCGAGGAGTGGAGGGAAAGTACTCTTGTCCCCCATCTACAAGAGTAAAGGGGATGCAAATGACTAAGAATTACAGAGGAATAATGTTGATGTCCCACACAACAATGAAAATCCTAGAAAGGGTTCTTGATGGAAGACTAAGAAAGGAGATGGAGATTGCAAAGGAGCAATTTGGCTTCATGCCTGGTTGATCAATGACAGATGCTATTTTTGGGTTACGGCAGGTGATGGAAAAGTTTCAAGAGAAACAACGAGAGCTACATCTGGTGTTGATTGATCTGGGGAAAGTGTATGATAGAGTGCTAAGGCAAGAAGTCTGGAGGTGTCTGAGGGAGAAGAAGGTACCGGAGAAATATGTCAGGTTGGTGCAGGAGATGTACAGAAATGTGAAGACGAGTTTGGACCTGCCTGGGAGAAACAGAAAGTTTTCCAGTGACAGATGGCTTGCATCAAGGGTCAGCATCAAGTCCATTCCTTTTTAATATTGTGATGGAGGTGGTAACGGAGTAGGTGAGAGAAGATGCACATTGGACAGTGTTGTATGCGAATGACATCGTGCTGTGTGCAGAATCAAGAGAAGAAGTGGCAGCTAAACTGGAAACATGGAGGAAAGTACTGGAAGAGAGTGAGGTATGAGACTGAGCAGAAGTAAGACAGAGTATATGTGTTGCAAAGTAGATGGCAGCCAGGAGACAGATCTGGAGCAGGAAGAAAATGTCATCTGGAAGGTTAGGGATTGTAGATACTTAGGTTCAACAGTGAAAGAGGATGGAGAGGCTGAGAAGGAAGTGGGAAGCAGGATACAAGTGGCATGGAGGATACAAGCAGGATGGAGGAACTGGAGAGAGAGAGAGAAAAAGATGGCTGGAGTGCTATGCGATAAGAGGGTGCCATCAATCTAAAAGACCAAAACTATAGGACAGTAGTGAGACCAACTATGATGTATGCTATGGAAACTGTGGCCCTGAGGAAAAATAACATCAGCAGGATGGAGGTAATGGAGATGAGAATGCTTAGGCAGATGTGTGTTGTGACCAGAGAGGATCGTCTGAGAAATGACTATGTAAGTGGAACGGTGAAAGTTACAGACTTAGGAGCAAAGATACAGGAGGCAAGGTTGAGATAGTTTGGTCATGTGATGAGGAAGGAGGACAAGTATGTGGGAAGAAAGGCCATGCAGATGAGTGTGCTGGGAAGGAGGAAGTGCAGGTTGCCAAAAAAAAGAGATGGCGGGAAGGTGGAGGAGGATTCGAGGATGAAAAACTTGGATGTGGTTATAGCCCAAGACAGGAGGATGTGGAGGAGACTCACTAAAAACAGCGACCCTACTCAACCAGAACAAGATGCAAAAGAAGAAGTGTGCCTATCATAATCTCTCCTTTTTTGCTTATCAGCTAATTTCTGTATCCCATAAGTCTTCAACTTATCCTCATGAGGAACATTTCATAGACCTGACATCATATTGGTCACTTGCATCTGAATCCTTCGGTTACCTTGGTTTTCTTGAGGAATAGGAACAGGTGGAGAGGCTCCAGAGGTAAGTAACCAAAGATGGGATGTATGGAATGCTTCTTGATTGATAGTCACAAAAGAGAAGATATGATGAGACATACAAGTTTCTATTGAAGATGGAGCCTTATCAAGGCCTTATAAAAACATTTTTTTTTTATGTCACACCCATACACGAGAGGTTGGTTGATCCACCTATAGTACACTACTACTAACGTATATGACTGACGGGTTGGGAAAGGAGGAACTTGTTTACATTTGATTTAAAAGACTGTATATTGTATTCCATGGGAAACACAATAGGGGAAAGACTGTTTTACAATACAGCAGTTGCAGGGATGAAGGAGGTGGAGGAGAAGAAACGTGTTCTGTGGGTTTCAAGGTGCACTGAGAAGGGATGTTGAGCAGAGCTGCACGTGTTCCAACGAGCTTAGCACTAAGTGGGGGGAAATATTGATGCTGTTTCAGATGAATATTTGCCATGGAAATATTTGTAGAATACACATAATGTGGAAACCAAATGTCTGTGTGAAAGTGGGGGGAAAGTGAGTTTCCTCCCACTTTCACACATCAATAGCTGGGTGGATTTATGATTTGTATAAAGTTAACAGCTGTTCATGGGTGAAGTAACACTTTGAGCGAAAGAGAAATTATAGTTTTTTAGAAGCTGAGGATGCAGTGGTTGTGATGTGTTTATGCCAGGAGAGGCTTGATGTCAGGGTAATTCCAAGAAGAGAAATCTCATCTTGTCTGAAAATTTGAAGGTTTTCAAAGATAATACTGGGAGAAAATGGTTCTTTTTTATGAGCAGTAAGATAGAATTGTGTTTAATTAGCATTGAAATTGATGAAGTTATCTGAACCCCATTGGAGGATGATTGGTGACCAGAATCAAAGGAGGTGGTGGTTGTTGATGTTCTGAATATTGAGGTGAGTTATGTAGAGTAAGGTTTATCAAATGAAAGGGAGAAGTGCAATGTGCTGTTATCTGCAAAACTGTGTATTAGGTTGGAAGTAGATCATTGATATATAGCAGGAATAGGATTAGTGAGAGGACAGAACCTTGTGGAACGTCAGCATTAGTTGAATGGTAGGAGTTGGGAATTGATGATTTTTTCCATTGCTTTAGACAGGCCTGAGGTGAGTGAGATAGGGCGGTAGTTGGACGGCAGAGACTTGTTGCCCTTCTTGGGAATGGGTTGAATATAGGCCATTTTCCAGGCTGTGGGGTATATACAAGCGACATAGTATAATAACCTTTTTATTTTTTGCTTGTCAGGGTGTTCTTCATTTACAAGGTAAATTCCATGGGCTATTTTAGTCACTTTTGCAATATGCTCTCTGAATATGTCCATCCTTGTGGAGCATGTTCGTGGTGGAGGAGACCTCCCAATGATGGTACTGGTCCTTTTCATTCTTAGTCCTTTACTTTGCTTTTCTTCCCATATTCTTTGCTGTACTTCTCCTGAGACTTTTTACTATCTGTCTTCTAGACCACCATCATTGGGATCCAATGCCCTGCTTCCATTTGCTGTGCAGTGCAACCCATGGAAATCCTAGTAGTCATGCATTACTTTGGCCTGTTCTTCAGAAAGATGGGCAGTCCTGGATGGCCCAGCCAGAATCATTTGACTAGGAGCTGGCCTGCAAAGGTCAGTGTTGTAGCAGTAAGTCTCCTATCCCATGGTCTAGGGACATAGCCCAAAGCTTGCTGTGGTGCTGGTATATTGTTTGGGGTAACCCTAGCATTCTACTTCTGAGTGCATTTACTGCTTGCCAGGTAGTGGGCATCCATATGTACTTTGATATTCTGCAAAGAAAGCTTACAACCATGTGGAGGAGATCTCTGATACCAAAGGGTTGGAAAAACCCTTGAGCATGAATTCTCCATCCTTAGATTTTTCAGGATCCCTCACAAAGTTCCAAACAAGTACTGATACTATAGATACATCATTTGATAACAGAAGTAGGAAACAAAAGATGTATCAGTGTTCCCTATTATCCATATAACATACGAAAAGCCAGAACTACTGTAAGCAACATCAATGGGTCAAATACCATTGATGTTGCTTATTACAATGATACCTCATAAAACACTGAACTCTTCTAGAGGAGTGATATCAGAAAGGGATCTCCTTAATGTTCCAAATGAGGAGATATGCTCACTGCTTAAAGATGGAGTGACAGGTATGAGATACATAGAAATGGTCACCTGGTTCTGACCAGGAACACCATCCAGGTATCTCATCTCCCCTGTTAGGCTGTACATCCCTAATCCACTGAGATGCTTTAAATGTCAGAAATATGAACATGCCCAAACTGCCTGTCATGGCTTGACCATCTGGGTCCAAAGAGCATGATACAAATATTCTGCAAAGAAAGCTAAACGTGTCAATTATCAGAGAGATAATCCAGCTGACTCCCGTGCATATCATAATGGATGGATGAAAAATAAATACAAAACATTAAAACAGAACAAAATATATCATACCAGGATGCAAAAAGTAAGTTAAGCCACTAACATATATGTCCTGAGATCCTCTTATGTTGAGAAGGTGGCAGTTAAAAAATGTCATCAGCAGCTTAAACTTGTATGTCTATTTCACAATCTGATAATTTCACCATACCTGAACTTTATAATCATGAGTGCTTCTCTGTAGAGTACATCATTCCTTTGACCTATGATCTAACTCCAGAAACCACTCCAAATATGATTCCATTTAATGAGAGCCCATTAGTCAAAAAAAATTGTGTCAAGGATATCATATGAAGATAAACCACCAAATACCCTCACATAAAAAACGGATACTTCAGTATCCTTACCAAATGATCCTGACACATCAAATGATATAGTGAAATTTTTTTTGTCAGAAGATATTGACACTGACTATCCATACTTCCCAAAATCAATTGATAAATATAAATTTGACGCTTTGATTATGGAGAGCTCTTCTAATCCTGTGACCAGATTCAATACTCTTGTGACCTGAGCCCCCTCCACCACACGAAGCCTCAAGTAATTATCCCTCGGTACTGTCTGACTACAGATGTGAGACCCCTCGACACTTCTGCGCATGGCAGAAGAAGACAAATTCATTCCGATAATAGGGTAGTCACTATCGACCTGACGTGAACGTGATTAAACTTCTACAAAGCCAAAATGATAGGTAGATTTTTACAGTGGAACTGTAATGGGTTTTGCCAGAATATCATTGATGTCAAGATTCTACTGCAGAAATGCGAGCCCCTCTGTTTTGGTCTGCAGGAAATGTTTAAAAGCCAGTGAGAAATTTGCTTTAAGGAATTTCATAGTTACTTGTAGATGTTCCTGTTCATGCTGTAGTAGCTTTCCTAGTGGACAATCATAGTCCTTTCATGTCCAGCTTAATACTGCTCTTGAAGCAGTAGCGATTCGCCTATCCATGGGATTTCTTATTACAGTATATTCAATATGCTTACAACCAGGTTATGAGTTAAATGAGATCGAACTTGATAATCTTATATTACAACTTCCTCAGCCTCATACTTCTCATAGGTGACTTTAATGGGCACAATACTCTGTGGGGTAGTGCCAATATGAAAGGATGAGGTCACATCATTGAGTGAGTGCTCAACAATCATGACCTCTCCCATCTTAATAATGGAGTCAGTACCTTGTACCATGTGACCACTTGCTTTTATTCTGCAGTGGATCTTACAATCTGCTACCCCTGCCATTTTCCCTTTGCTCGTGTAGGATGTCAAGGAGAACATATATGGAAGCAATCATTTTTCTGTTATTTGCACTGTCTTTGCAGGAAGCATTTTCTCCTACATGGATTCCCATGTGGAAAATAGACCAGACTGACTAGAATACTTTTTTCTATCTTGCAAAATTTAATGCTGCAGAAGACAGTCAAGCACCTATCAGTGAAGCATATAACAGATTGTATTCTCCACTCAGCAAACCTCAATTTCAAAAACATTATCTCAATTCCTTCTCTATCATCATCATCATCAAATTCCTGCCATGTACCCTCAAGGGGTGTACAGGATATGATAGTACTACGTGAAAAATTTACATCATCACTAACTTCCTATCTACAATTTTCCTCCAAATCAGTCTGTTACTTGTCAAGACTCCAATATTATCAGATCTCATATTTCTATCATCTAAGGCATTTTTTACTGTATCAATCCACCTATATCTTGGTCTTCCTCTGGGTCTTTTTCCTCCCCACCTGGCAGAGAACACTTGTTTTGCTAATCTTTCCTTTCCCTTTCCCATTCTGTTTAAGTGACCATGCCACCTGAGATCAGCTTTGCTAACACACTCCTGGATGCTAACAATGTCAAGTTCTTTCCTAATATCCTCGTTTTTAATATGATATTGTCACTGATGATATCTGTTCACATCCCTAATTTTTCTCAGGACGCTCATATCTGTGGTTTCTAGTCTTTGGTCAAGCATTTTATTTCTAACCCAGCTCTCATCAGATCCATAAGTTAAAACAGGTTTGAACACCGTCTTGTATACAGCTAATTTAGTGTTCCGACTAATTTCTCTCTTATTCCATATGAATTTATTCAATTGATTTCCCACCATACCAGCTTTGCTGATTCTGTTGTCTATTTCTATATTTAATTTACCATCTCCACTAAAAATTGTGCCTAAGTAGCTGAAATGTTTTACTTGTTCTATAGGTTCTCCATTCACAATGCAGTTGATGTTTTCAATGCTTCTGCCTATTTTCATTGTCTTTGCTATTGTTTTTGCCAATGCCTAATAGAACCCTGAATGCCAAGCAGCCACAGTAGATCAAGACAGAGCATGGGGTAGGTTTCATAAATACATCATCTCATCAAATCTAATAGCTTTTAAACATACTCGAGGCCAAAGCACGTTTTGTAAGACATCACAATTAAAAGCAAGCTTGGATCCAGTTTGTATTATTGATTAATCAAACAACCACTGCAGAAATTGTATCGAATAAAGTCTGGAAAATGAAAAGTAGATATAAAACATACAATTTGTCTACCCTAGACTATGGTGGATGTGTTGTTGCTGATAACAAAGCTATTGCAGACACTTTGGAAGTAAACGTTTGCTAGAATATTCATAGTAACTTCATATCTTCCTGAATTTTTAATATTAAAAGAACAACAAGAGAAATAACTGCTAACCATTTTTACCAATGGACTGGAGTCATACGATCAGCCATTTGTTAAGGAGGAACTAAAAAGAACTCTTATTTTCTTAACTCAGAACAGCAGGTCATGATGCTATCTATTATGAGATGATAAAACATCTTCCATCATATTCTGTGGATCTCCTTCTCTTATTACACAACTGAATACTTACAGAGGAAGAGTTTCCAGATTCTTGGCATAAGTCAATTGTCATTGTCATTCTAAATCTAGGAAAGGATCCAACACAAGCAAACAGTTATCAACTTATCTCTCTGACCAGCTATCTTTGTAAGGTATTAAAGAAACTGGTTAATGCCAGACTTCTCTGGTAACAACCTGCCATGGAGGAATACTGTTATGTTTGGTGCAGGTAATATTGTCAACATTCATGCTAAACAGCTTGTATAATATCTCTTTAAAATGCATGCTAAAAGGATGTATGGCAGTCTGATGTATGTGTGTGATACTGATACGTGTTATATTTGAGGATAAGAAAATAAAAGAGTTATTTTGCTGATACTGATATATGTGATACATAGGATGTTCTGGAAGAAATTATTTTTAAGGCATAGTTAAGAGACAACTGTTTCCTTTTAAGTGACAGAGCCAGTTCATTTGTTTCAACATTCCATATATCCTGATGATGGATGGTATCCCACCACTGTTAAGGCTACTATGCCTTGCAGAACCATAGACTGGAGACCAATAATCTAGCATTGAACATGCATGTGCATGATAAAGATAAAGTAATGAAGATAGAGTATGAAAGAGATTCAATATTTTCTTCTCTTGCAGGGTGAACTTGTTAAAAAGTGATCCGAAGTATTAGGTGAGTGAAGAGGGTTGTCAGGAATTCGTGTAGATAGGTGAATGATTTGCAATAGGTCATTACTTATGGCAAACGCTTTTGATCAAAGCCTTTTCATCCAAGCTGGATGAGAGGCAGAAAGCTTCTCATCCAGCTTGGATGAAGTTTTCCAACACCATTGGCCAATTTCATAGTGGATGAAATTGGCCAATGGTGTTGGAAAAGGGGACCCAGTTGGAATCATAGACCTTGATGGAGAATTAATTAGGTCACCAAAGATGACCTCACTATTAGGATGGCTTGATTGTAGATGGTCGAGTTTTATGGAGAGGAATGTGAAGAGGTCTGAGTAGTTATCGGAGTTTGGAGAACGGTAAATGCAGCAGATGAATATTACTAGATGGGGCAAGGAAACCTTGAGCCACAGGTGTTCGAAAGCAGGGAATTCTAAATTAGCCCCCCCTCCCTCCCTCCCTCTCTCTCTCTCTCTCTCTCTCTCTCTCTCTCTCTCTGGAATGCAATGTCAGATCTTTGTGGCAAAAGGAATTGTGTGATTTTAGTAGTGGTTTTTAGATGCTATTTGGGTTTCTGTCAAGAGTAGGAGGTCTGGTCTAGATGACTGTAAGTGTTAGTGAATGTCATTTATGTTGGTGTTAATGCCATGGATGTTAGTGAAGTGGATATGTGAGTTTTTAATGTGGAGCATGGATTGGGTGTCCTGTTCTGACATGTTTTGTATGAAGGGATTGGGTATGTTGTCTATTTTTTATTGGAATTCGTTTATGTTTATAAGGGAGATTGCTTTGCATCGCAGTGTCACTCTCATTGTTTGTATGGTTCATTATAATTTTGTTCATAGTTAGATGAAAGGATAGAGAGAAGGTAGTCTCTTGGACATCCATACAGAATGCATCTGTCATTAATATACATAAAGGGCAGTAATTCCTGTAGACCCACAGCAGCCCTTACACCTTGTATTAAGTATCACCTTGTGATTTGTTACTTTTGGTACTAAAGATAGGCAAGTGAGTGTGAGAATGAACAAAAAAATAATTTTTTGCTCATTCTCACATTCACTTACCTCATTAGTACCTGCACACATTACTCAAACCTGTTTTTTTCCCTTAATAGTCTTAATTTCCCTGATTTTGCATTGCCAGTTTCACTCTATTCAGCAGTACTTTTTCCAAATGCCATGCAACGAATCTATTGAAATGTATACCAACCACCTTACATAAGTCTTTTTTGCAATCATGATCATCCTCTTTTTTGAACTCTGCTCTCTCTCCCTCTCTCTCTCTCTCTTTTACTGTGGAATTAGACTATCTTTATTCTCTTCTCTTTTGCTACTTTCTTTCAGTAGCTATTTCATATCATACCTCATTAAGTGGGAATAGTTTCCCTGTATTAGTGGATGAATTTCCTTTTAAAGAATACTAAATTGAAAATGGGGATTAGACTGTAGATAGAATTACAGAGTTTTCGTAAAGTAACAGCGAATATTTAAAATATGTAACAGTGTTCTTGTTCTGGTTAAATGTTCTAAATAAGAAAGAAGATGAATTTCTTTATATTCAAGGATAGCATTAGAGTTTCTAGAAGAGAATGGAACGTTAAGAATGCCTTACTGTGTTGGTTTTGAGTGAACAAAAGGAAACTGCATATTTGAAAGAGGCATTAAAAAGAGAAATATTGTTTTATTCACCAAGTGCAGGAAAGAGATAGGATTCTCACTGAAGTGCATGTTTTAGTAAGAAAAATTAGGTATAAGTTATCTAAATTGGAAATGATTTATTGTTGCAAAACAGTAAATCAAGAAAAAAAATGCCTATCAGTTTTAAAGGAGTTAATTGTGACTGTTGTTTCTGCTCATATGAAGTCTTGTGGTTTTAAAGAGAGGAAATTGAATTTAATTTTGTTCAGATATTTATGTTTGTTGTGAACTTACTGTCTAAGCCCTTTTAGACAGTAAGTTCAATTTATTAAGACCAGTCTTGTCATGCCGGCTTGGTGTTTCTTGATGTTTCTACAGAAACACCAAGCCGGCATGACATAGCCTTCACTTTTCCCCATGAGCTCTGAAGACAATGCACTGTCGAAATGGCTCGCATCCCGTTCTCTCACCCCTGATCTTTTCCCAAATATCTTTCTCCTTCTCCAAAAATTTCTATGTTCACTCCCATTCCAAAGTATTCTCTGCACACCCCTAATTTTTTAAAAAATATGAAAAAATCTGGGTTTTTCAAGGATGGAAAAATAAGAACACTGTGGTAAACATAAGAAGTTAAAGAAGTGGTCCTGGAAAAAAGACAGCATACTGAAAGTTCCTAGCAAATAAGTTGGGAGAGCCCTAATTTAAAGAAGCCTCTAATATTCTTATCAACTACTCTAATCTTAACAATAATGATGGCCATAAAAACTCTCAAGAATATGGATGCACATTCAATACGTAACTTCTGTTTCAAGTTCTCCAGCAGTCCCCTACTTCCAGGACTCAAATTATACAGCCACATAGGAACAGCTATTTCAGTTGTACATCTTTCAACATCTCTGCTGATATCCCATCAGCCACTATTGCCGAATTCTTATTCAGTTTATGCAATAAGTCAAGTACCTCCTCCTCATACACCTGAGTTTTTTCTTCCATTGTTGAAGTAGTAGTAAGCTCAATGTTGCATACACAAGATGGATAGTGTTTAGCAGAATGAGCACTTTTTAGTTGAGCAATCTCTTCTGCTTCTTTCACCTGCATACCATCTGCATTCAGTAGTGTTGTTGTTTCTCATTTATTCATTCTTTCTTTTACTTACAGTGTAATGGTATATTTGGAATTATCTTTAGCTTGAACATGTTTCTTTTCATACTCACACTTAGCTTTCTGTGTAATAATTGCAACTCTTCTGGCCTTATAATTTGGTTCTCCGAAAGATGTGCCAAGGCTGTACAAATGAAAAATCAAGCATACTACAACGCTAAAATTAAGAACATCATCCTCCTTCAATGTTTATACTGAAGTCCAAAATAGATGCAATAAACCTATCAATGCTTCCATGACAGAATTTAAATGGGCAAAAAGCAGGAAACTTGCAGCCATGCCATATGGTCTCTTGTCAATGCAGTTGGTCGCAACTTTTGCTATGCACTATTCCCACCCCTCTCATACCCAGATGGCCCTATTGCCTCATCACCCACAGAAAAAGCTAATTTCCTGGCTTGACACATTGACTCCAATGCACACATAACTGACAATGGTAAATGCCCCCACCAATCATTCCAACTGTCCAACATATAATGCTCCCTATATCCTTTTGCCAGAAAGAGATCAGAAACCGATTGTCTAAATTAGACACAAAAAAAGTCTCCTGGCCCTGATTGCATTCCTCCAATTGTCCTGAAGGTCTGTGCACCAGAACTGATTCCTATCCAATGCCACCTGTACATACTCTCTTACTCCACTGGTATCTATCCCAAACCCTGGAAATTGGCATAATATTTAACCTATTCCTAAGAAGGGCAACAAATCACTGCCATCTAACTACCGACATATCTCACTCACCTCAGTCCTATCTAAAGTGATGGAGAAAACCATTAATTCTCAACTCCTACACTACCTTGAAGGTACCCAGCTATTAAGTGACCACCAGTATGGATTCTGTCGCTGCTGATCAACAGGAGATCTACTCTCATATATCTCTCACCCATCTCTGGACATTCACCATGGAGAAATTTAGTGAATCTCTAAGTGGTTGCAGTTGATATCTCTAAAGCTTTTGACTGGGTCTGGCACAAAGGCTTACTAAGCAAACACTTATCATTTAGACAGTCCTGCAGTTGGATTGCCAACTTTCTGTCTGGATGCACACTGTCTGTGATGGTAGACGGTTCCTTATCCTCTCACCATCCAACTAATGCTGGGGTTCCACAAGGTTCTATTCTCTCACCAACCCTCTTCCTTCTGTATATCAATGATCTACTTGAGTTGATTCACCTCCAACCCAATACACAGTTTTGCAGATCATAGCACATTGCACTCTTCCCTTTCATTTGACAAACTTTACCCAACTCACTTCAACCTATGAAACATCAACCACCACTGCCCTCAATTCTGTCTAAGCCATCCTCCAATGGGGCTTAAATAACCTCGTCAACTTCGATGTCAGTAAAACCCAGTTCTATCTTATTTCTCAGACAAAAGAACCATTTTCCCCATTATTATTTTTGATAACACTCACATTTTCAGACAAGATGACATTTCTCTTCTTGGAATTACCCTGACATCAGGCATCTCCTGGCACAAACACATCACAACCATTGCGTCCTCAACTTCCAAAAAACTAGGATTTGTCTTTCGCTCAAGACGTTACTTCACCTCTAAACAGCTGTTAACCTTATACAAATCACAAATTCACCCAGCTATTGAATACTGCTGTCACATTTGGAGTTGGGCTCTTAAAAGCTCCCTCAAAATTGCTTGACTCAATTCAGAGGAGAGCAATCAAGACTTATTAATGACCCATCTCTTACCAACTCACTCTCCTCACTTTCGCATAGACTTATGGTCTCTGCACTATGTGTATTCTATAAATATTCCCATGGCAAATGTTCATCTGAAATAGCATCAATCATTTCCCCACTCGATACTAAGCCCATTGGAACATGTACAGCTGCTGCCCAACATTCTTCAATAGTACACCTTGAAACGCACAGTACAAGTTTCTTTTCCTCCTCAAATACATCAGTCTTCCCCCTGGTGTATTTCCCAAGGAATACAATATACAGGGTTTTACTTACCAACTCACCAAATCTCTTACCATCTCACTCCCTCCACTTTCGCACAGACTTATGGTCTCTGCGCTATGTGTATTCTATAAATATTCCCATGGCAAATGTTCATCTGAAATAGCATCAATTATTCCCCCACTCAGTACTAAGCCCATTGGAACATGTACAGCTGCTTTCCAACCTCCTTTCACAGTACACATTGAAACCCACAGAACAAGTTTCTTTTCCTCCACATTCATCCTTGCTACTGCTGTACTGTGGAACAGTCTTCCTGCTGATGTATTTCCCAAGGAATACAATATACAGCCTTTTATATCAAATGTAAACAAGTTTCTCCTTTCTCAACCCACTACTCATATACGATATCAATGTACTATAGGTTGATCAACCAACCTCGTGTGTGTTGGCCCAACATAATAATAATAATTTATAATTAAAAGAAGCTTCCCTTGCAGAAGGGGAAAAAAAGTATGATTGTATGTCTCTGATCAGGGTCAATTGGATTGTGTCACACAACGTTGCTCAGCAAGATTTTCTTTGGATTTCAAGAGAATTCAGATATTTAAAGAAGATTCACTAAATTCGAAGGAATTATACCATGATATATTTGAGAATCAGTTGATGAGATGTAATTTGTTGAATTTATTTAACAGGAGCTGAAGTGGAAATTTATTTTGAAGGTTTATGAGTTGGTTTTGAGAATATATGAATCCTTGGAGGAGAATACATAATAATAATAATAATAATAATATACATACCCTGTTAATGGAATGCATGTGAGGTTACCATAATGTTATGCATTATAGTGAGTTACACTATCCAGCCTGGTTTTTATCTTTATGGATATCTCATCATTGGTATCTAGTCCCTTATGGTGATAGTCATATTTCACATATACAGAAATCAAAAAAAGGAATATTAACATGTTATCACTGTAGTTTAAATTCTAGATAGTTGTAGCATGTTACATTAATTAGCCCACAAAAGTTTGCATGTGAAGTACAGGGTGGCCATAAATTAACTTTCCCTCTTTGGAGGTATCTGTAGCTAAAAACTAATACACTGAATGAGACCACATTTTATATTAAGACTTTCGAAGGCATGGGGGAGACAAATTCCACGAAAAAAAGATTTAGTACCAAAACTCGCCGATAGGGAAATTTTGGCGTTCAGAGCCGAAAGCAGTCATAATTTTCATAAATCCATAACTTTTATGCAGGATGGAGCATGGCCACACATTGAATGTTCAGTACAGTGCCTTTTATGCCAGCATTTCAGTAATGAGAGGGTTATCAGTCAGTTCTTTCCGACTGCATGGCCACCTCGATCCCCGGACATCACTCCATTTGACTTTTGGCTGTGGGAGTATTTGAAATCCATTGTGTATGTTGGTGGCATTCCCAACTTGCATGTCTTGAAAGAGAACATAAAACGGGCTGTTATAAACATCCAATCCAACTCCTTACGCTCAGCTGTAGGATGTGTCGCACACCGGATGCAATTTTTTGTACACAAGAAAGGTCAGCACATTGAAAATCGTGAATGTGGTTCAGGGGACCCTGATTCTGATGAATAAAACATTATTTCCTGTGAGTTCAATTGCTACATTAATTTCTATGTCTCTCGCAAGTTGTTGTTTTAGTTTAAATATTATTATTCTTATTATCATTGTAACGCGCCACATATCCAGCTGGAATGAGTGATGTGGCTGTCGCTTGCACTGTCGAAATGTTATTATTCCATTTTATCTGCCTTTAATGTAACTATCTGCTTGTTTTCGGCTCCTCCAGTGCCAAAATTTTCCCTATCGGCGACTGTTGGTACTAAATCTTTTTTTCGCGGAAATCATTTCCCCATGCCTTTAAAAGTCTCAACATAAAATTTGGTCTAATTCCGTTTATTGGTTTTAGCTACAGATGCCTCCAAAGAGGGAAAGTTATTTTATGGCCACCCTGTACTTTCATAACAAGTCCCATATAATATTGTGATATCCCATTTTGCTACTTATGAGAAGTCATATTTCTCATATACAAGACAGCTCCCAACTTGTCTGCAGGTCTGAGTCTGATTCATAATGCCTCAATAAAAAAAAAACTACTCTGGATAGTTGCTCTCACCATAATGTATGACATGACATATGTCCTGTAAAGTGGGTGTACTGTGCATTTTGAGATACATAGAGGAGTATATACAAGTAGTTTAGCTATAAAGATAATTCACACACAGACTGTTTACTCATGGTAGGATAAAATGTGGATAAACAAAAATATGATCTCTTGTCATGTCTAATATATATTGAGGTGTAATTAATATACACATACTATTTAGTATGAATGATACTAAATTTATGGAGACAGAAACATGTGTTGGAGTAATTACTTATAATTAAAAATAACACTTGATGTTTTGACCTCTATATCGAGATCATTATCAGGAAAGCATACATATACACAGGACACAAGCTACATAAAAGTAAGACAAATCTAAATCGAACAAAACATCACCTAATAGACAGGAAAAACATAAGCATAGGAACATGGAATGTAAGAACTCTTCACCAGGAAGGAGCATTGGAAATATTACTGCATGAATTAGACAACTACCAATGGGAAGTGATTGGACTCTGTGAAACCAGATGGACTGGAAAACGAGAATTCCACCATGGACAGTAGAAAATCTTAACTTCGGGCAGGGAGGACAACAAACACCAAGAAGGAGTAGCACTTATATTAAAACCAAAGGCTCAAAACTCTATTGTCCTACAATCCTATCTAACCTAGGATAATTAAAGCAAGATTTAAAACATCAATCGGATCATTAACTATTATTCTAGTATACTCACCAACTTCGACATCATCAGAAGAAGACATTGAGGAGTTCTATATAGATTTGCAAAAAGCAGTACAGCAAACATCAAGTCAGGATCTCCTAATTGTAAATGCAAAAGTAGGCAAAGACTGGGATACCTAGCCAAGAGTAATCGGAAAGTTCAAGTATGGAGAAAGCAATGAACGTGGTGAAAGACTGCTAAACTTCTGCTCAAATAATAGACTAACAATAACCAACACACTCTATAAACATCTAAAACCCCCAAAGAAAATGGACATGGATATCACCAGACAGACAAACAAACCAAGAATATGATAGACTATATTATTGTAAACTAAAGATGGAAATCAAGTATCCTAAACTGCAGATCCTTCTCTGCAGATTGTGGATCAGACCATAAGCTAGTATTAGCAAACCTAAGAATAAAGTTAAAATCTGGAAGCACTTTTAGAGTCAAAAGGAGACTTAATGTAAAAAAACTACAAGACAACAATATTCTAAGAAAATATCAACTAGAACTAGATAAAAACATGGAGGAACTACCAAAACAGAATATAAACATCGAAGAACATTGGTACAAATTAAAGGAAATGATATTAAATTCGGCAGAAAAAAACAATAGGTTACACAGAAAGAGAAAGTAAAAAGGATTGGATCTCGAATGAAGTAAAAAGGTTAAGCGATCAAAGGAAAAGCATGAAACTATAACAGAAATAAATATAATAGATTAACAAGAGAAATTAGAAAACTAGTTAAAAGAGACAAGAATAACTGGTTAGAAGAAAAATGCAAAATGGCAGAAAAGCTATCAAAAGAAAATAACCTTCATGGATTATATAAACAAATAGACCAAATTAGTAAGACACAGACAACAAAAATTATAATGATCAAAAACAAAGAGGGACAACTAATTGAAAGTAAAACATAAAGAATGGCCAGATGGGAAGAATACTTCAAAGATTTATATACTAAAAACAGCTCCCAGGATATTACGATTCCAGCCACTGAAATGGAAGAGGAAACATATATCTTTACCAAAGACATAATAGCACACAGCATAGAAAAACTCAAAACTAGGAAAGCACCTAGCATTGATCAAATACATACAGAATTCTTAAAAGCAGGAAAATAACAACTTTTGGAACCATTAAAAGCATTATTTGAATGGATCTACAAAAACGAAGCAGTGCCTACTGATTGGACCAAAACAGTCATAACTCCTATATACAAAAAAGGAGATAAAACAGAATGTAATAATTACAGAGGCATTAACCTCCTCTGTATTCCAAGTAAGGTTTTTATGAAAGTACTCCAAAAATAAATTAAGCCATATATAGAACTGGCACTAGGAGAAGAACAAGCCAGTTTCAAACCAGGGTGAAGCACAATTGATCAACTATTCACCTTAAGCCAGCTAATAGAAAAGACACTAGAGTACAACCAAAGTTGCTACATAGACTTTCATCAGGCATTTGATTCAATCTGCAGAAGAGAACTATGGAAGAATATGGAATTCCCAACAAAACCATAAGAATAATAAAGAATCTGTATGAGAAATCTGAAAGTGCAGTACGAATGGAGGACACCTTACTGTCACCAGACCTGTTCAATCTTACACTGGAAGAAGCAACCAATAAGGCCTTAAACAATGAAGACTCCAGAATCAAAATATATGGGAAAAATGTGAGAAATTTAAAATTTGCAGACAACATTGCATTACTTGCAAGCACAGAAGAAAATCTACAGCAAATTTCTGTTAAAATAAAGGAGTGTATAAAATCTGGATTAAACATAAATATAGACAAAACAAAAATTATGCAAATAGAAAAAAGAAGCACCAATCTGAAAATTGAAATTGATAGTAAGAATCTAGAGCAGGTAGAAAACTTCACCTACCTTGGAGGAGTTATTGAGTACGATGGTGAAATTATAAAAGATATAAACAGACGAATCAGTGAAGCATCCCAAACTTTTGGACGACTTAATAAAATATGGAAGTCAAGAGACATCAAACAAGTAAGAAAAGTAAGAATCTATGAAACAATGGTCCTCCCAATACTCCTCTATGGAAGTGAATGCTGGAATCTCCAAAAGGCTGAAGAGAAAAAAATTATTAGTTACTGAAATGGGTTGGCTAAGAAGATTACTTGGAGTATCTCTGCTGGATCGACTAAGAAACGAAGACATAAGGAAACGACTAAAACAAGAAATAACAATAATAGACAAAATCCAAGAATGAAGACTGCAATGGTTTGGCCATGTGACCAGAATGGGAACAGAAAGACTACCATCTAAAGCCCTGAATACAACGATGGAAGTTAAAAGATCCAAAGGACATCCCAGAATTAGAGATAGACAAAATGAAAGAGGACCTGAAAACCAAATCACAACAAGTGACACCAAACTGAACAGAATTGTTCGGACTCTCCCGGGACAGACAGAAGTGGAAAGAGTTCATTTGGCCTCATCATCATCCACATAGATGATGGAAGAGAGAAGAAGAAGAAATCTAAATGCTTTGTTAATTGTTTACTCTAGCTGCCCTCAAGTGAAAAAAAAATTACAATAATAATAAATAAAAAATTATACACAAATATAAATTAACAAAATAAAATAATTTTTATACATATAAGTATAATAATACACAGATGATAAAAAAAAAAGTTTTATAGTGGAACTACATTAAACACATCTCTGCAGTCCTCTATGTTAAGGTTTTCTTGTGTTGGGGTTCTGCCATCGTGTTCTGGTTGCTATATAGGTTGCAGATGGGTCCTCCAGATTCTTGGAATTACTAATCCATCCACCCTTGTTGAGATTTGGATGATGTTTCAGCATCTCACAAGCTTCCTTGAACTTGTTTACAGACAAGATTTTGGTGCATTATAAGGATTTGGTGCCTTTTCAGTTGATTCTATGACATATTTGAAGTGCAGGGTCTGACAGGCCTATTTTACCATAGTGGAGGAATTTAATGTGGCATTCATGTTTGTCTTTTTTTATTGCAATGGTGTGCCCCGTTTCTCCTATGTAGGATAGGTTGCAGGTGCACTGAATTTTGTAAACCCCTCGATGGGCAAGGTAGGGAAGGGGATTTTTGGATGAGCTGAGTATCCTTTTAAATTTTGCAGGAGGTTTGAAGGTTGCCTTACTGTTGTGTTTATGTAATCTTTTTTTTTTTTTTTTTTGCTTTTAATGGTATTATTGTAGAGGATTTTGTGAACTTTTTTTTTTATTATAGGCATTTTTTATAAACATTTGGCTAATAATTTCACATTGTTTCTTCAGCGCTTGCTCACTGGAGGATCAAATTGTTAGGTCTCTGTGTTTGAAGGGGCTGATGATCCCTAGTTATTTGTTGAATAGTGGTATGAATTTTTGTGTATGTATTGGCTTGTGTGTGTGTAGATTTGCAGTAGATGTGAATGAAACTCAGCCTGATGGAAGACATGTGACAAGTGTGTTTACAAAAGGAAGAGAGTTATTGTTTCAATCTGTATGCTAAATTAGATACATTTGTGTTGTTTGTTCATGTGACTTAGGAATGTATTTTATGTTTCACAGCCGTGAGGCCAAATGGTAAAAATATTATCAATGTATCTGAGCCAGACATCGGATTTTGGGCTTTCTGTGTCCAGAGCTTGTTGCTCAAGTGTTCCATGTAGAAGTTACCTGTAAGGGGAAAGAGGGATGTGGCAAGCCCATGGCTGTTCCTTCTTTTTACAGGTAGAAATTATTTTGCTGCACAAAATACCCGGAGTGAAGTACATGGGCAAAGAGGGCTGTGATATCAGGTGGAAATATGTTCTGTATGAGAAGATTAGTATCATTGATTGGGACATTAGAGAAAAGGATAGTTATGTCAAAGCCAACTACCAGATTTTCATTGTTGAGTGTTATGTTTTAATTTTTTATGTAGAAAGGGGAATGGCCTACCAACTCCTTGAGTGTAGCTTCTAGTTTCGTGGCTAAGTGATAATTGGGGCTGTAGATTCCTTCCACTAATGGTCATAGCGGTGTGTTGTTTTGAGTATTTTAGACAGGCCATGAATTCTGGGAACATGGGCATAATGCAGTAATAGTTTTTTTGTTTTTAATTGTTTCTTCTTGCAGCATGACCACTGACTTAATTCTGTTGTTTTCTCTTTAATGCAGTTTGTAGGATTGTAATTAACCAATTGGTATGTGTTGTGGTTGGATACCAATTGGTTAATTTTTTTTCAGGATATGTTGTCTGATAAAGAATGATGGTAACATTGTCTGCCTTGGTAATAATGATCACTAGGGCTAATTGCAATTTAGTTGTTTATTAGAATTTAGTATATTGAATGTTTCCATCTGTATTTCATGAGCTATATTGGAGGGGAGAGATTTTAGACCTATTTCAATGTGGTATATGAAGTCTAGTTTGTTTACCGACCTTGGTGCTATATTGTAGTTTAAACCTTTTTGCAGAATTGAGAGTTCTCCATCATTAAGTTTATGGCTGGATGTGTTGATAACTTGGCCGTGGTCTTTTGGGTGGGTGGTTGCTTCTTACTTTGCTTGTTTGTTATTGGCTGCTCCTCTGGGCAAGGCTTCCAGATTGTTTCATTCTTTGGAACTTTGCTATTAGTTTTTCTTTGTTTTTACATAAGATATGCTTTGCAGAGTTGTCTGTGATCGTCTCTGGAATATCGTGATTTATATAACTCAACAGTTGGATAATTGTTAGTTTTCTGCAGGCCTCATGGATTTGTTCTCTCAACATGGATTTACAGCAGACCTTCAGCCCAACGGCCAAGAACACCTACTTAGCCCTCTAGAGGGCACCATCAGGACTTTTAGGAGAACAGTAGCTTCATCTCTTCATTCTCAGTTGCTGTGTTGTAGTGCCTACGTGCACGTGCCTTTTTTAGTAAGTTCCTTTTGAAGATGGCAACGTGACGTTGCAGAAATATTTATTAAAGTGTAATTTAATTTATATTCATATCTATGTTGTTCAATTCCTTAAGTGATTTAATAATAATAGAGCATTGTTAAAAAATCTTCAGTTACATTATCAAAATACTGAGCACAATCGGCGAGCAACATATCTACCTGGAAGATAACTATAATATGACTTATTGATCAGATGTCTGCTGCATTGCTCCCACCCAAAACTCCCCTCCAGAAAACAAGATATATAAACTCATGTCATTATATTTTTTTATTACAACAAGGCATTTAAACAAACAACAAAGGAGACAGCCCATTCCATAGTCCAGAATGTTTTGGTGATCTAGGAAAAGGCAAGAATATTTACAAAGTTGAGAAAGCATGTCTTGGACAAAGTCAAAGGCATAGAGATCCCAGGAATGACTTGCAGTTCCTGAAAGACATTTAACTGTACAAGGAAGTAAATAAAGCAATTTTTGCAAATGATGCACTTTCAAAATTCCTAGGTACCTTTCAGAGGAAGTGATCACATTTGCTCTTTTCAATAGCAGAGTTTCTTTTCAGATGAAGCAAAAAAAAAATGTTGCAGCTTTGAAGAAGTCTGAAGAAGACAGTTCAATGCAATCAGCTACATTTGCTACAGAAACCCAGCTGTTATCATTTCTGTGAAACTGGAAGACTTTGTGACATCAAAAACTCTGTAGTTCTTCTCAATTACTAGACTTTCTACTGATTCCTGAACAATAATGGAATATTTTTTAGTAAAAAAAAAGGCCATTCAAGGCATGACAGTTATCAGTGACATTGCAGAAAGAAGCATGGCCCTGAGGGATGTATACAACAACTGCACACCAACAATAAAGACTAGCAACATTCTTTTGTTGGCCATAAGTGAGTACAGGAAGAAGTATCTCGACTGCAAGAAAGTAACACTTCTAAAATAACAGCAACAAAATCAGTAAATTTAAGAATTTGTAAACATTTGAATAATATAGTTCCCTTTTGTCATTTTTGGTATAACTGAAGTTGATGTTTATATTGAAAAAATAAATGTAAAAAATTACTAATTAAATAAAAAATTCACTTTGGGTGCTAAAGTAGATTTTTAAAATAGAAAAAGAAAATTACATAATTTTATTGGGAGTCATATTAAAAACGACTTTCACAACCTCTAAATCATTGCAAATTTTAAGATTTTTTTTCCCCTTATTATTATTATTTGTGACACCTCCAAGGAGTTCGAAGACTCATCGCAAGAGGACACCGTGATGAGTCTTATTGCAGAAATGAGTAGGTGCCTTAAAAGAAATTGAAAACATTTAAAATTTGCTATTTTTAAGAAGTACCCTAGTGTGGCTCTCCTGTTGTTTGATAACATTTAACCCCACACCCAAGTACTGATTTAGGCATTCTTGACTGTGTAATTGATGCTTTGATATTCATCTCATAAACATCCATCTCAGAAATATTTATATGCAAGTTAAGCATGAAGTTGTGATTTAAATAATTTGTGGATTCCATTGTTTCCCTAGATTGACTTAAAGCTTCTGATGTTATTATCTGTTCATTGGACATCCACAGATCACTCCAATACTTGGTGATGTGCCACACCATTCCTCACCATGTAGTCCCAGTTGTATGCTTTCCTGGAGGCTTCAACTCTCAGAAGATCAGTCACTCCACACACACACACACACACACACACACACACACACACACACACACACACACACACACACACACACACACACACACACACACACACACACACACACACACACACAATCCATCTATCTCATTGATGGTCTACCCCTTGCTCTTTTTTCCAGGAACTTTACCTTCTATTACTGTTCTGAGAAGTCCTTCCATCCTTTCAATGTTTTCAAAATATTTTAACTTTCTTTTGTCAGTATCCTTTAAAGTTCTACTGATCGTTTCTAGCATCCATCCATTTGTCTGCCGTGCAGTGTATGATACTTCAACAGCCTTCTGTAACACCACATCTCAAAAGCTGCTATCCTTTTCTTATCTGACTTCTTTAGGTTCTGAGTGTTACCTCCATAAATCACTGTTGGAAAAACAACTGCATCCAAAATCCTCAACTTTTTTCCTGTGGATCCATCCTTCCAGATTTTAGGCAAGTCTTTGACTATTGTTTTAGCCATTCTTAATATTCTTCTGAAAGCAATTCTTCACATTAAAAATGGAGCCCAGGTGCTCAAACTTGCTGACTTCCTCAATTCTTTCTCCATTAAGGTACACTTGTTTCTCAAGAGCTTCCCTGTCTGTATTATTTCCTTTGAGAATTATAATCTTTGTCTTGCTAGAATTGAGCTGAAGTTTTCTGTTATTACTGATCACATTAACTTTATTGAGAATTTTTCCTAGTTTTTCCTTGTCATTACAGATGAGTATGGTATCATCAGCATTCTTCAGATTACTGATCAATCTACCACCTATCCTAATTCCTGTCTTGAGCTCATCTAATGCTTCACACATAATGTTCTCAGCATAGATACTGAGAACATTATATCCAACCTGAAGCCAATCAGTTAATCCAACATCTGTTCTTACTGTGACTTCTTGCTTCCTGTACAAGTTAGCTATTTACCTGATTGTGTTGAGGAAAACCCATTACAGTGGAACCTCGGTCATCAAACATAATTCGTTCCTAAAGACTGTTTGCAAACCGATTTGTTTGAAAGTTGAATCCATTTTCCCATAAGAATTAATGTAAAATGGATTAATCTGTTCCCGAGTCCCAGATGATTGCTTATTTAAACCTTTATAACAGTACTTCATGCATAAAACCATATACAAAAACAATGGAAATGCATAAAATCTTACACAAAAAGAATAAACACAATAAATAGATAAAATATAGATGTAAATTTAACTTCACTTTACCTGTACGGAGGAGAGTTGATGGCATAAGTGGAAGGTGGTGAGGAAGGGGAGTCTCCTTCCATAAAAACATCAGGTAACTGTCCTGGAATTTTTTCTCTTTTCTGTCTCTTGGCACCACTCGACTCTGTTTGAGATACACTGGGCCTCTGTCTTACTAAAAAGCTGTCTAATGAGTTTGTTTTTGCCTGCATTTTAAAATGTTTCTGAAGTGAGACATGGCATTGTCATTGAAAAGGTTTATGATGCAATTTGCTGCAGCTTTCTGGGTGATATCTTTGCACCCTACCCCATTTCACACACATTTCGTTGATCAAAGAACTAGGAACATCCTCCCTTCTTTCCTCTGTCTCTGAAGACATTTTCTCCACCACCACCGTCTTTTGCTGCTCCTTCTGAGGGTGTTCCAGTTCTTCCATGTTGAGCTCATTCCTGTGGTCTTTCACTAACTCCTCCACATCAGTATTGTCAACTTCCAAGCCCATGCTTTTGCCCAGGGACACTATCATCGACAACAGCAACATACTCAGAATGAAAGTCCTCAATGTCTCTGGCTGAGTTCATGGTCCTGTAAGTCACTTGCACCCAGGCTTCGTCAAGATACTTAAGCAATGGAGGATGTTGAAGTGATTTTTCCAGAATTCTCTGAGTGTTAATTCTGTGTCAGAGGTCACTTCAAAACATTGAAACAGTATTTTGTCGTAGAGTTTCTTAAAGTTGGAGATCACCTGCTGGTCCATGAACTGGATTAGAAGAGTTGTGTTAGGAGCAGGAATTTCACTGTGATAAAATCACATGCCTCGACCAACTCGTCCTCCAAGCCTTGAGAGTGAGCAGTGTTGGATTCTAATTATATAGAGATTAGAGTAATTATTATTTGGTTCAGAATCCAACATGATCTTCCATCACAAAGGCTAGACTTGTAAATATTATTTAATGTAAACAACTTATTTTACAATTTAATATTCATATAACTACTTTAATTTTGTCTAATATCTAATTATTTAATCAAAGATATATGTATTAATAATGAGAAGACTGTATTTAAATATTATTAAGTTTATTTTATTTATTGCTATTTTAATATAAGAGTTTGTATTTAATAATTTAACTGCACATTAATTGAAAGGTAAATATTCTCTATTTATTCCTATTTGTAGAAATTTAACATTATGTAATAGCTCAATTTTATTATGTTTTGTTTTGTTGTCATGGAGACGCATGTAAGTAAGCAGCACGTTTTTGGAACACCACGTGAGGAGAAAGCTTATTGAAAAGAGTTTTTAGTTAAAGAAATCACGAGAACAATTTAGGCAGGAAGAATGGATATAAAAAGCAATGAATGCTGAAATTATATGATTAAGAGAGAGAAAGGAGAGGATCAGCATTAGGTTGGAATCGGAGCATTCAGGAATCACAGTG
This sequence comes from Typopeltis vanoorti, assembly GCF_054136105.1. Classification (NCBI taxonomy): domain Eukaryota; kingdom Metazoa; phylum Arthropoda; class Arachnida; order Uropygi; family Thelyphonidae; genus Typopeltis; species Typopeltis vanoorti. The sequence continues at coordinate 19,617,141 of NC_143557.1, read as the reverse complement.
CGATAATAGCGAGTCGGCAAGTCACTCAAGCAGCTAATAAAGTCTACTAGTCGAGAGGCGGTTAGCTAATAAATTGTAGAAAAACAATTATAGCTACAGAAGACAGCTGAGTGACTACTAAATAGACTAGCGATATTTGAGGCGAGATTTAATTTCACGGCCGACCTGTCAAGGACACACAGAATCTTGAAATAAAGCATTGAGTAACTAGGGAATAGTAGAGCTGTAAATTTGAAGTTTACCGTTAGCTGTGTTCAGAATTGTAGGGTCTAAAGAATTAATTGAATGCCGGAAGAGTGAACAACTGTGCATATAAAACCTCAAGTTAAGAATTATTGTGTGTTGCCTTATTTCATGAGTGATCAGTAGTACATTATGCAACAACTTTATGTGTATTGTGACCGATGATTAATTCAATTATTGCTTAGAAGAATTTATTTAATGAGTGCTGTTTATTGTTAAAAGTGTTTACAGTTATAAAAAGTGTTTGTGTGTAAGTTGATGAAGGAAAAAGATTATCAGTAAGAACATTCCAACCATTAATATTCCTATGCTGAGATGTGAGTGTGTTTCATCCTAGAATTTCCTTATGTTAACAGTAACTAATGTGAAGATTAACTGAAGTGTAAATTTAAAAGTGTTTGTTTGTAAGGAGGTGTTACTGTGATTTTGTTGTATTTGGAACTTAAGGAACTGCGAGAAGACTGTATTAGAGATAACAAATTTGCCATTGTCTGAGTTTGTATGACAGTATTATCAGAAAGGCTGAAGTGTTTATAATATCTTAATTAGTGATTTGATCTTAAGCGTAAAATTTGTGATTTTAAAATTAAATGTTTGTTTTTGTTAATCAAAAGTTGTATTTTGCCTGAATCTCTTTTACTGCACCATTCATAAAATATTCGAACCAAAGCGGGTAAATTAAGTAAGTCAAATATACATCATCATCATCATCATCATCAAATTCCTGCCATGTACCCTCAAGGGGTGTACAGGATATGACAGTACTACATGAAAAAATTACATCAGTACTAACTTCCTATCTACAATTTTCCTCCAAATCAGTCTGTTACTTGTCAAGACTCCAACATTATCAGATCTTATATTTCTATCGTCTAAGGCACTTTGTACCGTATCAGTCCATCTATATCTTGGTCTTCTTCTAGGTCGTTTTCCTGCCAACCTGGCAGAGAACACTTGTTTTGTTAATCTTTCCTCTCCCATTCTATTTAAGTGACCATAACACCTGAAATTAGCTCTGCTAATGCATTCCTGGATGCTGACAATGTCAAGTTCTTTCCTAATATTCTCGTTTTTAATATGATATTGCCATTGATGCCATCTGTTCACTCCTCTAATCTTTCTCAGGACCCTCATATCTGCGGTCTCTAGTCTTTGGTCAAGTATTTTACTTCTGACCCAGCTCTCAGATCCAAAAGTTAAAACTGGTTTGAACACTGTCTTGTATACAGCTAATTTAGTGTTCCGACTAATTTCTCTCTTATTCCATATGAATTTATTCAATTGACTTCCCACCATACCAGCTTTGCTGATTCTGTTGTCTATTTCTATATTTAATTTACCATCTTCATTAAAAATTGTGCCTAAGTAGCTGAAATGTTTTACTTGTTCCACAGGTTGTCCATTCACAACACAGTTGACATTTTCAATGATTCTGCCTATTTTCATTGTCTTTGTTTTTGTATTGCTGACCTTCATACCATATCTATTACAACAGCTATTCAATTTAGTCAGAGAATCTTGCAGACTAGTAGTAGATTTATTTAGAAGTATAACATCATCCGCATAAAGCAAAGAGCTGACATTAACATCTCCAATTTTGATATCAGGTTTAATACCACTTTCCTTCATAATGTGATCCATATAGATAATGAATAACAGAGGGGATAATGTACATCCTTGTCTCACACCAGATTTAACATTAAACCATATTCCTGTACTTCCTTCAATTCTAACTGCTGATTTACAACTCAAATAAAGACTAAGTATTGCTTGATATAATGCTCCATTGATACCATATAACTGCAGCGTATTGAATAGCTTCTCTCTTGGCACCTTGTCATCATATGCCTTTTCCAAATCGGCAAAACTTAAATACAGATCTTTGTTATATTCCCATGCTTTCTCGACTATTTGTCGTAAAGTGAAGATCTGATCCTGACAGCCTCTATTTGGCCTGAATCCAGCTTGTTCTTCACCAAGCTTTTCTTCCACAATTCTTCTCAACCGTTTCTCAAGTATACTTGCATAGATCTTGCCAGGAACACTCAGTAGGGAAATACCTCTGTAATTCTCACATTCAGTTTTATTTCCCTTTTTATATATGGGTACTATGAGAGCTCTACTCCAATCATCGGGAATTCACCCCTCTGTCCAGGCTTTCTGAACTATGTAGTGCAGCCACTGTAAGACTTTTATACCACCATACTTCAGCATTTCTGGTCGAATATCATCTACTCCTGCTGCCTTTCCACATTTCAAGCCTTTGATGGCTTTTTCTACTTCAAGTATGGATATGTATTCCTGACTGCATGCCTGGTCAGTGTTTTTTATCACTGTGCTGTCATCACTGCTTGTTTCATTTAGCAGTTTTTCAAAGTAATTACTCCATACTTCAAGGATATCTTTTTCTCCTGTTTTCATGTCACCTTTATCATCTCTAACTCCTTTTACAGCACTCTTTCCTCCATTCCTAAGCTTCTTCAACAACCTCCAGAATATTTTGCCACCTTCTTGATATTTATTTTCTATATTCTTGCCAAAGTCCTCCCATGACTTTTGTTTAGCTAGTTTTACACACTGTTTTGCTTTCTTACATTTGTCTCTGTATTCTGTATGAGTAAAAGCTGACTTAATTGCCAGGAACTTTTGATATGCTTTCTTCTTTTCCTTCACTGCCTCTTTAACTTCCTGTGTCCACCAGGGAGTTCTGATTTTTTTATCCTTGCACACAACCTCACCACATGCCTCTCTGGCAGAATCAATCAATGTTTTCTTCAGAGTTTGCCACTGAATCTCCAAGGTTTGATTCCTGTTCTCAAACTCTTTCATTTTCTTTTCAATAATCTTTCTGTATTTTAGTCTACAGTTAACATCTGAGAGCTGCTCAACTTTTATTTGCTTTAAAACTTTCTTACATGTTATTCTTTTCAATATGAAATTCAATTTTATCCTGCTCAAGACTAAATAGTGATCACTTCCAATTTCAAATCCTCTGTACACTCTGGTGTCCTGCACCAGGGAGAAAACATCACTATCAACAATAACATAGTCAATGAGACTTTTCTTATTCCTAGCCTCTTCTCTCCATGTGAATTTGTGCACATTTTTATGTTGGAACATGGTGTTAGTAATAACCAGCCCATGTCCTGAGCAGAAATCCAATAGATATTTGCCATTATTATTAGCTTTGCTCTTTTCTCCAAATTTTCCCAAAATATTTTTGTATGTCTCACAATCATTTCCTACTCTGCTATTTAGATCCCCAACAAGGACCAACTTTTCCTTTTTCATTGTGTCAGTTGCTTTTTCTAGAGCGTCAAAAAATTCCTCCACTTCTACCTTAGTAGAACCTTCTGTGGGACCATAGGCACAAATAAGTCTCATTATCCAGTCAAATATACTCGGCCAGTATGTATTTTAAGGAGAAATAGTTGAAGGTTGATTTTTCTTCAATTCTTGAACTAATTCAGATATAGAGTGGTGCAGTCTTTAAATATAAATATTCTCTATATTTGAATTAGAAATCAACTCACAACTTATCAATTAGTTAAGAACATCGTAATTGTAATCATGTCGGATCCAAGGTAAAGATTTAGAAGAAGTAGGATCCAACAGCAGGAGCGTTGTCCATCACAAGAAGACATTTCAATGGCAAATTTTTTTCTTGAAGGTATTTTCTCACATTTGGGGCAAAGACTTCATGGATCCACTCAATAAAAATTGCCTGGTTACCCAAGCCTTACTATTAGCCCTCCACATAACAGACAATTTACTTTTCATCACATTATTTTTCTTAAACACCCTCGTATTCTCAGAGTGGTACACAAGCAATGGCTTAACCATGAAGTCCTCACTTGCGTTTCCACATAGCAAAAGAATCAGTCTGTCCTTTATTGGCTTGTGTCCTTTCATTGCTGTTTCCTCCTGAGTGATATAGTCCTCCTTGGCAAATTTTCCAAAATTGGCTGTTTTCATCACAGTTGAACACTTGTTAGGAAAGAAAATCCTCAGCCTTTACATAGTCACTAAATTCTTGTGCATATTTCTCAGCAGCTTCTTGATTCGAACTCGCAGCCTCCCCATGCCTAATCACACTATGTATGCCACTTCTCCTCTTAAATTTCTTGAGCAACCCTCCACTAGCTTTCAGTGCATCAGTATCACCACTTGTACCAGGATTTTTCATTAACAGGTCATCATGTAATCGCCTCGCTTTTTCACAAATTACAGCCCCAGAAACACTATTACCAGCTAACTGTTTCTCATTTATCCAAATTGGCAACAATTTTTCCACTTCTTCAATCGTCTGATCTTTGTTTAGTAAGAACTTTCAATCCTTTTGCAACATCAGCTCCCTTGATCGCCTCTTTATTTTTGAGTATTGTACAGATCGTTGATTTCACCATACTGAACTGCATAGCAAGATCCGAGACATAAACATCATTTTCATGTTTGGATATGATTTCTTTTTTCACCTCTGTCGTGATTCTAACAACTTTTCTTTTTGCTTTGCTGCTATCACTGTCCTTCTTCAGCCCCATGGTGGCTTATTTAATAAAATAATAATGGAACACGTATAGACCACAGTAATAACTTTAATTAAACAAAGGTACAAATATTTCTTACTGAAAGTAACAGTACATCCTCATTGTAGAACAAACAGTTAAATGAATGGAATACAAAGTACAGAACAGTCGGTGGAAGTTCTGTTCTGTACTTTGTATTCCATTCCTTTAACTGTATGTTCTACACTGAGGATGTACTGTTACTTTCAGTAAGAAATATTTGTACCTGTATTAATTAAAGTTATTACTGTGGTCTATACGTGTTCCATTATTAATTTATTATGCCACAGATACCTCTAAAGATTAGTCTTGTTTAATAATAATTTATAAAAAACAACAAAACACAGAAAATCAAGATAAAGCACTGCAAATTCAAGCAGGTGTCTGCACTGAGTGGAGGCTGTGGCGTAACTGACACTCTCCCACCGTACATCTCAGCCTGCAGAGTACGTGGTTGCCGGTTTGCCTGTTCAGAAACCGGTGCATTTTTTGTTCGGAAAATATGTTTGGGAACCAATTTGTTCGAGATGAGAGTCATTCTACAACCAAGGTTCCACTGTATTTTCATTACTTACTACAGTTTCACAAAGACAGTCAAAAGTTTTAGAGTAGTTTATGAAACATGTGACTATAGGGAGTCTAAATTCTTTATACTTTTCTATGATCTGTCACGGCAAAGGATCTGATCTCTGTTGCCCTTTCCTTTCCTAAAACCTGCTTGTTCCTTGGGCATCTCTGCCTCAACTTTGGCCTCAATTCTGTTTAGCATAATCTTCAATGAAATCTTGCTTGCATGAGAGATTAAACTAATAGTTCTATAGTTCTTGCAATCCTTCATATCTCCCTTCTTATGTAGTGGTATGAAAACTGACTTCTTCTAGTCTCTAGGCCATGATCCTGTCTCCAGTATTATTGTAATCAATCTGTGAAACACTCTTATTTCTCCACCCCCTGTGACCTTAATTAACTCTGCTGTGATTTCATCTGCACCCTGGGGCCTTATTGTTGTTAAGCTGTTTAATTTCCTCTTTCAACCTTATTCCTAAGTGGAGGAGGTTCCAAATCAAAATTTTCCTGTTGAGAGGGCTCTTCCAAATTTTGTTTATCCACTCTGTTGTACATTTCCTCACAGTATTCTTTCCATCTGTTTTTGATTTCCAATTCTTCTGTTGGCTGACAATAAAAATAATATATCTTTTTTAAATAATTATTTTCTTTTATATTCACAGCCAGCCAAGCCTTATTTATATATTGTGCTCAGACATGGAACATCACTACTCAATGAGCAGTTAATACCATCGGTAGGCTTTGGGACAACATGTCTTCAAACAATACTAGGGTATACATGGTAAGATCACATTCCTAATACTGTCATTCTTGAAGAAAATCAGCAAAGATCCCTAATAGAAGCAATTCAGAAACGTCAGCTAAATTTGCTTTCTTTAGGCCAACTAATGGACACAAAAGAAAACCAAGAAAACAGTTTTGGCAATAGATGAAGCTCATAAACTATCTGACATTCACCATTTGGCTCAAAACCTGAGCAACTTGGCTCACTTTCATCCAATAGACTTATCTCTATGAGTTTTTGTTATGTGAATATTTCTGTGTATATTTCCCAATTCATACACGAATGAATGATGATACACATGGCAACACTTGTACTTATGCTGAAATTTCTGCTTCTCGATATGGAGAAATGAAAAATTAAAAATAGGTATTTATATTTTTCAGAATAAGACTTCAAAAGTGGAGAAATTGAAATTGTTTTCTTCTCAAGTAAAACAAGATTCTTTGGTTTCTTCATTAAGAGCTGAAGACTGTCTTAAAGCTCTTTTATCAAACAACATGAACTCGTGAGTATTGTACTATATTTTATATTAACAAATATTTATTTTATGGAACATTGTTCTTTCTTTTAGAATAATATGCACATCACATCATTCTATCAGCTCATTGCAGATACCCACATGATAAATGGTGATAAATTATTGCACAATCAATCACATTTACTTTTGATTGCTTGCACAGTAATTTTTTCTCTTAGGTGGAAAGAGAGACTGCTTCTTATAGGCTTATTATTGTTTCTTTAAATGTGGAAAAGTAGTCCTGTTTTCATACATCTTTATGTAGTCTCTCTTGTTACAACATAGTATTGTAGCAGTTTACTGCTCAGTAGCATATACTCATAATTCTCTACTTGGAGAACATAATCACATTGATTATGTTTGCTTTTAATTTATACATTCCTTAATTTTACTTTTGGTCCACACATGCTGATATGTTATAGGTTTTTATAATTTACACGTGGGATTAATATTTAAATAAAATCTTCCTGTAAGTGTGTAGCCACTTTTATTTTTGCCTGTCATATCTGTACTTAAAATGAAGAGAGTGAACATGAAGTACAATAACTAACTTCAATGAAAGTAGCACAATATTTCACACTGAAACTAGCAGCATGTCATCAATGTATGTGGAACAAACAAGCAGTCCAAAGGGACATAATACAAGGTAAATACAGTAATTGGTTAGCCAGCAGAACAGACTGGATGCTAGAAGGATCATTAAAAAAGTAAATAGATAAAATCTTCTGATATTTATGTAGGATGAGAATTTCCCAGATTTTTTGGGGGGGGAGGGGAGACAGCCATTCTAATTCAAATTAGGTGTATTAAAGGGCTTCAGAACTTTCTTTGAAGAGATGTTCATATTTAAAACTGCTTATATGGAGGAGGTGAGCTTCATTCTAAAAGGACTGTTTGGTATCAGTATTATGTACTTGCAAGCCCAAACCTTTTGAGGTTGAAGATATTCAATGTAGTATTGATGTTCTTTAATTCTTTTTTCCACAGAATGGCTGTGTCCACAGTATGTTAGATTACATTTACAAGGAATCTGGTAAACACTAGCTGGAGATGGAGCTAAAAGTTTATCTTTTGTAGATGATAGAAGATTAGAAATTTTGTTGAGAGGAAAATATGTTGGTATGAGTTTAAACCTCTTCAGGATTCTTCCTGTAGGGTCAGAGATAGCAGAAAAAGGATCGGTAACCTGCATTCTGTTGAAGTGTCCTTCAGTGTAGGATAGACTGTTGGAGTCGGTTATCCATCATTTGGCATTCAGATTGCCATTTCACCTCTGAAATCTGAAAAGTCAATGATACAGCATGATTAATATGTCATGCCAACAGTGTCACATTGTTAAACAATGCCCCCCCCCCCCTCCTCTGTTTTCATCACTGAACCAGAGCAAAGAGTGAAAAGTCAGCTGCTTAGACTCAACATTATCAGAATTAATAGGCTTTGTCAGCATAAAGATAGCAGTAGAAGAATTAGAAAATAATATATAGATGTAAAAATATAAATGAAAATATGAATGTTGATACAGAAACAAATGTTAATCACTACTTGGAAGCTACATGTAATATATACATTGTTTACAATGGAGCATGTAGGAAATAAATTACTTCCTGGTAGGGTTACTATTGGAAGGAAAATGCAAAACGCACACAGATAGTAAGTTCATTCCATTTATTCACCACTTGAAGAGTGTTTGTTGAACAGAATAAATGGAGATTAGAAAGGTTGGTAAGGTATCTTCCTTATGGGGCCAGATGCTGGAAATGTCATCGACATAGCACACCCAAAAGGAAGGTTGAAGCTGTTAAGGAGAATGGGTGTCTTTTAAGTGTCAAAGTCTTCTAAGAGATTGGGCTTACCATGGAGGTCCCTTCTGTTGGTTTGTAAAGTTTGTTTTGACAGATGAAATAACTGCAATGGATTTTGAAGTTCAATAACTGTACTAATCTGGAGGAATGGCTTGTGCAAGCAAATGGAGGGAATCTTCAAGAGGCACGTTAGTGAATAGGGGATTCACTGTCACAACTAACTATTAAATCTGTTGGTTGAAAGGATAAATTCCTCACTTTTACTGCTAAATCTGAAGAGAGTCTTACGAAGGAATGGAAGTTTTCCATTTGGAAATTTAATAGTCAGGGAAAAATTTAACTGTGTGATCAGTTGAAGAATAATCAGTGCAGTCCATGAGCAGTTGAGACAAACCTTCTTTATGGATCTTAGATAGACCATAAAGGTGGGGGATATGAGCAGAATAGGTCTTTAATTTATCTATGGTGTCTCTGTCAAGACCAGTGACTTTTTCAAGCAGTGAGCATGTAGGGTTGTGATCACTTTCCTGATAGGTGGATCTATCACATAGTAGAAGAGAGATTTTCTTTTATATTCAGAAGCATTCATTATCCCAGTAGTTTTCCCTTAAGGCAGACATTACCAGCCTTTATATTGACACTTCCATATAAATGGGGTGTCGATATAAAGGCTGTCTATTATTTTTGTGGGGTGTAGATAATCAAAATGGCCTGTGAAGTTCAACTCTCTGTCCACCATTATCCCGAAGTCCCTAGCCTTGTCAATTTCCTGCAATTCAGTACCATCGATACCAACAGTATGTAATCTTTTCAACCCAAACCTTATATTTTGAAACATTAAATTGATAACCAGTATCCTTCACCCACAATACCAATTCATTTAAATCATCCTGTAAGATATCTACATCACCTTTATCAACTGCACGCCATGGTTTTGTATCACCAGCAAACAATTGAATATCTCCCCCTATCCTTAAATCATTCCCTGTAACATTAATATACAAATTAAAGTAGCAGCCCTAGTGCAGAGCCCTGAGGCATTTCCCTCATTCTCTTCAAATTCTGTGTGTATGTCATTCAGCCACTTTCTTATCCATGCCAGCAGCTCCATATCTGTTCCCATTTTCTCCAACTTTTGTAATAGTTTTCCTGTATTATTCTGTCAAATGGCTTTGCAAAGCACATTAGTATCATGAAGTAGCTATTCCCTTATTTAATTCTGCTTTTGCTTGATAAGGCAGGATTTACCTTTTATAAAGACATGATGCCTACCATAGAGTATTGTATTCCTATCCACCCGATCAATAGATTTTTCCTTTAACTAACTCTTCCAATACTTTAACCATCACCACCACTGAGATTTTAATTGGTCTGTAATTTGCTACTTCTGTCTTGGAGCCACCTTTATATAATGGAACTATTTCTCTTTCTACTCCCTTGGAAAAAGTGAGAGAGGCACTGCCAGTTCTCTTGCACATTTGTGTAGCATGCAGTCTGAAATACCATCAATCCCACTACTGTATTGATGTTATTTTTCAATATGCTGAGCACATCAGGTCCATTTAACTAATTTCTCAGACCATTCTCTTTCAGAATCTCCACTTGGATGATACACCATTGCAGAGGGATTACTCAGCAACTCAACTATTTCTTCTGCTTCTATCTTCCTCCTACCATTACCAAAAAATAATTTTTTTTGTGATATAGCAAGTAAGAGGAAGAATGATTATAGAGGGATGACTTTAACCTGTTTAGCTAATTTTCTCTCATATGATATTGTCTTTCTCACCATACTTCTCACCCTTCTTGTCTGCACTTTGTACTGCTTATGACATGCAGATCACTTTTTTTTTTATATATTTCCTCCACAGTGTTTTTCCAGCTCCTGCTTTATATCTCTTCTCATCTGCTTGATTTATCATCCTACCTGTGGGTATGCAGTCTGAATACAGCTTCTTTCAAACAATCCATGATCACTTCAAATACACTACTGACATTCTTTCCTTTAGCTTCTTAAGCCATGGTAATTCTCCAAGCTGCCTCCTATTATGTCTGTTCATAATTACCGCCTTTATAGTTCAGCATAAAGATTCTGTTATATTTGTGTGGTCTGCTTTTACTTTTCTGTTTATATTGTGTGTTCTTCTGCTTATATTACTTATCTCATTCACCTTTTTCACAGTTATATCTATCCACACAATTTTAGCCGATTCTTAGAATGGTTATGTATATTAAATAAATGACAAAGGATTGACTTCTGAATAGAGTTCGATCCTCAGCAATAACGGTCTGGAGTTACCTCCTAATCGAGTTCTGGCAATATTTATTTGTTCAAGCTGCGCCAGCCAGATCCCTAGGTTAGAAATTCCTTTTAACCAAGAAGTAACCCTCAGAAAATATACAAAGTAAATCAATCTATTAATTACTCCTTATATCAATTTTATGTATCTCTCTTAAAACAATTTAGATTGCAGTCGTGGTCTCTGTCATATATTTCTCTCCCGCCCAGATTTAAATATTAGCAAGCGGTGCATTGGATTCAAATCAAGGCACAAAACAGGTTGAGATAATCAAGATAATACATTGATTAGATTCAAAAGATTATACATTTACAATAAAAAAAAGCACTCAATAGGAATAAAGTTATCCCAAGTTATAAGGTTGGACATATCAACTGTAATTCACATATCACATCTAAGAATAGGCTCATTTCTCTACACAAAATTCTAGCTAACATCCCTTAAATATCTTTACTATCTTACACATATTCTATAGATCATTACTTATGGCAAATTAACTACTACTCATTCAGACAAATATTAAAGAAACAGCTATTTGGTTCTAAACACTGGTATCTAAAATCTCACTATAATCCTTCATACAAGTTTAGAGTTATATAACCTAACATCTTGTTTCTTCCATGACACATTATTCTGTTCTTTGTTAACAAAGGAATTATAAAGGATTTTACATTACCACATTCCTGTAACTTATTCCGTCTATCCTTTCTTTATAATTTCCCTCTGAATGTTCGATCTCGTCCTTGGTGATTATAACTCACGACTAGGTTTGGCCTTCTTTGTTCTGTCCTTTCATTGCATTCTCAACTGGAAACAGCATGGATTGAATCGATCCACGTGGACGTATGTGATGGCCAGTTTCTTCGGGCTTACTCGGAAAGGTACCTAACATTTCTTCGGCTATTCCTTCCTCCCGACATCGCGAAACGACAGCAGAGAATAGCTGCCCGCTATCGACTAGATCTCGAACTGGAACTCTTCCATACTCCACTGGAACTTCTCAGCAACTCCAGATGAAAAATCCTAAAAAGCCCTGAACTGAACGGGGGGGGGGGGACAAACCCATTTTATACCTCGTATCTCTAGCACCCCCTTTCACTCAAAACTTACTGCCCGACTCCTGTTTCATTCCTAACTTCTGTACGATTGCCGCATCTTCCCAGAAAAAAAACACTGTGCACGTGCCATTCGCACATAAGCAAATTGCCATGGGCTACAATTTATCCGAGGTTGTCGTAAATGGACTTTGATCCTTCGTTATTTTTATAGAGAAACTTCTTACTTTATAATCTTTTTACAGAAAAATTACATCTTTCACCTTTAATTAATATTACAGAGTTTGTATTAGTACAATTCTTTAAACAGAATTGGTATCTTCACTTATTTACAAGCATTTCCCCTTTTAGTTTTTTTTTCTTCTTGTTAAATTCTGAATGAGATATTTCTTAGTAAAAATATTTTCATTCAAAATTCAACAATTCCACGTTATGCAATCTTCCAGTACAAGACTGCTGTCATTCTCTCCGATTGGGGTGGAGTGTCTACCTTGGTTATTAGGGTATGTTCTTATGCTGTTACAAGATCCAGCACTCTCAAATCCTTGGTTCCTTCCACGACACACTGTTTCAGGTAATTATCCCATAGCAACTGTGTATAAATTCCATTTCCATCTTGGCATGTTCCCCTTTCCTTCCTTTATGTCTCCATAGTTGAAGTCCCCCATAATAATTGCACAGTCTGTACTTATGCTAATCTACCAATGCATGGTATCCACGTCATCCTGCAAACGCACTGATCTGTAACAGCAACGAGCAATATATTTTGTTCTGTTGGCCTCTATCTTGCACCAGATAACCTCAAATTAACTATCTCCCCCCCCCCCAGCCATAATATACTGCTTAACTTCAGTCTTCATTGGTTGAGGTTCTTCAGCTATACTGTCATCAGCAATACTCCACCTTCTGTTCTCTCTAAAAATGCTAATACCTGCTACATTCTTTCCCTGTAACTATATCATTTTCTATCATCCAAGTCTCACCGATGCCTATAATTTTTGATGAAGTTGAGATGTCAAAAACTCCTCTCTTTTATTTTTGATACCTCTGGCATTCTTGTACATGCATTTCAACATCTTTTTGACCCATACTTACCTTTATGTAATCTCATTACCAACCTATTCAGATTTGAACCTGTGAAACTGTGTTCAGCATTGCATTATTTTTTCTGTGCGCATGCGCTCACACACACACGCTCTCTCTCTCTCTCATTTGTCCCATAGGCAGCTGAACTCATTTAACAGCAAACCCTTCCCCACCCATCCACAGTACTTCTAGCTTCCTGAATTTTGCAATTACAACCTCCCACTGAACAACACTCTCTCCAGACATCAACTCCAAACCCATTCGAATGCAGTCCATCAGGAATATACAAGTCCTTTTTTACATCGGATTCACACCTATGTAAAGTGCCCACAATTCCTCCTGCACCATCTGCTCATTGACTGATTAGCAATCATGACTCTTCTTCTCAATTCAGTCTTATTATATCGAGGAAGCAGATTATACTCTCTCACTCCTCTTTTTCACTTCTATCAGCAACTGTTTCATATCTTCTCTCATTGCATATTTTTCACCTTTCAAATCATTTGAGCCAGCCAAAACAATCAGTTCTTTCACCTCTCCCAATTGCAATAGCCTTTAAAGGAATACGGAGAACTGACCAGGTCTTCTGACCTAATGTCCAGTCCTCACCTCATGGTGCACTCTGGTAGGTATCTATCTGGAAATACTGAATGAACGAGGATGGGCTTGCAATTTGGGATTTAGCCAACCAAATTGTATTCTTATTGGCTTAAACCAAAATAAAAAAATGATGGTACAACATGACAGAATTTCATGCAGGCTGGGACGTCACGAGGTTAAACAAGGTCCCGTTGTTTTCGCCAGGGCAAACAGCAAAAAGTCAGCTACTGTAACAAATCCTAAAACCCACCTCAACTCAACATCACCAGAGTTCAAGATAGGTACTATCAACATAAGAAGCCTGAATGGCAAAGAAATGGAGCTAGCTGAGGAATTGGATAAGTACCAGATCGACATAATAAAGGTGACTGTAACAATTTTAGTCTTGAGGAAGATAAAATTGAATTTCATATTGAAAAGAAGAACATATAAGAAAGTTTAAAAGCGAATAAAAGTTGAGCAGCTCTCAGATGTGAACTGTGGACTAAAATACATAAACATTATTGAAGAAAAAAGGAAAGAGTTTGGGAACAGGAACCAAACCTTGGAGATTCAGTGTCAAACCCCGAAGAAAATCTTGATTGATTCAGCCAGAGAAGCATGTGGTGAGGTTGTCTGCAAGGATAGAAAACTCAGGGCTCCATGGTGGACATGGGAAGTTACATGCAGCGAAAGAAAAGAAAAAAACACGTCAAAAGTTCCTGGCAAATAAGTCAGCTTGTGCTCTTAAACAGTGCAGAGACAAATGCAAGAAAGCTAAACAAAAGTCATGGGAAGACTTTGGTAAGAACATAGAAAATAAATATCAAGAAGGAGGCAAGATATTCTGTAGGTTGTTGAAGAAGCTCAGAAATGGAGGAAAGAATGCTATAAAAGGAAGAGATGATATAGGTGACACGAAAATTGAAGAAAAAGATATGCTTGATGTATGGAGTAATTACTTTGAAAAATTGCTAAATGAAACAAGCATTCATTTAGCAAACAAATGCAAACAAGCAGTGGTGAAAAACACTGACCAGGCATTCAATCAGAAATACATATTCATACTTGAAGTAAAAAGAAAAAGCCACTAGAAGCCTGAAATGTGGAAAGGTAGCAGGAGTAGATGATATTTGACCAGAAATGCTGAAGTATGGAGGTATAAAAAGTCTTACAGTGGCTGCACTGCATAGTTCAGAAGGCCTGGACAGAGGGATGAATTCCAGGTGGTTGGAGTAAAGCTCTCATAGTACCCATATATAAAAAGGTGAAATAAAACTGAATGTGAGAATTACAGATATATTTCCCTACTGAGTGTTCCTGGTAAGATATATGCAAGTATACTTGAGAAACAGTTGAGAAGGATTGTGGAAGAGAAGCTTGGTTAAGAACAAGCTGGATTCAGACCAAATAGAGACTGTCAGGATCAGATTTTCACTTCACGACAAATAGTTGAGAAATCATGGGAATATAACAAATATCTGTATTTAAGTTTTGTTGATCTGGAAAAGGCATATGACAAAATGGTGCCAAGAGAGAAGCTATTCAATACGCTACAGTTATATGGTGTCAGTGGGGCATTATATTAACCAATACTTAGTCTTTATATTTGAGTTGTAAGTCAGCAGTTAGAATTGAAGGAATGATTGAAGTAGAGCTCTTATAAACCATCTGTAAAAGAAGGGAAATGAAACTAAATGCAAGAATTGTAGAGGAATTATCTACTGCATATCTCACATGAAATTTTGCAAGCATACTTGAGAAGAAACTAAGGAAAACTCTTGAGGAGAATCTGCAAGAAGAACACAATAGATTCAGGCAAGTTCGGGTTGTCAACATCATATTTTCACTTCAAGGCAAATAGTGTAAGAAATTATGATGATATAAAAAATCTTTCTGAATTTAAGTTTATTAGATCTGGAGAAGTCATTTGACCAGATGCTAGGGAAGAAAATAATGTTTTTAATGTTACGGTTATATATTGTACATGGAACATTTGTATGAGCATCACATAGACTATATTTAAGTTCTAAGACAACGATTAGAATTGAAGGAGGCAGGAAGATTGATGTAAAAAGTGACTAAGGTGCTTACTATCTCTCCACTATCAAAAAATTAATTGTATGGATCACATGTTGAATTAAGTAACATTAAAGTTGATGACAAAATTGGAAATGTCATTCTTGTTCAGCTTAATGATGGTAAATATTACAAATATTCAGGATTCATTAACTAAATTGAATAACTGCTGTAACAAGCTTGGTATGATCCGCAATTAGACGACAAAGCCTATGAATGCAGTTTGTAGCAATGAAAACATCACTTGCATTCTGTTGTGGAAGTTACTGAAAACGGGTTCAAAAAACTTAGCTGTTTAGGCACACTTTTTTTTTTGTAAAGATTGAAAATTAAATATGGAAATATACAACATAATAAGTTAGGCTTTTTGTGCGAGGTCAGCTGAATAAATTTATATGAGATATGAAAATTAGTCAAAACACTGAACTAGGTGTATACAAGATATACAGTGTTCAAACCAGTTTTATGTCATGACTCTGAGTGTTGGGTTAGAAATAAAGCAATTGATCACAAACTAAAGGCACCGATATGAGAGTTCTTAGAAAATTATTGAAGCGAACAGATGGCATCAGTTGCAGAATCATATTAAAAATGAAGATATTAGGAAGGAACTTGAATTGTTAATATTCAGGAATATGCAATGAGAGCTTTGAAAACAAGAACCAAACTATGGAGATTCAGTGGCAAACGCTAAAGAAATAATTGATTGATTCAGCCAGAGAGGCAGGTTGTCTGTAAGGATGGAAAAATCAGAACTCCATTGTGGAAATAAAAGAGGCAGTCAAGGAAAAGAAGATAGCGTATGGAAAGTTCCTGGCAAGTAAGTCAGCTTGTGCTCTTAGGAAATAGAGAGAAAAATGTAAGAAAGCTGAGCACTGTGTAAAGCTAGCTAAATAAAAGTCATTGGAAGACTGGTAAGAACATGGAGTGTTGTGGGTCTTTTGGAAACACGCTGGACTGGATAATACAATATAAATTTGAAACATAAGATATTATATTACTCAGGCAGGAATGATTTGGCACACAGAGGAGTAGCTCTCTTAGTCCATAGATCACTTTCCCACAGTTTTAGAAGTTAAACCATGTTATCCAGAATCATAGCCATTAGACTACAAGCAAAAGAAAGAAAAACTTTTTTATTTAAATAATATGAATATGTACTCCTGATTCTTCATGTTCATAAGATCATATTGATTTCTGCCAAAACTACAAGAGGAAATTTGCTAATAATTATGGGGGATTTTAATACCAAAGTTGGACAATATTCAGATGACATGCATTATTTAATGGGTAAATATGGAATAGACACAAGAAATGAAAGAGAGAGAGAGAAGAGCATCTTCTTGATTTCTGTTCAGGAAATCATCTCATAGTTGCAAACACTGTGTTTTATCGTAGTGCTTGCCCACAAAATACACCTGTACTTCTCCAGACTCAAACATTAAAAACTGCATAGATTACTTCGTTACTTGCAAAACTGGAAAATCCTCTGCTTTGAATGTCAAAATTTTGTGATGCTGAACTGGATTCATGTCATGAGCTTTTATCTGCTAAGATCTAAATAAAATTTCATAAAAAAAAGAAACAAAGTAAAGCACTTCAAATTTTGAAAAATTCCACTTGGATACTGTTAAAGCAGCATATCAAAATGAGATCAGTTAATGTATAAAAGAAAGACAAAACAAGGAAGAAGTTAACATTGAAATAGAAAGGAATTTCTGAAAAATATATATCCAGCTGACAGATTTTTTTAGAAAAAACAATAAAACCAAGTAATCATTGAATAGCATCTGAGATAATGAGATTATGGGAGCAGAAAAGGCAGACTAAAAAACATCTGAATGAACTATGTAATGACCAAACAGAGTATATTGCAGAAGACTACACTACCATCTAGACAGGATGTACCGAAATCCAAAATGAGATTGGCTGAATGATAAAGCAGACATTGTATAAAAGCTTGTTTATGTCACGACTCTAATTTCTCTACTCTACAATTAATGAGGTTACCAAAGACTACATTCCTTCACCACTCACCATGAATGATTCTCAAAGCAAGGTAAGTGAACATATTATAGAAATGGAGAACATCTGGTACAATTACCTCTCTAATATCTTTAAAGATAAAAGCTTTCACCTACATATACTGACCAGTGAGAAAGATACAGTACCTGTAATGCTGGAGGAAGAAGCAGTCCTTTCACTTAATCAAATGAAATCATCAAAAGCACCTGGAATTGATGAAATATCCACAGAGGCCTATAACAATGGTGTACCTCATCTAATTAAACAACTAACCAAACTTTTCAGTAATATTATTTTCACTGAGGCTATCCCAAATGATTGGAAAATAGGCAAAATCTTGCCTATACTTAAAAAAGATGATGTTCAAAAATGTAATAATTATAGACCATCTCGCTCATCTCAGTCCTGTCTAAAGTAATGGAAAAAATCATCATTTCCCAACTCCTACACTACCTAGAAGGTACGCGCCTAATAAATGACCACCAGTATGGATTCTGTCACTGTCGATCAACAGGAAATCTGCTCACGTATGTCACCCATCTCTGGACAAATGCCATGGAGAAGTTTGGCAAATCCCAAGTGGTTGCACTTGATATCTCCAAGGTGATTGACTGGGTCTGACACAAGGACTTACTAAGCAGTCTACCATCATTTGGTCTGTCTCAAGACTTCAGTAGTTGGATTGCCAGCTTTCTGTCTGGATATACACACACACACTATGTGTGGTGGTGGATGGTTCCTTATCATCTCACCATTCAACTAATGGTAGAGTTCCACAAGGTTCTGTCCTCTCACCAACCCTCTTCCTTCTATATATTAATGACCTACTTCAGTTGATTGACCTCCAACCCAATACACAGTTTTGCAGATGACAGCATATTGCACTCCTCCCTTTCATTTGACAAACCTTACTCTATACAGCTCACTTCAACCTATAGAACATCAACCACCACTGCCCTCAATTCTGACCTCCAAACCCATCCTCAAATGGGATTCAGATAATCTAGTCAATTTCAATGATAATAAAACCCAGTACCGTCTTATTTCTCATAAAAAAGAACGATTTTCTTCCAGTATTATTTTTGACAACACTCAAATTTCCAGACAATTTGAGATTTCTCTTCTTGGAATTATCCTGACATCAAGCCTCTCCAGGCATAAACACATCACAACCGTTGCATCCTCGACTTCTAAAAAACTAGAATTTCTCTTTTGCTCAAGACGTTACTTCACTCCTGAACAGCTGTTAATCTTATACAAATCACAAATCCAACCAGCCATTGAATACTGCTCTTGCATATGGAGTGGGGCCACCAAAAGCTTCCTCAAAATGTTTGACTGAATCTAAGGAGAGCAGTCAGACTTATTAATCACCCATTTCTTCCATTCACTCCCCCCCCCCCCCACTTTTGCACGGTTGAGTGGTCTCAGCACTATGTGTATTCTATAAATTTCCATGGAAAATGTTCATCTGAAATTGCATCAATAATTCTCCCACTTAGTACTAAGCTTGTTGGAACACGTGCAGCTGCTGCTCAACATCTCTTCACAGTGCACCTTGAAACCCACAGAACAAGTTTCTTCTCCTCCTCCTCCTCAAATCCTGCAACTGCTGAACTATGGAACAGTCTTCCCCCTGTTGTATTTCCCAAGGAATATAATATACAGTCATTTAAATCAAATGTGAACAAGTATCTTCTTTCCCAACCCACTACCCATGCATGATACTAATGTACTATAGGTTGATCAACCAACGTCTCGTGTCAGGAAACAACATTTAAAAAAAAACAATTACTGCTCTTTGCCACTCTTTCAAAGTCTGTAGAAATAGTACAGAATCATCTAAATGACATTTATGAACTGCTAATAGAAGAAGATCGGGCCAGTTTTAGAAAAAACAGGTCAACAATTGACCATATCTTTACTCTTCATAGTCTGACTGAAATCACATGAGACAAGGGGTGGGGGGAGAGACCTTTATTAATGTTTTGTGGATTTTAAAAGTATTTGATTCCATCAATAGAAGAAAACTTATTCAGGTATTAACAAAGAAAAACATAGACTTTGAAATGTTAAGGCTTTTTTTCAAACTACTCTCAGAATACAAGTGCATTAGTTCAATATAAAAATATTACAATAAAAAACATGAAATCATGTTTTTTGTTGTAATATTTGTTGTAATATTGAAACTCCTCATTTCAATTTGAAATTGAAATGAGGAGTTATGCGAGGATGCCTTTTTAACATTTTCATCCAAGAACTCTAAAAAATTATTGTCCTCAAAAAAGGAGTAATAAAAGTCAATGAAACACATATCATCTAAACAGGTGATATAGTAATTACAACAGATAACAACAAATCAATCAAATCTCCAATACCAGCTTACAAAATTACAACAAACCTGCAGAAATTATAATATGATCATATATTCAAGTATATGCTGCTTGAATCGTTTCACTCAACATTCAAGCAATAATAGCAAATACCTGTTGGATTTCTGTTCAGGACATGGACTGGTTATTACTAACACCATGTTTCAACATAAAAATGTGCACAAATTCACATGAAGAGAAGAGGCAAAGAATGAGAAAAGTCTCATTGACTGTGTTATTGTTGATAGTGATGTTTTCTCTGGTGAAGGACACTAGAGTACAAAGGATTTGAAATTGGAAGTGATCACCATTTAGTCTTGAGCAGGATAAAATTGAATATTTCATATTGAAAAGAAACATTTCAGCTACTTAGGCACAATTTTCAGTGAAGATGGTAAATTAAATATGGAAATAGACAACAGAATCAATAAACCTGATATGGTAGGGAGTCAACTAAATAAATTTATATGGAATAAGAGAGAAATTAGTCAAAACACTAAATTAGCTGTATGTAAGACAGTGTTAACCAATTTTAAATTATGGATCTGGAGCTGGGTCAGAAGTAAAACACTTAACCAAAGACTAGAGACTGCAGATATGAGAGTCCTGAGAAAGATTAGGAGCATGAATACATGTCATCAATTTCAATATCATATTAGAAATGAGGGTATTAGGAAAGAACTTGACATTGTTAGCTTCCAGGAATTTGTTAGTAGAGCTAATCTCAGGTGGTATGGTCAGTTAAACAGAATGGGAGAGGGAAGATTAGCCAAACAAGTGTTCTCTGCCAGGTTGGCAGGAAAAAGACCCAGAGAAAGACCAAGATATAGGTGGATTGATACAGTAAAAAGTGCCTTAGAAGATAGATATATAAATATAAGCTCTGACAATATTGTAGCTTCGACAGGTAACAGATTGTATGGAGGAAAATTGTAAATAGGAAGTTAGTACTGATGTAAATTTTCATGTAGTACTATGATATCCTGTACATCCCTTGAGGGTACATGTCAGGAATTTGATAATGATGATGATGATGATTCAAGTATAATAATGTGGACAGGAGGAAGAGGGGAGATATGATAGAGACCTACAAGTTGGTAAGGGATAGTTATAGGATCAATGCTGGAGAAGTTCTACAGGAGATCGGGGAAGAACCTGAGGTCACTCTTGGAAACTGGATAAAGAGGGTGTGAGGGGCAGTTTTTTTTCGTGCAGAGTTGTAAATGATTGGAATGCCTTGCCTGAGAGTGTGGTGTCTGCAAGGAGCTTGAATGTGTTCAAGGCACGGTATAATGAGCTGTGTGTGCGATAAAAGGAACTCCCAGATGAGTCTTTGACTCCATGAAGTCTTGGGGTAATAATAATAATAATAAAACAAAGATAATGAAAATTGGAAAACACCTGGAAGATATGCAAATAACAATTAATCAGGAAATTATAGAACAAGTTAATGGTTTTAACTTAGGTCTAGGAGCTTACTTCATTTCAATATTAAATGCCGTAGAAACAGTAAAACACACTCTCCATAACAATGGTCCATAACATGGTCAATGATGAATAAAGTTGATGAAATTTGGAAAAGAACAAAATTTCTACAATTCTAAAAATAAAAATATATGAAAGTATAATATTACCAGCAGCTTTTCAGATTCTTGGACCTTAAAAGAAGAAACAGGGAAAATATTCTTTTAAAATGAAATGCTTTTGGAAAATAAGCAGACCTAATTGGACAGAACATAAGACTAATGCACAAGTGCTGCATCATCATCATCAAATTCCTGCCATGTACCCTCAAGGGGTGTACAGGATATGACAGTACTCCATGAAAAATTTACATCATTACTAACTTCCTATCTACAATTTTCCTCCAAATCAGTCTGTTACTTGTCAAGACTCCAACATTACCAGATCTTATATTTCAATCATCTAAGGCACTTTGTACAGTATCAATCCACCTATATCTTGGTCTTCCTCTGGGTCCTTTTCCTGCCAACTTGGCAGAGAACACTTATTTTTGCTAATCTTTCCTTGCCAATTCTGTTTAAGTGACCATACCACCTGAGATTAGCTCTGCTAACGCATTCCTGGATGCTGACAATGTCAAGTTCTTTCCTAATATTCTCGTTTTTAATATGATATTGCCATTGATGCCATCTGTTCACTCCTCTAATCTTTCTCAGGACTCTCATATCTGCGGTCTCTAGTCTTTGGTCAAGTATTTTACTTCTGACCCAGCTCTCAGATCCAAAAGTTAAAACTGGTTTGAACACTGTCTTGTATACAGCTAATTTAGTGTTCCGACTAATTTCTCTCTTTTTCCATACGAATTTATTCAATTGACTTCCTATCACACCAGCTTTGTTGATTCTGTTGTCTATTTCAATATTAGAAATATTGAATATATTGAATATTAGAATATCTTCACTAAAATTCGTGCCTAAGTAGCTTGAAATGTTTTACTTGTTCCACAGGTACTCCATTCACAACACAGTTGACATTTTCAATGATTCTGCCTATTTTCATTGTCTTTGTCTTTTTAGTGCTGACATTCAGACCATATCTATTACAACAGTTATTCAATTTAGTCAAGGAATCTTGCAGACTTGTAGCAGATTTATTTAGAAGTATAACAATGTCCACATAAAGCAAAGAGCTGACATTAACATCTCCAATTTTGATGTCATGTTTAATACCACTTTTCTTTAATGTGATCCATATAGATAATTATCTATATGGATCACATTCATTATAATGAATAACAAAGGGGATAATGTACATCCTTGTCTCACACCAGATTTAACATTAAACCATCTTCCTGTACTTCCTTCAATTCTAACTGCTGACTTACAACTCAAATACAGACTAAGTATTGCTTGATATAATGCCCCATTCACACCATATAACTGTAGCATATTGAATAGCTTCTCTCTTGGCACCTTGTCATATGCATTTTCCAAATCGACAAAACTTAAATACAGATCTTTGTTATATTCCCATGATTTCTCCACTATTTGTCGTAAAGTGAAGATCTGATCTTGACAGTCTCTATTTCTGAATCCAGCTTGTTCTTCACCAAGCTTTTCTTCCACAATTCTTCTCAACCATTTCTCTAGTACACTTGCATATATCTTACCAGGAACACTCAGTAGGGATATACCTCTGTAATTCTCACATTCAGTTTTATTTCCCTTTTTATATATGGGTACTATGAGAGCTCTACTCCAATCGTCTGCAATTCGTCCCTCTGTGCAGGCCTTCTGAACTATGCAGTGCAGCTACTGTAAGACTTTTATAATACACAATACTCCAGCAGTTCTGGTTGAATATCATCTACTCCTGCTGCCTTTCCACATTTCAATCCTTTGATGGCTTTTTCTGTTTCAAGTATGGATATGTATTCCTGACTGTATGACTGTTCAGTGTTTTTTACCACTGTGCTGTAACTTTTTGTTTCATTTAGAAATTTTGTGAAGTAATTACTCCATACTTCAAGGATATCTTTTTCTCCTGTTTTCATGTCATCTTTATCATCTCTAACTCCTTTTACAGCACTCGTTCCTCCATTCGTAAGCTTCTTCAACAACCTCCAGAATATTTTGCCACCTTCGTGATATTTATTTTCTATATTCTTGTCAAAGTCCTCCCATGACTTTTGTTTAACTAGTTTTACACCCTGTTTAGCTTTCTAATATTTGTCTCTGTATTCTCTAAGAGCCCATGCTGTCTTATTTGCCAAGAACTTTTGATATGCTTTCTTCTTTTCCTTCACTGCCTCTTTAACTTCCGGTGTCCACCATGGAGTTCTAATTTTTCTATCCTTGCAGACAACTTCACCACATGCCTCTCCAGCTGAATCAATCGGGGTTTTTTTGAAGGCTTGCCACTGAATTCCCAAGGTTTGATTTCTGTTCTCAAACTCTTTCATTTTTCCTTCAATAATCTTTGTGTATTTTAGTCTACGGTTCACGTCTGACAGCTGCTCAACTTTTATTCACTTTAAAACTTTCTTACATGTTATTCTTTTCAATATGAAATTAATTTTATCCTGCTCAAGACTAAATAGTGATCACTTCCAATTTCAAATCCTCTGTACACTCTGGTGTCCTGCACCAGGGAGAGAACCTATCAACAATAACATAGTCAATGAGACTTTTCTTATTCCTTGTCTCTTCTCTCCATGTGAATTTGTGCACATTTTTATGTTGGAACATGGTGTTAGTAATAACCAAGCCATGTCCTGAGCAGAAATCCAACAGGTATTTGCCATTATTATTAGCTTTGCTCTTTTCTCCAAATTTTACCAAAACATTTTTGTATGTCTGACAATCGCTTCCTACTCTGCTATTTAGATCCCCAACAAGGACCAACTTTTCCTTTTTCATTGTGTCAGTAGCTTTCTCTAGAGGCACAAATAAGTCTCATTGTCCAGTTCCCCATTCTGATATTTGCCCAAATCACTCTACTTGACACTGCCTGCCATTCAAGAAGATGAGCCTCGTATTTTGTGTTGAATACTATGGCTGCTCCTTCTTTTCCTTGATTGTTATTGCCTGAATATAACATTTTGTATTTATTGCTCAGAAAGATCTCACCAGTTTTTGTCTTTTTTTGTTTCAGTCACCCCTATTATGTCGATCTGGTACTTATCTAATTCCTCCACCAGCTCCATTTCTCTCCCATTCAAGCTTCGTATGTTGATAGTACCGATCTTTAACTCTGGTGATGTTGTGTTGGGGTGTGTTTTCAGGTTTGTTCCAGTAGCTGACTTTTCGCTGTTCGCCCTGGATCCCTGGCGAAAACAACGGGGGCCTTGTTTAACCGGGCGACGCCCGAGCTGCCTGAAATTTTGTCATGTTGTACCATCATTTTTTATTTTGGTTTAACCAATAGGAATATAATTTGGTCGGCTAAATCCCAAATTGCCATCCCATCCTTGTTCGTTCACTATCCAGGTAGATACCCAACAGGGTGCACCACGAGAAGGTGAGGATTGGACATTAGGTCAGAGAGTCCTGGTCGGTTCTCTGCATTTCTTTAATGGCTATGTGGAGGTCTCCTCTCAGTTTTACAGCCTTGACCCTTAAGCACCCCACAAGTGCTGCAAGATTTGAATATTCCTTACTCAACAGTTAACACAGTTAAAAAGTATCAATTCCATGGTTTGGCCATGTTGTGCAATAGGAACCAGACAGATATCTTTGTGTTGTATTTGGGGGTGCTATGAAGGGTACAACACCCAAGGGTAGATCAGAATTAGCATTGTGTTCTCCGCATTCCTTTAATGGCTGTGTGGAGGTCTCCTCTCAGTTTTACAGCTTTGACCCTTAAGCATCCCACAAGTGCTGCAAGATTTGAATATTCCTTACTCAACAGTTAACACAGTTAAAAAGCATCGATTCCAGTGGTTTGGCCATATTGTTCAATAGGAACTGGACAGATTTCTTTGTGTTGTATTTGAGGGTACTATGAAGGATAGATCAGAATTAGCATTACATAAAGCCCTTAGAACTGCATTGGACTTTCAAAGCTGTTAGAACCACCCTCCCTGTCCAAAGTAAACTCTTATGAAGAGCTTACTTTGGACAGGGAGGGTGGTAGTCTTATCCATAACGGACTCAACCTGTCTTGAGAACAGAAGAGAAGATTATCAAGTAATACTGTCTAATGATGCTTCTCATGATGATTTTGCATTATGAGATAATGAGGCAGTTAATGCGACAATAGCAGCACCTATATGCAAGTAGTCTAGACATGCAGACACTTTAAATGCAAGCTTTATTTGCTTAAAATTCGGAAATTAAAACCAGAATATAATTTCTCAAGTATAATATACAGCTACACTAGATATCAGTATGGCAGTGGGAATGGATGATATATTATGACTGTATATTTTAAGGAAATGGACTGATGAATTGAGTATGCCATTGACCTGGTTATTCACTGAAAGTCACCCCTAAAGAGCAGAAAGATAGTAAGTACAAATCACTGAATGAACAGTTCATCGAAAAATGAATTATAAGACATGAAGTGTAGTGTATTCATCAAAAAGAACTGAAGTTTTTAATTGATTAATTTGCGATGTAATTGAAGCTTATCATGATATTCCTTTATGTATGTTATCTAGAAGTTTGTGGTAATTTTTTTATATTTTGTGTGTTTTACATAATCTGGAAAAGATTATGTAAAAAATTTTATTATTATTATAATTATTATTCCTTCTTATTCTCCCCCCCCCCTCCTCAACTGAATGGTTGGTGAGCTAGCATTCCTATTCTACTAGGGAATAATTGGAGAACAAGATGGTTTCCCATTGTCTTCTTTATCCAGTAAGTGTTTTATGGTACGTAGATATGTGTGTTCATGGAGACTAGTTTGTGTGATGAGTTTTCAACAGTAAAACCTTCCATCTCTATATGAGACTGGATAATTCACCTTCAGTTGAACGGGATTGATAAAAATTCTTTGCATCATGCATGGATTCGACCTCGCATATTTCTAACTAAAGGGTTTAATTTCTACCAACTGAACTACGAAGGCTCCGTTATTATTAGTAGTAATAGTAGTGTTATTTTGGTGACGTCCGTGCGCGCACACACACACACACTAGTTATATTGTAAAATATTAATTATTTAAATTTGATTGTCAGCTACCTTTGTAAAATTTATTAACTTATTTATTTTAACTTAACTTTGTCTTGACTTAACTTGACCTTACTCTACTTCTTTCAACTTCACTAGGTTAGGACTATAAACTGCTTTTACATAAACCACTGAAGGGTAATCCCACCATGACCAATTTATGCCCCCCCCCATGCTGTTAATCAAACTTTGTGTTCTAAGTTTAATTAATGTATGCAGTTCCCTACTGGGGTGCTTAAGGGTCAAAGCTATATAACTCAGAGGAGACCTCCACATTGCCTTCAAAGGAATGCGGAGAACTGACCAGGGTTTCTGACCTAATGTCCAATCCTCACCTTCTCGTGGTGCACCCTGTTGGGTAGCTACCTGGATACTGAAAGAACGAGGATGGGCTGGCAATTTGGGATTTTGCTGACCAAATTGTATTCTTATTGGCTTAAACCAAAATACAAAATGATGGTACAACATCACAAAATTTCATGCTGGGTGGGGCGTCGCCCGGTTAAACAAGGCCCCCTTTGTTTTTGCCAGGGAACCAGGGCGAACAGCGAAAAGTGAGCTACTGGAACAAATCTGAAAACACACCCCAACTCAACATCACCAGAGTTCAAGATCGGTACTATCAACAAAAGAAGCCCGAATGGCAAAGAAATGGAGCTAGCTGAGAAATTAGATAAGTAATAGATCGACATAGTAGGGGTGACTGAAATAAAAATGACAAAAACTGGTGAGATCTTTCTGAGCAATAAATACAAAATGTTATATTCAGTCAATGACAATCAAGGAAAAGAAGGAGTAGCTGGAGTATTCAAAACTAAATACGAGGCTAATCTTCTTGAATGGCAGGCAGTCTCAAGTAGAGTGATGTGGGCAAATATAAGAATGGGGAACTGGACAATGAGACTTATTTGTGCTTATGGTCCCACAGAAGGTTCTACTAAGATAGAAGTGGAGGAATTTTTTGAGGCTCTAGAGAAAGCTACTGACACAATGAAAATGGAAAAGTTGGTCCTTGTTGGGGATCTAAATAGCAGAGTAGGAAATGATTGTCAGACATACAAAAATATTTTGGGAAAATTTGGAGAAAAGAGCAAAGTTAATAATAATGTCAAATACCTGTTGGATTTCTTCTCAGGACATGGACTGGTTATTACTAACACCATGTTCCAACATAAAAGTGTACACAAATTCACATTGAGAGAAGAGGCAAATCCTCTGTACAGAGGATTTGAAATTGGAAGTGATCACTATTTAGTCTTGAGCAGGGTTAAATTGAATTTCATATTGAAAAGAATAACATGCAAGAAAGTTTTAAAGAGAATGAAAGTTGAGCAGCTCTCAAATGTGAACTGAAGACTAAAATACAAAAACGAAGAAAAAATGAAAGAGTTTGAGAACATCGACCAAACTTTGGAGATTCAGTGGCAAGCCTTGAAGAAAACACTGATTGATTCAGCCAGAGAGGCATGTGGTGAGGTTTTCTGCAAGGATAGAAAAATCAGAACTTCATTGTGGACACAGGAAGTTAAAGAGGCAGTGAAGAAAAAGAAGAAAGCCTATCAAAAGTTCCTGGCAAATAAGTCAGCTTGTGCTCTGAGAGAATACAGAGACAAATTTAAGATAGCTAAACGAAAGTCATGGGAGAATTTTGACAAGAACATAAAATAAATATCAAGAAGGTGATGAGGTATTCTGGAGGTTGTTGAAGAAGCTTAGAAATGGAGGAAAGAGTGCTGTAAAAGGAGTTAGAGATGATAAAGGTGACATGAAAACAGGAGAAAAAGATATCCTTGAAGTATGGAGTAATTACTTCGAAAAATTGCTAAATGAAACAAAAAGTGATAGCACAGTGGTAAAAAACACTGAACAGTCATACAGTCAGGAATACATATCCATACTTGAAGCAGAAAAAGCCATCAAAGTCTTGAAATGTGGAAAGGCAGCAGGTGTAGATGATATTCGACCAGAACTGCTGGAGTATTGTGTATTATAAAAGTCTTACAGTAGCTGCACTGCATAGTTCAGAAGGACTGCACAGAGGAACGAATTCCCGATGTTTGGAGTAGAGCTCTCATAGTATCCATATATAAAAAGGGAAATAAAACTGAATATGAGAATTATAGAGATATCTCCCTACTGAGTGTTCCTGGCAAGATTTATGCAAGTATACTTGAGAAACGGTTGAGTAGGATTGTGTAAGAAACGCTTGGTGAAGAACAATCTAGATTCAGGCCAAATAGAGACTGTCAAGTTCATATCTTCACTTTACGACAAATAGTTGAGAAAGCATGGGAATATAACAAAGATCTGTATTAATGTTATGTAGATCTGGAAAATGCATATGAGAAGGTGTCAGTAGTGAAGCTATTCAATACGCTACAGTAAAATGGTGTCAATGGAGCATTATATGAAGCAATACTTAGTCTTTATTTGAGTTGTAAGTCAGCAGTTAGAATTGAAGTACAGAAAGATGGTTTAATATTAATTCTGTGGTGTGAGACAAGGATGTACATTATCCCCTCTGTTATTCATTATCTATGTGGATCACATTATGAAAGAATGTGGTATTAAACCTGATATTAAAATTGGAGATGTTAATATCAGCTCTTTGCTTTATGCAGATGATGTTATACTTCTAAATAAATCAGCTGCAAATCTGCAAGATTTCTTGACTAAATTGAATAACTGTTGTAATAGATATGGTATGAAGGTCAGCAATAAAATGACAAAGACAATGAAAATAGGCAGAATCGTTGAAAATGTCAACTGCGTTGTGAACGGAGAACCTGTGGAATAAGTAAAACATTTCAGCTACTTAGGCACGAATTTTAGTGAAAATAGTAAATTAAATATTGAAATAGACAATAGAATCAACAAAGCTGGTATGGTAGGAAGTCCATTGAATAAATTCATATGGAATAAGAGAGAAATTAGTCGGAACACTAAATTAGCTGTATTCAAACCAATTTTAACTTATGGATTTGAGAGCTGGGTCAGAAGTAAAACACTTGACCAAAGACTAGAGACTGCAGATATGAGAGTCCTGAGAAAGATTAGAGGCGTGAACAGATGGCATCAATGGCAATATCATATTAAAAATGAGGATATTAGGAAAGAACTTGACATTGTCAGCATCCAGGAATGCATTAGCAGAGCTAATCTACAGTGGTATGGTCAATTAAACAGAATAGGTGAGGAAATATTAGCAAAACAAGTGTTCTCTGCTAGGTTGGCAGAAAACGACCCAGAGGGAGACCAAGATATAGGTGGATTGATACTGTACAAAGTTCCTTAGTCGATAGAAATATAAGATTTGATAATGTTGGAGTCTTGACAAGTAACAGACTGATTTGGAGGAAAATTGTAGATTGGAAGTTAGTAATGATGTAAATTTTTCATGTAATGCTATCATATCCTGTACACCCCTTGAGGGTACATGGCAGGACTTTGATGATGATGAGTTCTCTACTCTTGTACAAATCAAATTAGAAAATTTATTTTATTTTCGACTGCATCATCGAATTTGAGTAAATATTGTTTGAAAGTTAGGGTAAGGAAAAACAGGAATTAATCACTAAATATATATCCAAATTCTCTACATGCAACTCGTGACTATTCATATCTTATTATACCGGCAGGTTCGTATATTTTGGAGATAGTGCATTAGCTAAAGAACAGGCCATGTAGTTACAAAACAAAATCATTTATTGTGAAACTAGATAAGAAGTACATTATACATGAGATACTGTGAAATCTTTTTACTTAACCATTTTACAGGCAGAAAATCAATTGATAAGACAAAACTCACAATACACACTGATATTGGATTAAATTGTTGGTCATAACTTGTGCACCTACTCACTCACTGTATAAACAGGTTACTAAAATCTGTCCCTTGAAGACAGACTTAACAACTGCCAGACTACATATACATTCTTAATTGCACGGCTCCCAATTTTCAAACTAAGCACACATTCATTATTTAAATATACAAGTTAACAAACAATCTTTCCACAGAACTTGTGGCTTAGTTAGCGCCTGTTTACAATCTATTTCTTGTAAGCACGTTCACAATATTGAGATACACTTTTTAAAAAATACAAAAACATTGAATATTTACAATTCTACCATGAATAAAGAGTCCAACAAAATTGCAGCATACTACATCAGGTTTTTAGGGTCTTCTTTCTGGTTTAACTTCCTTGCTGCATAGATATCACAGGTGGTCTCTTGTAGATCTTACCTCTTTCGGATATTCTAAAGAGGAAAGATCTACAAGATCTTTCTTCTTTCGAATATCAGCTGGGCTTGCGTGTAACTGCTCTCTTTCTGGAGACTAAACCTTGAGAACCATCGACGAGGAGATCGGTCACTGCAATCTGGAGATGAAGATCCTACAGTGCTCCACAGGTAGAAAACCTGCGACGGGAGAAGAGCCTCGGTGATGGGAAAGGAGAAAGCCTCAACGACGGGAAGGAGCCTCAACGATGACCGAATCTAAAGTCTTGTCGACCAGCAGAAGAAAAGCCCTAGCAACAGGAACAAAAAGCCTTGAGCCAAGAGCCACAATCTCCTTTTATGCAAATGATCGCTCTTTGTTCTTTATGCTGTCTTTTCAGATTAGCCTCTAGCAATGATGTCATTCTTCCTGTTCGGTCAACATCGGTTAACCTTGTAACCTTTGGTTGGTGTTTTGCTATCGTTTATCTGGCATAATCCCTAGTTACAGCTTTACATACAGTCAGTGTACATGCACTTTTTCAGTAAGAATTTTTTTTTGTACATTATATTTAAATAATACTAAATATTGAGGGAAAAAAACTGGAAAATCGGTTGTGAAAAATTCCCAAAGCAAAATTTTTCCGCAAGAGATTTTACAATACAGTATTCAGTTTTCAGTTCAGCAATATTTGGGGCTACAAAGAAACAGCATATCAACATTTTATATTGTAATAACTCTGACTTGGAAGAATTTCTTGGAGAAGATCAGTTTGGTTTCAGGAAGGGTAGGGGAACAAGAAATGTGATTGGACTGTTTAGAATAGTAAGTGAAAGAAGTCTGGAAGTAAATAAAGAAGTTAATATCTGTTATATAGATTTTGAAAAAGCTTTTGACTTTGCAAAATGGGATAAGATGGTGGAAGTAATGGAAAAGATTGGTATAGATTGGAAAGACAGAAGGATAATTATTTCACTATATATATATGGGACAAACTGCCATGGTGAGAGACATATGTGGTACAACAGAACCAGGTATCGTTGGATGAGCAGTAAGACAAGGCTGTTCTCTGTCACCAATTTTGTTTAACATGTATTCCGAAGCAATGTTAAAAGAAGCACTGGAGAATTTGGAAGAAGGAATAAAGATTGGAGGTAGACAGATATTTGCAATAAGATATGCAGGTTACAAGGCATTATTATTAAATACTGAAGCAGGACTACAACATCTGTTGAACAGATTACTGGAATCCTGTATCGATTACGGAATGAAAATTAACATAAGAATAACAAAGGTAATGAAAATAGCAAGGAAAGAGGCAAATATGTATATCAGAATAAATGGGGAAAAATTGAATCAAGTAAAGATATTTAAATATTTAGGAAGTGTTATTAGCAGTGATGGAAGATGTAAATTACAGTGACATAAAATCAAGAATTGCGATGGGAAGAGATGCCTTTAATAGAAAATGGAATTTATTCAGAAGTAAAATGGATAGAAAATTAAAGAAAAGACTAATAAAATGTAATGTGTGGAGTGTTGCCCTCTATGCAGCTGAAACTTGGACATTGAAGAAAGAAGAAATTAAGATTTTGGAAAGCTTTGAGATGTGGATTTGGAGAAGGATGGAAAAAATCAAATGGACAGATAAATAACTAATGAAAAGGTCTTAAAAAGAGTAGAAGAAGAAAGAAGTCTAAGAAGGAGGATAAAAAGAAGCAAGGGAAACTGGATTGAACATATTCTCAGAGGGAACGGAATCATCAGAGATGCCATCGAAGGAAAAATAGATGGATAAAGACCCAGAAGAAGAGTAAGGAAAACAATGCTAGATGACATGTTGAATGGAGACAGGTACACAACTTTGAAAGAGAAAGCTCAGAACAGAAGCGAGTGGAAATAAAGTTTCTGCTACTAAAAGACGAACCTGCTCAATTGCAGAATACTCAAGAAGAACTCTAACTTATTGGAATATGCACAAATTTCAGAATTTGTAAAACGTGTGGTTTAGTTTTATTTCCAACAGAATCTACTTTTATTAGAAAATTTTGGTAAAGAAGTTTGTAATATTATTAATAATTCTGCTCTAGCTGGATGAAAATGAATGAAATTTGTCAGTTTTGATTTCAATCTGATTGCAATCTGTTGTGAAAAAATTAGGTAAAACGAACTTTTTCGTTTAGAGATAAATCACTATCCTCACAATGAAGTAACAAATGTTGTAAAAACAACAAAATAATTATAACGTCTCAGTGTTATAATTATTTTGGCCTACATATGTTGTCTTCATCTTTGGTGATGTTCGGTATTACTGAGCACTTTAGAACAATAGTTTTCAAGAAAATTCATTTATTGATGATTTATGAAAGAATTTATCTTTTGATGGATTATGAAAAAATTCATTGAAAAATTATGGGTGTATTGTTTTTTCGATCAGTTGCATTTGCAATGAACTGTCATTCGACAAATTGTTTATTCGATAAATTGCTTTTTGGGTGAATTGCCATTTGTTAAATAGTTCCGTTTTTGTCGTTCCATGAATTGCCATTTGGTAAACTGTCTTTTGATGAATTTTCATGGAACCGTTTCAAACACTGGATATTTTGATCCACATAATTTCAGAGATAATATTTTGTTATTTGTGATTTATAGTTTATGACTTTGTTTATGATGTTAGTATTTTACTCAATGTATTTCCTCTCTTACCTCGTTGTTTTCATGATTGCTTGAGCTTGTACAAAATGCCTATAATCTCTAACTCACGTATAACACTATTATTTAACTTTAGTCCTTTCGTAATCTACTTAGCTTTACCCCCCCCCCCCCCTTTTCAATGCCGTTAAGTATACTCTCACATGTGCTAGTATCGTAGACTGAGGAAAATCCTCTGGCTGGGACCAAATCCTTGATCTACGTTGCAATAATTCAAATGTATTAACCCTTAAAAATTTATTTTTGTTAATGACTGAGCCATTAAGGATCGTGTAAAAGAATTTTCTGTCTTTCCTTTGCATACAAGAGAAATAATTTAGCTAAGCACGTGTATAACCTTTAAATCAATTTTATCTCAAGCAACTCTGAATTACTCAGTCGTGGCTTTTACTTAGGTCACACAAGTTCGATTTGTTTTTATGAGACAGTGCATTGGCTAACAAAGATCAGGCAAACTATTAACAAAATTTTAGCTTAGACAATTTATATACAAAAGTTAAGAGACATATCACGTGCTTGATTCTCTGCACATTCATTAAAAACAACTCACTTTAAGTATTAGACAAAGAGATTATTTACACTCAACTTATTAGACACGTGAATGGATTTTAGCACACACAAATAATGAAAGGAAAAATTATACTATACATGTTCTAAGCATTATATAACACAAGCACTATTCAAGATTACAATATTCTATTATACACATTCAAACTGACTTTCGGCTTTCTGACCTCTTCAATACATTATGCCATTAGTTAAACAGAATCAACATCTTTCGTCTGTACACACAATCTAGGTTAGTAACATAAAGCAATCTACTTACAAGCTCACTATTTCATTGTACAGTCCTGAATCCAAAAGGTTTAAGGATGAATTCCACTGGTTCCTTTCTTAAATTTGCGATCGGGTGCTATCAGAAGGTAGTCGCTGAAGAAATGCAGTACTGCATTTCTTCAACGATTTCAGCAACTGATTACATCTGTAACAAATCAGCACGCATGTGGATCGGTACATT
Organism: Typopeltis vanoorti; assembly: GCF_054136105.1. Taxonomy (NCBI): domain Eukaryota; kingdom Metazoa; phylum Arthropoda; class Arachnida; order Uropygi; family Thelyphonidae; genus Typopeltis; species Typopeltis vanoorti. The sequence goes on along the minus strand of NC_143557.1, from coordinate 19,582,579 downwards.
CATCGAAGAATTTTACGTTAGGATATCTTGAAATACACTTTTCTGCCAGCAAACTCCCCATGATCTCCAGAACTACTGCTCGTGGGACCCCGACTCTTGCCTGCCTCAAAAAGTTTGCCACAGGAACAAAAAATAAGAGTGAGAGAGAGCTTTCACCCCTCAATCTCTGCCTTTTATATCATTTGCTGTCCCTTGGCCTTTCTTCCAAAACTTCCCGGATGTACTGGAGGCTCCCTTACGTCACCCACTCTTACGTTAGGTTTTGGTAGCAAAACTCATATAATCCGGTGACCTTTGAGACTGTTGTTGACCTTCAGTTTACTAGCCTAATACTGTCTGATCTTTTTAGTTACAATTGCTTGTGGTTCTCTACATTCAGTTATTCTAACATTATATTACAAAATTTATTACATTACAGTAGGTTACATACATTTATAATTATGTGTATTTTTTATGGCCTATGAAAAATCGATATAGGTGAAAAATATTTATATTTTTCACCACAAGAGATTTTACACTATGGTGTATTCAAATCCATTGAATTCCATGGCAGTGGTAATATATGGAAGTTTGCTGTCATATTTGGTGAACCACTCTCATATGATAACAGCAACACAATGTGGTGCATTATCCCAGTGGAACATACCTATACTCTCTTGAAACTCAGCCACTATGAAGGAATGTATCTGATCAGCCACAATGAATAGGTACTTTGTAACATTCATAATTCTGTGTACAGGGGTATCATATCTCCAAGAGATTCAGAGGAAAACATATCCCATACTATAATGCTGCCATCTCCCTCCTTTAAAAACTGCTTTTCAGATGGATCTTATTTCCAGTTATTCTATGTGGATGGTAGGTGAAGGATTGGGCAAAAACTGGAGAGTAATCATGTTAACATCATGGTGTAAAAGAAAAAGTCTTTTATACCATGATGTTGAAGTGATTCCTCTTCCAGTTTTTGTCCAATCCTTCACCTATCATCCACATAGCATAACTGGAAATAAGATTTATCTGAAAAGGCAGTTTTCCTTTTCCCAGTTGTCACTGGTCCACTGATGTCTTTCAAAGGTATAGGATGAAGGGAATATTGTGATTTATGCATACTAATGGCATAAGTATTTGAAGTAAGGGCAAGGAATTATTGGCATTGGTTAACTCAACTTAGCTGAAACATTATAGGCATTAATAGCCCAGATTGACTGAAGATAGAGTCATAGGAATAGAATGAAAAGGATATAGTACTTTCAGGGAGAATACAAGGAACAGGATGGTGGAGTGTTTGGCCAAGGAATTGAAGCCAATTGAAGCCAGGGGTGGCAAAAAGAGTAGAAGTACATTAGAAGGACATGAATGCAGAGGACAGTTAAACAGACAGAGGCCAACAGGATGAAATATGTAATTGCTTGCTGCTATAATCCAGAAGGTATAAGGGAGAATGCATATGACATTCATTGGCAAATTAGCACAATCAGCAAGACATGGTAGATTTCAACTATAGGGACATAGATTGAGAGGAGAAATTGTCGCAGTTAGGGAAGGAAATGGAATTTATACAGCTGCTGAAAGATAATTATCTAAGGCAGCATGTAATAGAGGAGATACAAGGTTTGAGAGTGCTGGATTTGGTCAGCATAAGAGAACTTAGCAGTAAACAACCTAACTTGGCTTGCATTCAGAATTTTCTGTTAAGAAGGGATATATATATGTGGAATTACAAAGCAGGTAATTGTGACAAGTTGAGGAGTCAACTTTCATTAGTGCCATGGCATATGAATTTGGATTGGAGAGATATTGGTGGTGATCAAGGAATGTTTGAAGAAAGCAGCATCAGAATGTACACCCAGAGGCAGAAGGATGAATGAGGGAATATGAATAGCTTTATTAAGCAGGAGTTGTACACAAAGAAAAGGTTGTGGAGGGATTATAAAGAAATAGGTGATCAGTATGCCCATGAGCAGTACAATGCACAGGAAAGAATAGTGACCTCTATGGTAAGGAAGGCCAAAGCTAATTATGAGAGAAAACTAGCTGATGAGACTAGAAGAAATCCTAAATGAGTTATTTTGTTATATGACAAGTAAAAGAAGGAATGACTATGGAAGGATGACTTTAAAAAGTGCTGATGGTGAAGAGGTAACAGAAGCAAATCAAATAGTTGAATTACTGAGTGAGCATGTTGTGGTGGTGTACCATCTAGGTGGTAATGTTGCATTGCCAGATGTGACATTGACTGATGCGAGATAGAGGTTGAACTAATGAAGATTCTTAAGATATTACAGAACCTCAATTCGAACATGGCCATAGGATTAGCTTGCATAGCAGCATGTGAATTACAAGAATGGGCAAGGAAATCATTAGCTCCTCCAACCAAACTCTTTAATTTAAGTCTCAGTACTGGGAAGGTGGTGCCAATGGAGTAGAAACAAGACAAAATAGTCCTATTGCATAAATGAGGCTCCAATACAGAAGTGGCAAATTATAGGACAGTCAGCATCTCAGGAGTGGTGGTGAAGATATTGGAGAAATTGGTGAAAGACAGAATTTAGGAGTGGTGAATAGGAACATGATACCCTGTGAGGGACTGGTTTTGTGAAGGGTAAGTCATGCCTTAGTAAGTTGCTTATTTTTTATAATAAAATGACATTGGAGTTGGATAAGGGTAATGGCCATCTAAGGATATTGATAGACTTTGCAAAGGAATTTGACAGGGTTTAGCTTAGAATCTTGTTGTAATAATTGGAGCAAATGGGGATTGTTATGAATTTAGTTATTTGGAATACGGGGTGGCTGATGGACAGATATCAAAGAGTTTATGGAGGAGCTGAGTCCAGTAGAAGGCAGGTGTCAATAAAGATTTATAAATATTTCTGTTTTTGAACAGATATTCTCCTTTCTAACATTACAAATTTACTGAAAGCTGCTTTCATCCTACTTCTCCTGGAAGGGCACCATATATAAACAGATAGATTTATATAAGGTGCCTTTGGGTCCGTGCCCCCCCCCCCCCCGGCCAATTTCTATATGAGTATTTTGAAAAACATACTGATAGTGACAGTCTCAAACTTCTGTTTAGTTAAGGTATATTGATAATGTGTTCTGTATTTGGCAACATGGCTCAGACACATCAGACTCCTTCTCCACTGCAACAGTCAACATCTCAGAATCCAATTCACTATTAACAAAGGAAAAAAAATCTGGCTAATGGTACCCTTTATTTCTCAGTTTACAGAAAACTCACCCACACAGGTAGATACATACATAAAATTCCCCATCATCACCTTTCTCAACTATGGAGCCATCAAAACCCTTATCAGCAAAGCCTCCAACCTCTGTTCCACCTAAGCTTCCCATACAGTGGAACTTGCCTTTATTTGCCAAACCTTCCTGTCCAATGGTTACACTGTCAAAAATATCTACAAATTATCTGTCCCTTCCAATTTCTCAGATCCCTTTCAACATAACGACTATGAGGGTGGTTTGAAAAGTTTTTGGCCTAGCAATGAAAAAACGAATTTATAATTTCAAACTTACTTTTATTTTTCAACATAATCTCCCCTAAGACTAATACATTTATTCAGTGATGCTCAATTGCCATTATCCTACCCCTGTAGTGGTTCTCATTAAGAACTGCAACCACTCTACAGCTGCAATCACCTTTGATTCAAAGAAAAGTGTTGACCAGCAAGAAAGAGTTTTAGTTTTGGGAAGAGATAGAAGTCAGAGGGAGCCAAATCTGGGGAATAGGCTGGATGTTCCAACAATTCATAGTGCAGATCCCGTAATTTTCCTATTGCCAAAACACCTTTGGGGGCAGGTGCATTCTCCTGATGAAAGATGATTTTTTTTTCTTCTGCAAATCGGGTCTTTTCTCACAAATTTTTTCGTCTAGTTGGTTAAAAGATTGGAATAATATTTCCCGGTTATTGTTTTACCATTTTCAAGATAATTAATAAACAAAATGCCTTTAGCATCCCAAAACACCGATGCCATGACCTTTCCTGCTGATGGAACCGACTTTGTCTTCTTGGCGCTGAACAACTGGCTTCTGTCCACTGTTTTGACTGCTGTTTGGATTCTGGTGTGTAGTAGTGAATCCAAGTCTCATTCTTAGTAATAAATCAATCACAAAATCAGTTTTATTCTTGTTAAAACGCTCCAAGCACTGTTCAGAGATTTTCATGCAAGTGCATTTTTCATCTGCTGTGAGCAAGCTCGGCACCCATCTTGTGCCAAGCTTTTTCATTTGCAATTCTTTATGCAAAATATATCCTATACGTTCTTTTGAAATGCCTATAGTCTCAGCAATTTCATGCACTTTGACTCGCTGGTCATCCAATACCATATTGTACTTGATCAATGATTTCTTGTGTTGTTACACTTTTTGGACATCCTTCACGTGGATCATCTTCAAGGCTGGTATGGCCACGTTTAAACTCTATTTTTTGGATATTTCGTATGTCAAAATAAATTTTATAGCCAAATAGAAGGAACAGCCATGGGAAGTTCTCTTTCTCCTGCTTTAGCCAACTTTTATTTAGAACATTTAGAAAAAGTCCTTTTCTCATCTATTTTCCCTCAACCATCCTTTTGGGTAAGATATATAGATGACATCTTTACTATTTGGCCACACAGCAAAAACTCTTTACCTTCTTTTTTAAACAGTATCAGTTCCTTGCATCATCGTATAAAGTTTACTATGGAATTAGAAGAAAACAACCAGTTATCTTTTTTAGATGTTCTCCTAATCCGGTCACCTTCAAATACTCTTACATCTACAGTATACAGGAAACCAACATTCACAGGTCGTTATATTCTTAAAGAATCAGCCCATCATCCTTGTCAAAAAACAGGAATTATAAAATGCCTCATCAGAAGAGCCAAAACTAATCGTTCTACTTTTGATTATATACAGAAAGAACTTTCTACTATTCAACAACACATGAAACTCAATGGCTTTTCTGAAAAAAGTATTCAGCATCTTATCAATTCTTATAATCCTCCACAAAACGACAAAGTTTCAATACGTCGAGTGCCAATTCCTTATATCTCCGGTATTTCAGAACCTATTGCAAGAATTTTAAAGAAATATGATTTAACAACTACTTATTCACCTATTAACAAATTGTCTTCTCATTTTCCTTCTCCTAAAGACAAATGCTCAACTTTATCTCTTCCTGGAGTTTATCAAATTCCTTGCAACTGTGATCTCTCCTATTTTGGACAGACTGGACGTTCTCTTGAAAAAAGAATCCAAGAACATCAATCCTCCATTCTTCACAACAAACCTGAAAAGTCTGGATTGGCTCAGCATGGGATTGAAACTGACCACAGCATTCTTTGGTCCAGGACTTGCCTCTTGCATAGATCCTCAAGGAAAGCGTTGAGGCCTGGCTCCATCGTCCTAACCTGAATCATAATGACTGTATATCTATTTCAAAAATCTAGGAAAGTAATCAAGATTACTCATTAAATTTTTTTTTTTTTTTCCAATCATGTCTTTGCTTCAAAATATTCCGTTTCATACTCAGTGATATAACATCATGCGGCGTGTTCTATTTTTAAACGATCTATTGTTAGTAATCTAGCTTGTATTTTTTAAAACTGTTCTTGATACCACTGAGGATGGTCTGCTATTTCCAGACCGAAATATTTGGTTAATTAAATATCTTTCTTGTGTTTACGTGCATTTATCATTCAGTCTTATGTCACAAGTATCCTTTAAACAGCAAATTCATTTCTTCTAATCTTATTTCTTCCACTTATTGTTTCTTGTGTGTTTTTGTGTGTGTGTGTTATTATAATTTTAACATTATATTTCCTAAAGATGTCTATGACTGAGATGAAATATTGAAATGATGAAAACCTGTTAATTATTTCTCTTTGTGCTGTAATTATTCCATTAAAATTACAAACATTTTGGAAGGTCTGTTTAATGCTCCCTAGATTGACAGTCTGTGGGTTTCAAAAACTGATAGACAAAAAAAGGAGACATGATAGAAGCATATAAGCCATTAAAGGTGTTTTATGGGATTGACACTGAAGACATTTTTACTACATAGCAGAAAGGAAGAGAATAAGAGGTCACCCATTGAAATTGTTAAAGTGTGGTTGTTCCATCCATCTATTCATTGGACACCATCAGATGCTGTATGGTCACTCAGATGCTTGGTAATGTGCCACACCAATCCTTGCCAGGTGGTCCTGTTGTATGCTTTTCTGAAGGCTTCAATTCTCTGAAGATCAGTCATCTCATTGATGGTCTACCCCTTTCTCTTTTCCAGAACTTCAATTCTCTTTAAACATTCTCAAAAACAGCTATTGTTACATAAGAAAAGAATAGCTGTTTTTGAGATGTGGTGTTACAGAAAAGGCTGATGAGGATATCATATACTGAAAGGAGGACAAGCAGATGGGTGCTAGAAAGGATAGGTAGACCTTTAAGACCCCTTCTATTACTCTTTTAAGAGGTCCTCCTTGCATCCTTTCAATGTGTCCAAAGTATTTCAACTTTCTTCTGTCAGTATCCTTAAGGGGCCTTAAAGGTCTCCCTGTCCTTTCTAGCACCCATCTGCTTGTCCTCCTTTCAGTATACGATATCCTCATCAGCCTTTTCTATAACACCACATCTCAAAAACAGCTATCCTTTTCTTATCAGATTTTTTTAGGTTCCAAGTCTCATCCATAAGTCACTGTTAGAAAAACAGCTGCATCCAAAATCCCCAATTTTGTTTATGTGGAGATGGATCTCTCCTTCCAGATTTTAGATGAGTCTCTGACTGTTGTTTAGCCATTTCTAATCATCTTCTGACTTTTTCTGAACAGGAATTCTTCACATTAATAATGGATCCTAGGTACTCAAACTTGCTGACTTCAATTCTTTCTCCATCAAGGTACACTTGTTTCTCAGAATCTTCCCTGTCTGTATTTCCTTTGTGAACCATAATCTTTGTCTTGTTAGGATTGAGCTGAAGTTTATTTTATGAAATTTAGTCATTATAAAGGAATACTGTATCATCCTCAGATTACTGATCAACCTACCTTCTATCCTAATTCCTGTCTTAAGCTCATCCATGATGTCCTCAGCATAGATACTAATTAGGTAAGGAGAAAGTTGGCATCCTTGCCTAACTCCCAACCTGAAGCCAATCAGTTAATCCAACACCTGTTGTTACTGTTTTCTTTCTCACTATATACAAGCTAGATATCAACCTGAATCTGTGTTGAGGAAAACCCATTTTTTCATTACTTCCCACAGTTTCACATGCTGAACACAGTCAAAAGCTTTAGAGTAGTTTATGAAACACATAACCATAAGGAGTCTAAATTCTTTATACTTTTCTATGATCTGTCTAAGGCAAAGGATCTGATCTCTGGTGCCTTTACGTTTCCTAAAAGCATCTCGGCCTCAACTTTGGCTTCACTCCTATTTAGCATGATCTTCAATAAAATCTTGCTTACATGAGAGATTAAACTAATAGTTCTTGCAATCCTTCATATTTCCCTTCTTATGTAGTGGTATGAAAACTGACGTCTTCTAGTCTCCAGGCCATGATCCTGTCTGCTGTATTATTGTAATCAATCTGTAAAGCACTATTATTCTTCCATCCTCTGTGGCCTTAAGTAACTCTGCTGGAATTTCATCTGCACCTGGGGTCGTATTGTTGTTAAGCTGTTTAATTTTCTCTTTCAACCTCATGCCTAAGTGGAGGAGGTTCCAAATTGAAATTTTCCTATGAAGAGTTCCTTCAATTTTTCTTTATTCACTCTGTTGTACATTTCTTCACAGTATTCTTTCCATCTGTTTTTGATTTCCATTTCTTCTCTTAGTGCCTCTCCATTCCTGTCTTTGATGACATTCAATTTGGCTTAAACTTCTGTTTTAGGTCACATATTAAACAAAACTTCCTTTTATAATTGTGCCTCCTCATCTGGAACTCTATCTCTTCACATTTATTAGTACAAAAAAATTTTCTTCCTGTCTGATGGCTCTTCTGACTTCTCTATGTAATCTGTTATATTCTCCAGTTTCTCTGTCTCTCTCTATTTCTCCTTTTGATTAGATCCCATGTTGAATCGGATATTCATCGATCTCTTGATCTTCTAATTGGGCTGACATACCTCTTGGTTGTATCCTGTATTATAACCTTTATTCCTTCTCAAAGCATTTCAGGTGAGTTCAACTCACTAGTCTCCAAAAGGTCATCCATCTGAGTTGATATTTCTTCTGTGAACCTACTAGGGATTACTCTGACATCCAGTCTAGTGGGATGTGCCTGACTTGGAAGATTTTGGAGTCTTAGTCTTACTTTGATTCTTACTAGCAGATGGTGTGAATCACAATCTGCTCCAGGACAAGTATGCCCATCAGCTTGTCTTTCATCATTGGAGAGCCAGGATGTAATCAATCTGGTGGTGCCTTGATCTATCAGTGTTAGATGTCCAAGAATAGGTCCATCATGGATGTTTCTGCAAGCAGGTATTAGTAATAATTAATCTGTTAGCATGAGCAAATTCCAGCAGTACCACAGGTGTTATGTTCACCCAAACCAAACATGCAGCACTCAGAGACCTAGTCTCTAGGCCATGATCCTGTTCTAACTCTCATGCTCTTTCTCACTTTTGCATTAAAGTCTCTCTGAGATGTATATCTCTCCTTGTTAGGCAGTCCAAACAGTCTGTAGGTTTTCATAGAATTCCTCACTCTCTTCATCAGACCTATCAGTGTTGGGTGCATAAACTAGCACGATTCACACTTTGGTAGGAGTGTGATTACAAGGGTGTTGGGACTAGGTTTTTTCTTGGCAGCTAGTGATTGGTTTGCCAGAGGTAGTTGTGTGTGGTTCATCAGTGAATGAATTTAAGGAGAGTTATAGTAGATATTGTGTGAATAATGATTCTCATGTTTGTGGTTGCATAAAATGTGGGTGCATAAACTACCACGGTTTACACTTTGGTAGGAGTGTGGTTACAAGGGTGTTGGGACTAGCTTTTTTGCTCGGCAGTTAGTGAATGGTTTGCCAGAGGTAGTTATGTGTGTGGTTCATCAGTGAATGAATTTAAGGAGAGTAAGGAGGTTGCTGAAAGCTGTTTACCAGATGAACACTAAGGAGATTTTTCAAAGGATACAACAAGAGAAGGGACAAGGAATCATCTCTAAAAATTGATGAAGTAAGAATTTTTTATTTTATTATTTTTATTTTTTGTTGTTTTTTTTGCATGTAGATTGCGGGTATCTAAGAATGCTTTGTTTTAGATGGTTTTAGTGTGTAGATGATAATTGAGTTTAATCTCTTTACTCACTGTGCAATAACAACTTATTTTTTTAATGATGTTATTTAAATTTATAGTATACAATGATTCTACCATATACCAGAATTGCAATTAATGAAATATCACAAATGTTATTTACAGTAAAGGAACAGTTATTTCCAACATGAAAGAACCAGTTTCTTTACATAGCATCAGGAAGTTGCCACTTTCAGATCAGATACGGAGACTTTTGTTAAGTGGTAAGTAAAGAACAAATAGTTAATTTCCTTTATATGATATTTATGAGGATAGATGTAGTGTCTAGATCACTAATATGTAACAAGTTATTGTTTATTTTTTGTTGGTCATTAAACATAGCTCTTGTATTTCTGGAAAGCACTCTTATTTAAGAGTGCTTAGAAAAATAAATATTTAATAATTATATTTTGCTAAGCATTTTATTCTCCTTGTTGATGGCATTATCAAGACTTAAACAAAAAATTGTGAATTGTTACTAATCCATTACTGATCATTGACTCAGGGGCTCACATTGGTGAGTACGGGCATGGCAAACCCGAGATACCGAGCTCGACCCGATCTTACTTCCTACAATATATCATATATATTGTAGGAAGTAAGGAAGTATCATATATAATATCATATCTGTAAACTGGTCTTCTACTCTTCTTTCCTCTACTCTCTCTTACTTCTTACTCTCCCCCCAGTGCTGTTAGAGCAATTCGAGGGTGAGGGGATGACTCTTTCCTCTCAAACTGTACTTTCCACTATCTACTTAAAAAAAAAAAAAAAAGCAATCCTAGTTGTCTTAAGGTGGCAGCCCCACCACTAGGATACCTATCATCATGCTAGTCACTTGACATAGTGAAACACATGTTACTTTTAAGTCTCAACAAAATCCAAACCAGACAGAAAACATGGGAAAAGGCTAAGAAACTTTGGAAAAAGAAAAACATGGTGAAATATGCTATATGGAATATTAGAAGCATAGCACATAAAGAAGAAGAATTAGATAAAATTTTAAATGACAAAAATATAGAAATTGCATTTCTTACAGAAACAAAAAAGAAACTTAAAGGAACAAAAGAAACAGCTAATTACAATATCATATATATAGTGGAGTGGACAAACAAATGCATGCAAAAGCTGGTGTAATGATTTGGATCCATAAATCAATTAAAGCAAAAATAACTCATTATACATACTGGAATGAAAGAATATTAGAAGTGCAATTAAAATTAAATTAAGAAAATTTAACAGTTGTTGGAGTGTATGCCCCTGAAGAAGGAAAAAAAGAAGAAAATGATTACTTTTACAAAGAGTTACAAGGAATATGTGAAAAAATAAATAAAATAGACCATATAATTATAGCTGGAGATCTTAATACCAGAATAGGAATGAAAAAAATTAACAATAATATACAAAAATTTGGAGAACCAACAGTAAACAAAAATAGAAAGTGACTCATTGATTATATATTATATAATAATTTAAAAATAATGAATACATTTTATAAACATAAAAATATACATGGTGTACAAGAGGACAAAAATCAATAATAGACTACTTTATAGCAAATGAAAAAGCAGAAACCCTCTTCCTAAATGTTAAAGTCAGAAGGGAGCTAGAAATCGACACAGATTACTATTTAGTGCAGGCAAAACTAAGTTTCCACCAAACAGGTTACAAAAAATGCAAAACGATAAACTAGAGAAACAAAATCTAATTACAAAGTAAGACTACTAATTGATTCAAGTATAAGAAATTTTATACCAACAGAGGATTAATAACTACCTAGAAATAATGAAGACAATGAAGACATCAAGAAAGAATGGAATAATATAAAAGAAATTATTGCATTAGCAGCATATGAAAGTGTAGGAACCCACAAAATATATCATAAAAATAAACAATTACATATATGTGACAATGAAATAAAAACAATAATTGAAAATGAAAAGCTGGCTTTTAAAAGATGGTTAAGTAGCAAAAAACAAGAAGATGAAATTGAATATTAAAAAAAATGAGCAATAGCCAAAAGAGAAACCAGAAAGAGACACAGAGAACGCTGGGAAAATTTTGTACTATATCTAGAAAATGACATATGCAAAATAAGACCCAATGTGTATAAAATACTAAAACACATGAATGCAGATATAAAAGAAATTGCAAATATAAATTGTGAAATAGATGTAAAAGAATTATTCTTGGATTACTTTACAGATCTTTGGATGAATAATACTGGCATCAAAAAAAAATTACACCAGAAACTTAGAACCAGAAAATATTTTAAATGATATAATAACAATGAAAGAATTATAGGACAACCTAAATAAAATAAAAAATGGCAAATGAGCAGGAGATGATGGGATAAACTCTGAACTGTACAAACTTGCTGGAAAAAAATTTCAAAGATTATTAAAATTTTTAAATAAAATATATACAAATGGACAGATACCAATGGAATGAAATACACGTATAGTAATACCTATATTTAAAAAAGGGGATAAAACAAAACCTGCTAATTACAGAGGTATTAGTTTTTTGAATACATGCTACAAAATATATGGTAGAATACTTAATGAAAAACTGAAAATATACAGTGAAAAAATATTATTAGAATATCAAAATTGATGTAGAAAAGGATGCTCTACAATGGATGCAGCTTTCTGTTTAAAACTGCTTATAGAAAAAGAAGAGAATTTAATTTAGTTACTCATCTTTTGTTTATTGATTACAAAAAAGCATTTGACAAAGTAAAAAGATATACAGGGGTCCTCGACATGTGTCGTTTCGACTTTATGGCAGTAATCCCATAAATAATTTAAAAAATAATTTCGACTTGAAGCTGCACGACGTAAAATTCAAACGTTGCAGGCGAACTTGTTTGTGAGTGCGGCGAAAGAATACTCCGTTATGCGGCGTTTGTTTAGCAGAGGTGGCGTTGCTTGGATCCCAGCATACACTGTTTGGGTACCGCGTGCTTTGTTTACATCCTCTCTCTCACTTTTGTGTTTGTGTTTTTTTGTGACTTTTTACCCTTCAATATGGCTCTTAAATGTAAGGCAGACTCTTCTGATGGCAGTGTGTTGAAGAAAAGGAAAGCTATTACATTAGAAGTGAAATTAGACATTAAAAGGGCAAAAAAGGGAGAAACGCCAATGAACATCGGCCACGCATTGAACTTAAGTCGTACCACAGTCGGGACTATTATGAAGGATAAAGTTCACATCCTTGAACACGTGAAAGGATTGGCGCCCATGAAATCGACTGTGATTACGAAAAAAAAACGCAGTACAGTTTCATTTTTGTCATTTTTCTGTACTATACAGTAATTATGTTCTCCCTTTCATTTTCCTATGGCCTAGTTCTGTTTCTTGATATATACGTATGACTTTAGGGTGTTTTAGGTTAGGTAAGTAGCTTAGGCTATGGTAATTCCGACTTGCATCGAAAATCGCCTTACGTCGGTCCATAGGAACGGATCTCCGACGTAACTCGAGCACCCCCTGTATACTGTTTGACATATTACAAAGAATAAATATACCTAATATTTTACTACATGCAATATTGAATATATACAAGGATAATGAAATAAAAATAAGTGAAAAAAAAAAGTCTGAAAAACAATCTTTAAACCAAGGAGTAAGACAGCAATGCCCTCTGTCTCCAACACTTTTCAATATTTACATTAATGAAATATTAATACAGTGGAACACTTAAAGCAATCCAGGTATAGAAATTTCCTGGAATAACAAAATAAATACGCTATTATTTGCAGATGATCAGGTAATAATATCAGATAAGGAAGGCAATTTACAAAGAGCAGTGTATAATTTGAATATTATTAGTGAAACAGTTTGGAATGAAAATTTTCATAGATAAAACTAAAACAATGCCATTTTGTGGACAAATTCCAGTTAGAAGTAAAATAGCTATTAATAATAAAATAAAATAAAATAAAAATAAGTTTTAGATCATAGGCCTGATAAATAGAACACTCAATCCAAATATAGTACAAAAAAAAAAACACTTGATAATATACAATTTTAGCAGTGTCCACATTATTATATGGCAGTGAAATTTGGGCAATAAACAAGCAAAATAAACAAAGAATAAAAATAAGTGAAATGAGATTTATGAGAAGAACCGCAAAATGCACATTATTAGACCAAAAAAGGAACAAAGTCATTTTAAAATAACTAAAAACGAAATCAACAGAAGCAAAACTAAACAATTATAAACAAAAATGGATAGAACATGTAAACCGAATGGCCAACACCCGATATCCTAAACAAATACTAAAATATAAGCTAACTGGAAAGAGAAGGCAGGGTAGACCTCAAAAAACGATATTGGATGGATAATAAGACCGGAACAGACCAATATGGTCTATTCTCGTAATTAGCATTATGATGATGATTACTGACCATCTTGAATATACAAAAAATATTCATCATGCATTTCCAGGATTTAGCTTATTATATGGCTTGTTCCCACCTCAGAAGCTATTGGCTAGTCTTTCATCAATGGATGACCTGGTCTCCTTTTCCATTTGGTTTTTAACATGTTCTATCAATTTCTGTTTGTATTTTGTAATTTTATATATTACTTGTTCTTGATTTTGTTATTTCTTCATTTCTTTGTATGATTAAAAGGCTGTAGTTTGCTGTTTTTCATTTAAATATCACTTATTGTACTGTTAATTTATATTCATTTTGCTATATGTTCATATTTCACTTCAAGAAAAGTAGTGTTAGCATGGCTATTATATTATAGACTTTTAAAGTCTCTCTTATTGATTCAGTACACAGGAGATGGAACCACCTATAGCATGCATCACTAACGTGGGGGACAACAGGTGAGTATTGGGAATGAAGAGTACTTATTGGCATTTTTCTTGAAGAATTAGAGGATGTAGTTGTTTGAAAACACTTCACAAGGAAGGATGTTCCACAGGACAGAGATAAATGGTATAAAAGAGGAATAGGCAGAGCAAATGTGGTGTGTTTGCATTTCTACTGAAAAGGGATGTTGGGCAGTTGCCACTCTTTACCACTACCAGAAAGTGAAGAAATGATGGTTGCCAACTCAGTGAATCAGTGACTATGAAAGTACCTGTAGGAAAGACATAGTTGTGTTGTGTCCCAATTTACGATTTCTACTCTAATCTTACAAATTCCTTTTATCTATATTCTTCTAACTTCTATGCCCGAGATTTTATCAAAACTTATACCAATATCTAAGTTATTGCTCCCCATAGTACCCCTAATATTTGTATTTATACTGCGCCTTTTGGGATATTTAGTTTAGGATATTACATACATAAACAAGGAGAAAGAACTCAAATATATCTGAAAGTGTAACTATTGCAGTCGTGACACTTAACTCGATTCTCAACTTAAATTTTCCGCGTGACTAAGTACAATATTTTCAAGTGGTTATCAACTGCACCATTTATGTTGTCATAAATAGGGAGAAAGTCAATCTCGAATATATCTCTTAGTATTTAAATATTATTGCAGTCGTGACTCTTAATCTCTTTCCTCAACATTAAATTTCCCGCGTGATTAGGTACGATGATTTTAAGCGGTGCATTGGATTAGCAATATCAGACAACTCTTTTATCATTGAACAAAAGGTTTATTAAGTTTCTAAACATGGTACAATTCAAATACTAAACTAAAATACTTATAGACTAACATTAAATCATTACAAGCAATATGGCTATTTGTGATTATGCCGCCATACACATTAATTCATAAATTCACCTGATGTGAACAAATTAGATCAATTCACACTATCTGATTTTTCATACTGAAGTAGATTAACACATTATTCACTGCTAACACATACTTGTGACATTTCAATTATTTTATACATTACATTAGGCATTCAATCCTTAGGATACGTAATTACTTAATTCACACTATTCTGTTATACCGTTATTTGCGCTAACACACAATTATGTCATTTAAATATCTTGTGCAATATAATAGACATGCAAAAATACCTTAGGACTCTTAATCATTCACAAATCTTTAACACTAGTCAATCTACACATAACACATTCTATCATATACTAAAGTCCTAGTATAACTTCAACAGTTCTATATTGGAATCACGATACTTTTCACAGACAAATTTCTAGCTAATATAGGTTATGATTTACAGTACCTTTCTTGAGCTTTTCGTATGGGCCTTTAATCTTTTCCAAACGAACCTTTGGTATAACTTCTCGTAACTCTGGAATACTTTAACACACATATATTTGCTCTACTATCAGCAATGAGGACATCGATCTCTTTACAGCTTTCTGCTTTGCGTAGTTATCACTAGCGTCGAAACGAAGAAGATCCCTCCTTTTCTAGGACTCTATGGCAATTTTTTCTTTGCTTCCTACTCGGGAAAACGGGAATCGAAATCCCGTTCACTTTCGTTTCTGTGTTGTGACGAGGAGATATCACCCCTGTCGCCACTCAGGAAAACCCCGTGAATTCCACCGGAACCAAAATCAAACTCCAAGGCCAAAAGCGACTAACCAAAAAAAGCCCTCTCCATGGGGGTTACCAACCCTTTTATAGCTGCTCCCCTAACGGCACCATTTCTTACTTCCTTTCTCCTCCTTCTACTTGTTTTTTAATCAATCGACCAATTAGGGTGGCGTTTTCCCGCCAAACGTCATTTGATCCGCAAGCCCGTTCTCAATGTTTCAATCCGGGGATCGGCCCTAAGCAATAGCTTTGCTTTTCTTGTGCTAGCCTGACTTAATCCCCTTTCAAACTTTTTCTATGAATTCTACTTAATAACTTAATCTCTCACATAACGTATTTTATGACTCACCCCTTTCTACTTACTTACTTAACTCTCTCATTTTTAATCGTATTACAATATTAATCTATACTTTACTTTGTTAGCTACTTATTTAGTTAGAATTCCTTATTTTAAGTCATATTACAATATTAATACATTTCTTCCTTTATTAGCTACTTTAACAACAACCCTTACGTTTTATACATATTACTGGATGCAAGAAATTTTCCATTAAATAATTCATTTTTTATGCAGGGGTTTTAATTTATGATATTTATTCTTCATGTTACACCATGATGGCTGAGAATACTATATTCCTAAGATATCAGGTGTAACAGTTGAAACAGTGAAATCTGTGAGTTAGAGATAGACGTGTCTGAAAGAGATATTATCTATGAGCCAAATTTCTCTTCTATTCTCTGGATATCATCAAGAATTTTTAGAATGGTTTTAGATGTACCACTTCAGACATAAGAACAGTATTCTAAGGATATGTGGATTTGTTATTTTTGTAGTGTTAGTAACTAAGTAGGTGAAAAATAGCATCTCGTGTTTTAAAGGAATGCCTATTTTATTTTTATTTTATTATTTTTTTATTTTTTTGAGGCTGAGGAAGCTATTGATGTTATTTTAGATTTACTGCAAAAGAAACTCAGTCTATGAGAGGCCAGTATATTATGTCTCTTAATTGTGTGTTGTAATGTCCAAGTTTGCATGTTTTGCAAACTTGGACGAAAATTGAAAGAGTATCCGGAGAAATTAATGTGACGTGTTTATGGCCCGGATAGGCCGGAGGTAAATATGGATGTTAGTCCAAGAAGAGAAAGATCTAATCTTGTGATTTGCATATTACTGAGGCTAAAGAAATTTGAGTTGAGATTTGTTTTACAAGAGAAAAGTCATGATTGTGTTTTAGTAACATTGTAGGTGATCAGGTTATCCTAACCCCCATCTAAAAATGGTATAAAAATCTGTTCAAGACACTGGTTGTAGATGATCTTGAAGCTTGTCTAAGCACTACATTTTTGTTGAATGAATATGAATTGCGTGTACTATCAATCAGTAAAGCAGTGGATAAGGTTGGTGATGATTGAGGGTAAGCCAGAGAGAAAGCTGGCTACCCAATTTCAGAGGATGATAGATACCCTGAAGAATTGCAATTTGCTTAGCAGGCTGTGATACGAAACATGATCGGAAGCCTTGGAAATGTCAAGAGCGAGAAAAAAAAAAAGATATGTTTCTCATAACCTATCAATGGTATATACACAGTGGTGGGTAATGTAAGTTAAGGTGGAATCCATAGTGGTGGTTGCTCATTTACTGGTAATTTCAATGTAGTAATGAAGTTGACTGTTGATGACTTTTCTCCATTATTTTGGAGAGGATTGTGGTGATGGTGATGGGTCAGTAGTTGGACAGCAGAATCAATTTTTCTTTTCTGCAATAGGTTGGATATATGGTTTTTTGGCTGGTACTAATGGTCTAGCAAGTGGCACAAGTGGTATGTGAGAAGATATGAAAGAGTTGTTGGTACAAGCGAATGAGAAGGATGAGAAAGTAAAAGTCATAAGTCTTCTGCCATAGTATGATAGAGGTAAGCTGAGACAAAACTATAATTGCAAATTGGTCACCATGCAGATTGTTCAGGATAATTGGTGTGGAGTTTGTGGATGTGTGGAGGGAGTCTGATGGAAGGAAGAACTTATATAACACAAATAGTCTGCAGCTCAATGAATTTGGTATTAAGTATCTTGAGAAAGTTGTCTTCAGGAAGAATTCCGAAGTGCAGAGTCAGGGAAACTAGAATGGGGGGGGGTGCAGGCTAGTATGCGTCCAGGCAAACTAGAGGTGAGTAAGTGGTGGTGTGATCACATGACTCGGAATGTCTCTTCGCATTCTTAACTTTAGTGACATAATCAACACATGGTGTAAGGGAGGTTGTGTGGGATGAAGGAAGTATTGCAGTTTATGAGTATGCTAATATCAGAAGTATTCGGAATAAGGAAGAGGAGTTTTTGGCATTGGTTAACTCAACTTGGCCAAAGGTTACAGCCATTGAGAGCTAGTTGCCTGAGGATGATATAGTGATGGAATGCAAGTGATATACTATTTTTAGAGAGAACAGAATGAGTAATGATAGCAGAAGAATTGAAACTAGAAAGAGTAAAAGTACATTAAGAAAACAAGGTGCAGAGGGCAGTTCATTTGAGGCTATTGTGTGAGATAGAGGCCAACAGGATGAAATATATTATTGGTTACTGCTGTAGGCCAGGAGATATAAGGCAGAACGTAGCACAGTGAGTGCAGGTTGAATAATTAATATGTAGTCTTCAACTATGGAGAGGAAAAGAAATGGAATTTATACAGCTGCAAAGAGTTAATTACCTGAGATAGCATGTAGTGGAGGTGGTATGAAGTTTGAGAGGTCTGGACCTTATCATAGCATCTGAGAACTTAACAGTAACCAGTCTTGCCACACTGCTTCCATTTAGGGAGAGCGATCATGTGGTCTTGACCTGTGAGATTGCATTTTCTGTTAAGTAGGGATGATATGTAATATGTATATATATGTGTAATTATAAAGCAGGTGATTATGACAAGCTGAGGAGTCAGTTTGCAGCAGAGCCATGGCAAATTTATTTGAAGAAAATACATGTTGGCAGTGCATAGGAGATGGTCAAGAGTGACTCTATAGTGCAATCGGAAGAACCATGGTACGTTGCATCCTTTGATTGGAAAAGGCCAAAGTTCGATTCTCATCATGATGAGAAAAATCTTTATATGGGTTTTTCAGTTGAAGGTGAGTTAGCTAATCTCATATGGAGGTAACAGGTTTTTTTCTCCTGAAAGCTCAGAGTTTTCATCCTGCATACAAACAAATTATCCTTGAGTACACATGTAATTTACAGACAAAAAAATACTAGTGGTGGTGATGTAGGTAGTAGAGGTAGTTTGCTGTATTTGGACAAATAACATAGTTTTGTGGAGACAGAGAGTAGGCACCCTCCCTTGATGAGTCTTTGGACTCCTTGGAGGTGTCATGTAATAATAATGGTTGAAGAAAACAGTGTCACACTATATACCCAGAGTCAGGAGGTTAAATCTGGTAGGAGTTAGATGGATGAGTAGCATGGTACAGGCAAGAATGGTGACCATATTTTGCTTGGGCCTTATTTGGATCAAAGCTAATAATAATTTAAACTTCAGTTCTGGGAATGAGCCAATGGAGTGGAAAGAGGGCAAAATAATTCCTCTGTATAAAGAAGACTCCAAGACAGAAGTAGCAATTATAGGCTAATCACTATCTTAGGAGTAATGATTAAATAAAATGGTAGATAAGGTATTCTAGAAGTTGGTATAAAATGAAATACAGGATGGGTAGAAAGGAATATAAAACTTTGTATAAGGGGAAACCTGGTTTGGTGAAAGGTAAGTTTTGCCATAGTAATATAGTTACTATAGTATAGTGAAAATTTAGTTGGATAAATAAAATGGCTTTATGATACAGTGATACTGTTAACACATTCGCTGCCACGCTACTCAGGCATAGTTTGTTCCCGCACGCCAAGTGCTTTCATGTCTTCAAGGTCACTACTAGTAATCTCATAGCCTGCTTATCAGACAGAATTTTGTTTCATACGCCAACTATGAGTAATCTCGTATCGCCCCCATCTTCAAGGTCACTACGAGTAATCTCGTAGCCGGCTTATCAGACAGAATTTTTTTTAATAGGCCAACTATGAGCAATCTCATATCACTTCTACCTATATATTACATGTGCTGACGATGGTGTTTATTGCATCTAGTTTAGTTTTAGTTTCTAGTCTCTAAGAACCTTCAATTTCGCCATGGCCAGTAAAAGAAAACTTACTGATATAGAAGTAGAATCTTATGCTAATATGAGTGATGATGAAGTTCATGAAATATTTGGTTCCGATTCCGAAGAAACTTTTGAAGATGAAGTTAGCATCCAGCCAAATACATCAACATCTACTTATTGGAAAAATTCAGATCAAGAGCCCCCACAATTTGACTTGTTGAAACTGCAGGTTTTAAAATTGACACTGGAAATTTCAGTATCAAAAGGTTAGTTGAAGTTTTCTTTTCTGAAGATTTTCTCACAATTTTAGAACAAATCAATTTATATGCTTTACAAAATATTGAGCAAAGCCGAGCGCAGATCAAAAAAAGTCAAAGAATTTCAAACTGGAAAGCAACAGACATACCTGAAATGAAATTATTTCTTGGATTTTTACTTCATATGGGTCCTTGTAATTTACTGTCTATTGAGCATTATTGGAGTACAAATCAACTTTACAATTTGCCATTTTGGTGCTCTAAAATGAGCCAAAATCGATTTCAAATTTTATTGCATCATTTGCATTTTGCAGATAATTCCCAAGCAGCTAATGATAAATTGCACAAATTAAGACCAGTCCTAGATCATTTTAATAGTGTAATGCAAAATAGCTACACACCAGACAGAAACTTATGTATTGATGTGTCAATGGTGTTGTGGCATGGTAGACTGGCGTTTCGGCAATAATAAAAAACAAAAAACATAAATATGGCATGAAATTCTATGAACTATGCGAATCGAATGGATTGGTGATAAAAATAAAAATTTATACAGGAAAATCTGAATCCTCTTTAGCGAAAATGGGTCACGCATATGATGTTGTATTCCACTTGATGGAAGAATATTTAGACAGGGGTTATGTGTTGCATATGGACAATTTTTATAATTCCGTAGCTTTGACAGAATCGCTTACCGACAGAAAATCGTACGTGTATGGAACGCTGAGAAATAATAGGAAAAACAATCCACCAGATGTTATTCAGAAGAAACTAAAGAAAGGAGAATTTGTCTGGCAAAGAAGAGGTCCTGTTGTAGTCAGCAAATGGAAGGATAAGAGGGAAGTTCTTTCCATTTCAAATATGCACAAATTTGAAATGGTTGAAGCGCAAAATCAGAATGGTAAATTTCAATTAAAACCAAATATCGTTAGGGATTATAATTTGGGTATGTCAGGCACCGATCTTTCTGATCAAATGCTTTCTTACTATTCCACCTTACGAAAGACAATTAGATGGCCAAAGAAATTGGCAATACTCATTTTTGAGGTTTACATTCAAAATGCGCATAAATTTTATAACATGATTACTGGAAATGCAATGACTACGTTAAAATTTAGAGATCAATTTATCTCAATTTTTGTTGGAATGGATGAGCTTACAGCATCAGAGAATATCAGGAGGAATCGGGATTTTCAGTATTTGGAAGTTTTACCACCAACAGAAAAAAAGAATCGCCTGACAAAGCCATGCCGTGTCTGTACACAAAACATGTTATTATTGTCCTGTTTGCCAGGAAAAACCACTATTGTGCGTGGAAAATTGTTTTAAAATGTACCATTCTTAATTTGAATAAATTCTTTTTTTATTTTACTGATTGGTTATTTTATTTTATTGATTTTATTAGTTTTAAATTGATTTACAAATTACATGTTATACTATGGATTAACTCGTGCTTGGCATAGGAGGTTGGTAATCGACATACGAGTATATTCGTAGTTGGCTTCTGAGGTACATATATAATATACTATATTTTAGTTGAAATTATTTCCCTTCTACCAAGCCCCCAGACATGCTCTCTGCTTTATTCAGAATCCAAGGGTCCAAATTAAGGTAATTATACTAAGGGATAACTCGTGTTTGCCACAGGAGGTCGGTAAATCGACATACAAGTATACTCGTAGTTGGCTTGTGAAGCTCCTATATGAACTACGAGTATACTTGTAGTTGGCAGTGAACATGTTAACTTCGCAAAGGCATTTTAGAGGATTCTACATAGAACTATGTTGCATAAATTGAAGCAAATGAGGAATGATATGAAGTTGGTGATTTCGATTAGAGGTTGGCTGATGGATAGATATCAAAGAGCTGTTTCTTTGGAGTTGAGCTCAGGAGAAGACAAGAGACTAATGGTGTGTAGAGATCCTCTAGGATGAGTTAAATAGACTGGCAGTTTTGACAAAGGTAAATGGTTGCCATTAACACAGGCATGCAGATCTTCTTCCCACTTCGGGGAGAAGAAGAGATTACACACTGTGTACTGTATTGATGGAACTGAGTTGAAAAAAATTGATGAGGCCAGGAACTTTGGGGGTGATTGTGAAAAGGGAGTTGAAGTTTAGAGAGCATATTGCAAAGGTGACCAACAGCACATCAGATTAGATAGTTATTGAAGGACACTAATAAGCAAGGATATCAGGGTTACTATTACTTTTTATAAGACCGTATATGGACTATTGCACACACATCTGAAGAAGTGCTTGCGGGAATCCATAGGCAAGTGACAAAGATTATGGTAGGTCTATCGAATGCTCTGTATGAGAATAGATTGATAGTCTGTGGACTTAAAAAACTAGCTGATAGGTGAAAAAGAGGGGACATGATAGAAACATATATGCTATTAGAGAGGTTTTATAGGATTGATTCTGAAAACATTTTTCAGTACATGACAAATAGAGAGAGAGAACAAGGAGCTATCCCTGGAAATGCAGTTAGCAAGTGTGTTAGGATTAGATGATTTTTTGCTTGGAGGGTGGTGAATAGATGGAATGGCTGTCAAAGGTGTTGTGGTTGCTTTGCTATTGAATTAGTTTAAGGAGAGGTATGATAGGTTATTGTGTGAATAATGGTCACTACCCAGACTGGTTTCAACCTTTATTTAGGTCTCATCAATGGGAGCCAGACCGACCCAGAAGTGGCATCATGAATTAATGCAGAGGTCATATTTCCATATACAAATAGTCAAAAGATGTCACACCTTATTACTAAAGTACTTTGTATTAGAGATAGATGTTGCAAGTTTTTCTACTTGGTATACAAGAAATTATATTATTAGTTTAATCCTTTATCCAACTGTAAGCAAACAAACTTTGCACATGAAATGATTCTCATGGATTCCATTCCAGCATATACTACTCTCTGGTGTCTCCCTGTCAGCCAGTCCCCTATCCATGCCACTAACTCATATTCCTATTTGCTCCAACTTATGTAATAGTTTTCTGTGTGGTATTACAATTAATCCCTTTTGCAAAATCCAGTAGTATCATGATGTAGCCATTTCTAATTCTGTTGTTGCTCATTCTATTATAAAATGTGAGTAGATTACTAAGGTAGTACTTACCTTTTACACAGTCATACTCGCACTCATCATCGAGTACCATATTCCTATCCACTTATTTCTGAATTTTAACTTTTTCCAACTTTTCCTGTACCATAACCACCACTCCAGAGATACCAATTGGTCCATAATTTGCTACTTCTGTCTTGGAGCCACTTCTATTTAATGGAACTATCTTACTCTCTTCCAGTCTCTTGGAACCTTACCAGAGCTGAGACAGATTAAACAGACTTGTCAGAGCCATTTCCAGTTACCTTGCGCATTCTCATAGTACACAGACTAACACGCTATCCAGTCCCACTGCTTAGTATGCTGAGCACCTCCAGTTCATCCATTTCATCTAGTTTTTACATTAACACCTTCAAAATTCTCCACCTGGATAACTCACCTGTTTCTTCTGCTTCTGTCACTTTCCTACCATTAGCACTGAGTAAAGTTATCCTTTCATAATCATTGTTCCTCTTACTTGCTATGTAGCAAAAGTATTGTTTAGGATTTCTTTTAGTCTCCTGACAGTTAATTTTCTCTCATAATCTGATTTAGCCTTCATTACCATGCTAGTTGCTCTTCTTGGCTGTGCTCTGCATTTGCTCAGGAGCATGCTGGTAAACTCTTCTTTATATTTCTTCCTCAATGTTTTATCCCCCCTCCCAACTTTTTTGCATTCGAATAGAAATTGTATCTAATGGTATTTTCAAGGTGCCAGAAGGCATGGCTTCTGTTTGAACATGAAGCAAATTTTTTGATATTGGCTATTGTGAAGTCAGATTTGGATTTACTGATGGTTGTTTTGCATTTATTGCATGTTGTTGGCTTTAAAAGTGAAAAGGAGAACATTGGGAAGAATGTAGAACGAAGGTCTCCATGCTGTGACTTGCTCAGAACACGTGTTCAAAAAGAGTGGAAGCAATAGTCATATCGTGGAAAGGAAGAATAGAAATTGAGAGAGGTCATCCCACTTTTTTACCTTTAGTGCCAAAAAACATGA
This sequence comes from Typopeltis vanoorti, assembly GCF_054136105.1. Taxonomy (NCBI): domain Eukaryota; kingdom Metazoa; phylum Arthropoda; class Arachnida; order Uropygi; family Thelyphonidae; genus Typopeltis; species Typopeltis vanoorti. Next base: position 19,558,313 of record NC_143557.1, on the reverse strand, counting down.
AGTTGGGAGTGGATGAAGAGAATGCATTCTGTATAAGATTAAATTATTCAAGATTGTGATCTGTGTTATCAAGAGAAGAGATGACTTCCCCAGTATATCTGGAAGGAGAACTGGTTAAAAAATGAGTGCAGAGGGTTTATCAGAAATTTAAGTAGATAGATGTACAATTTGTATTAGATCATTGCAGAAACTTTTGCACTGCATCCAGCTGGTCAGTAATGTTGATAAAGGGGAGCCAATTGTTGGAATTACAAAATTAAGGTTGCCCAGTAAGATGACTGCACCATTTGGATAGCTGGATTGCAGAAGGTGCTTCATGGATAGGAAGGTGAACTGGTCAGAATGGTTTTCCAAATTTAGAGAGCAGTATGTACAGCAGATGAATGTTAGTTAATAAGCCAAGGAAACTTTATTATGAGTTATTTGGAGGTCAGAAGTAGGAGATTCTAAATTAGGTATTCTCTGGAAAGCAGTGTCAGATCTCACAAATGTACAGGTGGCACCTTTGTGGTGAAAGGAATCTTGTGTTATCTGGACATTGAAGGTGGACTTTTGTTGATTTAAAAAAAAGTTACTCATCTATAGTACATTAGCATTATACTAAATTTTGCATTTTTTGCTTGCTCTGTTAACCCTGCTCTAGAGATCAAATACGGAACCTTGTCAATCCACTTCAGGCTTCCAATGAGCAGGATGGTGGTTGATCTCGTTCTGAGTAATTAAATTCATCTCCCATCTCAAGACAGTCACAAACATCCATATCCATAGTGATTCAGACTTGGTACTTGTTGGTTGGAGAGCATGCTGACTACTTGACCAACTAAAGCTTCATATTTGGTTTCTGTCAGGAGCAGGGAACTGGTCTGAATGTCTGTGTGATGATGATGATGTATGGATATCATTTATGTTGTCATTTATGCCACTGACTGATATTAGTAAATTGGATGTGAAAGTTCTTTTAGGGATCTTGATTTGTTTTAAATATTGTTCTTAGTTTGATGTATTAATTGAGATTTGAGATTAGGTTCTGAGGAAGATTTATTTCATTTCAGTGCCACTGTCATTGTATGTTTCATTTTGGTTCTAGGTATGATGAAAGGATAGAATGGGGACATGCAATGAGAGAAGGCTGACTCTTGAGCACGGCATCCACACAGAGAGTTACTGTTCCCAATGTAACATGGTCTTGACAGTGCCTCCCACATTACTTGGACTCTCCCTTTAGGTATGACCTTGCAGAGAGTTTAATAGCAGGATTGTGCACTAGCTGACTGGGATGCCTCCTAAATCATCATCACTGATAGGTTTGGACCCATGTGCTATCAAGCAGCTGACCTGCAGAATCAGCATTTCTACTGATATACCCTTAAAATAGTAGAAGTTTTGAGTCTCTAAGTATGAGTGATTCCTTTCAAGACCTTTCAAAGTGATACTCTTCAAATGCCTTTGAAGAATATCACCCATATGCAGGCAAAGGTGGGGGAGAAGATGGAGCCCCTGATATGGAGATCACTTCAGGCATTTGACACTTTGGGCCTTGAAATAAGCAGAGGTCCAAAGTTGGGCCTTTGCTTATTTTGATAAGCAGGAGGAAATGCCATTTTCCTCCAGCAAGGAAGATATCTAGCTCTCTTTATACCAGGTTAGGTTAGATTTAAGAACCAACTTTATTACACCTGTTATTTTTAGGTATTTTGTCATTTTCATATTTGTTCTCTTTTCATATTCATATGAAATCATGCATCCTAAATAAGTGAAAGAATTAATTTTCATTTGATCCAAAATTTTGTTATTTATTACTATTTTATTTCTATTTGGAATTTGATCTTTAAAAGCTGTTAGGTTTAATTTTTCCTGTTGATAGTTCAATATATTGTTAGTTCTTTCTATTCCATTTCACCATTATCTCATTTTCTACTACCATACTGATCATGGAATGAATTTACATCAGCCAAAACACAAAGGTAAAATGTACCATTGAAACTGGAATACCAGTGAAGTAACATCGATAGAAAGCCTAAGATAGTGAATATATTTTATCACTATGGAGAGTTGGGTGGTTAAATATATACTGAATGATGTTGCAGACAGGAGAAGCCTTCGTCTAACTCTGTTTCTCCCCAAGATGGTGATTCTATTTCATTTCTATTTCATTATTCTTCATATATGTGTATAATAGCTCCTAGAGATTGGACTGTTTTCTTTTTTTCTATTATTATCATATATAGAATATATGATATTTTATAAGTTGTTTTAATATTCTACTATATATTTTGTAATAGGAATTAAGAATGCTTATACATTTATAATTTTAGGGTTAGGGTTGTCTCTATTAGTTTTTTTTTTTAATGGGAATATTGTTCTTTTCCATTCTTTTGGCAGGTTTTACATTGAATAAACTTTATTCGGATATAATAATAGCATCTTTCTAAATCTTATTTCTACGTATTCATATAATTATGTGTTCATGTTATCTTTTTCTGGTGGTTTCAAAACTTGATAAACTTGTCCTAGGAACAATAGTTTGATTAAAAAAAAATAATTAAATTTATTTTAAGCAGATTATTACCTGATAATTTACTCAATACTGTTAACAAGTAACCAAGAGTAGGTTAACATTCAAATGGTAATATAGACTATGAGTCCCACTTACTCAGTTATTTGAGCACAGGTTCATTTATAATTCGAAGCTGGCGTTCTTACCATTTGCAACAATCATCATCAAATTCCTGATACATAACCTCAGGGGAGATGGGTACAGGATATTATGATAGTACTACATGAAAAGGTTATGATTACTAACTTCCATTCGATGAGTAGGTTTTTTTAATTATTTTTTTTAAAATTCAGTTTTATTACATATACTTGAATATATCTATTTTTTAAAATACAAATGTTATGACTTTACTTTTATCTTAATGAAATGTAATTTACAGTTCTTTCTCTTTCATGCTCTCTCTGTTTATATTTTCTGTTCTACTTCTTGATGCAGTTTAAGGTTTTTTCTTACTTCTCATGTTAACTTATAATAAAATTAAGTAATAAAGTGGTTAACATTCATATGCAGTTTTGTTCATATTCTAACTTCAGCTCCCTCAAACTGACTTTTATCTTCTTTTTTTTCATTCACTTTCCCACCTTTGTTCTTTTTCTAAAGTTTCTCACCTTAGTTGATTTTCCTGAATGATTACAGCCTAAAAAAAAAAAAATCCTGATTTGTATGTACACTGCAGTTTTATTTCACAAATTCTGAAAATGTTAGAAAATGAAAGAAAATATACTTGGCAAAAGTACATTTTGAGTTTCTGTTAAGAGGTTTGTGATACAGAATTATTATTATTATGTGACACCTCCAGGGAGTCCAAAGACTCATCGAGGGAGCGTGTGCTAACAGCATCGAACGATTGATCCTCTTCCAACTACTAACTGCGCTCAAACTTGCTTAACTTTTTGCTGAGCCATTAGTAGCAGAGGCTCTACCAATCGACCTACCTTTGCTGGCAAATATTTGTTATGCAGCAAGCATCAAGAAAGTATTCAAATTTTAATGCATCACTTTGTCCAGTGTGTTAGGTGTCACAGTTTCAGTAGCAGCCTGGATTCACTTCTGTATTTTTTCAAATATTTGTGATAGAGGAGGGGCATAAACTATACCTTGCAAATAACTTTACATTTAATAATGCATTTGATTCAGGTCAGAAGTATTGTAAGAGGAGAGACAGGGTATTTGTTTGCCTCAAAAGATATGCATGTGATGGGTAGGTTTTCATCAAGGTTTTTGATATCAAGATGCCATTGCACAAGTGTGCACAAATTCATCTGGAACCATTTGTAATTAGCATTACATCATGTCAGGAAACATGATGCCCTGCCTTGTTCTGTGAAATGAATGGCACTTTAAAATGAAGGATTGCCTGGACCTACAGTACTGCCCAGATTTACAGTATTGAAAAGCCACATAAGTATGTGGTTTTTCAGTACTATAGATCTGGCCATGTTCAACAAATCCAAGTTTCATGAGATGGAACCCAGATTTTTTACTGTACACTACTTTATGAAGAATTATTTCATCTCTGTCTAGTAACTCCAGAAAAGTTTGTTTGTTTAACATTGTCACCATTGTTAATATGTTGCATTATCTGTGGCTTTTAAAGCTTAAGTGCCTGACCTCTTCCCAGCTATTTGTCATATTGTAGCCAATAATAGCCATATAATTTAGCCAGCCTGGTTGGCTGAGTGGTTAGTGTATCTGCTCTCCAGCCAAAAGGCTGCAAGTTCGAATCCTGCCATGCATATGGATGTTTGTGATTGTCTGTGAAAATACTAGTGGTGGTGGGCAGTAGATGATAATTGTAATTGTGGTTCATTGTAGTTGGTGAATTGAGTGGTGGAGGCAGAGGGTTGTAGAGTGGGTGTCCTCCCTCAATGAGTCATTGGACTCCCTGGAGCTATCATATAATAATAATAGCTCACACAGTGTTAATTTCTGGATACCTCAGGAAAAGAAGAGAGGGGGGGGAAACTGTCTTGCTCAGTCAGCTATTGCATCATTCACTTTTAGCCATCATCAGATGGCTAAAAGTGAATGATGCAATAGCTGACTGAGCAAGACAGTTTCCCCCCCCTCTCTTCTTTTCCTGAGGTATCCAGAAATTAACACTGTGTGAGCTATTATTATTATATGATAGCTCCAGGGAGTCCAATGACTCATTGAGGGAGGACACCCACTCTACAACCCTCTGCCTCCACCACTCAATTCACCAACTACAATGAACCACAATTACAATTATCATCTACTGCCCACCACCTACACATAGTTGTTTAAAAAAAAAAGAAAGATATTTTATTTGTAAATTCCTTCTTCACTAATATTTTTCAGATTTTCTGCAGTATTTTTTACATAGCAGTTGTTGATAGAGTCTCAGAGAATGCATCTTTGCTTTCCCCAGAGGCAGCATGTACTGTTGCATTAGTATCACTGGATATTACAGTGTCTGTGGTTGATTGTTTAATAACATACATTAGTAATCTGTATATGGTTCCAATGTTCTGTCATGTTTAGTGGTTACATAATAAATTAATGAAAGTAAATTTATAGAATAACATATCAAGTAAGTTTGGAAATTTAGTTTCAATATAGATTTATTCATAAATTTGGTGTACATCATTGAGAATAACCTTAAACTCTTGGGTTAAATCTTTCATATGAATGCCTTGGGAAGAGGGAATCGATATTAAAAAAAAAAAAAAAAAAAAAAAAAAAAAAAAAAAATCAAACCTAATACATACATTCCTGATAATTTCAAAACCAAGAGTATCAGATTATACTGTATTTCTGGTTTGAAATTATCATTATTGTATGAATTATATAATATTTATATTGTTTATAACTAAATTTTTATTATATTTAGCCAAAGTGTTGCGGTTTAAGAAACTTTTGTCATTACTACCTGAAAATGTTGATGTGACCAATGTTCTACGTGCATTGCAACAAGTAGCTATGATGATACAAGGTTGTTGGGTGATTAAAAGGTAAGCACTTTTGACACACATGTATTATTTAATTAATTAATTATTTATTTATTATTTTTTATTTATTTATTTATTTTATTATTATTTTTTTGTACATTCCAGCTTGCCATTTGAAAGTAACTCCACCTCCCTTTTATTCTCTCATCTTCACTTCTACATAGTTTCAAATGCAGGTTTTGGAATGAGAGATTTTTTTAAAAATATGTAACTAATATATTGTATTTTGAATAAATAGTATGTTATCTGGTTTTCATCCATAATAGTTTATATATTGTGGGCGAATATAAGCCAGGTATCCTGAAAATTTAATTCACATGGAATATACCTCAGAAGGAGAAAGTGGAACATTAGCATCTAAATAAGTAAATAATGAAAAAGTAGAAACCATATCATCTGAAATATTAATTTATTTTTTTATTTATATGTAAATATATATTTAAACATACAAGAGATATAAGAACCTATAGCATATGAGTGCTGTGTGTGGAATGCAGGTAAGGATTGAGAAAGAAGTCTGTTGATATTTTTCTCAAAGAAAAAATATCAAAAGAGGCTGTAGTTGTTGGGAAACACATTATGAGAAAGTCTCTACCGGAGAACAGAAGTAGATGGAATAAATGAGGAAGAGAGGAAGCAGGTTCAATTTGTTTGCAGTTACACTGAAAAGGGATGTGGGCAGTAGCTGCTCTTGTCTTAACAGCTCTGACAGAAAGTGGAGAAATGATGTTTGCCACTTCACTGGAGTAGTGACTAGAAATATCTGTAAAACAGACACAGAGCTGAAACAGTGTGTCCTCAAGAGAGTTTGTGAGGGAAGGGTCATCTATGAGCTGAATTGCTATCCTCCTGACAGCAGCAAGAATTTTTAGAGATTAGTAGCTGGGTGTATGTGAAATAGCATCTTAAGCAGAAAAGAATGCCTAGTTTTTTAGAGACCAAGGAATCTCTATTGATGTGATGCGTTTATGCCAAATGAGAACTATATGGTTAATTGAAAGAGTAGGTAGCAAAAGTGTGGTTTGAGCAGCAGTTAGCGAATGACACTAAAAGAAATCCTAAAGAGTTTTTCGATATGTGTGGCCAGTAGAAGGAAGAATGATCATGGAAGGAAGATGTTGGTCAGTGATAATGGGAGAATGATAAACACTGAGGAGGATATAGTAGAGGTGTTAAATGAGCAGTTCATTAAAGCATTTTATCCTTGTGATTGTAATATAATGCAGAACTTAGAACAGTGGGAATGGGAGAGGAACCAGAGAGGGTGAGTGAGCAGGAGGTATATGAGGAATTGAGTAAACTTGATGCCAACAAGGCCATGGGACTTACATGTTGTATTTCACTGCATGTCTTGGGGGAATGTTCCAGAGAGTTAGCAACATCTTTAGTGTACATTTTTAACATGAGTCTTCAATTATTCCAGGTCACAAAGCAATAAAGGAGGTGATAAAACTAATTCTTCAAATTATAGGCCAATCTGCTTGTCTGGAGTTGTGGTTAAGGTGTTGGAGAAACTAGTGAGGAGAAAGATTCAGAACTGGATGGACAGCAGTAGAATTCTCTTTAATGGACAGCATGGGTTTGCTAAAGGAAGATCGTGTTTTAGCAATCTGCTTACTTATAACAAGATGACGAATACATTGGACAAGGGGATGCATATACAGTAGTATATTTAGATTTTGCAAAGTGTGTAGAGGCTTAAGTGCTGTGAGGACATCATGTTGGAGGCTTAATGGATTGTATACAGCACTCAGAAAGGATTAAAACAGAATTTAATTGGATCCAATGGATAATTGGATGATTGGAAATGCCATTACCATATCCTACATCCGTGGCACATCAGAAAAAATAGCCAAGATTTAAAAAAAGTACAACCTACACACATCATTTAAGCCCCACTGCAAACTTGCTACCCTTATCTGTTCTACAAAAGATCAGCTCCCTCCTCTCTCAGTGCCTGGAGTTTATAAAGTACCCTGTTCCTGTAAGCTGGCGTACTTTGGAAAGACAGGCAGATCAGCAACCATCTGCCTGGAGGAATACAAGTCATACATCTGCAACCACGACTATGGTCAGTCAGGCCTGGCTGACCATGTCTTGGATACAACCCACAGGATCTCATGGGAAAAAACCACCATGCTCCACCACAGCAAATTCAAAAAAGATAGACTATTTTCAGAATCAGCAGCTGCTCTCAGAAATCAACCAAATCTTAATAAATACTTTTGCATTAAGCTTCCTAAGATTTGGGAAACACTTATCACCAGAGGTCCCACCCTACAGTCCAGGCCACCTACAACCGCCCTTAGAGGGCATTCCACCTAGATAGGACTTTAGAGTCCTATCTAGGTGGAATGGGGTTGGGCTTAGTACTTGTGTGGTATTTGTGTATATGTTACATTAGTTTTTTGTAATCCCTGAAGGTGTCTCAGTGACTGAGACGAAATATAGAAAATATTAAATTCTGTTTTAATCCTTTCTGAGTGCTGTATACAATCCATTAAGCCTCCAACATGATTTTGCAAAGTGTTTCAATTGATTACCACATGACAAACTAGTAGTTAAATTGGAAGAGATGAGGTTTGATAGTATTAGCACATTGGATTGGAAATTGGCTGTCTGATAGATACTTGTGTAATTTGTGAGTAAATGACATTGGAAAGGGCTTAAAGGATGATATATGAGAGTGTGCTGAAAAGTTGTGATAATCATCATGAAGGAATTAAGGAGAACCATGTAACTTACACATTCTCCACGTGTTATATACTTTTTAAAACTCTGCTGCATCATTTGCAATCCTCTGAGGGAAAAAAAAAAGTCTTGTTGCATAAACCAGTCCTCATCTGCAGATATGACTTCATATGGTAAATTTTGTTCCTTTCAAGTGTTTCTTTAAATTTGGCAATAGGAAATAGTCAGATGTTGCCAGGTCTGGTGAATAGGGTGGGGGAGGCGGACATTGAAAGCCCAAGTTCTGTATTACCTGTTTGGTTTCATACCTCTTCATACCAAGCAACATACCTCTACTCAGTTTCCCACAGCATTTTTCCTTCAGTACCTTCTTCAATTCTTTCAGAACTGTTGAATAAACTGCTGCTGTAACAGTTTCACCTTTTTTTGAGGTACTTGGTAAGGATTACACCATCTTGATGATGTAAAAAAACTTGATGACTGCCTGTGCCTCTGTCTTCAAATTTCTTTAAAACCTCTGACATGTCTTCTTATATATCCTAAAAGAAAAAGAACAAATTACAATTTGATGAAACATGGGGGGGGGGTTAAAGGTTTTAAGATATGTTCTTTCTTGTGGTTATATCAGTTGCTCTAATATTATTTTTGTTTTAGATGTTTATCAGAACTTTTCACCCCCCCACCTCGTACAGCTGTTTGCAGATGCAAGGCTGGGGAGAGTTATGAGAAATAGACCAGATGTTGTAGCTTTGCAAGAGGACATAAATAGACTGTCTGAATGGGTGAGTGTGTTGGTGATGTCAATTAAATGTTGAAAAATTTGGGAAGCAAAGATGGGATGCAGAGTATAGGATTGGTAGGGATATTTTGGAGGAGGTAGAAGAAATGAAGGATTTGAGGGTTAGAGACTTGAAATTTCATGAACATTTTGCTTCTCATAGCATGCAAGCCAACATGCTGTCTTCTTCATCTTATTTTTTAGTATGCTGAGCATCTCCTGTTCATCCACCTCAATTCTCACATCATCCTTTGGCACATATGTAACTGCAAGGTCTCCACTTGGATTATATACACCCTTGCAAAGTGATCACTTAGGATCTCAATGATTTTTTCTGTTTCTGTCGCTTTCTTATCATTTGCATTGGGTAAAGTTATCCTTCCATAATCATTCTTTCACTTACTTGAAACATAGTGAAAAGCTCTTTTAGATTTATTTGGCCTGTATAGCTAATTTTTCTCTCAATCTGATTTAACACCTTCCTTTACCATATACAGATCATACCCTTTTGCCTGTGCTTTGCATTGATCATGAGCATGCTGATCACCTGTTTGTTTATATTCCCTCAACAATGCTTTTTTTTTTTTTTTTTTTTTTTTTTTTTTTTTTTTTTTTTTTTTTGTAGCTCCAAATTTATATCTCTACTTGTCAATTTAATCCCTACTCAGTTTATCCTCCTGACACTGGATATGCAGTCCAATACTACCACTCTCAAACAATCTGACCACTTCCCATGCACTACTGACATTCTTTCCTAGTAGATTCTTATGCTATGGCACTGTTCCAAGTTTGTCACCTAAGTTTGCTGTAATTCCATGTTCATATACATGGTAAGCAACTTCACAGAATAATCACTAACCCCCACTTCGGTAGAATTACTACTGTAGTTAACAGCAGCAACTGTTAACCACAGTTACTACCGTTGTTGGATAGATTTTCTGATGCTATTACCAGATTGAATACTCTTAAACTCCTGGTTTCATACATCTTATGCTGTTTAAGATAATTATCCCTTAGTAACTGTATAAACTGCATTCTCTCTCTTGCTGTATACCACATGCCCATTGTTTTTCCAATTGCTCAAGCTCAGTTTTGTCCTTTGTTAAGGAGAGGTATGATAGGTAGTTTGTGAATAATGGATCTCCTTGTAGTGAGTCTTCTGACTCTATGGAGATACCTATATAATAATAAATTTCCATATTGCCGTGTTCCTTCTTCCAATCTATACTCTCATTGTCGAAGTCACCCATGATAATTGCTGAGGCTGCACTCATTGTGCTAATCGGCATATGCATAGCATCCACATCTTCCTTTGAACTCCAGGATCTATAGCAGCAATCGACAGTGTATTTTGTTTGTTCTATTGCCTCTGTCTCACACTAGATAACTGCAAATGAACTATCTCCCTTGGTTCTAAAATCTTCCTTAACTTCAATTTTTGTTGATTGAAGTTCTTCAGTTATCTTTAGTAATACCCCTTTTCCTACTCTTCACTCTGCATTTATTCTCTGAAAATACAATATTCCTTACATTCTATACCTGTAAACACATCATTCTCTGTCAGCCAGGCCTCACTAATGCTGATAATTTTTGGCCAGGTCAAGCTGACCAGTGCCAGAAACTCTTCTTCTTGATTTCTGATACCTCTACCATTTGTGTATATGCATTTCAACATCCTTTTGGATCCACAGTTACCTCTAGCATAATAATTACCCCTAATATCGCTAGTTTCCCTGATTTTGCACTTTCAACTGAACCTCTGCTGAACAACACTTTCTCCAAACATGTTACTCCAAAACCATTTCAGTTCAGTATATCAGGCATATACAAGTCCATCAAATTCACTCCACACTTCTGTAAACTACAAACCATTCCTTTCTGGATAGTCTTCTCATTGACTCCTTATCAGTGTCAGCCCTTCTTTGCACTTCTGTTCTGTCATTCCATGGCAACAGATTCAATCTTTACTTTCTCATTCTTCATTTTTGCTTCTTTCATATCCTCTTTCATTGCATATTTCTCATCTTTCAAATTATTTGTGCCAGCCAAAACAGTAGTTTTGGCTGTCACTAATGCTGATAATTTTTGGCCAGGTCAAGCTGACCAGTGCCAGAAACTCTTCTTCTTGATTTCTGATACCTCTACCATTTGTGTATATGCATTTCAACATCCTTTTGGATCCACAGTTACCTCTAGCATAATAATTACCCCTAATATCGCTAGTTTCCCTGATTTTGCACTTTCAACTGAACCTCTGCTGAACAACACTTTCTCCAAACATGTTACTCCAAAACCATTTCAGTTCAGTATATCAGGCATATACAAGTCCATCAAATTCACTCCACACTTCTGTAAACTACAAACCATTCCTTTCTGGATAGTCTTCTCATTGACTCCTTATCAGTGTCAGCCCTTCTTTGCACTTCTGTTCTGTCATTCCATGGCAACAGATTCAATCTTTACTTTCTCATTCTTCATTTTTGCTTCTTTCATATCCTCTTTCATTGCATATTTCTCATCTTTCAAATTATTTGTGCCAGCCAAAACAGTAGCATGTTTTTGTCACTTTCTCATTAAGTACACCTTTTACCATAACATATACATACAATGCTTTCTCCTAATTGGTTTCTTGCACTTCTATACTTTTCTCATGCACTTTTTCTTTCATTCTCCCTCCTGCTGTACCACACATCAATCATTTCTCCAGTCACTTGAGTTCACATTTTTCCTGTGAAGGACTCCACACAAGCATGTTGTTTCTCTCCTCAGTGTCACCTCATCATCCCATTAATTACTTTCAGTCACTTTTTTCATAGTCTCATTCGTATTTTGTATGCTATCATTCACTCCTTTGAGTACATTCTCCACAATATTTTCACTATCCTGCTTTTGACATGGATTGCATTTCTTGCACTCATTCACAAAACACTTGCAACTCTCTTTCTCCCACTCACTCACTCTTTCTTTTATTCTATAAACTATTCGATCTCGGCAATGAATGCATTAAATACATACTACATTGCACTGATTCCTTCATATTGAAATCAGTGCAATGTTGAAGTCATGGATGTTATTTTTCTTGTACATATCTTTCCAATATTGTGTAATAATATTCATAATTAAACAAACACTCTCAACTATACAGTCAAAAATAAAGAAAATACCATGAGTAATAATTAGCAATATCATGAATATTTTCTAAAAATATTGACTAAAAATAAAGAATTATATGAATAACACATGCACAATGCAGCTGCTTCAAAGGACAACACTATCAGGACCATTGATCTGGTCTAAGCGATTTTTAGCCAAGTTATTTAATATTCTTGTGTCTTTTGCTGAAAAACCATAGGAGGTATATGTTCCTCAGTTATGGCACAGTAGGAGGAGATTTTTTCTTCATCGATGCAGGAGTTGAAGGAAAAGAGGTGATGTCAGGGGATCAGCTTTGTCTTTGAGTGCTGCAACAGTGGTGCCATTTGGATGAGAGAGGTGGAAGTGCAGTTGTTGCATCCAGTGGCTTTTGCAAGAGACCAGAAGTTGTGGATTTCATTTTGATACAAGGCAGTTTTCTGCTGTTGGCCATTATAAAGTTGGATATAGATCTGTTGATGATTCTTTTGCATTTATTACATTCTTCAGTATAAGCTGAATGTGGAGATGCAGATTCCTGAATAAAGCTGTATGCAATAAGCTGAGTTTTTTCCGCAAGTGTTTTGATACATTTTCTGTTAAACCAGGGCTTGCAAAGCGGAAGAGAAATTTGGGTAGAATTGGGAATGAAGGCTTTCATGCCATTGAGGATAATTTTAATGACTCACTCAGACCATGGAAAGGATGAGCAGAAATTCTGTTCATCCCACATGGCATCTTTGTTGTGCCAAAGGACATAGGCTTGGAAGTGGTTGGAGGAAGTGCGTCCTACAAGAGAGGAGACTTGCATCAGGTTGGTTGTGATCTGAGTTACTGAGAGGAGAGGTGACTGTTGTGGTGTATCTGGAAAAACTAGAATAATATTGGAAGTATGAAGTGGATTATTAGGAATTCAGGTACATAAATGTATGTAGATGCAGAAAGTCAAAAGAGAGTATTAAATATAAACAGACACAAAACAGAAATAATGTGTAATAAATACATCACCAAAAAGATAGTACAAATGGAATATCAGGAAATTCATACAGTAACTTCTTATGTTTACCTAGGAAAAAGATCACAGTAGTGTTGTGTCGTACATCCTGGCTTTGAATCCACCATCTTGTTGGAACGTTATTTTTATTAAAATTATCCGTTTTTTAAATTAATTGTTGGTTGATTACTGATCCAAATATAGAGAAATTTATGTTATCCTGCACCACCCTATATTCAGATTAGTCTATATAATATAGTGGAATCAATCATCAACTAACTTTTGCAATCTCACTTTTCTACAGGCCGAGGTTAATATTATCAATTAAGGCTTCCGCAAGGTCCGATAAACTTTATGAGCATTGCAATGAAAGAGAATCAGGCAAACACCAAATTGGAATCAATAAAACAAAACATTTAATGCAGGGTTACATAACATGTACATTAAGTATAACTTTGAAAACAAATTAATGCAAATCAACTTAGTTCAAATACTCATAAGAAGCATAAAACATTAGGCATCAGACATCCAGCTGTCAATTTTACATTCTTCCGAATAATTAAAAATGGTTCACACAGTTCAATGTTACAGAATCTTACAGTAAATATTCTTAAAGTAGAATTCTCTAATTCTTTCTTGGTCAGCAAACGCTTAATTCAATTATGAGGCAGTTATCACTTCAAGGGGAAAGCACTTTAAAGCTCCATACTTCGGCTAATTTTAGTAGAACACCACAGTTAATGTTAAGATATATCGGGCAGAGCTAACTCTTATTTCTTCACGCTGAAATATAAAAAAATGGACTGCTCTTACTGGGTTACATTCTTTGCACATTGGATTCACTATAGGCACACTTAAAATTGAAGTTAACTATCACTTTGAAGTAACACTATTCAAAAGGAATCTTCACTATATAACTGAAATAATAAACATAGAGCTTCACAAGTCTTGATGCACTAGTTTCAGGTAATCTACTTATTCCTTATTTTCTTCTATGCATTAATTTCAGCTTTGCACTATTCTTCCTGAAAACAATTGGAATTCGACGTAATTTTAGAATTCCGTAGAAATATTCCTAATTGCCTATTAATTTCCCGGTCCCTTCTTAATTTATTTATGGCATTTCCAAATTCCCTTTACTGCCACCCGTTACTTCACTCCATGCTGTCCTGAATGCTTCTCTCCTGTTTACCTTCGTTTTCCAATTAAATACGTTCCTTCTTCCCGCCAAAATCTGGTTCTATCCATTCCAGCTCATATCAACTCCTTCTCCCTTCGAATACCGTAGCTCACGCTCCACCACGCGCTATCCAAAATTAACTCCGTTTCCTTGATAGTGACCATTCCAATCTCATTAGTAGAATTTCTTAAATATACTTTCACTTTCATTTACAATAAATAAAATGCACATATTACAGTCCACTTAGGATACATTTACAAATTATATAATGAATTTATACAGAATAAATAACTAAAAAAAATTACAATTATTATTTCAATAAAAAAAATAACAGTAAGTATTTAAATTAGAATTTACTTAGGAGTAAAATTAGCTCAGGATATGCAATTTATGTTAAATCATGAATGAAGTATTAATAATCATAAAATTCTTCATTCACAATTTAACAGTAGAGAGAGGAAGAAGAAGATGAAGAAATTATGCATAGAATTCAACTTTGTTGGGTAGCCTTTGTTAAATGCCATGAAGCATTTAAAGGAAACATTCCCAATCTTGCGTAAAAAAAAAAAAAAAAAAAAAAAAAATCAACAGTTGTATACTTCTGATCATGACATACAGAAGTGAAACATGGACTTTAACAAAAAAAAAAATTTATCAATAGTTGAGGATTAATCAGAGGGTAATGATCTTTCCATTTTCCTTTTAATTTTTTCCATTGCACTATTCCATTGCAGAATTAAAAGTGCAATACTTGGCTCAGAGTTTAGACTAGGGTGAGAGACATCATAACAGCCATTAAAAGATCCAAATGGTAATGGTCAGGTCATGTTGCAAGAAGTAACATCCAAAAATGTGCAAAATATCTTAATGACATCCCAGAGATGGAACGAGAGCTACAGGAAAACCAAAGAGACAATGGGAAAATGAGATTACGGAGATGGCTGGAGTTCAGTGATATAGAAAGTATAAGATAGGTAAGATATGGCGGACTTTGGGGAAAGCCTTCGTCCAGCAGTGGACAGAAAAGGGCTATGAAGAAGAAGTGCAATTTACCTTAGGTTATTGCTTATAGCAAAGGTTTTTGCATCTTGTCCTTGAACAGTGTTGGAAAAAGGAAACCAGGAAATTGCATATGTTGATGTCACCTAGGAAGATTATTTTATTATTTGGATAGCTGATCTTCATGCTCCATAAAGAGGAACGTAAAAGAAGCCAGAGTAGTTTTCCGAGTTGCAGCAGATGAATATAGCTAAATGGGGCCAAGGAAACTTTGTGTCAGAGGAATCAAAAGCAGGAGATTCAAAATGAACCACTCTCTGGCAAGCAATGTCAAATCTCACAAATGCATAGGTGCCACCCTTCTTTCCAAATTACATACTTCATCCTTGTGAAGTGTGTAATTTGAACATTGAAGGCAGACAGTAGTGGATGTAAATTTGCATAATAATTAGCTTTGTAGGGTAAATAAAGTTCACTGATACTTAATGTTATCCTGTGGTTTCTTGCGTTATGGTTTTAAATTCTAGGATCCATGCTTCTTGTATATCTGATCTTCTGGTTCAAGCAATAATTATGTAGGCCTTAATTCATTTCATCACTGCGAATGAAGTATAAAGATATTTATTATCTATATGAATATTATTAATCAGTTTTATTTTAAATTTAACCGAGGTTTACACATATGAAATACTAGCTGGGTAGATACATCTAGAATATAGATAATTAGATACAAATATCAATAACTGCTGATACATCCATGCCTGCTTTCAATGCCCAAATTACACACTTCACAATTCCTTTTCCCACAAGGATGGTACCTGTACCTTTGTGAGATGTCACATTGCTTGCCAGAGAATGACTAATTTAGAATTTCCTGCTTTTGACCTTCTCTGGCTCAAGGTTTCCTTTCCCTATTATTCATATTGTTGCATTTACAGATCTCCAAACACCAAAACCCACTTTCACCTCTTCACCTTCATGAAACTTGACCATCTGCAATGCTGCTTTCCAAATATTGTGGTTGGCCACTTTCCTAAGCAAGTTCAATGTCTGCAATTCCAACTGCCTCTGCTTTTCTAATACCACCAACCAAACCTGATGAGCAGCAGAAGTCTTTGTTATAATTAGTGACCTAACACAAATCATATATCTACCTTCATGAATTCCTGATAATCCTCTTCACTCTTCCATTAATACTCTGGATCTCTTTTTAACCAATTCTCCTTTCAGATACACTGTAGACATCACCTCTCATCTTGGCAAATTAGACCACAGTCTTGTGCAAGTCTCCTCTATAAAAGAATGCCCTTCCTCAAACTCCTCCTAACCTCTGACACTGCAAAGGTGCCAAGTGGGATGACCTCTGAAATTTCTGTCCTCATTTCCATGGTCTGACTATTACTTCTACTCATCTGACCTTAACACCTGCTCCAAACGAGTTACAGAAATTATCTTCATTGGAATATAAATGTCTTCATTCCCCATTCTACCCAAAATTCTCATCCACTTTCCAATCCCTGGTTCAACAGAAAGTATCAAAAAGTATAGAAAGTTGAAGAAAAATAAATAAAGCTTATTGTATCAACTGACTTGTATTAGTAACCCCAGTTATATACCCAGCCTATAGCAAAGCATGCAACAAATGCAAAACAAAAACTGGTCCCTTGCTAAAGTCATTGGATGCAACTTCTTCCCCTCTCATCTTGATGGCACCATTGCTACTTCACCCAAAGATAAAGCTGACCTCCTAGCATCACTCTTTTTCTTTTTTCTCAAAACCCTGCATAGATGACCAGGGCAAATCACCTCCTATTATACCTGAATCCAAGCACTATGCCTCCTGTAGTTTGTTTGGAAAAATGACATCAGAAAATTACTAAATAACTTGGACACTAAAAAGTCTTCTGTCCTGATGGCATCTCTCCATTTGTTCTCAAATACTGCTCTAGAGCTAACACCTGTCTTGGATCATCTCTACAACTTTTTATACATAGCTGGTGCTTATCCTAACACATTGAAGCAAACATATTTCCAGTCCAAAAAAAGCAAGATAGAAATCTACTATCAAACTATTGACAAATTGCAATCACCTTAATCCTCTCCAAAATAATGGAGAAAGTCATCAGTTGTCCACTTCTTTACTGCTTTGAGGTCCCTCAGTTAATCAGTGACCACATGTCATGTAAAAGTTCAGATAAACTTGCGCTGTTACTCTTGACATTTCCATAGCTTTTGACTGAGTCTGGTATCGAAGCCTGTTAAAAAAAAATTCTACCCACCACCCTCTGTAATTCAGTAGCTATCTTTCTCTCTGGTTGTTCACTCTTTGTCATGGTGGATGGCTTTTTCTCTTTGAGCTTCACTACCAGTGCAGGAATGCTTCAGGGCTCTGTCCTATCTCCTGCTGCTTTTCCTCTGTACATAAATGACCTCACAGTCACAACTAATCCTATTCACAGCTTTGCAGATAATAGTACTCTTTAGCCATTCTGCTCATTTGACAAACCATGCAGTGGCCAGATATCCTAAGCTTCAAGATCATCTGCAACCAGAGCCTTAAACATCAATGTATGTACCATCCTTCAATGGGACTAGGACAGTCTCGTCATCTTCAGTGCCACCAAAATGCAATCTTGCTTTTCTTTTGCAAAAGAGATCTCACCTCACCTACCCTTACCCTCAGTAATACACAAATCAATAGACAGGATCAGATCTCTTTGTTTGGACTAACATTTACCTCCAGTCTCTCCTAGCATCAATAGCTGCATCAGCATCCAAAAAACTGGGCATTCTCTTTTGTTTAATGGATGTAAAATGTTATTTTACATCCACACATCTCCTAATTGTACAAATCGCAAATTCACATAATCTTAGAATAAATACTGCTCACATGTTTGGGGTGGTGCACCTAAAACTCCCCTGCATGTTCTTGAAAATTACTCCACTTACTGTTGCACCTGCTAATACAGCAGCAGCACTTTATAGCATCTCTTTTCAGTTCAACTGCAGACTCACTAAGCCTGCTTCTTCTCTTCAACTTTTATTCCATCTACCTCTGTCTTCTGGAACAGCCTTCCCCATCTATCTAGTGGACATTATTCATAGCTTATTTTAATGGTATTACAACACCTAAAACAAGTCCTAAATATTCATAACTTATTTTAATGGTGTTACAATACCTAAAATAAGCCCTAAATATCTGTGCCTTTATATACAATGCCACCATCAAACTTTACATTATGGTTGCCAAACTGTTTCATGTAAAATTGCTCTTCTGATCAACTGTAAAAAAAACGATCTGGTATTTGTGAGTCAGTACTAAGATACGGCATAATACTCTATCCTAACACTTCAACCAATCTGCCAAAACTCTAATTAGTTGCTGGATATGTCAGTGGTCACACATAAAATTCTAAGCAGATTAAGCCTAAGACATATTAATACTCAGCATGTGTCTCACTACATAGAGTAGCTACTATATGCTCATGAGAGGATAAACTAGGTCAGTTACATAGAAGATTAAAGAGAAAGCATGCACCTGCACCAACAAACACACACATTAAAACATAAGTAGCAAACATTAATCCTAACTCTTTTCATAAAACGTTGTTCTTGCTACAAATAGAATAAGATTATATTGCCACACTCTGCATATATTGTCACATGAATATCCATCCTATATTACCTATATAACATTGTCCTTGCCCATAAATAATTCTAATCCTTAATTATTATATATTTTTATTTGGGGTGCTTAAGGGTCAAAGCTGTTGAAAGTTTATTTTTCACTTGGTTAGAATATAATAAATTTAGTTTAATCCTTTATCCAAGTGTGAGCAAACAAAGTTTGCACCTGAAAGTATCTTCAGGACTGGGGTAAGGTGGTACAACACCAGGGCGACTCCTTGCAAAGGTGGAGCAAGCTACCAACACTCCTATCTCGGTATCCCCCATAATGTAAAACACATCTCCTTGCGGATGTGTCTAATGTTATGCATTAAGGTAAGGGCCACTACCCAGACTAGTTTCGACCTTTATTGAGGTCTCTTCAGTGGGAGCCAGGCCCAAGTGGAGATACCAGTCAGAAGCATTAGCAAGGTCATCTCTACCTATAGGAGTTGCCAATTGGTGTGCCACCTTTTTAATAAATTAGGAAGATGTTGAAAGTCTATTTTTCACTTGGTTAGAATATAATAAATTTAGTTTAATCCTTTATCCAAGTGTGAGCAAACAAAGTTTGCACCTGAAAGTATCTTCAGGACTGGGGTAAGGTGGTACAACACCAGGATGACTCCTTGCAAAGGTGGAGCAAGCTACCAACACTCCTATCTCAGTATCTCCCACTGAGATAGGAGTGTTGGTTGCTTGCTCCACCTTTGCAAGGAGTTTCCCTGGTGTTGTACCACCTTACCCCAGTCCTGAAGATGCTTTCAGGTGCAAACTTTGTTTGCTCACACTTGGATAAAGGATTAAACTAAATTTATTATATTCTAACCAAGTGAAAAATAAACTTTCAACATCTTCCTCTAAATCCAGAGTAATTTATTAAAAAGGTGGCACACCAGTTGGCAACTCCTATAGGTAGAGATGACCTTGCTAATGCTTCTGACTGGTATCTCCACTTGGGCCTGGCTCCCACTGAAGAGACCTCAATAAAGGTCAAAACTAGTCTGGGTTGTGGCTAATGCTTCTGACTAGTATCTCCACTTGGGCCTGGCTCCCACTGAAGAGACCTCAATAAAGGTCAAAACTAGTCTGGGTTGTGGCTAATGCTTCTGACTAGTATCTCCACTTGGGCCTGGCTCCCACTGAAGAGACCTCAATAAAGGTCAAAACTAGTCTGGGTAGTGGCCCTTCCCTTAATGCATAACATTAGACATATCCGCAAGGAGATGTGTTTTGCATTGTGGGGGATACTGAGATAGGAGTGTTGGTAGCTTGCTCCACCTTTTGTTGCCCAGTTGCCCAGTTGTCCAGTTGCCCTGCTGTTAAGGTGGTACACCTTACCCCAGTCCTGAAGATACTTTCAGACGCAAACTTTGTTTGCTCACACTTGGATAAAGGATTAAACTAAATTTATTAAAGGTCAAAGCTGTATAACTGAGAGGAGACCTCCACATAGCATTTCAAGGAATGCGGATAACCAACCAGGGCTTCTGACCTAATATCCAATCCTCACCTTCTCGTGGTGCACCCTGTTAGGTATCTACCTGGATACTGAATGAATAAGGATGGGCTGGCAATTTGGGATTTAGCTGAGCAAATTGTATTCTTATTGGCTTAAACCAAAATATAAAATTAAGATTGCTTTGAATTTCATACCATCGCCCGATTAAACAAGGCCCCCCGTTGTTTTCGCCAGGGAACCAGGGCAAACAGCAAAAAATCAGCTACTGGAACAAATCGTAAAACATGCCCTAACTCAACATCACCAGAGTTCAAGATCGGTACTATCAACATAAGAAGCCTGAATGTCAAAGAAATGGCGCTAGCTGAGGAATTAGATAAGTATCAGATCGACATCATAGGGATGACTGAAACAAAAAAAAAAAAAAAAAAGACAAAAATTGGTGAGATCTTTCTGAGCAATAAATAGAAAATGTTATAACCAGGCAATGACAATCGAGGAAAAGAAATAGTAGCCATAGTATTCAACACTAAATATCAGGCTGATATTTTAGAATAGCAGGCAGTCTCAAGTAGAGTGATGTGGGTAAATATCAGAATGAGGAACTGGACAATGAGACTTACTTGAGCCTGTGGTCCCTCAGAAGGTTTCTACTAAGGTAGAAGTGGAGGAATTTTTTGAGACTTTAGAGAAAGCAGCTGACACAATGAAAAAGAAAAAGTTGGTCCTTGTTGCAGATCTAAATAGCAGAGTAGGAAATGATTGTGAGAGATACAAAAATATTTTGGGAAAATTTTGACAAAAGAGCGAAGCTAATAATAATGGCAAATACCTGTTGGATTTCTGCTCAGGACATGGACTGGTTATTACTAACACAATGTTCCAACATAAAAATGTGCACCAATTCACATGGAGAGAAGAGGCAGGGAATAAAAAAAAAGTTTCATTGAATATGTTATTGTTGATGGTAATGTTTTCTCCCTGGTGCAGGAAACCAGAGTTTACAGAGGATTTGAAATTGGAAGTCATCACTATTTAGTCTTGAGCAAGATAAAATTGAATTTCATATTGAAAAGAAGAACATATAAGAATATTTCAAAGCGAATAAAAGTTCAGCTGCTTTCAGATGTGAACTGTAGACTAAAATACACAAACATTATTCAGGAAAATATGAAAGAGTTTGAGAATAGGAACCAAACTTTGGAGATTCAGTGGCTAGTGATTAATTCAGCAAGAGAGGCATTTGGTGAGGTTTTCTGCAATGATAGAAAAATCAGAACTCCATGGTGTACACAGGAAGTTAAAGAGGCAGTGATGGAAAGAAGAGAGTATATCAAAAGTTCCTGGCAAATAACTCAGCTTGTGCTCTTAGAGAATACAGAGAAAAATGTAAGAAAGCTGAACACTGTGTAAAACTAGCCAAACAAAAGTCATGGGAAGACTTTGGTAAGAACATTGAAAATAGATATCACAAGGGTGGAGAAATATTCTGGATGTTGTTGATAAAGCTCAGAAATGGAGGAAAGAGTGCTGTAAAAGGAATTAGAGATGATAAAGTTGACATGAAAACTGGAGATAAAGACATCCTTGAAGTGTGGAATAATTACTTTGAAAAATTGCTAAATGAAACAAGTAGTGATAGCACAGTGGTAAAAAAACACTCAACAGGCATGCTGTCAGGAATACATATCGATACTTGTAGAAAAAGGCATCAAAAGCCTAAAATGTGGAAAGTCGGCAGGAGTAGGTGATATTTGACCAAAAATGCTCAAGTATGGAGGTATAAAAACTCTTACAGTGGCTGGACTACATAGTTCAGAAGGCCTGGACATGGGGACGAATTCTCGATAATTGGAATAGAGCTCTCATAGTACCCATATATAAAAATGGAAATAAAACTGAATGTGAGAATTATAGAGGTATTTCTCTACTGAGTGTTCCTGGTAAGATTTATGCCAGTATACTTGAGAAATGGTTGAGAAGGATTGTGGAAGAGAAGCTTGGCCTGGATTCAGGCCAAATAGAGGCTGTCAGGATCAGATTTTCACTTTACGACAGATAGTTGAGAAATCATGGAAATATAACAAAGATCTGTATTTAAGTTTTTCATATCTGGAAAAGGCATATGACTAGGTGCCAAGAGAGAAGCTATTCAAAACATTACATGTATATGGTGTCAATGGGGCATTATATCAAGCAATACTTAGTCTTTATTTGAGTTGTAAGTCAGCATTTAGAATTGAAGGAAGTACAGGAATATTTTTTAATGTTAAATCTGGTGTCAGATAAGGATGTACATTATTCCCTCTGTTATTCATTATCTATATGGATCACATTATGAAAGAAAGTGGTATTAAACCTGATATCAAAATTGGAGATGTTAATGTCGGCTCTTTGCTTTATGCAGATGATGTTATACTTCTAAATAAATCCGCTACAAATCTGCAAGATTTCCTGACTAAATTGAATAACTGTTGTAATAGATATGGTATGAATGTCAGCAATAACAAGGTAAAGATGATGAAAATAGGCAGAAGCATTGAAAATATCAACTGCATTGTGAACGGGTAGGCACGATTTTTAATGAAGGTGATAAATTAAATATGGAAATAGACAACAGAATCAGCAAAGCTGGTATGGTAGGCTGTCATCTGAATAAATTTATATAGAATAGGAGAGAAATTAGTGAAAGCACTTAATTAGCTGTATACAAGACAGTGTTTAAACCAGTTTTAACTTATGGATCTGAGATCTGGGTTTGAAGTAAAATGCTTGACAAACACTAGAGATCACAGATATGAGAGTCCTGAGAAAGATTAGGAGCATAAACAGATGGCATCAATGGCAATATCATATTAAAAACGAGGATATTAGGAAAGAACTCAACATTGTCAGCATCCAGGAATGCATTAGCAGAGCTAATATCAGGTGGTATGGTCACTTCAACAGAATGGGAGAGGTATGATTAGCACAACTGTTCTCTGCCACTTGCAGAGAACACTTGGTTGGCAGGAAAATGACCCAGAGGAATACCAAGACATAGGTGAAGTGATATGGTAAAAAATTCCTTAGAAGATAGAAATATAAGATCTGATAATGTTGGAGTCTTGACAGGTAACAGACTAAATTGGAGGAAAATTGTAGATAGGAAGTTAGTAATGATGTATATTTTTCATGTAGTACTATCATATCCTGTACACCCATTGAGGGTACATGGCAGGAATTTGATGACGATGAACTATTTTATTTTTACAAAATTGTAATGAATGGCATCTATGGTTATATTCATTTCACCTTTTTTTTGTATCACATTATTATTTTGTTTTAATTTTGTGTCTCTGTTGTGTCATTTTATTATTATTATTATTTGTCACCTCCAGGGAGTCCAAAGAGTCATCAAGGGAGGGCATCTACTCTACAACTCTGCATCCACCACTCACAATCCACCAAATGACCGCAACTACACCAACACCATCTACCGCTGACCACCACTAGTATTTCCACTGACAATCACAAACATCCATGCCCACGGCATGATTCGAACCCACCACCTCTTGACTGGAGAGGGGACACGCTAACCATTTTATTTAAGCTTTTGCATTGTGTACATTTTCACTTGCCCTTTTGATTGTTCTCTCCCCTCCCCACCCCTCTTACCGTGTTTTTATAATTGAGGGATATGATAGATATTTTGTTCTAATGCTGAATGTTGGATTCTCATCACCTGTCACTTTCAAAAAAAATTTTAGTTTCAATATTTTGTTTTAAAAAAAACATTGATATTTTATATCCTTATTTTTAATAATATTACTTGGACAACCGAAGCTTTTACTCTCTTTTTGACTGATATACTGACTGACAATTCACATGCATTAGATGCAACTTTCTGATGTGGAGTTGCTGTATATAACCACACCATCCTGGTTGGCCAAGTGGTTAGCATATCCTCTCTGTACCCAAAAGGCTGTGGGTTAGAATCCCGCCATGGGCATGGATGTTTGTGATTGTCTGTGAAAAATGCTGGTGATGGTGGTGGACAGTAGATGGCATTGGTGTAGATGATGCAGTTCACTTTAGTAGGAATGAGTGGTGGGGACGGAGAGTTATAGAGTAGGTGCGGTCCCTCGATGAGTCTGGGACTCCCTGGAGGTGTCAAGTAATAATAATAATAATAAATGGGGATGTTACCCATCGAAGCTTTGTATCTGACCTCTGAATCATATCAAGTTTTAAACTTTTGTTATGATTAAAAAGTTCAGTTTATTAATTTCTTGTCATCAATTCCACCTTTTGTATATTTTTTCACTTGTATATAATTTCATTGCCAGTGGTATCAGATTTCTATACTGAAATCTAAGCACACAAGTAAGATCCTAGATATGAAGAAATGTGAAGAGACTAAGGAGAGTGATAGTGGTTAGTTGAAAGTGTCACAATGTGATTGGTATAGTTAGTGTTGCAAACAGTATGAATGACGTGGTGCAAAATGAACAGAATGACCAGAAGTTAATGGAAAATATAGCTCACCTACGTGGAGTTCTTCACAGAACAAAACTTGAGATTGAGTGATTGGAGAAATACCTGGTAGGTGGTCTGACACAGATGCCAAAGAAAGGGGAGAGAAAGCAGAGCACGAAAGAGAAAAAAGCATTAAAATAAGGATCAGATTTTGTGTGATAATTCATTGATATGAGGAATCCTTGAGGAATGTATGAAGAAATTGTGTTTTCCTGGAGCTAAGATAAAGGATATCATTTATGCTGTAAGGATGCAGAGAGTTAAGGTGAAAAAGATGGTTACTTTGGCTGGTACAAACGATTTATCAGGTGACAAGCGTGATATGCAAGAAGACATGAAAGAATTGCTAGTGCATGCAAAAAAGAAGAGTGAGAAAGTAAAAGTTGTTAGTCCGTTGCCATGGTTTGATAGAGGCAAGCTGAGACAGAGAGTTCTAATCATGAATGAGTGCGCACAGATTGTGCAGGAGGAATGCTATGGAGTTTGTAGATTTGTGGAGTTAGTTTGATGAAAGGAAGTATTTATATTAGGTGGATGGCTTGCATTTAAATGGATTTGGTGTCAGGAGTCTTGAGGAAATGTTGTTCAGTGAAAGTTGAGAAGTACAAAGTCAATGAAACTAGAATGTTTAGGAGAAGGGATGCAGGTGAACATGGCTCCAGGCAACCTATAGAGATTATAAGTGGGAGAGTGATCATATGATGCAAAATGTAGCACCCTAGGTTAACTGTAGTAGGCTAAGTAACACAGGTGTAAGGGATGTTGCTGGATGAAGGACTATTGCATTTTATATATACTAATGGCAGAAGTATTGGAAATAACATTGAGTTTTTGGCCAGCCTGGTTGTCCGAGTGGTTAGCATATCCGCTCTCCAGCCAAAAGGCTGTGGGTTTGAATCCCACCGTGGGCATGGATGTTATGATTGTCTGTGAAAGTACCAGTGGTGGTAGTCGGCGGTAGATGGCGTTGGTGTAAGATAATGAATGTTGGTTGAGTATTGAGACGAAGAGTTGTAGAGTAGATGCCCTCCCTCGATGAGTCCTTGGACTCCCTTTAGGTGTGATGTAATAACAATAATAATAATAATTTTGACATTGGTTAGCACAACTTGGCCAAATGTTATAGGTATTAATGAGATATTGTTTACCGATGATGATATGGTCATAGGAATAGAATGCAAGGGATATAGTGTCTTCAGACAGAACAGAAGGATCAGATGGGGGGAGGGGGTTTGCTAGGAGAATAGTAGAGGAATTAAAGCCAAAAAGAGTAGAAGTACATCATAGGGATTCAGAGGGCAGTTCATTTGAAGATATCTGCTGTTTGATAGAGGTCAACAGGACTAAATGTGTAATTGGTTGCTTCTGTAATCCAGGGGGTGGGGGTATAAGAGAGTATGTAGATGACATGAACTTGCAAATTAACATGATGAGTACAGGTCAAGTAATTATTGTGTGAGATTTCAACTATAGGGACATAGATTGGAAGGAGGAATGGTCAGAAGGAGGGTAGGAAACAGAATTTATACTTCTGCCAAGAGATAATTACTTGAGTCAACATGTAATGGAGGATATGCAAGGTTCAAGAGAACTTGATCTGATCATTGCATCAGAGAATTTAACACTAACCAATCTAGCTATGCTGCCTCTGATTAGAGAAAGTGATCATGTAGTTTTGACCTAGGAAATAGCCAGGCATAAAAAATTTTAAATTAAGAAGGGATGTATGTGGAATTACAAAGCAGGTGATTATGACAAGCTGAGGAGTTAGCTTTCAGCAGAGCCATGGCATGAACAGTATAATGTGCAAGAATGCTGACCTGTATGGTAAAAAATCTAACGCTAATTTTGAGGCCTAAAGAGTTTTGTTTTGCTATGTGACAAGTAAAAGAAAGGATAATTATGGAAGGATGACTTTAAAAAGTGCTGATGGTGGGGAGGTAACAGAAAGAAAACCAAATTGTTGAATTACTGAGTGAGCATTTTGCAAGGGGTTGCCATCTAGGTAGTGACAGATAGCAGAATAGAGGTTGAAGAAATGGAGGTGCTTAAAATCTTGCAAAACTTTAATATGAACACAACAATGGGATTAGATGGCATATCAGCCCATGTATTATGAAAATGTGCAAGGAAATTATCATCTTTTCTAACCAAGCTCTTTAATTTAAGCCTCAATAGTGGGAAAGTGCCAGTGGAGTGGAAAGAGGGCAAAATAGTCCCATTGTAGAAAGGAGGATCCAAGACAGAAGTAACAAATTATAGGGCATTCAGCATCTCAGGAGTGGTGATTAAAATATTGGAGAAATTGGTGAAGACAGAAATCAGGAGTGGGTGGATAGGAATATGATACTCTATAAGAGGTAACATGGTTTTGTGAAAGGTAGGTCTTGCTTTAGTAATTTGCTTATTTATTATAATCAAGTGACAGTGGAGTTGGATAAGGGAAATGGCTACTCAGTGATATTGATAGACTTTGCAAAAGCATTTGACAAGATTCCACAGAGATGTCTGCATAAATTGGATGAAATGGGGATGGATATGAATCTGGTGATTTGGATTAAAGTGTGGCTGATGGACAGAGATCAAAGAATCCTTTATGGAGGTATTGAGTCCAGGAGAAGGCATGTAACTAGTGGTGTACTAGTGTAACACAGGACTCCCTGCTTGGTACTCTAAGTTTAATTTGTTTCATTTGTATATCAATGATATAGGAAATGATTTGACAGGAAATATCCAGTTGTGTGCTGATGATTCTGAACTAGAAAGAACAGTGGTAAATGAAGGTGATGGAAAGGTCCTGTAGGAAGACTTAAATATCCTAGCTGTGTGGGCAAAGGTGCAGGAAACTGGTGAGGCCAGGGACTTGAGTGTGATTGTGGATGGTGGGGGATTGAAGTTTAGATGGTATATTATAAAGGTATTGCAAAACAATTCATCACATCATGTGGTTGTTGAAGAACACATTAACAAGCAGGGATAGAGAGGTTATTGTTTCTCTACCACATCTGAACTATTGTACATAGATCTGGACTCCAGGATTCTGTGAGGGATGTAGAAGTTGTGGAGAGGATCCCGAGGCTAGTGACAAAGATTATGGCAGGTCTGTGGAATGGAGAACAGATTGATAGTCTGTAGACTTCAAAAATTAGCTGATAGGCAAAAAAGAGGAGAGATGATAGAAGTATTTAAGTTATTAAAAGGGTTTTATAGGATTGACACTGAAGACTTTTTTCAGTACATGGCAAGAAGTAAAAGAACAATGGGTAGAATGGATTGCAAGAGCTGGTTGTGGGTGCTTCATCAGTGAATTAGTTGAAGGAGAAGCTAGTGTGTGAATAATGGATCCTCATGATAAGTCTTCTGACTCCATGAAGATACTTGTATTATAGTAATAATAATTTATGTATTTTGCTCTGATAATTCTTTATCTAATCTTAAAATGAAGTCTTAAGTTCAGCATAATTAAGTAATTTGAATCTTCACACCTCTAATTACAAAAACAATAAAAAGTTTAATAATACTAAAATATATTAAAAGAAATTTACAATATTCTGAACTGTAACCACAACTTAAAGTCTAAAAAGATAATTAACTAAATCACATCTTATCTGGGCCCATAATATGCTAGCTCAAAAGAACATATATTTTTTCTAACTCATCTGTTCCTCAAAAAAGAAGTTGCATGAAACAGTTTCTTTATTTCTTCAATGGAAATAGTTCCTTTCCTGGAAACCACTTTTCTTTTATAAAATCACAAAATCCTATTTATAGTCAGAGATGTGAAAGTTCCTACTTGGATAATGAATCCTTGATTTCAAGCTATTTAGAATTTTTCCATAAAACACCTTCCAAAAAATTCACACAATGTTTCTTCTTTCTTTCTTCAAGATAAACACATTTTTTTCTCCTTTCTGCATGAAAATTTCTCAGGAAAAATTATCAAACACTAAAAATCAACTTGCTGTAACTATCTTCAAAAGTCGTTACATCCTACTGTTCTAATAGAAACTTCAGTATCCAATAAACATTTCTCCTCCTATGTGAGCAACTTCATTTATCAAGTTCCAAAGTTCTCATAAATTTCTTTCATAGTTATTATTCCAGTTACCTTGTGTTATATTCTTGGTTCCTCTTATTTTATCTATTTTACTCTCTCTATAGGGCCTCTAAGATATTCTACTAACCTAACTTGATTTCTGTGAGACGTCCCCCCCTTTTTGAGCTCAGGCAAATTTGTTTGTTCAATTGCTGCGCCAGCCTGAATCTAAGGATAGAAATACCTTATCCTAGGGAAAGTTCACAGAAATAAAGTGCCACTAATATTATCTAATTTTATTAAGAAGCTGTAGATACCTTAGCCTTGCAGTTGCAGCCCTTTTACTCTTATTTTAACCTGGATATCCCCCACACTTATAGGTTCGATATTTTAATGAATGGTGAGTCAGTTATCATGGTCAGATTACACATATGCATACATTTCAAAACACGTTTATCGAATAACTAAGAAAATACAAACATTTAATAAGATATTAAGGCAATACTAAGGTAAATTCTGTCTAAAGTTTCACACTCAACTCTCGTATTTAATATATACAAATCATGATTACAATTAAGACATCTAATAAATAACTTTCACATTAATTAGACATGAACTGGTGCTCGTCTGGCACAAAACATTTTTGTTTAAACTCTAAAGGCACATATAAGTTCAATTATCAGTTCTATTACAACATCCATTGTAATCACATAACATTAGGATTCTCAGACAGATAGTTAATGAGATTCCTTTGATTGTTCTTGAGTGTTCTTGGGTATCAAAGTTCACTTTTCTTACACTGAGGATCTAAATCTCTTTCACTCACTATTATCAAATAATATGGGTATGAAAATGAAAGTACTTATCTACACTGCATGGATCACATCAAATCCTTCGTCTGGTTCTTTGCGGTGGAATATTGCTGCTGCCATAACCTGTCGCCATGTGGGATTCACCTGCACGATACGAATTTTGGCGCTTGCTTCAGCTTCCTAACATCGGCATGTTCTCGCCGACGGCCCACACTTCTGTTCTGCTGTAATCTGGTGCTTCATCTAGCCGGAATACACTAGTCTGCTACGGGAACTTAGGAACTGCCCACCACGGGCACAGCACACTGAGAAGTTTCTGGAACAGAAAAAAACGAGAGTGGTTCAGACCCACGCTGCCGTATATATTTCCTTTTTCAGTGCCCTCTATTTATTCTGAGTTCGAATCTCACACACCAGAGTCCCTTATTCATTCCTATTTGGTGACATCATTCCGTTACCTTATGGAGTCGTATTTTAGGGAACGCATACCCCGAACATTTTTCCATGAAATCTATAGCTACGGGCGTTATGTCACGATCATGGTATTTCCGTAACCTTCGACCTTTTGTTAGCAGTGTACTAACTTTCTTGTTAACATAAGTTTTATACTATTGGTGAAGTTTATCGTATATTCAAACATGCATTAATTCTATTACATTGTCTTAGATTGTAGAAAGCCTCAGACTTAATACTTCTTTAATCTTATTCTCTCTAGTTTAACATGATAATATTTCTCTACTAAAGTTAAATTGACAGCAAAAAAGACAAGTATGGTCCTCCAGTTAGATACATCCTGTTAGATCCTGTATGGGTGATTCTTATTTCAATAAAGTCTCCCATTCACGATCACTTGTAACATAACAGCTAAATAACTTTCCAGGCATCTTTCTTTCTGAATGGCTGCTACTAACAGAACTTTTCTCACTGGTTCCAAAAACTCTTCCATATCTCAGCATATCTGTATTTCTCTCTCTTTCTCTCTCTCACACACACACACACACCTCTTCAGCTGTTCTTTTCACTCATGCATGCTCCAGTATGCATGTTGCTTCTGGTTTCACGGTTACCCTCACTTCAGTCTTGAAGTGAGGATAACCCATGACCATTATATGTTATCTTTTTTTGTTATGTTATTCTATGTTATCGCTTTTGCTTGAAAGCTGTAAAAACTCACATTTTCATTAACTAATTATGTCTTTTCAACTAATGTATTTTAAACATAGCTAAACATTAAACTATAATACTAACTTTAGCCAGACTAAATTACAATTAGGTAAATTCAGTTCATTAAAAATTAGCACTACACGTAATCATGATAATAATTGTCTAAAAAATATAAGACTTATAGATAAACTGACCATAGATTTTTAATTCGTACATATGTTCGTAGAATATTGCCTACTGGTTTCGCTAGTAATTGACTAGCTTTTCCAAGGCTTGCACAGTACAAAAAATTTATAGATGCAAAAAAGGTTTAAGAATACAAAAAACATTAGTACCTGTTAGGTAGCTAAGGTAACACATTCGCGTGACATGTCTGTATGAATTGTGACTTTCTACTAAGTATCATGAACACGTGTTACATGCAAACGTGTAATATGATTTTTTTTTTTCCCTAAATAGCTTAAGGAAAATTACAATGAATACTAGGATATACATTGAAATAAATTTTAATACACTTCCAATATTTCGGCAGCATCACATTGCCATTTTCACAGGAACTTAAAAAAAAAGAGACGTGCATACAAGCACAACAAACAGTAAATGAAGACGAAGCTATTCTTTCTCCTAAAAGTCCTGATAGTGCCCCCTAGCGGGCAGTGTTGGTATTCTTGGGCGATTGGGCTGAAAGTCTTCTGATGTAGGTTTCCCAAATTTGGGGCAGTCTCATGCAACCAAATTTGTTCAGGTTTCGATTGTTTCTTAGGGCTGAGGCTGATTCCATGAAAAGCCTTTCATATCTGTATTTGCTACGGTGTATTATCCTGGCTTTCTTCCACCGTATTCTATGGCAGGTATCCAGCGCATGGTCAGCAAGACCAGAGTGGCTGTATTGGTGAAACCGGATGTAGTTCTTGTGTTCTGAGATTCTGATATTAGCTGTCCTGCCTGTTTGGCCAAAGTAGGACAGCTTACAGCTGCAAGGGACCTGGTATACACCAGGTAGGTCTAGAGGGGGGAGGTTGGTCTTTAGTAGAGTGGATAAGGGATGCTAATTTTTTATATAGTCTGTAACAAGAAGTTAAGTCGTGTTTTTTTTAGGATTTTTGTAATTTTTTCCGAGGTGCCTCGGATATAGGGTATGGTGATGGATTTAGAGTAATCCTTGTTGTGAGGGAGGGGAGGGGGGGTTGTGGTTTATTGGTTTCAATATTTTTTGGATTTTTGGTCGGGGGGGGGAGGGTAGCCATTGGCTGAGAAAGTGTTGAGAATGTGGTTTAGTTCTATGGTTAGGGCATTTGAACAGATAAGTTTAGCCCTGTTGTGTAGTATCTTAATGATGCCATATTGTTGTGGGGTGGGGGATTGTTGATGAATGTATCTGCCTGTATGTGTGGGTTTTCTATAGACTGAGAAAACCAAGGTTCCATCAGGCTGGCAGGTGACTAGTGTGTGTAAGAAAGGAAGGCAGTAGTTTTTTTTCTTCTTTCAGGGTGAATTCGATTCTGGGGTGTTGGTTGTTTAAGTGTGTTAGGAAGGAGAGGAGTGCATCAGAGGCATGTGGCCAAATAGCGAATATATCATCAACATAGTGAAGCCATATGGTTGGTTTTTGTGGGGAAGAGTTTAAGGCTTTCTCTTCAAGTCTTCATATAAAAGTTTCGAAGGGTGCCCCCCCCACCCCGAAGAATCAAATTCACCCTGGAAGAGGAAAAAAACAACTGCCTTCCTTCCTTAGACACACCAGTCACCCGCCAGCCTGATGGAACCTTGGTTTTCTCAGTCTGTAGAAAACCCACACATACAGGCAGATACATTCACCAACAATCCTCCACCCCACAACAATATGGCATCATTAAGACACTACATAACAGGGCTAAACTTATCTGTTCAAATGAAAATGCCCTAACCACAGAACTAAACTACATTCTCAACACTTTCTCAGCCAATAGCTACACATCCCCCCCCCCCCAAAAAAATCCAAAAATTATTGAAACCAATAAACCACAACCCCCCCCTCCCCCCTCACAACAAGGATTACTCTAAATCCATCACCATACCCTATATCCGAGGCACCTCGGAAAAAATTACAAAAATCCTAAAAAAACATGACTTAACTTCTTGTTACAGACCATATAAAATATTGGCAACCCTTATCCACTCTACTAAAGACCAACCTCTCCCCTCTAGACCTACCTGGTGTATACCAGGTCCCTTGCAGCTGTAAGCTGTCCTACTTTGGCCAAACAGTCAGGACAGCAAATATCAGAATCTCAGAACACAAGGACTACATCCGGTTTCACCAATACAGCCACTCGGGTCTTGCAGACGCGCGCTGGATACCTGCCGTAGAATACGGTGTAAGAAAGCCACGATAATATACCATAGTAAATTCAAATCCGAAAGGCTTTTCATGGAATCGGCCTCAGCCCTAAGAAACAATCCAAACCTCAACAAATTTGGTTGCATGAGACTGCCCCAAATTTGGGAAACCTACATCAGAAGACCTTCAGCCCAATCACCCAAGAATACCAACATTGCCTGCTAGGGGGCACCATCAGGACTTTTAGGAGAAAGTATAGCTTCGTGCTTCGTCCTGATTTACTGTTTGTTGTTCTTGCGTGCACGTGTCTTGTTTTTAAGTTCCTGTGAAAATGGCAACATGACATTGCCAAAATATTGGAAGTGTATTAAAATTTATTTTAATGTATATCCTAGTATGCGTTGTAATTTCCTTAAGCTATTTAGAAAAAATGCATAACCAACATCTAAGCCTTTCCATGAGAAATGCTTAATATGATTATTCGTGTAGTGTAGTTCTGTTGAACTGAGGGAATTAATTACATTTTTCCAAATATCGTTCAGTGTGGCCCCTTGATTTCTGTGTAGGTTGCTGCCCGTACGTAGCACTACTGCTGCTTCTTTGAATAATCGATGTCTGTAATCATCAACTACGTAGGGCATTGAGACTGCTATCCCAGTCTATAGTGTGGTTCGAAGTTGAAAAGTGATGTGCTAAACCAGAGGTGATCGATCTGTTGTGATTTGCATCGCTAACATGTTCTTTCTTACCTTAGCTACCTAACAGGTACTAACGTTTTTTGTATTCTTAAACCCTTTTTGCATTTATCAATATTTTGTACTGTTCAAGCCTTGAAAAAACTAGTCAGTTACTTGCGAAACCGGTAGGCAATATTGTACGAATTAAAAATCTATAGTCAGTTTATCTATAAATCTTATATTTTTTAACATTTTATGACCAAAAATGTGTATAATTTAAGTAATTGTCCAACCAAGTGGAAAATAAACTTCCAACATAATCATGATATATTTACAATGAGCAACTGCATTATATATAGACAATCATTTGTGCTTTTCTACGTAGTATTCTTGCATTAATAATAGAAACTGATAATTTGAAACAGAAAAACTGAAGTTTACAGTTTATTCTTATTATTGTATGGACACCTCAGTGGAGTTCGAAGACTCATCGCGAGAGATCTTAACTATCTACACAATCTATCATACCTCTCCTTGAACTCATTAACAGACAAAGCACTCACAACTGACTGGCAGCCCATTCCACAACTGTCCAAGCCAGAAATCTAGTACTCACACTTTTACTAACCACACCTTTATTCAACTACCAGGGATGACATCTTGTTCTGGTTGCCCTAGCCAATTTCTAAAACATTTCCTCTGCATCAATCTTATAAAACCCTTTAAGCAACTTAAATGTTTCTATCATGTCCCCTCTTTTTCCTCCTATCAACTAACTTTTGCAATCCACACACCCTCAATCTATCCTCATAGGGAACATTCCACAGACCACTCACCATCTTGGTTGCTTGCCTTTGAATCTTTTCCACTGCTTCATCACCCCCCTAAGAAACCCACTGGACCAGACCTGATCACAGTAATCCAGATATGGATGTATCAAGGCCTTATAAAGTGGAATAACAGCTTCCTTATCTCTACTTGCTAGTGTCAGATTCTAGGGAAAGACAGCATATTAATATTTTAGTGTATGTTGTCTTTCCCTAAAATCTGACAGTTATGGATTACCAACGTATAAGTTTGTCTACAAGAATTACTTGCTAGTGTGTATTTCAATAGCCAAGTAATCTTATGAGCTACTTTAGCAACCCTAGCAATATACGCTCTAAACTTTAACTCTCTGTCCACCACCACCTCTTAATCTCTAGTTTCATCTATTTCTTGGAGTACAATTCCATCACTATGGTACGTAGTTTGTAAGCTGTTCATCCCAAATTGCATAACTTTACATTTCTCCATATTAAACTGATAACCATTATCTTTTGCCCGTACTGACAGCCTGTTTAAATTGTCCTGCAAGCTCTCTGCATCATCTTGGTTAACTATTACTCTCCCTAATTTTGCATCATCAGCAAACAACTGAATATTTCCTTTTAGATTATTTCCTATATCATTTAAGTACAAATTAAACAGTAGAGATCTCAGCTCTGAACCTTGCAGCACACCACTAGTCACCTGTTTTAGCCTTGAGTCTGTCCCTCTATATATACCACTTTTTTGATATCTGTCCAACAGCCACCCTCTTATCCACATAACCAGTGTCATATCAGTACCCGCTTGTTCTAATTTGCATTATGGATTTCCATGTAATATTCTGTCAAATGCTTTTGCAAATTCCAACAGAATCGTGTACCCATTTCATTTATACAACTCAGCTGTTACTCTCTTATTAAAAAAAGTTAGTAAATTACTAAGGCATTATCGACCCTTCACAAAGCCATGTTGCTCCTTATATAGTATCATATTCTTATCCACCCATTCTTAAATTCTCTTTTTGACCAATTTTCCAATACTTTCACCACCACTCCTGAGATACTGACTTTTTTTAAATTTTTATTTTTGTTTATTTTTTTTTTTAATGTTGAGCCCATACACGTGAGGTTGGTTGATCAACCTATAGTACATTACTGTATATTTGCTACTGCAATCTTAGAACCTCCCTTATATAAGGGAATTATTTTGCCCTTTTCCCACTTCTTTGGAACTCTACTAGATTGAGACTTAAATTGAAGGGCCTAGTCAGAGGCATTGCCAGTTCCCTTGCACATTTTCACATAAGCTGAGCTGATATCCCATCTAATCCCACAGCTGTATTTACATTGAGATTCTACAATATCCTAAGAACCTCCAGTTCATCCACCTCTGTTCCCACATTAGTATCTGTCACATATGTTACAGTAACCCCACTTGGATGATAAAACCTTGCAAATTGATTCACTCAGTAACTCAACTATTTTATCTTCCACTTTATAACCATCAGCACTCATTAAGGTTAATCTCCATACTCATTCTTTCTTTTACTAGCCATGTAATGAAAGAACTCTTTGGGATTTTGCTTTAGCCTGCTTGCTTAGATTCTTCTCGTAATCTGATTTTGCCTTGCTTACCATGCTGGTCACCTTTCTCCTTATATTACCCTCCATAGCATTTCTTCTTCTTCTGCAGCTCATGCTAAATGATATTACTCATCCTTCTAACTCCTACCTGATTAACTCTTCTTACCTTTGTATACAATTTAATATTGCGTCCTCTAGATGTGCCTTAACTACTCCAATGCACTACTAACATCCTTCCCTTGTAGTGTTTTATGCCATGGCACAGATTGAAGATTCCTTCTAAGCTTGTCATAATCACCTGCCTTATAGTTCCACAAATACCTCTTCTTGACAGAATATTCCTAATTTTTTAAAATCTTCCAAGTCAAGACCACATGGTTACTTTCACCAATCAGAGACAATGTGGACACCTTAGTTAAGGATAGCTCTTGTGATTCTGTGACAAGGTGCAATACTTTTGCACCTTGAGTCCCCTCCATTACATGCTGCCTGAAGTAATTATCTCTCAGTAGGTGTGTAAATTTCATTTCCTTCCTGCCCATGTCATCTTTCTTTATTCTTTCCACCCTTTATCTCCATAGTTGAAGTCCCCCATAATAATCACTCGACCTGCACTCATATTAATTTGCAGATGCATGTCTTCCAGATCATCCATGAACATCCTGGCCTATAGCAACAACCAGGTGTATGTTGTTGCTATAGGCCAATAAGACAAAACACCAAGTATTTTGTCTTATTGGCCTTCAGTTCACACAAGAATGCATCAAATGAACAGTCACCCTTCCATGTAACTCCTATTCTTTTTGGCTGCAATTCATCCAGTATCCCTCCCCCATCCTATCTTCTCTATCTTTCCTGGCAATGCTAAATCCTTCATGTTCTATCCCTGTAACTGGATAATCTGCTGTAAGCCAAGTCTCACTAATGCCTATAACTTTTGGTGAGGTTGCACTAACCAATGACAAATACTCCTGCCCTCTTGTTCTTGATACTTCTGCCATTAGTATGTAGAAACTGAAGCATCTGTTTAATTCCCCAATAACCTTTACTTCCTGAATTGTCTAGCCTATTCAATATTTTTGCTTGAGAGACTAGATTCAGCACTTGGCAATTCTCATACTCACTTGCCTCATGGGTGCCTTCAGCATGCTCGGTGAACAAAGCTCTCTCTAGACACCAAAACCAAATCCTTCTTTCCGTCAGACACAGACCACAGATCCATAAATCCTACATCATCATTCCTTCTGGACAATCTTCAAATTCATTTGCTACCATCGCCCTCCTCCTCGGTTCGCCTCTATCATAATGTGGCAGGAGACTTACAATGTTCAGCTTGCGCTTTAGTTTTGCCTCTTCTAATAAATCCTTTACATCCTCCCTCATAGAATACATCTCGCCTCTCAGATCATTTGTGCCAATCAAGACAATTAGTTCTTTCGTCTTACCTTTTTTACATCCTGATGACATGACTAATATTGTGAATTCTTTCACCAGGGAATCATGATTTTGTTACACTTTCATTAAGTACTCCCCTGATTGTTGAGTCTCCGTATATAATTTTTTACTTAACTTGATTTTCTTGTTTGTTCACTTGATCTTTATTATTACTTTGGACTACCCACTTCTTTCTTCTTCTCGGCCATGCTAATCTCTTGCTGCTTCTGCAACTTTTCAGTTTCACACTTTGTCGTGTGAAGGATAACATTCAAGCATGTGTATGGATATAATGGTGGTCTACGGATAATAATATCTTATTTTCAATAATGTTACTTGGCCAACTCTCATTTGACTGATACTGATTGACAGTTTACTTGAATAAGGTACAACTTTCTGATGTGGAGTTGCTTTAGTATAAATGGGGGGGGGGGATGTCACCCTCGAAGGTTGCTATCTGACCTCTGAGTAGAATTAGATAGTTCTATACAGCTTTCAAGTCAGTGACACCTTAATCAGATGCTGTAATAGAGGACATGTATACAAGTTTTTTGGCAAAGTTCATCGTATTTCAAATTGTCCAAGTAGAACTCTGATACTGAAGGCTATGCTCTCATAATTTCTATTGCATTTGAAACTTTTTAGTTTCTATCTTCTAATTAGTTGCCATTAGAAGATATAAAGAAGGTAAATGAAGATGATCTAGGCCCAGAGATTTTAAAGACAGAAGTAGAAATGGCCATTAAAGAACTAAAATGTGGAAAGGCAGAAGGAATAGATGAAATACCTGCAGAATTTCTGAAACAACTTCAAAAGAAAGGAACTGAAGAACTAACCAAAATAATAAATTTAATTTATAACAAAGGAGAATTACCAAAAGATTTTATGACCTTAATATTTATACTACTAAAGAAAAGTAATGCAGTGATCTGCAAGGATTTTAGAACAATAAGCCTCATTTCCCATACATAAAAAATACTTATGAGAATCCTAACACGGAGAATTGCATTTAAGGTGGAAGAATTTCTGAGAAGATTAGTTTGGTTTCAGGAAGGGTAGGGGGAAACAAGAGATGTGATTGAACTGTTAAGAATAATAAGTGAAAGAAGCCTGGAAGTGAATAAAGAAGTTAATATCTGTTATATAGATTTTGAAAAAGCTTTTGACTTTCTGAAATGGGATAAGATGGTGGAAGTATGGAAAAGAATGGTATAGATTGGAAAGACAGAAGGCAAATTATTTCACTATACATGGGACAAACTGCCATGGTGAGAGACATATATGGTACAGCAGAACCAGGTATCATTGGACAAGGAGTAAGACAAGGCTGTTCTCTGTCACCAATTTTGTTCAACATGCATTTCGAAGCAATGTTAAAAGAAGCGCTGGAGAATGCAGAAGAAGGAATAAAGATTGGAAGTAGACAAATATTTGCAATATGATATGCAGATGACAAGGCACTATTATCAACTGAAATAGGATAATATTGAAATAGGACTACAGCATCTGTTGAACAGATTACTGGAATCCTGTATCGATTATGGAAGGGAAATTAACATAAGAAAAACAAAGGTAATGAAAATAGCAAGGAAAGAGACAAATATGGATATCAGAATAAATGGGGAAAAATTGAATCAAGTAAAGACATTTAAATATCTAGGAAGTGTGATTAGCAGTGATGAAAAATGTAAAAGTGACATAAAAGCAAGAATAGTGATGGGAAGAGATGATTTTAATAGAAAATGGAATTTATTCAGAAGTAAAATGGACAGAAACCTAAAGAAAAGACTAATAAAATGTTATGTGTGGAGTGTTGCCCTCTATGCAGCTGAAACTTGGACATTGAAGAAAGAAGAAATTAAGATTTTGGAAAGCTTTGAGATGTGGATTTGGAGAAGGATGGAAAAAATCAAATGGACAGATAAAATAACTAATGAAGAGGTCCTAAAAAGAGAAGAAGAAAGAAGTCTGTTAAAAAAGGTTAAAACGAAGAAAGGGAAACTGGATCAGACATATTCTGAGAGGAAATGGAGTCATCAGATATGCGATCGAAGGAAAAATAGACGGAAAAAGACCCAGAGGAAGAAAAACAATGCTAGATGACATGCTGAATGGAGACAGGTACACAACCTTGAAAGAGAAGGCTCAGAACAGAAGAGAGTGGAAGGAAAGTTTTTGCTGCTAAGAGAAGAACCTGCTCAATTGCAGAATACTTAAGAAGTTTCTGGAGGCCAATGCCAACCATTATCAAAATCATTCACTGACAAAGCACTCACAGCCTCCTCTGCCAGCACATTCCACTCATTCAGCACTCTCTTCAAAAAATAAAAAAAATAAATAAAAATAAAAATAATAATCCTGTGGCAAGAGTACAAATGGAGACCCACATATCATGTCTAAATATTTAAAAGTCATATTACACCTTGAGGGTACATGTCAGGAATTTGATGATGATGATTTAAATCAAATAAGTCCTATCCTCTTATCTTGACAAATATACCTTCCTAATGACATGAATTGAAAAATATGTCTAAACTTATGATTTTTGTATTATTGAAAGTCAGCAAAATATCAAAGATGACTGAATTTAATTATTATTGAGCATATCTGGATGTTTTGTTGTTGGGCTGGTGATGTTTGGATGAGTAACAAAATAAAGCCGTACATAATTCATAAATTAATATATTTATTTATTTCATAAAAGTTATTTTTCCATGAGATTGATTCAGAATATTTCATATCCCTCTCCTTTTTAATAAATTAATTTGTGTGTGTGTGTGTGTGTGTGTGTGTGTGTGTGTGTGTGTGTGTGTGTGTGTGTGTGTTTTGATAGCATTTTGTTCTATCATCATTCTCCTGAACTTAAGACTTTCAGTGACTGCCTGGCTCATTTGGAAGCCTGAAGTGATATGAAAAAAAATGAAAAATCAATACATCTCATCTAGCACTTAAAGATTTGGATAAACATATGCTATCCACTCATTCATCCTTAAGAACGCTTTTTAAAACAAGTTTTTCTTCATATTTTATGGCCTTCCCATCAAGCATGCAATGCAATTGTTTGGTTTGGCTATCTCCTGTTTCATGATTTTATACTCTGTTCTGAAGTGATGGTAGATGCAATACATGTGTGTAACTGCATTATGAGAAGTTTGGAAGTGAAGCATTAAAAAAAGCAATGAATTGAAATTTGTAGGATATATTGCAGAAGTTTATTGACAAGATATTCAATTGGAATAATAAAAACAACAGTGGAGAGAATTTGTACTTAGGATGAGGTACAAAGGACCAAGCCTGGAAGAAGGTGAGAAAAAGTGTGTTCAGCAAGGGAGAAAATTTATTCATGTGGAATAATAAGTAGGTATAATCCATTGCTGAAGACATTGGAGAATGAATCGATGATAAATGAATTTAAGAGAGGTATAAGGTAAAGTTGACGGTACCTTTAGACTCCATAAAAGCTCCCAAAATAATAATGTGTTATAAATAATGTCTTTCACTAAAGGGAAAGTTAAAATGTATTATAATAAATACATTTTGTTGAGTAATTTAATTATGATGCTATCAGTCAAGAATGCAACTATGTGTAGGGCCAAATGGAAAAGATTTGAACATCAAAATCACAGTCCCTGCCCATTGCTTAATTTTGTAGAACTCATTGCTTTAAAGAATAACCATACATACTTTTTCCCATTTTATCAGTGAAACTTTAATTGTTAGGAAACATCGTTCATTATATAGTTACATTCTGAGATAACACACATTCTGATTGTTCTTCATTTTGATTTATTATTATTGTTATTTTTTTTTTATATATAGTGAAATTCTCTATCCAAAAGATAGCTGTAGTATATTGTCTGGTATTGGATCTGAAGCACTTTGCCGTGCTAGAGATTATATCGTAAGTATCTTTCATTTTATCTAATGCAGTACAGTCTCAAACCTGCTGTGTTAGAATTTGGAGATTTTCATTTTTCTGATATAAATAAAGGATTCTTCACTGGTATATCAGTATGAATTATTAAACTATAGTTAATATGTCCTCAGTATTTGTGCTTTCTAAAATGAGTTATTTCTTCAGTCTTGTAATATCCTTTATAGGTGAAGTGACATATAATTTGTCATCCAAACGAGGACATTTTTGAGAGCTGGGTGGGCTAAAAGTAATTAAAATTACCGTATATGTTGGCATATAAGACGAGGCCTAAATTTAAGGCTATTTTTAGGTTTTAAGCTTATGTCGGTTGTAACAGACGACCACCCAGTTTTTTCTTTCTTGTATTAATACAACATTAGGTATTGTTGTTATATCTGTTATTTTTATATTTATGCATATCCATTATTTTTTTGCATAGCATTGATTTAGTATTTATGTGAATTACACTAATTAAAAGTGATTTGCCCCAATTTTAATTAATTATTAATTTGGAATTTTTTTTAAATTTTAGGATTATTAAAATTGTTATAATTTAAAATCATGGAACCAGCAACAAAATGAAGAAAGTATGAAGCTCGATTTAAAATAAGGGTAATTGAAATGGCAAAGCAAACTAATAACTGTGCTGCTGCAAGAAAGTTTGACATAACCGAGAAGATTGCGTGAAATTATGGATAAATAATATGTGGAACACACGACCAGGCAGTATAATGAAGAAACGCAGTTTATTAGTATGGGATATGTTTCGTAGTCATATAACTGAGAATACTAAAAGTCTTCTAGAAAAAAATAACACAAAAATTACTGTTATACCAGGTGGTTTAACTTCTGTATTGCAACCATTAGACGTCTGCTTGAACAAATCATTTAAAGATCACCTGCTAGAAGAATGGAATAATTATATGTCGACTGGTGAAAAATCATTTACAAATGGTAGATCTATGCACGCTGCATCACTTGATAGGTTTGCAATTTTGTTATCAAAGCATAGAATAAAGTAAAAAGTAGAGATTGTAATAAATCATTTAAAAGTGTGGCATCTCTAATCTTATGGTGGTATGGAAGATGATCTGTTGTGGGACACTGATGACGATGAAAATGAAATCAATTCACCGGATTAGAACTGGGATCCATATGACGATCATTTAAACACTGAATCTGAAGAACTATTTTCAACAGATGATGAAGAAAATTAACATGAAAACTGAGGTTAATAATTATTATTTGTTTTCAAATCTTACATGTATTGTAATATTTTAAATAAATTTATGTAACAAAAAATTAATCTGATTTGTTTATAAACACTGCCCATTCTCTTATATAACGATGTATTGTAACTACCTAAATGTTCATCCAAGAAATTAAGCTTCCCTTTTTATACTTGCCGTATAAGATGACCCATGATTTTGAGGGGTTTTCTGTAGTATTTGAGAGTCGTCTTATATGCCGACATATACGGTATATAATATTTTGAAATATTTATTTATTGACTGTTTCCAAAAAATAAAGATATTTGGAAACAGTCAGAAACCTGCCTTTGCCAAAAACTGTTTCCAAATATTAAAGAAAATAAAAACAACATATGTCATTATACAACTTCATTATATTGTGTCAACATTAAAAAATAAAATAAGCAGAATAATTGTTCTCGGTAAATATTCACATACTTTAATTAGTTTATTTGGGTATATCTATCTCTAAAACTGTCAGTAGTATTTTTTTGAAGAATGTATTTTTTCAGTTTTTTTTATTTAAAAAAATTTTTTTTTTTAAATTATAATCTTCTTCAAAGTTGGATTTTATGGTTAATGTATTAAAAATTTTTGACACCTTCAGTTGACTCTTCTCAGTAGACCACAATTATTTTTAATTGAGAAAGTACACCAAAAGTGTCAAATCTCCCCCCCCCCCCCCACCTAAAGGAATTGGTTATCCCCAGCCACTCATGTCCGAGCATGCTTCATTTATCAGCAAGCAGTCTGCATGCTGTCTTTAAAATGAAAATTTTAGTTATGTTGTACCAAGGAAAGGGTCAGGAAAAAGAAGATAGAGTTAAAAAAAAAAAAAAAAAAAAAAAAAAAAAACTAGAACAAATGCTAAACTGGATGTGATGCTGGGACAACA
Source organism: Typopeltis vanoorti (assembly GCF_054136105.1). Taxonomy (NCBI): domain Eukaryota; kingdom Metazoa; phylum Arthropoda; class Arachnida; order Uropygi; family Thelyphonidae; genus Typopeltis; species Typopeltis vanoorti. The sequence goes on along the minus strand of NC_143557.1, from coordinate 19,514,467 downwards.
GGCATAAACTGAGAATACCAGCCAAACCAGGTCATACGGTCACCCTATTTATAAGTGAATATAACCTGCTTGGCAAATAAATTTTGAAGCAGAAGTTAATTCATTATGTAATCAAAATGATCCTGACTATGCACTGAATGCAGAGTCGGTACTCTCTCCCCCACTTAGCTTTTAATATACCCAGGTCATGATAACCACCATATAATGTCTTTTGGTATTAAAGGAACATTATAAAATGGTGAGGGAAAGTATCAAAATGAATATGTTATGGGTAAAAAATAATAAATTGGAATATCATACTACCAGCTTTTGACAAGTCTGAAATGCATCAGTAGTAGTAAAGGAACAACAATTTGGGTACCCCCCCCCCATAAATTGTTATAATTTAGTGGTTGTTAACTCTTGCAAAGAAAGAAAATAAGTAGTTGTGGGGTCATGTTGTATTAAATGTTTACAAAAGTCATTCTGGAAGGCTAATTATTTTTATTTGATATCCACTGATTTTTATTCATCAAGTAGTAGTAATAACTTATAGATAACATATGTTGGAATTTGAAAAGCACTAGCAGCTTTTTTCTTTATGGTGCTTGAAAAACATGAAATGGCTTATATATTACTGCAAAGTCCCGTTTTATAAAAATCGAACGTCGGTAAGGTGAAGATATTTGTTCGTTGACTAACGCACTTTTTACTATATCAATACATCTATATCTTGGTTTTCCTGCCAACCTGGCAGAGAACACTTGCTTCTAATCTTTCCTCTCCCATACTGATTAAGTGACCATACCAGAGATTAGCTCTCCTAATTACATTCCTGGATGCTAACAATGTCAAGATCTTTTCTGATATCCTCGTTTTTAAAATAATATTGCCATTGATGCCATCTGTTCACTCCTCTAACTTTTTTCAGTACTCTTATATCTGTGGTCTCTAGTCTTTGGTCAAGTGTTTAATTTCTAACCCAGCTCTCAGATCCATAAATTAAAATTGGTTTGAACACTGTCTTGTATACAGCTATTTTAGTGTTTTGACTAACTTCGTTCTTATTCCATACAAATTTATTCAGTTGACTTCCTACCATACCAGCTTTTTTGATTCTGTTGTCTATTTCCATGTTTAATTTGCCATCTTCCTTAAAAATCGTGCATAAGTAGCTGAAATGTTTTACTTGTTATATAGGTTCTCCATTCATAATGCAGTTGATATTCTCAATGTTTCTGTCTATTTTCATTTTCTTTGTCTTGTTATTGCTGATTTTCATTGCAAAATAATTTCTTTATTAATAAAGAGCTGAGATTAACATCTCCACTTTTGATATCAGGTTTAATACTGCTTTCCTTCATAATGTGATTCATATAGATCAGTGTTTCTCAAAGTGTGGTACGCGGACCCCCGGAGGTCCATGAAAGGTTTTCAGGGGGTCTGTGGCAATTTTCGGCTTTGCATCATTAACACATGAAATAAAATTTAAGTTTGAGATCGTAAAACGTTCCTATTGTATCACTGAATAAGGTACGGAGACATCTGTAGGCTGTGTACTATGTTTCTCAACAAACAGTGCAATTAGAGACAACTGGGATAAAAATGGCACTACTAATGAATCGCATGACCCCTCCCACATAAAAATGCTGTATAGTAGACAATCAAAATCATATGGTGCACCGGCAACATATGGTTTTGTTTGAGTGAATGTGTTAAAACTAAGAAATATATATTGAATGTGTTTCAGATATTATATAAGGAATTCGGTTGAAGAAAATTAGCATTTCAACTGAACTGTCGGCCTGCCTTTGTCAATTAGTAGCGCGATCTTTTGTTAATACCGCACCAATCATATGAACGTCTTCATAGCTGCTTTATCTCTACTGGCCTACCCTTGCTGTCTGTTTCGAGTTCTGCTTTTAGTAGCCATTTGTTGAAGGACTGTTCGGTAAATACGGTAATTTTTTTTCGCTTTCAAATTCTTAAGTATGGATCACTGGTTAAAGACTGGATTTTTAAAATGCTTAAAAGAGAGGAACATAGTAGATGCAAGTAGCTGTCAGCAACAAGAAAATGTTGATATTGCATCTGGATCAACTGAAATTGATAAGTGTGTATCGTCTGACATCTCTAAAGAACCAACTAGGAAGAAAATGAGAAAACTTCGTAAGTACGATATAAATTACTTGAAATGTGGATTTTCATGGATGAGAAATGAAGAGCAACCTATTCCATTATGTTTAATTTGTGGTGAAACTTTAAAAAATGAAAGCATGAAACCATGTAATTTTGAATCGAAACATAATGAATGCAAGGACAAACCTGTCAAATTTTTTCAAAATAAACTAAAAAATTTCAAAGAATCTCAAAAAGTGATGTCGATCATGTCAGGAGGTGAAAACATGAAGGCTTCATATCGTGTGTCGCTATTAATAGCAAAAAGTGGTGCAGCAGAAACAATTGGTGAAACTTTGGTCAAGCCTGCAGCAAAAATAATAGCGGAAATTATGATCGGAGATAATGCAAAAAGATCTTTTGATCAGATTTGCCTTTCAAATAGTACCGAAGAATCACTGAAATGGCTGAAAATATAAAACAGACATTATTATCTGATATACGTAAGGGTCGTTATTATGCGTTGCAGGTAGATGAATCCACCGACATTACAAATTTTGCAAATCTTCTAGTGTTCGTTAGGTACGAAAAAAATCAAAAAATTCACGACGACCTTTTATATTGCCAACCCTTGCCAGAACATACAACAGGAGAAGAAATATTCAACAATATAAATACCTTTATGCATCAAAACAAGCTTGATTGGAAAAGTTGCGTTGGAATAAGCATGGATGGAGCGAAATCCATGGTCGGATTTAAAAAAGGGCTTGTTTCAAGGATAGCTGTTGCACCAAATGCAAAGTCGACACTGCTGTATACACAGGGAGGCTTCGGCTATACATATGATGTCTACAGACCTAAGAAAAGTTCTTGATGAAGCTGTAAAAATCATAAATTATATTAAAGGCCATCCTCTAAACGCCAGACTTTTCTCTCAACTTTGCACAGAAATGGGAAGCAACTATACACAACTTCTTTTCCATACCGATGTTCGTTGGCTTTCTCGTGGAAAAGTCCTTACTCGTTTATTTGAACTACAAGTTTTTCTTGATGAAAAGTTTGAATTGAAAAAGCATTTACATAATTGGAAATGGCTCAGTCAATTAGCATACCTGGCAGATATATTTACTGTATTAAATAGTCTTAATTTATATTTACAAGGCAAGGAAATTTCTATATTTCATGTCCAAGATAAAGTGAACGCCACGTTGGCAAAAATGAAGTTATGACAAAAGTAGGTTGGTAATGAAGAATTTGACGCATTTCCATCATGAATTGCTCGCAAGTTCAAATGAACAAATTGATGATGATGTGAAAATTATCATGCAGCCTTTAAAAAGCTTACAAATGAATCTAGAAAAGTATTTCCTTGAATTGGACATTAATATTGAGTGGATAAGATATCCTTTCAATAAAAACAAATTTACGCCAAAGGGTCTATCGTCAATAGAAGAACAACAACTTTTAGAACTAGCTTCTGATGGTTTCCTAAAAAATAAATATAGTGAGATTACGTTATCATCATTTTGGCTACAACAGATAAAGCTCTAAGGTTCATTTTTCTATTTCCAAGTTCATATCTGTGCGAAGTTGGATTTTCGACCCTTGTAGATATTAAGACGAAGAAGAGGAATCGCATTATAGATGTCGAACTGCATCTGAGATTGAAATTAACAACTATAGAGCCAAATTTTGCTGAAATTTTATATCACCATAAACAATTTCACTCCTCTCATTGATAATAAATTATTTCAAGTAAGTAAAACTTTATAGTATCTTTATAAAGTTTGTTCTATTAAAAATAAATCATAATTTTTTGTTTACATGAACATATAAATTCAAATAAAATAAATATTTAATTTTTTTAATATTTTAAATTAATTTATTCATTTTAATTAATTTATTAATTTTAATTAATTTATTTAGTTGTTTTAATTAATTAATGTATTTGTTTAATTAATTAATTTATTTATTTTTAATTAATTAATTAGGGGTACTTGGTAATAATGAAAATTTAAGAAGGGGTCTGTTGATATCTGAAGTTTGAGAAACATTGATATAGATAATGAATAACAGAGGAGATATTTACCTCCTTGTCTGACACCAGATTTAACATTAAACCACCTTCTTATACTTCCTTCAATTCTAACTGCTGACTTACAACTCAAATAATGATTAAGTATTACTTGATATAATGCCCCATTGACACCATATAACTGTAGCGTTTTGAATAGCTTTTCTCTTGGGATCTTGTCATATGCCTTTTGCAGGTCTACAAAACTTAAATACAGACCTTTATTATATTCCCACGATTTCTCATCTATTTATTGTAAAATGAAAATCTGATCCTGACAGCCTCTATTTGGCCTGAATCCAGCTTGTTCTTCATCAAGATTCCCTTCCACAATCTTTCTTAACCATTTCTCAAGTATGCTTGCATAAATCTTACCAGGAACACTCAATAGAGAAATACCTCTGTAATTCTCACATTCAGTTTTATTTCCCTTTTTATATATGGATACTATGAGAGCTCTACTCCAATCATCTGGACTTCGTCCATGTGTGCATGCCTTCTGAACTATGTAGTGCAGCCACTGTAAGACTTTTTATACCTCCATACTTCAGCATTTTTGGTCGAATAACATCTACTCCTGCTGCCTTTCCACATTTCAGGCTTTTGATGGCTTTTTCTACTTCAAAAACCTGAAATGTGGAAAGATAGCAGGAGTAGATAGTATGGATATGTATTCCTGATCACATGCCTCTTGAGTGTTTTTCATCACTGTGCTGTCACTGCTTGTTTCATTTAGCAATTTTTCAAAGTAATTGCTCCATACTTCGAGGATATCTTTTTCTCCCATTTTCATATCACCTTTTTTTCATCTTTAGGGATGAAAAAGGTGATCATTCTTTTTACAGCACTCTTCCTCCATTTCTGAGCTTTTTCAACACCCTCCAGAATATCTTGCCGCCTTCGTGATATTTTTATTTTCTATGTTCTTACCAAAGTCCTCCATGACTTTTGTTTAGCTAGTTTTACACAGTGTTTAGCTTTCTTACATTTGTCTCTGTATTCTCTAAGAGCACACGCTAACTTATTTACCAGTAACTTACGATATGCTATCTTCTTTTCCTTCACTGCCTTTTTAACTTCCTGTATCTACCATAGAGTTCTGAATTTTCTATTCCTCCAGACAACCTCACCACATGGCTCTCTGGCTGAATCAATCAATCAGTGAGCTGTCAGGCCAGTGAAACCTTATCAAAATGGACCAATATTAGGTGAATATATGGATGCTTTCATAGCAGGCATGTCTCCTATAAGGTCCTGCTAGGGCAACTTATAAATGCCGGCGAATGTATTCCTGTAAAATCTCTGGTGAAATTTCATATGAAACTTTTAGTTTCTGTATTCGGCTTTGAAATAATGCTGGATTTAATATCCACTTGATTGTTATAAATTTTGCATCTCCGAAGTAAAGCCTTTTGGCTCTTTATTTTAGTAAATACTTTTACACACCGACTGTGAGTTTGCTTACAAAAAATACACTTCTCTGATGTTTCAAGTTCCTTAGGACTGAGAGTTTTTGCTCTCTTAAGGATTCTGCCTGGTCTCCGTTGAAAACGAACCAGTTTGAAACAGCTGTCAGTGAAACCTTATCAAAATGGAACAATAGGAGGCAAATATATGGATGCTGTCATAGCAGGCATGTCTCCTATAAGATCCAGCTAGGGCAGGGGTCGGCAACCTGCGGCTCGCGAGCCACATGCGGCTCTTTGGATGTGAAGCTGCGGCTCTTTAGTTCCATACGCAAATATTATTTATTTTATCAAAAAAAAAAAATTTAAAAATCGTTCTGAATCGATTAACGAGGATTAAGCACCGATTCTATCTCTCAGCCACTTGTACTCGCTTTTCACCGCACCCCTCCCCCGTGACACGCATCGTCACTGTCGTCAGTCCGTCGGAAGCTCTCGGAAGTTTATATGTTTGGCAATTTTCATTGATTTCGGCATAGCTGGGCATAACACCTTTACTCGTAAACTAAGTATCTAATATTTGCCAAAATTAAAAAAAAAAACTAAAATGTGCAGACTGCGCAGTGATAAACACATTCTGACAAGTCCGTTCGTGCCAGTCGGCGATCACCACACACGGGAGGCGACCACAGATGCGACGAAACTGTGTACTTATAGTCAATCAGTACGCGAGAGAGTGAGACAAACAGTGTTTCGTGTCTAAATTATTTATTTTAATAATTAAATTATTAGAGAATTATTTATTTTATTTAGGTAGGTATTTTTAATTGGGAAATATCGTTGTAAAATGTTTTTTGATAAATTATATTTCATTATGCCCAGCTTCTCGTATCCGCTAAAACAGTACAAGATAGAATAGCTAAAATGTCTTCAAATGTAACATATTTGCAGGTGGAAGATATTCAACCTTCTTCTGCCTTATCACTTGCTATAGATGAGTCTTGCGACATAAAAGACACGGCACAAGTTGCCCCTTTTTGTCAGGTATATGTCTTCCCAAGGTCCAAAAGAAGAACTTCTAGGATTGCTACCGCTCTCGGGACAAACTAGAGGGGAAGATATAGCGAATGCCGTGCAAAAATGCCTTGAAGACAATAAGATCTTGTGGCTCTTTAAAAACTTTTTAAAATTTTGTGGCTCTTTAAAAACTTTGAAATTTTGTAAATTGTAATTTTTGACTCTTCCGACTCAAAAGGTTGCCGACCCCGGAGCTAGGGTAACTCGTAAGTACCGGCAAGTGCATTCCTATAAGCTCTCTGGTCTAATTTCATACGAAACTTTTATAGTTTCTGTATTCAGCTTTGAAATAATGCTGGATTTAATATCCACTTGATTTTTATGAATCAGTCAGTGTTTTCTTGATGGCTTGTCACTGAATCTCCAAGGTTTGGTTCCTGTTCTCAAACTTTTGTTTTTTCTTGAATAAAGTTTGTATATTTTAGTCTACATTTCACATCTGAGAGCTACTCAACTTTTATTCACTTTAAAACTTTCTTACATTTTCTTCTTTTCAATATGAAATTCAATTTTATTCTGCTCAAAACTAAATAGTGATCACTTCCAATTTCAAATCCTCTGTACACTCTGGTTTCCTGCACCAGGGAGAAAACATTACTATCAACAATAACATAGTCGATGAGAATTTTTTTATTCCTTGACTCTTTTCTCCATGTGAATTTTGCACATTTTTATGTTGGAACATTGTGTTAGCAATAACCACTCCATGTCCTGAGCAGAAATTCAACAGGTATTTGCCATTATTATTAGCTTTGCTCTTTTCTCCAAATTTTCTCAATATATTTTTGTAAGTTTGACAATCATTTCCTACTCTGCTATTTAGATCCTTAACAAGGACCAACTCTTCCTTTTTCATTGTGTCAGTTGCTTTCTCTAAAACCTCAAAAAATTCTTCCTCTTCTACCTTAGTAGACTCTTTATGTGGGACCATAGGTACAAATAAGTCTCATTGTCCAGTTCCCCATTCTGATATTTGCCCACATCACTCTACTTGATATTGCTTGCCATTTAAGAAGATTAGCCTCGTATTTTGTGTTGGATGCATTAGCTACTCTTTCTTTTCCCTGATTATTATTGAATAAAAAAATAGCAATGTAAAATAGCAGGTGGAGTTACATGTTGAGCTATTAGGAGCTCAAAAAATTAATAATCAAAGGTAAGTTGTTTTGGAAAATAATTAACCATAATTGATTTTTTTTTCTGGAGTATTATTTTGATGAGTTTTTTTTTTTTTTTTTGATTGTAATGATTGTGTGATTGTTTGCATGTTTATGTTTTTCTGGAAGTTATTGTATTTTTTATAAGTATATTGTATATCACAGCACAGATGCATGAAACGATGGTGCGCAATTTAAATTTATGTGATTTTGTTCACTGCATCATGTGTAAATTATATTCAATTTACAGAATGAAAGATTTGTGGAAGAAAAGTGAAACTGGGAGTGTATGTGCGTTGTTTTGAAATAGTGGAAGTGCCAGAAATATGAGGAGAAAAATAAGAATTATAATGGTGAGTTAAATGATGAAAGAAATGAAACTACGTGTGCAAATCTGGATAATGTTGTTGTTCTTGAGAGTAAAATGTTGGAACATGTGATGAGGATGCATGTGGTACAAAAAGTTAGCAAGAATGAAACAGTGGAAAATGAAGAGAATAACTTTATGATAATGAGGTAGATCTATCACTGTTAGATCTGATGAACTGTTAGATTAGAAACACCTGATGGGTGATGGTACCTAGAATCAAAAGGAGGGGGAGATGCGAGGGAGAAAAATCAGAGTAAGATACAGCAAAAAAGGGAAAATTAGGATTAATTTGCTTTGGTGATTTCATGGTATGAGGAAAACTTAAAGTGTGCATGATAAAATTGTGTTTCCCTGGGCTAAGATTAAGAATATTAACAGTTCTGTTAAAATACAGAGTGGAGAAGTGAAAGATGATTATCTTGGCCAGTACTAATGATCCAGCAGGTGACATGTGTGATATGCGAGTGAATATGAAAGAGTTACTGGTACAAACAAATAAGAAGCGTGAGAAAATGAAAACTGTGAGTGTGCTGCTGCAGTATGATAGAGCCAAGATGAGATGAAGAGCTATGATTACAAATGAATCTATCTAGGTTGGGCAGGTGGAATGGCAGATGTGTGGAAGGATGGAGTTATATGACATGAATGATTTGAATTTGAATGGATTCAAAGTTAGGCATCCTGAGAAAGTATTATTCAGTGATTGTTCAGAAGTGCAGTGTCAAGGACACTTGAATGTTTTGGGAGGTGGGGGTGGATGCAGATGAGTTTGGGTTCAGGCAACCTATATATGAATAAGTGTGAGAGAGTGATTACATGATGCTGAATATAACATCCCTTATACCTTGTTTTATTAGCATAACACAAGGTATAAGGGAGATTGTGGGAGATGAAGGATGTATTGCAATGCTAGAATTATTTAGAATAAAGTGAGAAGTTTTGCCATTGGTTAGTTCAACCTGGCCAAGAGTTATAGGCATTAGTGAGACTTGTTTGATGGAGAATGATGTAGGAGTATATTGTGTACAGAGAGGACAGAGAGAAAATAGAATGGAATTATGTTTTGCTAATGATTTCAGAAGAAATGAAGCCAAAATGAGTGGAAGTACATCAGGAGGACATAGATGCAGAGGATACTTCATTTGAAACTATCTGTTGTGAGATAGAGAATAGCAGGATGAAATCTATAGTTGGTTGCTTCTATAGGGCAGGTGGTATAAGGGAGAATGTGGATGGCATGAATTGGCAAATTAGCACAATTAGTGCTGGTTGAATAATTTTATGAGGGAACTATGGGAATGGAAGGAAATTTAATTTCTACAGCTGCTAAGAGATAATTACCTGAGAGGATATGTAATGGAAGAGACATAAAGTTTGAGAGATCCAGATCTTGTCATAGCATCAGAGAACTTAGCCACATTCCCTCCACTTAGGGAAAGCAGTCATTTGGTCTTGACCTGGGAGATTGCAAGACATGCAGAAAATTCAGCATGTCTTGCAATCTCCCACAAGCAGAATAAAGAGGAGTATATGTAATTACAGAGTAAGTGATTAGGCAAACTGAGAAGTCAGCTTAGAGTAGTGCACGGCATAGAATTTGGAAGAGAGATTAAGGAGAATAAATCAGGTAGGAGGTATATGGATGAATAGCATCATTAAGCAGGGGTTTCAGCAGCAATTTTAAGAATAAGGTGATTATAAGACTATAAACAGTACAAGGCACTGGCAACCTGTATGGTAAGGAAGGCCAAATTCTGAGAGGAAGTTATTTTGAACAGCGACTTTAACAAGTAGTGGTAGGGAGGTAACAGAAGCAAACAAAATATTTGTTGAGTGATCGTTTTGTAAGTATGCACCATGCAGATGGAGATATTCTAATACAGATCCTTGATCTGGTCAATTTAAATGCTTTTGTTAATGTTATGGCTAATTTATCCTGTATAACTACCCTTACTGAAGCAGTTTGTTAAGTGCTAGGCAGGAAATTCATTTTATTCTGGGCACTAGACCGTTATCCTGCTTATTATAGACCTGAAGTAACTTGAAAATAATTTGTTTGATCTCTAGAGCAGAGTTTCCAAATTAGGTAAAAAATAAAATAAAATATGGAAATAAGTAAAATTTAAAAAAATAATAGAAACATAGACATTTCCCTTAGGACTATAGGTGTGACACACACACACACACATGCAAAATTACTTATATATTACTCTGTTTAGCAGGTCTATGCTATGAAACATAAGGGAGGGGGGGGGAGAAACGAAAAGAAGAATGTTCATTTTATCAGTGATAAATGAACAAATGAACATTTATTACTTATTTATTAATGATAATGATGACTTTCACATGTTTCCGTATAGTGTGCTTTGAATCACTCTTTTATGGAGAGGAAAAAAAGCAGTGGAGAGTAAGTTATATGTAGTTGAAGTATTAAGAAGGGGAAACAGTGATATGCATATACACTTAGGTACCCCCCCCCCCACGATGTTGCTGAGACTATAGGCATTTCAAAAGAAGGTATAGGATACATTTTGCATGAAGAATTGCAAATGAAAAAGCTTGGAAGTACATCAGGAGGACATACATGCAAGATGGGTGCCGTGCAGATCAAAAACGCACTTGCATGAAAATCTCTGAACAGTGCTTGGAGCATTTTGACAAGAATAAAACTGATCTTCACAGTATTCTTGATTGCAGTGCAATCAGCCTAGTCAACTTCAATGCTTTCAGTACACAGTTTTGCTTGTTTTTCTGTATATATATATATATATATATATAGGCTGTTCAATAAGTTATAAGACTATATTTATACAGAAAACAGATTACCTTTAATCGTCATCATTTACATGGTCTTTTTCGAAGTAACTACCGTGAAATCCGATGCATTTGTCCCAACGCTGCATCCACTTCTTAAACACATGTGAAAGTCCTTTTTTTGAGATTTCTTTCAAAACCACTTCCGCAGCTTTTACACATGCTTTGTTGCTTTCGAAATGGCGGCCTCTTAGTGGTTTCTTGAGCTGAGGAAACAGCCAGAAATCACACGGTGCAAGATCAGGACTTCATGGAGGGTGTGGTAGGATATCTATGTTGTTCTTTTGCAAAACATCCACTACACAACCAGCAGTATGTGGCCTTGCATTATTGTGGTGCAATAAGACGCCATTCTTCAAAAAGCAATGGATGCTTCCTTTTGACGTACTGTACCATTGTCCGTAAAACATCTGCATAGTATGAGCCGTTTACAGTATTCCCGGGTTCTACAGCGTGTTGGTAAACAATGCCTTCGTAGTCAAAAAACATTATGGTCATAGCTTTACCAGCCGATTTTACAGTTTTTGCTTTCTTGGGGGTAGGCAAAGACGGATGCTTCCATTTACTGCTTTGTTGTTTCATTGTAGGGTCATAGTGATACAATCAAGCTTCATCTGCTGTAATGATGTGTTTTAAGAAGTTGTCGCCTTCTTGTTCCTGTCTTTCTTTTCATTCTGTGCACACATCCACTCGATGCTGCATTTGCTCCAGTGTCAAGAGTTTGGGAATCCATCGGGAGCAAACACGTTTCAGTCCCAAATGTTCAGCCATGATTGAGTGAACACTTCCCACAGAAATATTCAGGACAACATGCAGCTGGCGTACTGTAATTCTGCGATCCTCCTTGATGATAATCGCTGCTGTGTTGATCATTGTCTCTGTGATGGACGTTGAAGGTCTTCCCTCACGTTAAAGATCTTCCACATTTTGCCTTCCTTCCTTAAAAGTTTTATGCCAGCGAAAAACACTTGCCCTTGACATTGCTTCATCGTGGAAAGCTTCGCGTATCATGTTAAAAGTGTTCGATGCCGATTTTTGCAAACGCACACAAAATTTAATTGCATAACGCTGTTCCAAGGATGCTTCCATTTCGACGACTGTCGCGGCTCGTAAACGTGCCGAAACAAGCTTGCGTTTAGTCACGTGACACTTTGCACATCAGCCCGTGTACGCCATCTATCAACCTCTTTTGTTAATACAGACAGCAACATTTCTTTATTCCACAGTTTATATTGTGATGAGTGGTTTCGTGATAGTAAAATTAGTCTTATTACTTATTGAACAGCCCTCGTGTATGTATATATATATAAAAACTCGGAACTCTGCTTACTTTTGATAATACTCAGCCAAGACCAAGGCTGTCTTCTCAGATTGACTCTTACTTCAAGCCTTTCCTAGCAATCATATCACTTCTATAGCATCAACAGCTTTCAAGAAACTTGGCATCCATTTCCAGTCAAGATGGTACTTTTCTGCTGAACAGTTACTTTTGCTGTATAAATGCCAAATCCAACTAACATTGGAATACTGCTCTCATGTATGAGATGGTGCACCTAAGACCTGCCTAAAAATTCTTGATGAAGTTCAGAAAAGGACAGTCTGGTTGATAAATGACACTTCTCTTACAGACTCTTTTCAGCCACTTTCCCATAGAAGATAGTTTCTGCATTGTGTTTCTTCTACAGATATTTCCATGACCATTGTTCTGCAGAATCTACAGGAACTGATACTCACCAAACCTACTCTCCTGTCATCTTTCATTCCTTCTATTTCAATTCCATGGAAATCTCCCTCAAGAAACATTTCCAAAGGACTACAGTCTCTTCAACAGTACAAGAAGAATATCAACAGGTTACTATATTCCTGATCCTTCCCTTAAATGCCATCTGTTTGCTATAGACTCTTCTGTCTTTCATATATGGGATTAAAAAAAAAAGTTCAGTGATGAGGGCATTATCAGAACAAGGTATTTATAATTCAATACTTTTAGGAGGGAAGGTGCAACTGTTGGTGAATATGTATAAAAAAGCTTAGGTGTTGTTGATTATTAATAATAATGCTTCATGGTGTAAGGAACACTAAGAGGAAAAAAAAAATCATCATCATCATGCATATCAAAAGATTTAGACCTAGCATGGCCTGTTCCAGCCTTAGAGATCATCATTGAATCATTTAAGAGGACATCCTGGTATTCTTTTTCCTGATGGCTTGTACCTTAAGGCTTGTTTTGGTAATCTTTCTGTTTTCATTCTTTGAATGTGTTCCATCCATTTATGTTTATATTTTAAAATTTTTTCTATTGTGGTTCTTGGTTTAATTCTTTCATAATTTCGTCGTTTCTTTTGTGATCAAATAGGGTATACTGGGTGATTTTAAAATAACGTAAAGTGTTCAGCGCCCTCTAGCAAATAATGTATTGGACGAAACACACCAGTATTCGGTAGATGTACACAGTGGAACATGGGGATTCGATTTAACGAAAAAAAATAGTACCAAAAGTCGCCAACAGGGGAAATTTTGGTGCTGTTTACCGAGTAAAATACATTAATTTTCATTATCGCATTCCTTTTATTGTGTGAACGATCATGCAATAAAAGGAAAGCCTGTGAGATTTCTTATCATTCGTAGACGAACTGCTTTTCGATGCCTCTTACCTTACGTGTGCGAGCTTTGTTAGTTAAACTCTATTATCAACGGAACAATAATGCCATTGCTTGTCTTTGTGATTTTCGGCGTATGAAAAATTTACGAAAAGGACCGATTAGCATAACAAACTTACGAAAACTGATTCGGCGATTTGAAACTACTGGAATTCTATCAGTGCAGGTAGGCAGGGAATGCAAACCAATCAATCACCAACAAGTTGAACAAGTTGCAACTGCTTTTGTGGAACAGGAGATGACAAATGTGCAGGGTACCAGCAGTGCACAAGCAATATCCCGGCAAACGGATATCGTATACACGGTGTGGAAAATCCTACATCAAATGTTGAAGTTTTACCTCTATAAAATCAGTCATGTTCAAGAATTGCGCCCTGGTGATGCGACCACATGAATCGACTTATCTTTGAGATTCTAAGCATCCATGGAAGTGGATGATGCATGGCCGTGGCAGATTTTATGGAGTGACGAAACACACTTTTATTTGAACGGCGATATTAACACATGCAACTGTCGCATTTGGGCTGCAACTAATCTGCATGTGTGTCTGCAGATGCCTATCCACTCACCCAAAGTCACAGTATGGTGCGGATTTATGGCATCTTTTATCATCGGTCCATACTTTTACGAGGAAAATCGCCGAAGTGGACCAGTGACCTATTCTGTCATTGCTAACAGGTATGTCAATATGCTACAGAACTTTGTGGGTCCACAACTGCAGCAAAGAGGATGTCTCGATTCGACCATCTTCATGCAGGATGGTGCACCACCCCCACATCGGACTTCAGGTACAGCGTGTTTTGCGACAACATTTCTCTGACAGAAGAATCATTAGTCGTGCATTTCCCACGCCATGGCCACTGAGATCGCCTGATCTCAATCCTTGTGACTTTTGGCTGTGGGGATTTCGTAAAAGCATTGTGTATCAAAGACATGTACCCAATATTCCAACTTTGGAAGATCGAATAACGCTACACGTGAGACAAATCAATTCCGATATGTTGCGAGCCACTGTGGAATGTCGTGCACCATATGCAGTTCCTGGAACATCAGAATGGTGGTCATATCGAACCTCATTTGTAATTAATAATAAATGTCATGAAATCGATGTGTGCTGTCTCTCATTTGCCATTTAGTCATTCATTAGTCACACCTACTAAAATTAATTTGGCAGTGCCAAAATTTCCCCTGTTGGCAACTTCTGGTACTATTTTTATTTATTTTTTCTTTAAATTGAATCACCATGTTCCAATGTGTACGTCTACCGAATATTGGTGTGTTCCAGTACATTACTTGCTAGAGGGCTCTGACTTGACGTTATTTTATAATCACCCGGTACTTTGCAGTTTTTCTCATAAACTTCATTTCTGCTGTTGTTAATCTTTGTTTGTCTTTTTTGTTTTATTGTCCACATTTTGCTTCCATACATTAAGACTGGTAATGTATTGTATACTTTTAGTCTGGTTTGTTTTTGAAACTAGGTTTGGTTTAAATATAGAGTTAATTACACCTGCTATTTTTAAATATTTTACAATTTTTATTTTTATATCTTTTTAATTTTCATATGTGATCATACATCCTAGGTAGTTAAATGAATTCACGTGTTCTAAGATCTTGTTATCTATTACTATTTTAGTTCTTGTTGGATCTTTCCTTTAAAGGCCATAGTTTTTGTTTTTTCTGTTGATATTATCATACCATAATCTTTGGCTATCTCATTTAGATCTAAAATAGCTTTCTGTAAGTTATCTTCAGAATTTATAATTATTATTTGGTTGTCAGCAAAAAGGAGAGTGTTTAAGTTCAGTATAGGAGAAAGTTTAATTCCTTGATGTAAATTTTTATTCCATTTTATTATTATTTCATTTAAGTAGATATTAAAAAGAGTTGCTGAGAGGGACATCCCTGTCGGACCCCTTGGTTTATCTCTCTTATATATGATAGCTCGTGATTTAATCTTATTTGTATTTGATTATTTTCATATATACTTGTGATAGCTTTTAGGATATTATTTGGTATTTGTTTTTCTTTTAATGTTAAATAATATGTTTCTTTTAACTTTTTCTAAATATTTCATTACTTTGCTATTTAAGATTCTGCTATATATTTTGTAACAGGAATTTAGTATACTGATACCCCTATAGTGTTTAGAGTCATCTCTATTACCTTTTTTAAAGATAGGAATCACAATTGCTTTTTTCCATTCTATTGGGGGGATATACCAGGTGAATAAATTTTATTTAAAAATAATAAGTCTTTCTTTGAATCTTGTTCCTAATAAGTTACTAATAATTATAAAATATATACATGTTTACACAAGAATATTATTTAATTTGCCAAATATTTCAGTCTGAATATTATAGACCATCTTCAGTGGCTACATAGGAATAGTTTAAAAAAAAAAAACAAGGTGGAATACGAACAATTGATCATTCACAAATAGAACATGCTGCGTGATGTCATATCGCTAAGTATTAAAAGAGTAAACATTTTTTATCAGAGTCGTGATTAAGTTAAAGATATTAATTCAGAAATTCATGTAATAATCTTAAATAACATTAGACTAATATAGGAAATTAAAAAAAAAAAATGAATGTATTATCCTGATTAAACTTTCCCAAATTTTTGATACAGATATACAGTCATTATGATTCAAGTTAGGACGTTCAAGTAAGGCCTCTACACTTTCTTTAAATAAACGTTCAAATTTATAGCGACATCTGTGTAGGAGGAGAGTCTTGGACCAAAGGATGTTGGGGCTTGTTTCTATTCTGTGCTGAGCTAATCCAGATTTCTCGGGTTTGTTGTGTTGAATGGATGATTGATGCTCTTGAATTCTTTTTTCTATAGAGCATCCAATTTGTCCAAAGTAGAAAAGATTACAGTTACACCATGGAGATTGAAAAAGACAACGATTAATCATTTTTAGAAGTCCTCCTCATCCGTTCACCTTCAGGTATTCTTACAACAACAGCTTACAGAAAACCAACTTTCACAGGTCGTTATATTCTCAAAGAATCTGCCCATCATCCTTGTCAAAAAACAGGAATCATAAAGTGTTTAATCTGACGAGCCAAAACTAATTGTTCAACTTCTCATTTATTACAGAAAGAACTTTCGACTATCAAACATCACATGAAACTAAATGGCTTCTCCGAAAAGAGTACACAACATCTTTTCTATTCTTACAATCCAACACAAAACAGCAAAAATTCAATACGTCGAATTCCAATTCCTTACATTTCCGGGATTTCAGAACCAATTTCAAGAATTCTGAAGAAATATGATTTAACAGCCACTTATACACCTATTAACAAATTATCCACCCATTTTCCTTCTTCTAAAGATAAACGCTCAACTATGTCTCTACCTGGTGTGTATCAAGTTCCGTATAACTGTAATCTTTCCTACTTTGGACAAACTGGACGCTCTATAAAAAAAAGAATTCAAGGGCATCAATCATCCAATGATGATTGGATGATTGATGCCCTTCATCAACGCAACAAACCTGAGAAATCTAGATTAGCTCAGCATGGAATAGAAACAAGCCACAACATCCTTTGGTCCAAGACTCTCCTCCTACACAGATGTCGCTATAAATTTGAACGTTTATTTAAAGAAAGTGTGGAGGCTTTACTTCAACGTCCTAACTTGAATTGTAATGACTGTATATCTGTATCAAAAATTTGGGAAAGCTTAATCAGGATAACACATTAATTTCCTATAATAGTCTAATGTTATTTAAGATTATTACGTGAATTTCTGAATTAATATCTTTAATTTAATCACAACTCTGATAAAAAATGTTTACTCTTTTAATACTTAGCGATATGACATCATGCGACTCGTTCTATTTGTGAATGATCAATTGTTCATATTCCACCTTGTACCTATTCCTATGTAGCCACTGAAGATGGTCTGTAATATTCAGACTGAAATATTTGGCAAATTAAATAATATTCTTGTGTAAATGTGTATATATTTTATAATCCTAATGTCACAAGTATCTTTAAGGAATTAAAGTTACTAATATTTCACTTGTTTTCTACCCAGTATGATCAAGAGCACAATTATAACTGTGATGGTTATGTAGCACTGAACTAAATAACTGTGGAAGACTATTCAAATTGTAACTCAAAACAGAATTAATGTCTCCTTATGTGGCATCTTCTATGGGTCAGATAACCATAAAGTTAATTTAGAGAAGTCAGGTTATCAGGTCTCAAAATAGCAGTCTCTTTGGTAAATTAATGCTACCATTCTTGTTGGATTGGGAGAGTGTTTCATAGCTGATGCCGATTCTTAAAAAACCCTATAATTTTTATGTAGTATCAGTGTTTTCCTCCATCTAATCCTGACTTGCCATGATCTGCCAGTGTTTTTAAAGTAGGATAAACTGCAAGGAACTTTATACACGCTAGGATGTTCAAGAGGATGAGGTTGATCTTTAAGAGAACGTATGAAGGTATAGTTTGACGATAGATGAGAGAATCCTCGACATTTCTGAGTATGGCAGAAGGAGGTGAATCAGTTTTGATAATGTGGTAATCAGTCTCGTCAGATGAGTTTGTTTATAATTACACTTATTAATCTTATAGAAACCCTTCAGTAATTTGAATGTCTCAATCATATTACCCTTTTTCTGCCTATCAAACAATTTCTGTAACCCACAAATCTTCAACCTGTTCTCATAAGGTTCATTCCATAGATCTGCTATTATCTTGGTCACTCACCTCTGGATACTCTCCACCTCCTCCCCATCAAGAAAAACCCTGGTGCCCAGATCTGGGCAAAGTAGTCGAGATGGGGTCTTATCAAAGCTCGATACAGAGGAACAATAACTTGCTTGTCTCTGCTCGTCAAAGTATTCTTCAGTAACCAAGTGATTTCATGAGTTGATTTGGCCACTTTTGCAATGTGCTCCCTAAACTTCAACATCCTATCCACCAACATTCCGAAATCCCTGGCCTCGTCAATCTCCTGAAGTACAGTTCCACCAATGTGGTATACTGCTGCTAATCTTTTCACCCCAAAATGCATAACCTTACACTTTGCCACATTAAATTGACACCCATTCTCCTTAGCCCAGTCCTCCAATCTATCCAAATCATCCTGCTAAATTTTGACATCATGTGAATTCACTATTGCTCTTCCCAACTTTGCATCATCAGCAAACAAATGAACAGTTCCGCTCAGAACTCTGCGGCACA
Source organism: Typopeltis vanoorti (assembly GCF_054136105.1). Lineage (NCBI taxonomy): Eukaryota > Metazoa > Arthropoda > Arachnida > Uropygi > Thelyphonidae > Typopeltis > Typopeltis vanoorti. The sequence continues at coordinate 19,495,602 of NC_143557.1, read as the reverse complement.
CCACTAGTCACAGGCCGTCTTTTGGACTCTACTCCTGAATAAACTACTCTTTGATATCTCTCCATAAAACGAAATTCCCCAGGTGAATTTCTTTGTGTGGCTCGAACTCACAACCTTGGCATGACTCACATGCACTGTCTTATAAGTACCGCGTGCTAACCAGTTGTGCCACTGGCTTGCTTCCTATTAGAACAATTTGGAAATTTGTTTAATTGGATGGACTGATATGGAGCAGAATTAATTATAACAACCACATTTTTAAGAAGGTCTGGAATCAGTTTTTCTTCTCCCCACTTTTCGAAGATCGTAGATTTCATTTGCCATGGTAATCTCCAGTTATTGGATTGGCTTTGCAAAGTAAATTTGAATTTGGTAAAAAACCCATTTCTCCATCCACACACACAATTATTATGTACCATAAGGAATTTCTGATTTGTAACACTCCATATTCTTCTTTAGATTTCCAACATTTTGTTTCAAAATACAATATCATGAAGTATTTTCCTTAAAGTTTATCTTTTCCAAAAAAAATTATTTTTTTCCTTCAGTACAGGAATCAATTTAGGAACAGTTGCCACGTTTTTCTCGATCATGTAAAATTCGTGAATAGTTCTTCATATAATATCTACATCAAAATCATTCAAAGCTATGTTTTCGATGATTTTCTTTCTCTGGTGGTTTTTAGGAGATTCAATTTTGGCTTATCTTCACCTTTCAATTCCCTGTGAATTCTTTTAAGAGCCAACACCGATATGCTTGCCATTTCACTTGCACATTTTGTGGTCTGAGAAATTGAAACAAGGAGACAGCCTTCTAATGATTCTTTTTCACAGAATGTCAGCGCATTATGCAATAATCTTTTGCAAGCACTACTGAAAGATTTAACACCAGAATTTGTTCACGGTACTGGATCCATGATACAAATAAATACGAAAAAAATACAAATGAATATGAAAAAAAATGCAACAACAAAAATGAAGCTAGTACAGTGACAGACAAGAAAGTACGTGATTTTGCATGTTGGTGACCAATTGTACATCCCTTAATATTTTCTCCTCTTCAGCATGAATTAACTCTTCTTGGCACTCTGTCAACTATGGGCAGACTGTAGCTAGTTGAGTGAAGGGTTTGAAATTGGCATGAAGATCATATCTGCAGAGAACTCTGGCTTTTTTTTTCTGATGTATCCTTAACATTGGGTTGGGAATGGTTTTGCTGTGATCCTGTGTTGTAGGAGGGATGGGGATGCATACAGCATTTTCTCTATTTTATATGGGCTGTAGCCATTGGCTTAAAAAGTGTTATGATGATCCCTGAGCTCACTTTTCAAATAGCCCTGACATGGTAAGTGTTTTGAGGATGCTGTACTACTGGGAAGAGTGGTGGTGTGATTGTTTATGTAAATACCTTCCTGTATGAGTGGATTTTCTGTAAATGCAGAAGGATAATGACCATTAGGAAGTTGTCACTAGTGTATCTAGAAAAGGGAGACAATTGTTGCTTTTTATGTGATAAAGTTTGTTTTAGGATGTTGAGTGTTGAGATGCACCAAAAATATATCTAATGTGTGTGGACCATGAGGCCAAACAGTAAACACATCATTCACATAATGCAGCCAAACTATTGTTTATATGTGGTTGTGTTGAGTGCTTAGTTTTCAAAATATTCCATATAGAAGTTAGATACAAATTAGATACACATTAGATACAAAAATGTATCTAATGTGTCTGGACCATGAGGCCAAACAGTAAACACATCATTCACATAATGCAGCCAAACTATGGTTTATATGTGGTTGTGTTGAGTGCTTAGTTTTCAAAATATTCCATATAGAAGTTAACTGTTGGAAGTTTTTCCACTTGGTTTCCACTTTCATATACGAGTTGCCAAAAAATGTCACATCTTATTATTAAAATATTCTGGATTAGAGATAGTTGTTGGAAGTTTTTCCATTTGGTTTAATCCTTTATTCAAGTGTAAGCAAACAAAGTTTGCACCTGAAATATAATCAGGACAGGGCAACTCATATATAGAAGCTAATGACTTCACATCACTTGCCTTAATATGAAAAAATATGACTTCTGCATTACTTCAACCTTTGTATCACCTCTTGGTCTGGCTCCCACTCAATAAAGGTCAAAACCAGTCTGGGTAGTGGCCTTTTCCATAATGCATAGCATTATACATACCCCATAAGAATATGTGCTTTGCATTATGGAATACTAAGGCAAGTGATGTGAAGTCATTAGCTTCTGTATACGAGTTGCCCTGTCCTGATTATATTTCAGGTGCAAACTTTGTTTGCTTACACTTGGATAGAGGATTAAACCAAGTATATAAATTCTTGGTATCTTTAATTTATAATATAACCAAGTGGGAAAACTTCTAACTACTAATCCGGATTCCAACAACTAATCTCTAATCAGAGTATTTTAATAATAAGGTTGACACCTTTTGGCAACTTGTATATGAAAAAATATGACTAATGCATTACTTCAACCTTAGTATCATCTCTGGCTCTGGCTCCACTGATGAGACCTCAGTAAAGGTTGAAACTGGTCTGGGTAGTGACCCTTCCCGTAACGCATATCATTATACATACCCGTAAGGATATGAGCTTTGCATTATGGGATACTAAGGCAAATGATGTGAGGTCATTAGCTTCTATATACGAGTTACCATGTTCTGATTATATTTCAGGCACAAACTTTGCTTGCTTACACTTGGATAAAGGATTAAACCAAGTATATAATTTCTTGGTATCTTTAATTTATAGAAGTTACTACAGGGGTAGAAAGAGGGGAACCTTTGCAGTCCTATTCAGCTGTTTGTATATTTTTCCTTTCCATAAGAAATAACCTACTTATATGATGAATCTGAATAATTCATTTATATCAGGGAGTAAATGTGGCTTAATCAGGTCAGAGGTTTCTGTCAAAGGTATATTAGTGAATATTGAAGTAATATCAAACCTGACCATTGTGTCAGAATATGTCAAGGTGAAACCCCCACCCCCCTTGCCTTTATCTAATTGTAGACAGCCCCACCCGCAAACCGGCCAAACAATTATCTAAATTGCTTTCTTCATTTATATGCAACTCTCCCATATTACAAACTATCTACACTTGAAAACATTAATAAAAAAATTCTAATCTTGACTGATTCTCAGAATCCCATAAAGTGTCATGTGATTGCATGACACTTGATGGGCCCATTCAATGAAGAGTGTTAATCAGGCATCGTTGATTGGGCAGATGTAATTGCCTAGCATTTGGAAAAAATGAAACTCGTGGTGTGTGTTTGTGTGTGTAGTGTTGATGGGATGGAATAAATTTCCTGCAGTGAGCTTTTGCAACCCCACATAGGTTTGTTAATTATTATCATAATAGCAACAGCAGTATTTAGTTATTAATGCAGCATTCTAAAATCCCTCATTCCTTATTCTTCAGATGTGGTGCTACACCCAACAGAAATTTTTGACAAGAAGAGATGTTATGGAAGTTATAAAGGTAATTGAAGTTACTCTATTTAATGCTTTGGAAATGTTTCTTCAGATATTTGCTAGAACTACATGATATTACAATTGAATTTCTCTTCTTTATTTAAGAATTTTATTTCTCATTTGTAGTCTTACTGAGATAAATTACACACATATGCATCTTTTAATTTTTATCATAATCCATAATATGAAAAGTTATTAATATTATATTATTTCACTACTGCATTTGGGTTGATGATTAAGAGAAGATCAGAAATTAAAATAACACTGGACTTGAATCTATAGATTGTTTGATTTCGGGTTTCTCTAAGCAAACACTTACCTAAGTTAGATGACTCAAATTATACTTGTTGTTGGGGACAAACAAGGTTGAATATGAATTAAGGAAATAGAGAGGGTATATCCAATAATATTATTTGTTCCTGACATAAATTTTGGAAAAATTGGTTAGAGCTTGCATTCAGAAATGGATTGACAGAGAATCTACTTTGCATCGAACAGCATGGGTTTACTAAGGTCATGTTTGAGCAACTTTCTCACATTCTATAATAATTTTACCATTGAGCTATACATCGGGAATGGATACAGTATGATACTTTTGGATTTTGCTAAGGCGTTTCACAGAATATAGCATGGAAGACTGTTGCATAAATTGGAGAATATAGGATTGAATTATAAAATACTAGTGTGAATTAGAGGATGGCTGACTGACATATATCAAAAATTGGTATATGCAAGTGTAAAACTCGATGTAGCTTAGAAATATCAAAGCGCTTTACATTGATTTTTACATAGGTCAAGTCTCATGAGAATGTTACAAAAATAATCTTGTTTGTCTATATGTTTTATGCTAAATAATTTTTGTAAATAACCCTATGGGAATTGTCTGTAATTACTGTTTTAACTAAAGTTTCTAGAATGTCAAAAACAAAGGCAATGCTTTGCCATCGGAACTTTGTATAATAGCTATGTATAAGAACACAAGAAAATTGTTTATGATTAAGTGTGTGAGAAAGTTGTTTGCGAACTCTGTGCATGAACACCTTCAAAGTTAGTATCAAAGAGATCCGCTAGTTTCAGAGAAGCTTCCGCTACCCATCAAGACAAGAAAAAAGTGTGCACGGAGGAGAAGAAAGAACGGGTCAGCCTTAACAAAAAGATCAAGGAGAACTGCCGATTTCTTCGGGATTTACAACCCTTGATGCAAGGTCCCGAGAAGGCAAAAATAAAAGGGGACTGAGCCGAACATCGGGAGGAGAGCCCAGGTCCAGTTGCCAAGAGAGGAGAGGTGAGGTCTAGTTGCCGACAGAGGAGAGCCAAGATCCAGTTGCTGAGAGAGCAGAGGTAAGGTCCAGTTACCAAAGCAGGAGAGGCGAAGCGCTATTACTGAAGAGAGCCAGAGGCAGTCGATGGAGAACCAGAAGCAGTCAGACCCAGAGGACCAGACTTTACGGTGAACCCACGCCAGAGGAAAAAAATTGGGAGAACAGCCGATGCCAAGTGATGGTAGGATGTTCTATCGCTATGGGAAGTCAACCGAAGCCAAAAGCCACAGAACGATCTTCAAGCCTGAATGCTGAAACTTCTTGCCTGAGCTTTTGAGTACCGGGAAGATTGCAGTCCAAGACCCGCCAACATTCTGACGAAGCGCCCCCTGAAACAAGACTCTCCGGACAGAGACCTAACGCCTGAGATGAAAGAAGAACCATAGAGACTTTGATGCAAGACTTTTGGAAGGTCATCAATCTAACAGATGAGCTTAGGTGTTGATGGTTATTCATGACTTATTTTTCACGGTATTAACAACACCTCACACACTTTTATCACAAAGATGTTTTATTAACGCTTATATTTCGCCGATTTTCAACTCATCATCATCAGAGCACAACACACTTGTATATGCGACAGTGAGTGAGTGAAACAATATTGTTTCACTCATATATATTTTTTTCAATATATTTTATTGTTTCACTCACTTACTGTCGTGTATACAAGTGTGTTGTGCTCTGATGATGCTGATTTGAAAATCGGCGAAATATAAGCATTAATAAAACATCTTTGTGATAAAAGTGGGTGAGGTGTTGTTAATACCGTGAAAAATAAGTCATGACGTTTGGAAGGTGTCGCGACAAAGAACCTTTGTAAGTGTGTTACATCCTTTTATGTACATTCTTTTTTTTAATCTCAGAGATATGTCATAGATGGACTGATAAGAAATAGTAATAAGAAATATCTATAAGAGAGTCCTCTGATTTGTTGTTAACTGGAATATAAATTGTAAGATAACTTGCTATAGCTAGCTAATCGCTTTTTGAGTAAATTAGTCTCAGCTATTTGATTTTTTTAAGCAGAGAAGTAACAGAGTAATTACATTGTATACTCATTTAATATTGAAAAGAGAAAGTTTGCTTCTTTATACCAAAAGTATATAAGGATAGGTAGAGAGTGAGTAGCCTCCCTATCACTTATTTAATGTACTTTGTTTTTTTAATGTAAATAAATGTGTTTTAATTATATGTCAATTGAGTGCTGCCGCCTGATTGTTTATTTTACAATGCACTGTTCCTAAATAAATGCGAACTTAAGAGCGGGAAACCAAGTAAAATAGCCAAAGCATATAGTTAAGTGCAAATAGACCATGACTGTTTGTGTAAAGTTTTACTGAAGGAAGTTATGTTAGAGAAAGAGAGAGAGAGAAATCAACCGGCCGTATTACTGCTTTTTATGCCAAATAAAAAATACTGGTGGTGCAGTCTTATCAAATAAATTTTCCAGTATCCATAGGCATAAAACTCGTAGTGTGAAAGGTGGATAAACATAGTATGCTATTTAGAATAAGGATTTTACAATAGCGCAGTAACCAAGCAGGCCTGTAAATAGCAATAAATAGCAATCGTTTATAGAGGACAAGAGTCTGCAGGATTGAAGGTAACCAGTAGTGTATCATAAGGATCATCCTTGGTCCATTGTTATTCAGTCTGTATATTAATGACATTGGAAAGGATTTGGCAGGCAACATACATTTATTTGTGAATGATACAAAATAGGCAGGGTAATCAGAAATGTGGCTGATATGCAGTACTTTCAGAATGATTTGAATAGGCTGGAATTGTGGGCATGTGAAAATGGCTGTCAGTTCACTGTTGGTAAACATAAATTCATGCACTTTCAGTGTGATGAGATATCCATTGTCATATTGTATTGGTGCAATTATGTTCAAAGAAATCATTCGGGTAGGGACCTTGGAGTTTTAGTAGACATGAAGTTGAAGTTCAAGGAACATATAACAAAGTTTGTAAATACAACTCGGAGAATAATTGCAATGCTGAAATGAACCTTGACATGTAAAGATAGGGAAGCGATTTTGCCTCTTTACAAGGCCTTGATAAGACCTTACTTCAACTAGTGCACAGGTCTGGTTTCCATGGTGATTCTGATACAGTGGAGAGGATGCAAAGGAGAGTGTTAAAAATGATACCAGGATTGCGGAATACTGAGTATGAAGACAGATTAAGAATTTGTAGATTCCAGATACTAGCAAACAGAAAGAGGAGTGATACGATTGAAATGTACAAACTTCTGAAAGGGTCATAGAGGTTACCAATAGATGGAATTTTTCATTTTATGGAGGATAAGAAAAGGATGAGAGGGAATCCTTGAAGTTGAAAATTAACACCATCAAGAAGTGGGCGAGAACTGGAGTTTTCTTTCATTGACTAGTGCATTGATTGGATACTGTGTGCGCGCGTATGTGCACACGCGCGCAGGTGGTGTGAATGAATTCAAGAACAGGTGAGACAGCTGGTGCTGCTAGTATGTGTCCTCCCTTGATGAATCCCTCAGTCCTTGGAGGCCTCTCTTAATAATAATAATTCTTCTGTGACTAGGAGAAGACAGAGTTGTATCTGTAGGGTTTACATGTTCATGATGTGGTGCTTAATTCTGCATTTGCCACATAATACTTAGTTAAAAATGCTGGTTAACAATGTTAACAGTTTTAAAAAGTTCTTTGTTAACTAGTATATTTTCACAGAGTACTTTTATAGAAATTATTCAAACAAGAGATATTGTTTGCCTATTTCTATTGAAGAAAAGTAGTAGTTAGTCTTCAAAATTTTGTGAGAGGCAGCAACATTTTTGCAACATCTGTGTGGGATGTGAACAGCATCACTTCTTCAAGCACATAGATTTACAATACTGATACTGATGAAACATAATCTAGCAGTGCAAACAGCGTAATTAAATATAAAATTTACTTCTTTTCATAATTACGAGGGTGGTCTGAAAAGTTCTCGACCATAGATGGCAACCTGAAGCAAAAGTGTTGTCTGTATCCCTCAAAATGGATAAAATTGAATATTATGCGATTATAAAATTCTTTGTAAAAGAAGGTTTAACAACAAAAGAAATTCATTCAAAGTTCATAAAAGTTTATGGGCACCCTTCTCCTTCATTTTCGAAAATTAAGAAATGGTCTGCCAAGTTTAAACGTGCCCATACCACCCTTGATGAACCTTGTGAAGGACATCCAAAAAGTGTAACAACACCAGAAATCATTGATCAAGTGCACAATATGGTATTGGTTGACCGACGAATCAAAGTGCGTGAAATTGCTGAAATTATGGTTACAGGAAAATTCATCGAAAAGGCAATTCATCGAATGAACATGTAAACCCTACATGTTCATTCGATGACTGAACTATGCGGGCTTCATTATTATTATTGTTGCTAGTAGTAACATGCAACTTCAATACAGCAATTATTATGGGATGAATTTTACTCAGATTCGCTATGTGAAACTTTTACAAGAAAATGTCAAACCGTTCCAGTTTTCAGTTCAGCTATATTTGGGGCGACAAAGAAATAATGTGTCCAAATTATGTACTGTATTACAAAACCTCTCTGACTTAAATGACTTAGCAGAAGTTGTTGGTACAAGAAGCAGTCTGCATGGTTCAGTTGGTAAAAACGAAGCCATCCAGTTAGAAAGACCTGGGTAGTTGGATCCCATTTACGCATAATTTTTATCAATCCTGTTCTGCTAAAGGTAAGTTAGCAGGCATAATATAGATACGGCTGGGCTTTTTTCCGGAAACAGGCAAATCAGTCCCATCAACAGACATGAAACAGTTATCGGACAAGAAAGACTACAAGAACCATATTGTTCTATAATTTTTCCCTATGAAAGTAGCATTGTAATCTCTTTATTCACAGTTCAGGTTTTGTTCCAAATGGATCAATTTTCTCATAACATTTTCGAACATTTTAAATTTTCGGTGAACTGTTTTTTCGATGAATTGCATTTGCGACCAGTTGTCGTTCGATGAATTGCCTTTTCGATGAACTTTCCGGATACTGAAATTATAGGCATTTCAAAAGAACATGTAGGATATATTTTGCATAAAGAATTGCAAATGAAAAAGCTTTGTGCAAGATGGGTGCTGCGCTTGCTTGGAGCGTTTTAACAAGAATAAAACTGATTTTGTGCATCAATTTATTACTATGGATGAGACTTGAATTCACTATTACACACCAGAATCCAAACATCAGTCAAAACAGTGGACAGAAGCCAGTTGTTCAGTGCCAAAGAAGACAAAGTCGGTTCCATCAGCAGGAAAGGTCATGGCATCGGTGTTTTGGGATGCTAAAGGCATTTTGTTTATTAATTATCTTGAAAAGGGTAAAACAATAACTGGGGAATATTATTCTGATCTTTTAACCAGACTAGATGAAAAAATTTGTGAGAAAAGACCCGTTTTGCAGAAGAAAAAAATCATCTTTCATCAGGACAATGCATCTGTCCACAAAGCTGTTTTGGCAATGGGAAAGTTAAGGGATCTGTACTATGAATTGTTGGAACATCCACCCTATTCCCCAGATTTGGCTCCCTCTGACTTCTATCTTTTCCCAAAACAAAAGTAAAACTAGAAATTGTTATAATTTCCAGCTTTGCAGTTCAGCTTGTAACCTGTCCTAATTGAAACATTCATATAGTTAACTACTTCTCAGAACAGTACCACATGATAATTGTCACCAACTTGTGCCAAAACATTTACATTCTTAACAGAGATCCTGTCTGACACTGTGATCAAATCTAACACTCTTTGGCCTCAAGTTCCTTCTTTTATGCACCGATTGAGAAAGAAGGTGAAGGAGTAGTGCAGCATTCAACACCAAACATGAATTTCCTGATTTGAAGGCAATTTCAAGTAGAGTTATATTATTATTATTATTATTATTACCACGGGCTACTCCAGGAGTCCTTAGACTCATCGAGGGAGGCCCTAAACATCATGTTCACGCAGCTGTTCAACATTCTCACAGTATCTATCATACCTTGCCTTGAACTCGCTCACTGTCATAGCACCTACAACAGACTCTGGAAGCTTATTCCACTCATTCACCACTCTCCAAGTAAAAAACCTAGTTCTAACTCCCTTGTCAACCACGCTCTTGCCCAGCTTCCGTGCATGGCCCCTAGTCCTCCCACCACCAGTCCTGATCTCAAAAATATCATCTGAATTAATCCTATAGAATCCTTTAGCAATTTGAATGTCTCAATCATGTCTCCCCTTTTCCGCCTATCAACTAGTTTCTGCAACCCACAAATCTTCAACCTGTTCTCATATGGTTCATTCCATAGACCTGCTATCATCTTAGTCACTCGCCTCTGGATCCTCTCCACCTCCTCCCCATCAAGAAGGAACCGAGGTGACCAAATCTGGGCACAGTAGTCGAGATGAGGTCTTATCAGGGTTTGGTACAGAGGTACAATAACTTGTTTTTCTCTGCTCGTCAAGGTATTTTTCAACAACCAAGTGAGTTGATGAGCTGATTTAGCTACTTTCGCAATGTGCCCCCTAAACTTCATCTCCCTATCCACCAACACTCCCAAGTCCCTGGCCTCATCAATCTCTTGGAGTACAGTTCCACCAATGTGGTATACTGCTGCTAATCTTTTCACACCGAAATGCATAACCTTACATTTTGTCACATTAAATTGACATCCATTCTCCTTATTCCAGAACTCCAATCTATCTAAGTCATCTTGCAAGACTTTGACATCTTCTGCATTCACTATCGCCCTACCCAACTTTGCATCATTAGCGAACAAATGAACTGTCCCACTTAGACCCTTCCCTATATTGTTAATGAACAGATTAAACAGCAGTGGTCCAAGAACAGAACCCTGTGGCACACCACTAGTCACAGGCCGTTTTTTGGACTCTACTCCTGAATAAACTACTCTTTGATATCTCTCCATCAACCACCCAGCTATCCATCTCACCAACCCTATATCCATTCCCATATGTTGTAGTTTATGGATTAGAATTCCATGTGGTATCCTGTCAAACGCCTTTGCCAGGTCCAGCAGTATCACTGTAAACCCATTTCCCTTATCCAGTTCAGCCATCACCTTGTTATAAAACTTGAGCAAGTTACTGAGGCATGATCTACCCTTCACAAAGCCATGCTGTCCTCTGTACAGTATCTCATTTTCATCAATCCATTCCTGTATTTTTCCCTTGACTACTTTCTCCAAGACCTTGACAACGACTCCTGATATGCTGATCGGTCGGTAATTTGCAACCATAGTCTTGGATCCTCCTTTATGCAGTGAAACTATTTTCCCCTCTTTCCACGCCTTCGGGACTAAGCCAGACCTGAGACTCAGATTAAACATCATGGTCAAGGGCACTGATAATTCATTAGCCGCTTCATGCAAGACCCGTGCCGGTATACCATCCAATCCCACAGATGTATTCACATTAAGGTTCTGTTATAGACTATTCACCTCCACTTTATTCATCACAATTCCCATATAAACTAATGGTTCCTTCATTTTTTCAACGTCACCACCTGGATGATATACTTTTGCAAAGTGCGCGCTCAGTAACTCCACTATATCGACTGGTTCAGTGAACTCTTTACCATCGTCATTCCTTAAAATCATTTTGCCATGTACAGTTTTTTTCTTGCTTGCAGCATATTGAAAGAACTGTTTGGGATTCTCTTTTGCTTGCATAGCTAGTTTCCTTTCATAATCGGCTTTTGCTGTTTTTACCACACTCGTTACCCTTCTGGCCTGTACTTTATACCGTTCGTGTGCCTGCAGGTCACCCCTTTCTTTAAATTCCCTCCATAGTTGTTTCTTTTTTTGCAGCTCAAGTTTAATGGTGTTATTCATCCATTTAACCCCTCCTTGTTTTACTATTCGGACCTTAGGTATACAATCAGCCATAACCTCCTGTAAATGCTCTTTGATCACTTCCCATGCTCTATCGACGTCCAGCCCTTGCAGTTGTACATGCCATGGCACTGATCCAAGCAATCTCCTAAGCTTGTCATATTTGCCAGCACGGTAATTCCACATATACCCTGTCTTAATCACAAATTTCACACCTTTAGCCACCTCCCAGGTCAAGACCTTATGATCACTCTCACCAATAGGTGGCAACATGGTCATATTCATTACAGTTAAATTCTCAGATACTATTACCAGGTCAAGCACTCTCACACCCCTAGTATTTTCAATTACATGCTGTTTCAGATAGTTATCCCTTAATAATTGAATAAAATCCATTTCCTTCCTCACATGTGTCCTCTCCTCCTTCCAATCAATGTTACCATAGTTGAAATCCCCCATAATAATTACCCTCCTTCCACTCATTTCATCAATTTGTTTATGCATACCATCTCCACCATCTATTCCATCACCTAGTCTATAGCAGCACCCAACTGTATATTTTATTCTGCCAGTATCAATCTGACACCAAATAGCCTCAAATGAGCTCCTTTCACTATCCTGCAATACTTCAATTCTCCTTGGCTGCAGTTCATCAGCTATCATCAATAACACCCTCCCCCAATTTTATTCTCTCTGTCCCTCCTAAACATACTATAACCTACACATTCTATCCCACTAACTATATCATCTTCCGTCAGCCATGTTTCACTAATGCCAATAACCTGTGGCCAGGAAGAGCCAATCAAGGCCAAAAATTCTTCCTTCTTGTTCCTAATACTCCTGGCATTAGTATACATGAATTGCAGTGTTCCCTTTGTCCCACCCCTATCTTGATGCGTTATTCTAAATATCCCATTCCCATTTTTTGTCCTTATTGCTGGCTCAGGTACATTATATACATTTTTACACTCAACTGTCTCACTGATGTCTGGATATCCACTTCCCCCCCCTCCTTGGTAGTTCTAGTTTCCCTGGTTCTGCACATCCATTTTCACTTCATTCAGCAACACTTTTTCCAGTCTCCGCACACCAAGTCCATTCAAATGCAGGCCATCCATCTTGTATAAGTCCTTTCGCCCATCAAACTCATTCCACACGTCCACAAATTCCACACCACACCGTCCGCATAACCTGCGCATAATATCATTTGCGATTATGGCCCTCCTAAACTCCTCTCTGTCATACCACGGTAACAGACTCACCATTCTAACTCTGTCACTCTTTTCTTTCGCTACCTTTAACAATACTTTGAAGTCCTCTCTCATAAAAAATTTATCACCTTTCAATTCATTCGTACCAGCCACAATTGTTATTTCTTTCACCCTCTGTTTTTGCACTCTTATGCTCTCACTTACATCCTTAAATTTCGCACCCGGTAAGTTCGATTTAGTTACACTCCCATCTATTACTCCTCTTAATAACGAGTCACCATACAACACTCTCTCCTTCATTTCGGAAACTCGCCCACGCTGTTTATTTACGTTAGCCGAATCACTCTGGAAAGAGTTTTGCAGGTGCTCTAATTGCCGCTGCGCATCTTGTATCACTGCGCGCAGCCTAGCGATCTCACTTCCTACAAATAATTCCTCATTTTTTTTATCATTCAAACCATTTTCTCTTTCTGTATAATTGCTCTCGCTCTTTCTTAGATCACCGCTCACATTGCCATCTTGTACACCGCAATTCCCTATCGATCCACTATTTTCACTCGCATTCTGGCTTTCTTCCACCATAACTGTCTCACAACCTGACACATACTTCGACTCCTCACTTTGCATACACTTTCTACACATTCTCCCACCACTGTCACTTTCAATCCATACTCCAGCCTCATTCAGGAATGCATACATTCCACACACATCACATTGGAAAAATTCTCTCACATTATAGTTTTTGAACAATGGCATCGTATTTTTGGACGCCATTATCTTACGTTGCATTGGTGCCATATTCAAATATATGAAACGTATCGTTAAAGACTAAATTAATTTACGGAATTTACACCAAAATCACACAGACACAACAAGCTACCAAATTTAGACAATATTACGTTATGATTTTTAACATATATTCTAATTTCCATTCAAAATTCTACTTAGCTTTCGGGAGCTCCCTGAAAACACGACCGTTCCCCTGGCCCTCTAGCGGCGAATCCCCAATATCAGCAAACTTCAAAATGGAGAAGTGTACAATGAAATTTATATGAGCCTCTGCTCCCACAGAAGGTTCTCTTAAGGAAGAAGTGGAGGATTTTTTTAGTCATTTGAGAAGGTAGCTAATATGAAGAAAATGGAAAACCTAGTCCTTCTTGGAAATCTGAACAGCCAAGCAGGAACTTAATAATCCCACCTGACATATACAAAAGTTTAGCAAAAATTTGGAGAAAAGGACAAATCTAATGATAATTGTAAGTACCTGCTTGATTTCTATTCAACATATAGATTAGTCATTACTCACACCATGTTATAACATAAAGATATGCACATTTTCACATAGAGAGAAGACACAATAAATAAGAAAAGCTTCACTGACTATGTCACTATTGATGGTGATATCTTCTTGTTGGTTCAGGAGACGAGTATGAGGATTTGAAATTGGAGGTGACCATCACTCAATTTTAAGTAGGATAAAATGATTATCACATTGAAAAGACCAATATATATATAAGAAAGATTTACAAAGAATTATATTTGAGCAGCTTTTACAGGTGAACTGTAGGCTGAATTATACAAGCATTTATTGAAAAAAAAAATTAAACAGTTCAAAAACAAGAACTAAATCTCAGAGTCTCAATGGTAAACTCTGGAGGACGTTGATTGATTCAGCTAGGAAGATGTGAAGTTGTATGTAAAAATGCATTTGAAACAGTGTCCAGAGAAAAGGTGTGCAAAGTGATACAATTATATGGGATATATGAAACATTACACAGACAATACATAGCTTGTATTTAAGTTGTAAGTGAAGGAAGAAAGGAGTGGGGAACCCTAGTCAAGAGACCAACCATAGTACTTTTTTAAGCTGCTTCAGGCCCTCAGTAATGTGACAGTGGCTTCTCTCTTTTTTTGAAGCTCATTTAAAATTTAAAGACTTGTACAAATATCCATAACATACTGGGTGGAGAGCAGACTTTCTCTCCACTTGGCAACACCTTCGAGATTAGCAGATTAGTGTAATATTGGGGGGATTGCAGTGTGAATCTGGATTTAGAAATAATGATACCCTAAATGTTAAAACAGCTATGAGAAGCATAGAATTAGATTAATGTGACTCTGCAATGATTGTTTTTTATGGTTAATAAGGCAATTTATTTAAAGCATTTTATTTCCAGAAATTTAAAACCATGTGTGAATGTGATGGTGAAAAGAATTCTTTGGTGAGCATTAGGGTAATACCTGAAATTGTAAAACATATGTTTGGTGTTTGAGATATTTCTTGAAATTCGACAATTTTTTTTTAAATCAATAAAAAATACAATAATAATATTATGACATATTATATCAAAGACTTCATTAATGGGGTGCTTAAGGTTCAAAGCTATATAACTGAGAGGAGACCTCCACATAGCCTTTAAAGGAATGCAGAGACCCGATCAGGGTTTTTGACCTAATGTCCAATCCTCACCTTCTCTTGGTGCATCCTGTTAGGTATCTACCTGGATACTGAATGAATGAGGATGGACTGACAATTTGGGATTTAGCCGACCAAATTGTATTCTTATTGGCTTAAACCAAAATAAAAAAATGATGGTACAACATGACAGAATTTCATGCCGGCTGTGGCATCACCTGGCTAAACAAGGCCCCCCATTGTTTTTGCCTGGGAATCAGGGTAAACAGCGAAAAGTCAGCTACTGGAACAAATCCTAAAACCCACCCCAACTCAACATCACCAGAGTTCAAGATCGGTACTATCAACATAAGAAGCCTGAATGGCAACGAAATAGAGCTAGCTGAGGAATTGGATAAGCACCAGATCAACATAATAGGAGTGACTGAAACAAAAAAGGCAAAAACTGGTGAGATCTTTCTGAGCAATAAATACAAAATGTTATATTCAGTCAATGACAATCAAGGAAAAGGAGTAGCCATAGTATTCAACACTAAATATGAGGCTAATCTTCTTGAATAGCAGGCAGTCTCAAGTAGAGTGATATGGGCAAATGTGAGAATGGGGAACATGACAATGAGACGTATTTGTGCCTGTGGTTTCACAGAAAGTTCTGCTAAGGTAGAAGTGGAGGAATTTTTTGAAGCTTTAGAGAAAGCAACTGACACAATGAAAAAGGAAAAGTTAGTCCTTGTTGGGGATCTAAATAGCAGAGTAGGAAATGATTGTCAGACATACAAAAATATATTGGGAAAATTTGGAGAAAAGAGCAAAGCTAATAATAATTGCAAATACCTGTTGGATTTCTGCTCAGGACATGGACTGATTATTACTAACACAATGTTCCAACATAAAGATATGCACAAATTCACATGGAGAAAAGAGGCAAGGAATAAAAAAAGTCTCATTGACTATGTTATTGTTGATAGTGATGTTTTCTCCCTGGTGCAGGACACCAGAGTGTACAGAGGATATGAAATTGGAAGTGATCATCATTTAGTCTCGAGCAGAAGAAAATTGAATTTCATATTGAAAAGAACATGTAAGAAAGTTTTAAAGCTAACAAAAGTTGAACAACTCTCAGATGTGAACTGTATACTAAAATACACAAAGATTATTGAAGAAAAAATGAAAGAGTTTGAGAACAGGACAAACCTTAGAGATCCAGTGAGAAGCCCTGAAGAAAACACTGATTGATTCAGCCAGAGAGGCATGTTGTGAGGTTGTTTGTAAGGATAGAAAAATCTCAACTCCATGGTTGACAGAGGAAGTTAAAGAGACAGTGAAAGAAAAGACGAAAGCATATCAAAAGTTCCTGGCAAATAAGTCAGCTTGTGCTTTTAATTAGAGAATACAGAGACCAAAGTAAGAAAGCTAAACACAGTGTAAAACTAGCTAAACAAATGTCATGAGAGGACTTTGGCAAGAACATATAAAATAAATATCAAGAAGGTTTGAAGATATTCTGGAAGTTGTTGAAGAAGCTCAGAAATGGAGGAAAGAGTGCTGTATAGGGAATTAGAGATGATAAAGCTGGCATGAATACTGGAGAAAAAGATATCCTTGAAGTATGGAATAATTACTTTGAAAAATTGCTAAATGGAACAAGCAGTGATAGCACAGTGGTAAAAAACACTCAGCAGGCATACAGTCAAGAATACATATCCATACTTGAAGTAGAAAAAGCCATCAAGGTCTTGAAATGTGGAAAGGCAGCAGGAGTAGATGATATTCGACCAGAAATGCTGAAGTATGGTGGTATAAAAGTCTTACAGTGGCTGCACTGCATAGTTCAGAGGCCTGGCCATAGGGGCAAATTCCTGATGATTGGAGTAGAGCTCTAATAGTACCCATATATAAAAAGGGAAATAAAACTGAATGTGAGAATTATAGAGGTATTTCTCTACTGAGTGTTCCTGGTAAGATATATGCAAGTCTACTTGAGAAATGGTTTAGAAGGATTATAGAAGGGAAGCTTGGTGAAGAATAAGCTGGATTCAGACCAAATAGAGGCTGTCAAGATCAGATTTTCACTTTACTACAAATAGTTGAGAAATTGTAAGAATATAACAAAGATCTGTATTTAACTTTTCTAGACCTGCAAAAGGTATATGACAAGGTGCCTTTAGTGCTACAGTTATATTGTGTCAATGGAGCATTTTATCAAGTAACACATAATCTTTATTTGAGTTATAAGCCAGCAGTTAGAATTGAAGGAAGTACAGGAAGATGGTTTGATGTTAAATCTGCTGTCAGACAAAGATGTACTTTATCCCCTCTGTTATTCATTATCTATATGGATAATGAATAACAGAGAGTGTGGTTGAGTAAGCTTGGGTATTGATTCAAGCAGTAAGCTAGTTTTTTTCTTCATCTGTTGAACAGTTAAGTTGATAGGAATTTTGGATGGAATGAGGGATTAATGCCTTTATGCCACTAAGGATGATTTCTGTGACTCACTCAGCATAGGTGTCTGGATCAGAAGAGTGGAAGCAGTAGTCATGCCATGGGAAAGTAGAATAGTAGTACCAGAGGACATGAGGTTGGGTGTGTGCTCAGAGGAGGGGCATTCTATGAGACTGTTACTTGCACTAGATTGTGGCCTGAGTTGCTGAGAAGAGAGGTAACTTCTGCACTGTGTCTGGAAGGAGAACTAATTAAAAACACACACCAAGGGTATTGAGATTAATTATGCTATGTTTGAGGGTATTGGGTCAAGGGTATGTTTGAGGCTCAAGGGTATTGAGATTAGTTTTGCTTACTTATAAAACTTACAACACTATAAATCAAGCCATATGGCTTGATTTATAGTGTTGGAGAATGGAAGATAGTCGGAATTGTGGATATTCAGGTCATCTAGGACAATGACTTTTCTGTTTGGGTAGCTGGATTGTAGATGGTTGAGTTTCATGGAGAGGAAGGTGAAGAGGCCTTTGTGGTTTTCAGAGTTTGGAGACCATAAATGCAGCAGACAAATGTTACTAAGTGAGGCAAGGAACCTTCAGCAAGAGGGGGGTCAAAAGCAAGGGATTCTAAATTTGGCATTCTCTGGCAGGCAATACAAAGGCACGGGTGTCACCTTTATGGAAAATATAATCATGAAGGGTATAATTTGGGCATTGAAGGTGAACTATGGTTGATACCATGATATAACTGTAAGTTGGGTTCTGTTAAGAGAGGGTCTGGTTTGGATGTCTGTAAGTGGTGATGAATGTTGTTTATGTTGGCTATGCCACGAGTGTTTGCCAAGTGAATGTAGATACGATTTATTTTTTTAAATTTTTTATTTTGGTAGGGATCCTTATAAGTTCGGAATATTGTGTTTGATTTGAATTGTTTGAATGAAGTGGTTGTTGATGTCGATTTAGTATGTTTCCATCATTGTTTGTCTGTTTCATTTTTTAGTTTTGGTTTATTATTGGATGAAAGGAAAGAGTGGGACATATGTAATGGGACTCACATACATATGATTTGATTAGTGTGGGGCCTGCATGCACACATCATATTATATTGTGTTCCCTGACGATGGCAGTTTGACTTTGCTAAAATTTTGGAAGTGATAATTAAATTTATTTTAGTTACCACTTCTAATATAGAAAAATATATTAGTCTACATTGGAATTACCTTAAAAAAAATACAGTCATGAGTAGCCAACATATAAGCCTTACCACCAGACTTATTATGATCTACAGAGATTCCATAGCATGCAAGGCATGTCATTACAGTAAGCAAAAACTGAAAATTTTCAGACAACTGAATAATTTAACTTTCTAAAATACTGCTGGGATAATAACATCCAAGCAATACATTAAATTGAAACATTGGTTTAATTCACCAAAGGTTCTTTACATATACAAATGCACTAGCTCTACAAAGACCAACTAAGATATTCTCTACTAGAAGAGGAGTGGCTTGACACAACTCTTAATGCTGACCTTTGGATGATCCTTTACGACATCTCTAATGCTTTGGCTGCCAAAGAATTTCAAAAAATAAAAAGTTGAATAAAAAGTTTGAAAAGAATAAAAATAAAGGACTCCATGGTTGACACAGGAAGTTAAAGCAGCAGTAAAGTAAAAGAAGAAAGCATATCAAAAGTTCCTGGCAAATAAGTCAGCTTGTGCTCTTAAAGAATACAGAAATAAATATCAGGAGGGTGGCAAAATATTCTGGAGGCTGTTTAAGAAGCTCAGAAATGGAGGAAAGAGTGCTGTAAAAAGAATATGAGGTGACATGAAAATTGGAGAAAAAGATATCCTTGATATCACCAAAAGCTCTTTGCATAGTCTTTACATGTTGCCAATGTAATAACACAAGTAAAACCACCAAAAAAGCAACCCCCCCCTCTTATAAAGAATATGAAACACTACTGGCATTAAGAATAATAATAAAATTCAATGGCAAGACCTGAAGAGGCATGTTGTGAGGTTGTCTGCAAGAATAAAAAAAAAATCGGAACTCCATGGTGTGCACAGGAAGTTAAATAGACAGTAAAACAGTAAAGTCTCTTTAACTTCTCTTTAAAGAAGAAAGCATCAAAATTATTATTATTATTCAGGCCTCCAAGGAGTCAAAAGACTCATCGAGGGGAGCCCCCCCCCGAGAAACACAAAGTCTATCACACCACTCTTTAAACTCACTGACCGTTCTCGCTCCCACCACTCCATCAGGCAATGCATTCCACGGCTCAACCACCCTCCACACAAAGAAACCACTCCTTACCCTCTTGCTCACAGTTTCCTTTCGTAACTTCCAGGGATGGCCTCTTGTCATCACTCCTTCCCGCTGATCAACCAAGCGAAAGAACTCCCCAGTGTCAACCCTGTAACCACCTCTCAACAGTTTAAAAGTCTCAATCATATCACCTCTCCTTCTTCTATCCACCAAACTCTGCAGTCCACATTCTCTCAGCCGATCCTCATAACTATCCTTGTACAGTCCTGAAACCATCTTTGTCATCCGTCTTTGTATCCTTTCCACAGTTCATTTATCCCCTTCAAATCCTGGGGACCAAATCTGAGAACAATAGTCCAAGTGTGGTCTGATCAGAGACATATACAACATATTAAACAAAATTATTGTTTAACCTTTATATCAGTGACATTGTCAGTGGACTGCAAGGGGATATTCAGTTGTTTGCAGATGATGCAAAACTGGGAAGGATTATTAGTATCTTTTCCTGTTTAATATTGTTTGTCATCCACTTTACTCCAGTCGTGGTATACAACTTACCATTGCTGATAACAAATATTCTTTCACAATTTCCCACACACTAGTGATATCCTGGCCTTCCAATTCCTCCCTCAATGAAACTTCCTGAAGTTGACGTCTAAGACTATTATAATCACCTGCCTTATAATTCCACATAAGTTCCCGTCTCTTTGATACTCCTGCATGTCTATTCATTTTCCAAGTCAACACCATATGGTCACTCTTTCCAACTGGTGGGAGAGACGTCAACTCAGTTATTATCAACTCTTCTGATGCTATAACCAAATCCAAAACTTTTGAACCTCTTGTTCCCTCTGTTACATGTTGCCTAAGACATTTGTCCCTCAAGAATTCTAGAAATTCCATTCCCCTATTGCTACATGCATCTTCCTCTCTCCAATTTATACTACTTAAGTTAAAATCTCCCATAACAATCATTCTTCTTGCACTTGCCAAACTTAGCTGTCTAAACATCTCCTGGTCCCCATCCTCTGTGCTCCTGGGTATGTAGCAACATCCCACTAAATATCCTGTCTTGCCTACCTCTACCTCACACCATACGCTCTCAAAATCATTTGTCTCACTTCCTTCCAAATTCTCCACTCTTAGAGGACATAGGTCATCACTTATCATAAGCAGTACCCCACTACCACGCTTTCCCCTCCTATCCTGACGAAAAATGCTATACCCAGCAACTTCTATTCCTGTTGTTATATCCCCTTCTGTCAACCACGTCTCAGTGATCGCAATAATTTTTGGCCAGGCTGATGCTATCTGCGCCACCAATTCCTGGCAAATAAGTCAGCTGGGTGCTCTTAGAGAATATAGAAACAAATATCAGGAAGATGGCAAAATATTCTCGAGGCCGTTGAAAAAAAAAAATCTCAGAAATGGAGGAAAGAGTGTTGTAAAAAGAATTAGAGATGATAAAGGTGACATGAAAAATGGAGAAAAAGATATCCTTGATGTATGGAGTAATTACTTCGAAAAATTTCTAAATGAAACAAACAGCAACAGCATGCACAGTGGTAAAAAACACTCAACAGGCACACATTAGGAATACATATCCATACTTGAAGTAGAAAAAGCCATCAAAAGCTTGAAGTGTTGAAAGGCAGCAGGAGTACATGATATTCGACCAGAAATGTTCAGTTATGAAGGTATAAAAGTCTTACAATGGCTGCACTGCATAGTTCAGAAACCTGGACAGAGGGACGAATTCCAGATGATTGGAGTGGAGCTCTCATAGTACCCATTATATACAAAAAGAGAAATAAAACAATGTGAGAATTACAGAGGTATTTCTCTACTGAGTGTTCCTGGTAAGATTTATGCAAGTGTACTTGAGAAATGGTTGAGATGGATTATGGTGAATAGCAAGCTGGATTCAGATCAAATAGAGGCTGTCAGGATCAGATTTTCACTTTACGACAAATAGTTGAAAAATTGTAGGAATATAACAAAGATCTGTATTTAACTTTTGTAGACCTGCAAAAGGCATATGACAAGGTGCCAAGAGAAAAGCTATTCAAAATGCTACAGTTATATTGTATCAATGGGACATTATATCAAGCAACACTTAGTCTTTATTCGAGTTGTAAGCCAACAGTTAGAATTGAAGTACAGGAAGATGGTTTGATGTTAAATCTGGTGTCAGACAAGGATGTATGTTATCCCCTCTGTTATTCATTATCTATATGGATCATATTATGAAGAAAAGTGATATTAAATCTGATATCAGAATTGGAGATGTTAATCTCACCTCTTTACTTTATGCAGACGATGTTATACTTTTAAATAAATCCAGTACAAGTCTGCAAGATTCCATGACTAAATTTCTTGTTGAATAACTGTTGTAATAAATTTGGTATGAAAATCAGCAATAACAAAGACAATGAAAATAGGCAGAAACATTGAAAATATCAACTTCATCATGAATGGGGAACGTATAGAACAAGTAAAATATTTCAGATACTTAGGCACGATTTTTAGTGAAGATGGTAAATTTAGTATGGTAATGATTCCTCCACCGACTAGCCACAGTCCCTTGCAATTGTAAACTTTCCTACTATATTATTATTATTATTATTATTATTTTGGGCAACTCCAAGGAGTCGACAGACTCATCGAGGGAGGCCCTAACATCATGTCAAGAACAACTATTCGACATTCACACAGTATGTATCATACCTCGCCTTGAACTCATTCATGGTCATAACACCCACAACAGACTCTGGCAGCTTATTCCACTCATTTACCACTCTCGAAGTAAAAAAGTTAGCTCTAACACCCTTGTTAACCTCATTCTTGCCCAGCTTCCATGTATGGCCCCTAGTCCTCTCACCACCAGTCCTATTCTCAAAAATATCTTCTGGATTAATCTTATAGAAGCCCTTCATTAATTTGAATGTCTCAATCATATCACCCCTTTTCCACCTATCAATCAACCAGTTTTTGCAACCCACAAATCTTCAACCTGTTCCCATAAGGTTCATTCCACAGACCTGCTATCATCTTGGTCACTCGTCTCTGGATCTTCTCCACCTCCTCCCCATCAAGAAGAAACCCTGGCACCCATATCTGGGCACAGTAGTCTAGATGGGGGTCTTATCAAGGCTCGTAAGACATACAGAATATATTATATTGAGTAAGATATACAGAATATATTATAACTCCCAATAAAGCTCTTAAAAAGCTTAATATCATCAAAAGGTTTTGTGAAACAAAGTGGGGTGTAAAACCAGAGACCCTCAAAACTACATATACTGCACTCATACGACCCACTATGCCTCATCAATCTGGGTTTCAGCGTCTACTAGCTCAAAAGTAAAACTTGACAGCGTACAATCAAGAGCAGCAAAAATTATTATAGGTGCAGTCTCATCCACAAATTATTTAAAAGCTCAACAAGAGTGTGAATTTCACATATTAGAAGACAGAAGAAAACTCTCCACAGTTAAATTCACTAACAGAATCAGGAGCCAACAACAGGATCACATCTCACTCAGGACTTTCGTGGCCTGGACAAGAAAATCTAGACTAAAGGGATCATCCACTTTACAATATGATCATGAAATTAGAAAACAGATCGACTTAGAACACCTGTCCATTGAAATAAACAAAGAACCATTCCTTTCTACTATTCTACCAAAAAACACAATGATTATCTTAAACTCCTAGAACCTTGATAAAAAAAAAGGATTCACAGCATGAAAATAAAAGAAAAGGACTTTACACTATACATCACTTAAATAATCTAAACCATGTCATTGCCTACACTGATGGATCATCTGATGAAGCACTCGACCAAGGAGATTCAGGGGTTTTTCTAACTCTACCTGGAGGCGAGGAAATGCAAATCAAAACCACAGCTGGCAAAATAGCTTCAAACTTTAGTTGTGAATTAACAGCCATACAAACAGCGCTCAAGTTCTATCTCTCTAATTCAGTAATAACCATTACAGAAGGAATAACCATCTACAGCGAGTCTAAATCTACACTTGAAGCATTAAAAAATGGAAAAACAAACTCACAGGAAATTCATGAACAGCTAACAACGTTAAGTTTGAAAAATAAGAACTGTATACTGCACTGGATACCATCTCAGGCAAATATTGAAGGCAATGAAAGAGCAGACAGTCTAGCCAAAGAAGCAAGACATTTACCTCAAAAATTACAAACTATCACTAGCTGATGCTAACTCTGTCGCCAAAAGAAGATTAGTAAAACAAACACTCAAGAAGAAGAATGAAATCAGTGAAATCACCAAAATCCAAATTGATCATATTGCAATGAAAGGTAATTTTATGCATTCACACTTAGATGTTAAAGTAAAGCAAGGAAAATAATATTTGAAAATGCCAAATCTCAAACAATTAAAGAAACTTATATGAGCAGTTATAGAGAGAAAGACAAGTTAAATGAAAATAAAAGGCATTTTGTCGGCAGTTTGACAGAAGAACAACAACAAAAAGGGTTCAGTATTAGAACACATTGGAAAACTGTATGTAATGACAAGGAAAATATGCTCTGAAGAAAGAAGCAAGTTAATACTATAAAGGATACAAATGGTTTGCTGCTAACTGAAGAGGATAAGATTTAGAAGATGAAAAGAACACTTGATTTTAAATGTAGAAAACATTATAACCAAGATGATTAGAAGTTCGGTAATGGAAGAATCTCCAATAAACAGAGATTTAAATATTACACTAGAACCAACATCCATAAATGAAATAATGAATGTAATAGAGAAGATGAAATGTGGAAAGGCATGTGACAATATGATGATATAGTAATTAAATCCTCAAGACAACTGAAGAAACTGCTGCTGATAAATTGCAGCTGATCTTTAATAATATGCTAGAAACTGAAAAGAGAAGCTCCCTCAGGGGCTCATTTGCAATGACCACTGGAGTTGCAAATCTGAGGTACCTAGTCCTGAACCACCCCTCACTTCGCATAATGTATTTCTGTTATCTGTAGACTGGTCCCTCCTCTTCTTTCTGTCTCATTTCTTGTTATCTTATCTCCCTCCCTCCCCACTCTTAAAGTATTCAAGGGCTAGGGGTATATAATCTTTCCTGTCTTACTGAACTTTCTTCTTCACTGCAGTGGGAATCTACCTTCCCTCCCAGGTACAGGAAAACCCTCACTTAATGCGCTTAATTAATCCATCAATTAATGTGCACTAAGCAGAATCGTTTAAGCGAATACAATACATTTTGGAAGTTTATTTTCCACTTGGTTAGACTATAATAAATTTAGTTTAATCCTTTACCCAAGTGTGGGCAAACAAAGTTTGCACCTGAAGTAGTTCAGGACTGAGGCGACTCGTAGTAAAGATGGACCAAGCTCTCATCACTCATTGTCTCAGTATCTCCCATAATGCAAAGCACATCTCCTTGCGGACATGTATAATGCTATGCATTAAAGGAAGGGCCACTACAGAGATCGGTTTCGACCTTTATTGAGGTCTCGTCAGTGGGAGGCAGACCCAGAAGTGGTGATACTAAGGCAGAAACAATGGAGAAGTCATATTTACTTATATGAGTTGCCAAAAGGTGTACCACCTTATTATTAATTTGCTGTGGATTTAGAGAAAGATGTTGGAAGTTTATTTTCCACTTGTACGCGTGGATAGGATTATGTGTTCGTCAGACATTTTTGTAATAGATTTCACGGTTTGATATGAACATAGATGATTAAGAAAATAACTATTTATTAACTTAAAAGCTAATATTTCGCTGGTATTATATCCAGCATCTTCAGAGCACACAACACAAAGTTTGTTACAAATGCAAAACAACCACAATCTGGTGTAACAGTGGGGTCAGTAATAGTAATTGCAGCATGCAACACAAGACTAAAGTCCTAATATGGCCCCATCTAGGTTTAAAAAAAAAAAAAAAATTTAAGTTTTGAAATAATAGTCCAAATGATAGTCTTAGAAAGTTTGAAAAAATGAAATAAAATAAAAATAATAAATATTAATTTGGTCTTAACATGACTGTCTTCCAAATCTTTGGTAGATTTATACAGCCATACTTGTTAAGGTTTGGAGTATGTTTTAAGGCTTCTGTTGATTCCAGGAACAACCTCTCTTACTTGTAGAAGCTTCTGTGCATTACTTTTGTTTCTTTCCAATTGATCCTGCGTGCAGGGGTATCCAAAGCATGGTCTGCCAGACCCAATTTGCCATAGCGAAAGTGTCGGATATATTTTTTGTGTTCACTGAGGCAGATGTCCACAGGTCTTCCTGTCTGTCTATAGTAGGCTTGATGGCAAGAACAGGGCACTTCATAGACTCCTGGATGTGATAAAGGAGTGCTGTGGTTGTTTTGCATTTGTAACAAACTTTGTATTGTGTGCTCTGAAGATGCTGGATATAATACCAGCGAAATATTAGCTTTTAAGTTAATAAATAGTTATTTTCTTAATCATCTGTGTTCATATCAAACCGTGAAATCTATTACAAAAATATTTTCCACTTGGTTGGACTATAATAAATTTAATTTAATCCTTGACTCAAGTGTAGGCAAACAAAGTTTGTGCCTGAAGTAGTTCAGGATTGAGGCAACTCGTAACAAAGGTGGACCAAGCTCTCATCACTCCTTGTCTCAGTATCTCCCATAATGCAATGCACATCTCCTTGCGGACATGTATAATGCTATGCATTAAGGGAAGGGCCACTACCCAGACTGGTTTCAACCTTTATTGAGGTCTTGTCAGTGGGAGGCAGACCCAGATATTATTATCGAATACAATAAACAATGGTAATAATTATAATTCATCTATCAGTTAGCATAAATTTGGAAAAAATTACACTATAAGCTATATTAAAGGATAAAATCACCAAAGTTAATAAAAGTCAATTGCTTAAATATTTACGTAATGTCTAAACATTTGATTGAGCTACTTTTTTACAAAAAAAAAAAAAAATTAAGTAAAGATGTTTGAATTGTGCTTGACTTTTTTATCTTGTCATGCAATTTGCGATAGCTGACGATGGCTTTATCAAGAATTCAGTGGACTTTGAAGCTTTGTTCCATATCAGCATCAGAATCAAACAAAATTTCCTTAGCATACTCATTGTGATTGAAAACTAGCTCGAGTTCTTTTGCAGTTAGCTTCTTGGTCGTAACATTCTCTTCTTGTTCACACTCCTTATCTTCTTCGTATGCACACTGTTCTTCTAGTTGAAGGAGATCATTCTCGATTAACTGTTCTGAATGGGAATCGAGCAAGTTTCTCACATCTTCATTATTCAGTTCATTAAATCCAAGTTCTTTTCCAATTGTGCTGATTTCATCAATAATGTTAGATCTTGGATTTTGTGCATGATAAACTAATATAGGCTTGAGTTTATAGTCGCCTTCTGCATTGCCTCCTAATAAAAGCGAAAGACAATCTTTAGATACTTTGTATCCTGGTTTAGATGCTTCAGTTTTAGCTAGGAAAATTTTTGTTGGCATACGCTTCCGAAAAGAACCAATTTTGTCGACGTTGAATATTTGTCAATCATCATAATTATGCTTTGCAATTCTTCAGGAAACTTGGCTGCAGAATCTTTATTAGCACTAGCAGATTATTCCCTAGTTATTCTTATGTTATGCAGTCCAGTTCGATTTTTAAAGCAGTCAACTCATCCTAAACTCGCAGTAAAGCCTTCACATTTCTCTTGAAATTTGGTATGATTTAAAAATGTGAGAACTTTTGCCTGAATATTCCCTGTGCTAAGGGGGTATTCTTTTTTTGATTACAATCCTCAATCCAGAGTGATAAAAGACGCTCAATCTCGATCATTAAATGGCTTCTATTTTGGGTGATCTGCATGCTTAAAGAAGCAGTAGCAACTTTTCCTTGTTCTTTGTATTCTTTGCTCTTATTTAATATAGTCCGAACTGTGGACTTGCTGTATCCCAGGTCTCGTACAATCGTTGTATTACTAGTGCCACTTTCATATCTCTTAACTACTTCCACCATTTCGCTCGCTGAAGATTGGCAACAAAAAAATTTTGCATAACATAAAAAAATTGTGTTAACTGATTAATCACTCGCTTAAAGTGGGAAATAGTATCATTTCACGCAGTCTCGCTGACTGATTATTGCACACATTGAATTTGCATTAAGTGAGGCTTTCCTGTATTTGCTTTGTAGGCAAATATAATGGAATAATGGCAAGCCAGTTACATTAAATTCAACTCCATCAAAGACATGTATTATATTGCTAAAAGAAGTGTAGATAATGCTACTGCTACTGCATATTGGGTAGCCAACAAGCCGAATATTATGCCACAGAGATACGGTGAGAAATTGGTTATGTGGTTAGCAAAATCCATTCACTACATATTTACTGTAAACATTCAGACATTGTACAAACCTGGAAAGATATATTTGATGGAGAAAGAGTTGGAGAGATTTAAATGGAGTGTCGTGGGTCTTTCAAAAATGCGCTAGATTGAACAAGGCAGTATAAATCTGAAACATCTGATATTATATTACACAGGCAGGAATGATTTGGCACACATAGGAGTAGCTGTCTTAGTCCATAGATCCCTTTCCCACAGTGTTTTAGAAGTTAAACCCCATCTCATCCAGAATAATAGCTATTATTCTGCATGAGATGGGGACGAGGGCTGCCTATTCCAATTATAGGCAGCCCTCGGTTTACGCCTCACTTCTGTTCCTGAAAAAAATGGGCGTAAACTGAACTAGTGCAAAACGAACCCAATTTTAATGTGAGTACAAAGTTATGTTCCACACAGTCAAAAAATATGCACATGAAGTGTGTGTAACATTATTATATTTAAAGCTTTGAAAATACATACATATATATTTGTTAAAATAAAATTATTAATAACAAAAACAAAACAAAATTATATACAAAAAAATGAAACTTTGAAAAGATATTACATATTTCTATGTTGAAGTTCCTGATTTCGGATCACCTGCATTTTTTTTTGAAAAAAGTATCCAGTGTTAACTGCCTAGATTTTCTTTTTCTTTCTTTAAGGAGTTCAGTGTAAGGTCAAATAGATGCGATTACATTCCTTTTTACATTCGCACTCCGTTCGCAATCGTGGTCCATTTTGCAGAGTTCATTAGTCAATGTCTCTATGCTTGCAAGGATACGCTGTAAATTGGCCATTTTCATATCTCTCAGAAGACCTTCTTCATTTTCTTTCTCCTCCTTTGGATGTTGACTTAATTGTTCGGCTAATTCTTTTAAGTCTTCATTGGAAAGCGGTTTATCATGGCTCTCTAAGACTTCTGTCACATCTTCAGCTGTAATATCGTCCAATCCCACCTCTTTCGCAAGCTTGGTAATGTTGGATCCTACTCTTCTCAATCTATACTTTGGATCCGATATTTAGTTATTACAATGTTGTTAACTAGTTGACAGGTTTCAAGTTGATTTCTAATTCAAATATAGAGAAAATTTATATTTAAAGACCGTGCCACTCTATATCTGAATTAGTTCAAGAACTGAAGAAAAACCAACCCACAACTATCTCTCCTTTTATATGTTGTTATTATATATACTGACTGAGTATATTTAACTTACTTAATTCACCGGCTTTGGTTCGAATATTTTATGAATGGTGCAGTAAAAGAGATTCAGGCAAAATACAACCTTTGATTAACAAAAATGAACATTTTATTTTAGAATCACAAATTATACACTTAAGATCAAATCAGTAATTAAGATATTACAAACATTTTAGCTTCTCTGATAAACTCAATCATTCAACTCATACAATGGTAATTCAGCTATCTCTATTACAGTTTTCTCACAGTTCCTTAAGTTCCAAATACAATAAAAATCACAGTAATACCTCTTCACAAACAAACACTTTTAAATTTACACTTTAGCTAACTTCCTCAATAGTTACTGTTAGTATAAGGAAATTCTAGGATGAAACTCTCACACTTCTCTGTATAGAAATATTAACGGTTGGAATAATCTTACTGATAATCTTTTTTCTTCACCTACTTATACGTAAACACTTTTTATAACTGTAAACACTTAAACAGTATACGGCACTCATTAAAATAATTCTTCTAAGCAATAACTGAATTAATCGTCGGTCACTATACACATAAACAAACGTTCTTGCATGAAATACTACTGATCTCTTATGAATTAAGGCAATACACAATAATTCCTTAACTTGAGGTTTTCATGTGCACAGCTGTGCATTCTTCCTGCATTCGTTTAATTCTTTAGGCAATATATTTCTAAGCACAGCTAATGGTAACTTCAACTTTACAGCCTCTACTATTCCCTAATAACTCTGTGCTTTGCTTCAAGGTTCTGTATGTCCTTGAAAGGTCGGCCCTGAAATTGAATCTCAACTCAAATATCGCTAGTCTATTTAGTAGTCACTCAGCTGTCTTCCGTAGCTATAATTGTTATTCTACAATTTATTAGCTAACCACCTCTCGACTAGTAGACTTTATTAGCTGCTTGAGTGACTTGCCGACTCGCTATTATCGCACTGTGATTCCCAAATGCCGAAAGCTCCGATTCCAACCTAATGCCAATCCTCTCCTTTTTCTCTCTCTTTAAATATTAGATAAAATTCAAGGTAGGTATATGAATATTAAATTGTAAAATAAGTTGTTTACATTAAATAATATTTACAAGTCTAGCCTGGTATATGGTAGATTATGTTAAATGTGAATGAAGAACAAAAATATACAAAACAATTTCATTCACAGTTTAACAGTAACGTCTTCAATAACATTCTCCTCTTGCTCTAATTCCTTGAAGTCGTGCATAAATGCTGGAAGAAGTTTTCACCATGCTCCTTTTGAACACTTTGCTGACACTTCGTTCCAAGCTGCCTTGATGTTGTTAATGCCCTTCAAAATATCGAATGACTTCCAATAGTCTTTAATAGTTTTTCCTGAAGTGTCCAAGACTCTTACCATTTCCATAAATGTTATACGGAAGTAATAGGTTTTGAAGATTGATATAATCCCCTGATCCATCGGTTGCAAAAGTGATGTTGTGTTTGGGGGCATGTAAACAACATTGACATCCAATGATGTTCTTATTTCAGAAAGGTTTTGGGGATGTCCAGGGGAATTATCCAAGAGACGCAATGCCTTGGCTGGCAAATCATTATCTTTACAGAAGTGAAGCACGGTAGGACAAAAATAATTTGTGTACCAATCTATAAAAACGTCTTGTGTAACCCAAGATTTCTTGTTCCATTTCCAATAGACTGGCAGCATGGCTTTTAGACCCTTGAAGGTGTGTGGTGTCTGTGAATGGTACACCAACATTGGTTTAAGCTTCAAAGTTCCAGAGACATTTGCACCCAACAAAAGCATAAGTCTATCTTTTGCAGCTTTAAAACCTGGAACAGAACGTTCTTCACATGAAATGAAGGTGTGTGATGGCAATTTTTTCCAGTAGAGCCCAGTCTCATCAACATTAAAAATGAAATCACGAGGATAACTTCCTTGTTTTACACAGTCATGAAATTCTTTAGGAAAAGCAGCTGCTGTCACAACATCTGCACTTGCTGCCTTACCACATAATTTGACACAATGGCACTTACCTCGAGACTTGAATCTCATGAACCAACCTTTGCTTCCTAAAAATGTTCTTTGCCTCCATCTGTCTTCTTAAGATCCTCAAAAATTGTTTTTGCTTTCTCAGTTATAACAGCCTGCATCAGAGGAATGTTTCTCTGATTCAAGTAATTCACCCATAATGCTAATAATTTTTTCACTTACATCTTTTGCATTTAGTACTGCTGTAGATTGTTGTGCAGACTGTTTTATTCTGTCTGCATTTTTCATAATCGTAGTAACAGTCGATGGAGGTAAGTTCATACTTCTATAGACATTAGCACGTGTCTGCCCATCTTCCATTCTTCGAATCACCTCCATCTTCTTTTCAAGTGTCATTGATTTCCACACCTTTTTAACACCAAGTTCTGCTAACTTTTCTGCACTTCTTTTATCAGACATGGTATGTAATTACGTACTTTATCAATTTAAATACATATGTATGTAAAAAAAATTAAAATAGAACAATTAGGTAGATTCAACAGTAAAACTAGGTTTGATACATATGCATCATAGTAGCTCAGTAAACACTCAAACACTAAAGTGCCTGCTAGTGTCATTTCTCAGGCAGACCACACTACAGTAAGCATGCGCAGGCATCCGGCTCGTGCTTTCTAGGGCTGCCTGTATATATTTGGTTTAATCCTTTATCCCAGTCCTGAAGTAATTTGAGGACTGGGGAAACTCGTGGCAAAGGTGGCATAAGTTCTCATCACTTGCCTTAGTATCCCATAATGCAAAGCACATATTCTTGCAGACATGAATAATGCTATGCATTAAGGGAAGGGTCACTACCCAGACTGGTTTTGACCTTTATTGAGGTCTCATCAGTGGGAGCCAGACCCAGAGGTGGTGATACTAAGCTGGAAGTAATGGAGAAGTCATATCAAAAACATTTTTATTAAAATAATGGAAATATATGCTCCTGATTCTTCATGTTCAGAAGATCATGTTGATTTCTATCAACAACTACAAGAGGAAATCTGCTAATAATTATGGGTGATTTTAATGCCAAAGTTGGACAATATTCAGATGACATGCATTATTTAATGGGTAAATATGGAATAGACACAAAAAATGAGAGAGAGAAGAGTATTTCCTTGATTTATTTTCATGAAATAATCTCATAGTTGCAAACACTGTGTTTTATTATAGTGCCTGCCCTCAAATACACCTGGACTTCACTAGACTCAAACACTTTCATCTGCTAAGATCCAAATAAAATTTCATAAAAAAGAAACAAAGTAAAGCAACCCTCAAATCTTGAAAAATTCCATTTGGATACTGTTAAAACAGCTTATCAAAATGAGATCATTTAATGTATAAAAGAAAGACAATACAAGGTTAACATTGAAAATGAATGTAACTTTCTGAAAAATATTATATTATATTGTGTTTATTTCATTGCCAATTTTTAAGTTTGTTCTATTCTGATCAATGATTTTTTTTGTATGTTAGTGTAGTATTTTGTTAGGATTGAGCCTCTATAGCTCAGTCGGTGTAGACCAACCCCTTTGGTCAGAAAGACCTGGGTTCAACTCCCTTCCATGGCGTGAGGATCCTTTATCTGGTCTCTTGTGATGAAAGGTGAGTTAGCTGGTCTCATATGGAGGTAGGGGATTTTTTCACCCTGAAACTCTGTTTTTTCGTCCCCCAGAACAGGCAAACTAGCCCCGTGAACACACAGATTACGGTCAGGAATACCTGAGACCCAGCCGTAGGCCTGATTCGTCAGCTGTGCCAGTCCCGAGTCCGAATAAAATTAGTGGGGATTGAGATGGTGCTGTATTTCCCTGTGAAAAGGGTCTCACAGCCATTGTATCTTCATACTAAATAAATAAAATTTGTTCGGATTTTATTGTCTCAGTATTGTCAGTATTGTATCCAATTGTATTGATTGTATTCAACATGGTAGCTACCAATTTTAGCATTTCACCCAGCTCCACCATTTAAAGACTATTCACAATATAGTTGATGATTTTGTTGCTTGCTATGCATGCATTATGTGTTGTGTGTGTGTGTGTGTGTGTGTGTGTGTGTGTGTGTGTGTGTGTGTGTGTGTGTGTGTGTAGGAGACATCTTGATCTAGGGATTTAGCGGCAGTGGAGGTAGTGCTTCAGAAACAGGTGAACAGTTTGTAGAAAGCAGTACTGTGTGTTGGAGGGTGGGGAGAATATTAAAAACATATGCATGGATTTAACCTTGGGCAATGTAACAGATGGTGAAGGTTGTCTGGTAGCCATGATTGTGTGTGTGAATATAAATTGAAAGCAGGATATGTGGAGGAAGAAATAGAACCACTGAGAATGGAGATCGAATGAATGAAGATATTAGGAGGGTGTAGAGATTGACTAGTGCATGAAAACGAGAGTAGGTGTAAGAGAACAGCATCAGACAGCAAGGGAGAAATGAAGGAGGGGGAGCAGAAATTGCAGAAAGTAGAGAGTGTGGAAGCAAGGGATAGAGAGATGAGAGGGAGAATGTGGGAGAGAGAGAGATTGAAAGCTGTAAGAGTCAGGGATGATGGTGACAGAAGGATGAATGAATCTGTTTGGATCATCAAGTATAGAGATTAGATAGTTTGGGGTGTGCAGAGTAGAGTACCTGAGGAATGCTTGCCCGGTGGAATGATAGTGTGGCACTAGCAGTGAAGAGGGATGAAAATGTGGTGGAGATTATAGTAATGGTTGGAACATTTGGAGAGACTGTTGTTTTCTGGCAAGTGAGTGTGTCAGGACAGAGAAACTAGAATTGCACAGGTGGAATATAGCAGAGATGGCCTTATGTGGAGATAGTGGCTTGAGAAATGAGGGGGTGTACACTACATTACACAGCCAGGTGAAATATGAGGGGAGTAATAATGGCTATAAGAATACCTGCAATGCACTAGTTTTTCTGTATACAAATGCTATGATCATTAGAAATAAAGAGAATGCATTTGTGGCATTGATTGACTTTTCCGAAGGTTGTTAGTATCAGTGAATCTTGGTTAACTGAGGAGGATATTCTAACAGAGATAGAAATCGAAGGATAAAGCATATTTCAACAGGATAGAGATGATAAACATGGTGGTGGAATGTTACACATGATAAGAGATGAATTGTGCCCTCTCAATGTAGAGAAATGTAGTGGAGATAACATTAATGGCTTTGAGAATATATGAAGTGAGATATATGTTTATATGACAAGATATTTAGTGGGATGCTGCTACAGACCCAAGAAGTATAACCTGTGATGAGTAGAAAATGTTTAGGCAAATGTTAGTTTGGCAAGTGCAAAGTGAGTGATCATTATGGGGACTTCAACTGGGCAAAGGAACGGCATACAGAGATAAGGGAACTGAATTTTTGGATTTCTTGATGGAACTGTGTTAGGCAGCATGTGGTGGAGGAAACATGAGAATTAAGAGTTTGCGAT
Source organism: Typopeltis vanoorti (assembly GCF_054136105.1). NCBI lineage: Eukaryota > Metazoa > Arthropoda > Arachnida > Uropygi > Thelyphonidae > Typopeltis > Typopeltis vanoorti. The sequence goes on along the minus strand of NC_143557.1, from coordinate 19,460,538 downwards.
TTGGTCATAGGACCAGAGGATCTGATTGTGTTTGAGATGACATACTTGTCATCTCAAATATCTCAAATAAGAATAGTAGATTTTTGGCTAAGATGTAAGTGGTACTGTTCCTCTTGCATTTCCAGTCTCTCTTCATCTCTCACACCACTACTGTTTCATGTACCTTGTTTTCCTGTTGTGTGATTCACTTGTTTCTACACACTGATGATGTACTGCTATTTTCAATACAAAATATCTGTACTTTCATTAAAGTTAATTACTGTGCTTATGTTATTTCTTGTTTATTGTGCAGTGTGTTGAGGAAGACAGTTAGTGGATGTTCAAGCTGCCAGTTAAGATTCTCTTAAGAATAGTAGATTTCGCTAAGATGTAAGTGGTACATATTAATTTCATGTCAGATCATGAATGATTGGGGTTAAAAAAAGGGAAAAAAATCTGCTAACTCCTTTTTATCCCTTTAAGGCATAGTCAAAGGCATTTAATCCTATCTAACATTTGAAGACTGAGTGGAAAGTTCAATCTTCAACGGTAGCCAATCAGAAATAATTGGTTCCAAGTCTGTCACTAATTATAAATGGCATCCAGCAAAGAGCTGGCTGATAAGTGCCTCCATCTCATGGTCCCTAATCCTTACACTATATATTATCTGAGATAGTGTGGGAGGCTACAGTTGATTTTCTTGAGTTTATGGGAAGAAAACACAAGTTTCCTGGAGAAAAAATTTAATTGCCCATGCCAGAGATTGAGTAACTTTAAGAACTGGTCAAAGAAAGGCTTAGAAAATGTTCCTCTATTCAGCAACTAGAATTGAACCTAGGTCTTTCTTCTGGCAGTGTAGTTCCATGGAGTGCAAATGCCATTTCTACTGGGCTATGCAGGCTCAAGTTTTCCCTATGCACTTCTTTATGTAGATTTTCTTCAGGCATGACTTGACAGCAGGGTAAGTGGCAGTGGAATTTTTTTTTTTTTTCTAGCTGATTAGGAAAGCTTCTGATGCATAACCATTGTGTTTGGTCCCATGTTCTGAGAGAAGGTCAGCAGAACCATTTTACTGCTGTGCTCTTGAAGGGGGAGGGAGGTAGAGGCTTTGAGTCTCTACAGTGTGTTCATGATAGTTACGAGGCTGTCACTCGCACCACAAAAGAAGAAGGGAAACATAAATGAGAAACCTTGTTCTGGGAACCCAACAGCCACTTCAGGCTAAACCCCTCCCACCCACCCACCCATAAGTAAAGCAGTGGTATTTCAATAGTTAAGGAGAGTTTACCTTATAAGGTGTGTAGGGGAGCATTTCCTCCCTTCCAAGAAGGGATTCATTTCTGGCATCAATACATGCCAGTCTCCAGAGTCCTATCTGTGAATACAGGCTACACTGCTGAAGGTGGGTTGGCTTGCTGAGAAATGGTGCGTGATACACATCATAGCCCAACACCAGTCACTGATGAATGAATTTTATTTCCCCACCATCCTGCTTATTAGAAGCCTGAAGTGGCTTGAAAATGCAAACACTGCTATGAAAATCTCCATAGCAGTGTTTGGATTATATGTGTGTTTGGGATTGATATTAAATAAATAAATGAAATCTAATTCTTAGTTCCACACTGGTGCTAAACATGCTACAGATTTATACCCTTTTGGATGGAATTCACACACACACACAAAAGTAAGGTTTGGATTGCATTGCCTTCTATATTGTTGCATTACTTTGTTTAAATATAGTGATCTAGACTCTGGTGAAAGCTCAGCTACAACTATGATGAAAAATAATTTACTATAATACATGTGATTATATTCCTTTCTTAAGATATATATATATATATATATATATATATACAATTATAAAGATATACATAAATATACATGGGAAGCAAGAGGATATAAAAGCATCAAGTATATAATAGTTGGTGAAAAACCAAACAAGATGGTAAGAAATTGCAGAGTATACAGAGAATGCAATATTGATTCAGACCATTATTTATTAATCAGTACTATTAAGATTCCAAACCAGAGAAATAGAAACAATACAAGAACACAAAAACAAAAGCATGAGCAATTTAAGATAGAACTGTTACAGTAAGATAGTATCAGAGAACTATATCAAAGAAGACTTACAAATCATACAAAGAAAATAAATGAAGATATAGATATAGAAAATGAATGGCAAAACATTAAACAAATAGTAAAACAAGCAGCATATGAAGCCATAGGAACAAAACTGCAAAGAAAAAGGAAAGGACTCAGAACCTGGAATTAGAATCTTTAATAAGAAAGAAAAAAGAAATGTAACTTAAATGGTTAAATGACGGAACTATAGGAAATGAAATAGAATATAAAAGAATCAGAACAAAAACAAGAAGAGAAACCAGGAAAATCAGAAGACAAGACTGGGAAAAAATTGTATCAAGATTAGAGCATTATATAAATGGACCTCATATTTATAAAAAGAGCTATAAAATCATTAAAAAAATGACTCAAGAAACAAAGAATAACCTATAATTAGAAGATCCCTCCACAAAAGAATGGTCCAATCACTACATCCAGCTTCTAAACAATAATAATCAAATTGCAATAAAACAAGTAATAAGTCAAGAAACAAATGAAGAACCAATAAGTTAAATGATCTAAAGAAAATATTGGAAGAACTAAAAAAATAGAAAAGCTACAGGAGAAGATGGAATAAATTGAGAACTATTCAAATACAGCTCTAAACCATTTCAGTTATGATTCCACAAGAATGGAAGACAGAATAGATAAACATATTCAAAAAAGGAAACAGAAACTACAGAGGAATATCCTTATTAAATACATGCTATAAAATATATTTAGATATAATCAAAATTAAATTAACACCATCGACCGAGGAAATTTATGCTGAAACAAATTATAGAAAAAAGAATAGAATTTAACTTGCCAACATATAGGGCCTTCCTAGATTATGAGAAAGCATACGATCAAATCAACAGAACAAAATTAATCAATATACTGTATGAAAAGCTTCCTGAACCACAAAAGCAATAGCAAATATAATGGAAGAAAGCTATATTAAAATTAAAATTAATAATGAAACAACTGAAAAAATTAAACCAATAGAGTGGAAGGAAGTGGTTTATCACCAATACTCTTCTACATATATATATATATATATATATATATATGGGAAAAATTTTAAGAGAATGGAGAAAAAAACAAAATCATAGGAATTAAAATAGGAAATAAAGAATTAACCAGCCTTTTGGTATGCTGATGATCAAGTTATTTTTGTTGAAAATGAAGACTAATTACAGAAAAATCTACACGTATTGAACAAAACAATAGAACAGTATGACATGAAAATCTCAATAAATAAAACGAAATCAATAGCATTTCAAGGTAAAGAAATTAAAAGATGCAAACTAGTCATCCACAACCAAGTAATAGAACAAGTGAACAAATTTAAATATCTAGGAAAAAATTACATAAGCTCCAATGGAGAAATCGACATTGCATATACAAAGCAAAAATTCCTAGCAGTCATTGGAACTTTGAACAGACACTTCAATAAACAGATGTCTATAACAACCCAAATAAAACTATATAAAATAATAGCCAAACCAATTCTGAAATATGGCAGTGAAACATGGACTTGGGAAGAATGAGATAAAAGATAAATGGCAGCTGCAGAAATGAAGTTTCTAAGACCGCTTGCAGGCTATAAAAGAATAGATAAGAAATGAAGAAATAAGAAAACCATTATCCATAATTAAAATAACAGAAGACATCACAAACTATAGAAAGAATGAATGAGAACAGATGGCCAAATATTTCTTGGAAATATAAACCAAAGGGACACCGATCAAGAGGAAGACCCAGGAAGAGATGAGCAGAACACTTTTTAAACCCTTGAAAACGTTACAGGCAAACAATTGCCTAACGCAAAGCCAAGAAGAAGATATTCCTTTCTTTATCTCATTTGATTTAGCTACCTCTGACTTTGCATAATCACATTTATCATAAACTTTCTGGATATTTACTTTAAATATTTATGTCAGTACAATGAAATTTGTGTTTTATGGAATTTATTTGATATGTGTTTAATGAAAGCTGAGGATAAAATTTTAGTAGAGTAACAGAAAACTAAATTTAAAATTGTTGTAGTGAGCCTTACATACCTGTTGATAGCTTCCTTGCGATGACATAGTGGAGATAATTAGTCAAGTTGGAGTGCAGCATTCATCAAAAGGATGGTTCTTTAAGTTTTCATTTGATCAAGAGTTTGTTTCAAAGTAAGTTAATACACACATCTATATATATATCCTTTTTATATCCTTCAATCGCTGAATATTGATAAGCATGTGTTTACTAATATGGCTAACTCAAACTATAGAGAACACATAAAATAGTTTATAGTGAATATTTTGTAAAATGGCATTGTGCTTCTAGGGCTTTGATTGAAAAAAAAAAAAAAAGGGCAGTGTAGTGTCAACTGTATTGCTCTTTTTTTTTTTATTTTTATAGTTTCTGTCTATAGCAGGCATTCCCAACCCTATGCCCGCAGGCACCATGGTGCCTGTATAGGGCACACACCAATTTGTGTGTGCCCTATAGTTAGAAATAATCACATGCACATCACTCAACAATTCATGGCATGCTATATGACTCATGCGTTAATGACACGTGATGAGTATTAAATGCATACAATGTAAAGTAGATGCGCATTCGAAGTTGTTCATTATCTGTTGCTAGTTATTATTATTGTTCCTGGCAACTCCAAGGAGTCGACAGACTCATCAAGGGAGGCCCTAACATCATGTCAAGAACAACTATTCGACATTGACCACAGTATCTATCATACCTTGCCTTGAACTCATTCACGGTCGTAGCACCCACAACAGACTCTGGAAGCTTATTCCACTCATTCACCACTCTCCAAGTAAAAAACCTAGTTCTAACTCCCTTGTCAACCACGCTCTTGCCCAGCTTCCGTGCATGGCCCCTAGTCCTCCCACCACCAGTCATATTTTCAAAAATATCTTCTGGATCAATCTTATAGAAACCCTTCAGTAATTTGAATCTCTCAATCATATCACCCCTTCTTCTTCTATTGTCCAATCTCTGCAACCCACAAATCTTCAACCTATTCTCATAAGGTTCATTCCACAGACCTTCTATCATCTTGGTCACTCGTCTCTGGATCCTCTCCACTTCCTCCCCATCACGAAGAAACCCTGGTGCCCATAACTGGGCACAGTAGTCCAGATGGGGTCTTATCAAAGCTCGATACAGAGGAACAATAACTTGTTTGTCTCTGTATGTTAAAGTATTTTTCAGAAGCCAAGTGATTTGATGAGCTGATTTAGTCACTTTTGCAATGTGCCCCCTAAACTTCAATTCCCTATCCACCAACACTCCCAAATCCCTGGCCTCATCAATCTCCTGGAGTACGGTTCCACCAATGCGATATACTGCTGCTATTCTTTTCACCCCAAAGTGCATAACCTTACACTTTGCCACATTAAATTGACATCCATTTTATCTAGCCCAGTCCTCCAAACTATACAAATCATCCTGTAAAATTTTGACATCCTGTGCACTCACAATTGCTCTACCCAACTTTGCATCATCAGCAAACAAGTGAACACTTCCTCTCAAATCCTTACCTATATCATTGATGAACAAATTGAAAAGCAGTGGTCCAAGAACAGAGCCCTGCGGCACGTCACTAGTCACAAGCCGTCTTTTAGACTCCACTCCTGCATAAACCACTCTCTGGTATCTCTCCTTCAACCACCCTCCTATCCATCTCACCAACCCTATATCTATCCCCATCTGCTCCAGTTTACTGATTAGGGTTCCATGTGGTATCCTGTCAAAAGCTTTGGCAAGGTCCAGTAGTATCACTGTAAATCCATTACCCCCTATCCAGTTCAGCCGTCACTGTATTATAAAACGTGAGCAAGTTACTGAGGCATGATCTACCCTTCACAAAACCATGTTGCCCCCCATACAATATCCCATTTTCATCTATCCAATCCTGTATTCTTTTCTTGACTAATTTCTCTAAGACCTTGACAATGATTCCTGATATGCTAATCGGTCGGTAATTTATAACAGCAGTCTTGGAACCACCTTTAGTTATATGCGCATAATTTTAACCGTGTCTTGAACTTAAATTTTTGAAATATTTTGATTTTTAATCCTGAAATGAGTGAATCAAGTAAAAGACAACGAACCTATAATTTTAACACTGACTGAGAGGAAACATATTGTTTCGTTAATTTTAAAGATAATTGTGTTTGTTTGTTGTGCAACAGTAGCGTTGCAAAAAAATATCTTCACGTCAATAATGAAAATTTTGATGAACTAAATGACTTTTGCTGGCTGTTGGATTTATGTTTTCTCACAGACATCATTTGAAATTTGAATTCTTTAAATTTGGAGTTGCAAGGAAAAGATAGACATGTCGCTAAAATGATAGTTTCTGTAAATTCATTTAAAGCAAAACTGGATTTGTGGATATCACATCTGCAGATGGGAACACCCGTTCATTTCCCAAATATGAAAAAAAATGGTAGGTGATAGTGAATTTAACTTGTCACCATTTGTTAAACATCTTGAATTGCTTAAAGAACAGTTTGAAAAGAGATTTCAGGAATTTACTATCATCGAGCCAATGATCACCTTTTTTATCAATCCTTTTACTTGCCAAGTAAATATAATGGAAATAGCTGCATGCATTGCAATTCAAGTAAATGCTGAAGAACTGGAGCTAGAAATTTTGGATCTTCAGAATGGCATTATGCTAAAATCCCATATAACAGATGAAAACTTCTGGAATCTAGTGGATAGAAAAAAGTTTCCATTCTTAAAAAGAGCAGCTTACAAGATAAAATCATTTTTCAGTTCCACATACCTTTGCGAATCATTGTTTTCAACCATGAATATCATAAAATCAAAATATAGATCGCGACTCGCTGATGAGCATCTTGATGATTGTTTAAGAACTGGAATATCATCATATTCTCCTAATTATGAAGCACTGGCCAATGAAATGCAATGCCAAAGATCACACTAACTTACATATATATATTTAAATGTTTATATAATGTAAACTTTTAAGTAATAAAACATTTGATTATAATGTGAACTTTGTATGTATTCATTTAACAAAAGAATTCAAAATTTTTGCTTGAAAAAATAGATGGTGCCCATCGCCCTACCGGTATTTTAGAATGTGCTCTAGGAAACAAAAAGGTTGGGAACCCCTGGTCTATAGTTTTAATTGGCATATCATTATAAAGGATTTTTCATGTTAGTTCAATTCAAAGATATGTGTCGTGCTTTTATTGTATCAAAATGCCACTGTTCATATATTAAATTTTGTAAACTGGCTTGATTTGTGTATTTATGACAGTCAAACACTCAGGGTTATTATCCTGTAGCACATGGATAATGCAGGAATCCTGTGCAAAAAACTCAATATTATCTATCCATATTTATGAATTTAGGGACACAAAACACACGTGGGTGACACACAACATACATGGTGCCACTTTAAGCTTGTGCTGAGAAAGGAACCTAACCTCTGGACTGTTTGTCAGGAAGAAGCTATATGATATAATGTTAAATATTAGCCTGAATTTTAATTAAGTTGAGGGAGGATAGAGCTTGAGCACGAATTAGAATATTTTCCATGTTAAAATACAAGACGGAATGCGTCTGACATACTCTGTATAAAGTTTGTATATAATTGTGCTTGAAAATTGAGCACTGGGTAACCCTGTATGGAATAATCGAGTCTGAACATAATAATATAATAGAGATATAGGATTGTTTCATTTAAACATAAGAATTGAAATTTTGGATATCTTAAACTAAAGAACGGGGGAGGGGGATTCAGACTCTCTAGTATTGAAACTATTACTTGAGGTGTATCTATGCAACTGTTTATAATAAATGTACTTCTTTATATCAAAGTTCATGAGTCTGTTGTTTCTGAGATTGAATTACCACTTATAAAATTTTCGGACCTGTATGAGTGAAGGGGGAAGCAATTTACATAAGAAAGAAAAGGGGGAGCCACGACTGCATATCACGTGATCTCTTTGTTGTTTAGCGTTATATATTTGAGTATCAGAATTTAGTTGCCAGCTGTGCGCAGCCATTCTAAACAAAAATATAAATTTGTCGCAATGAAATAACTGATATGCATGAGTGATAAATAATAGTTATATAGAATAATATAACCATAAGATAAAAAGTAAAAGAGACGAACCAGGGACGTAACACTGGGGACCAAATAAGCCAGGCAATCACTGAAAGTCTGAAGTTAAGGAGAATGATGATAGCACAAAGTGCTATCTGTGCTCATCACTCAGCATAGATTTGGTTATGAATGATCAATATGGTGACAGGTCCACTGAATGCTCCTCATGAGACAATGAAATTTGTGGGTCACAAAAGTTGCTTAACAGACAGAAAATAAGGGATATGATGGAAATATATAAATTATTAAATAGGTGTTACAGGATTGATGCAGAAGAAATTGTTAAATACGTGATAAAGGAATGGATGTTGGGGTGGGCGACCACTAAAATTATGTAGAAGCATTGTTAGCAAAGGTATAAGCAATGCCACCCTTAGACCCATGCAAGAGGGCACCTGTCCCAGGCCTTGCACTTTAGAGGGGCCCACAAAACACAAACATACACACACAAAAAAAAATTAATTTATTAAACAGGAGGCAGGGCGTATGAAATATTCTGAATCAATCTCATGGAAAAATAACTTCTATGGAATAAATATATAATAATTTATGAATTATGTACGGATTTATTTTATTACTCATCCAAACATCACCAGCCCAACAACAAAACACCCAGACATGCTCAATAATTAAATTCAGTCATCTTTGATATTTTGCTGACTTTCTATGGTGCAAAAATCATGAGTTTAGACATATGTTTCAATTCTTATCATTAGGAAGGTATATTTGTCAAGATAGGAGGATAGGACTTATTTTATTTAAATATGACTTTTAAATATTTAGACATGGTATGTGGGTCTCCATTTGTACTCTTGCCACGGGATTATTATTATTGTTTTTTTTTTGAAGAGAGTGCTGAATGAGTGGATTGTGCTGGCAGAGGAGGCTGTGAGTGCTTTGTCAGTGAATGATTTTGATAATGGTTGGCATTGGCCTCCAGAAACTTCTTAAGTATTCTGCAATTGATCAGGTTCTTATCTTAGCAGCAAAAACTTTCCTTCCACTCTCTTCTGTTCTGAGCCTTCTCTTTCAAGGTTGTGTACCTGTCTTCATTCAGCATGTCATCTAGCATTGTTTTTCTTACTCTTCCTCTGGGTCTTTTTCCGTCTATTTTTCCTTCGATCGCATATCTGATGACTCCATTTCCTCTCAGAATATGTCTGATCCAGTTTCCCTTTCTTCGTTTTAACCTTTTTTAACAGACTTCTTTCTTCTTCTCTTTTTAGGACCTCTTCATTAGTTATTTTATCTGTCCATTTGATTTTTTCCATCCTTCTCCAAATCCACATCTCAAAGCTTTCCAAAATCTTAATTTCTTCTTTCTTCAATGTCCAAGTTTCAGCTGCATAGAGGGCAACACTCCACACATAACATTTTATTAGTCTTTTCTTTTGGTTTCTGTCCATTTTACTTCTGAATAAATTCCATTTTCTATTAAAGGCATCTCTTCCCATCACTATTCTTGCTTTTATGTCACTTTTACATCTTTCATCACTGCTAATCACACTTCCTAGATATTTAAAGGTCTGTACTTGATTCAATTTTTCCCCATTTATTCTGATATCCATATTTGCCTCTTTCCTTGCTATTTTCATTACCTTTGTTTTTCTTATGTTAATTATCATTCCGTAATCGATACAGGATTCCAGTAATCTGTTCAACAGATGTTGTAGTCCTGCTTCAGTATTTTATAATAATGCCTTGTTATCTGCACGACGTATTGCAAATATCTCTCTACTTCCAATCTTTATTCCTTCTTCTGCATTCTCCAGCACTTCTTTTAACAATATCTACCTCATTATCATATAGTTATTCTCTTTATTTTCCACTGTTTTATTCTGGCTAACTTTTTGTACCACATGAATCCTCACATGCTTCCAACACTTTACTCTCAAGAACAACAACATTATCTAGATTTGCACATGTACTTTCTTGTCTTTCATCATTTAACTCACCACTATCAGTCTTACTATCAGTCTTCTTTTTCTCCTCCTCTATCTCAAAACAAAGCACATACACTCACCAGTTTCACTTTTCTTCCACAAATCTTTTATTCTGTAAATTGAATATAATTTACACATGATGCAATGAACAAAATTACATATATTTAAATTGTGCACCATCGTGTCATGCATCTGTGCTGTGACATACAATATACTTATAAAAAATATAATAGCTTCCAGAAAAACATAAACATGCAAACAATCACACAATCATTACAATCAAAAAAAAAAAAAAAAAACCTCATCGAAATAATACTCAAAAAAAAATCAATTATGGTTAATTATTTTCTAAAATAACTTGCCTTTCAGCTCCTAATAGCTCAACATGTAACTCCACCTGCTATTTTACATTGCTATTTTTTTTATTCAATAACAATCAGGGAAAAGAAGGAGTAGCTAATGCATCCAACACGAAATACGAGGCTAATCTTCTTAAATGGCAGGCAATATCAAGTAGAGTGATGTGGGCAAATATCAGAATGGGGAACTGGACAATGAGACCTATTTGTACCTATGGTCCCACATAAAGAGTCTATTAAGGTAGAAGTGGAAGAATTTTTTGAAGCTTTAGAGAAAGCAACTGACACGATGAAAAAGGAAAAGTTGGTCCTTGTTGGAGATATAAATAGCAGAGTAGGAAATGATTGTCAAACTTACAAAAATAAATTATGAAAATTTGGAGAAAAGAGCAAAAATAATAATAATGGCAAATACCTGTTGGATTTCTGCTCAGGACATGGACTGGTTATTACTAACACAATGTTCCAACATAAAGATGTGCACAAATTCACATGGAGAAAAGAGTCAAGGAATAAAAAAAAGTCTCATTGACTATGTTATTGTTGGTAGTAATGTTTTCTCCCTGGTGTAGGAAAACCAGAGTGTACAGAGGATTTGAAATTAGAAGTGATCACTATTTAATTATGAGCAGGATAAAATTGAATTTCATACTGAAAAGAAGAAAATGTAAGAAAGTTTTAAAGTAAATAAAAGTTGAGTAGCTCTCAGATGTGAACTGTAGACTAAAATATACAAACTTTATTCAAGAAAAAACAAAAGTTTGAGAACAGGAACCAAACCTTGGAGATTCAGTGACAAGCCATCAAGAAAATATTGATTGATTCATAAAAATCAAGTGGATATTAAATCCAGCATTATTTCAAAACTGAATATAGAAACTATAAAAGTTTCGTATGAAATTTGACCAGAGAGCTTACAGGAATGCACTTGTCAGTATTTACGAGTTGCCCTAGCTGGATCTTATAGGAGACATGCCTGCTAGGACAGCATCCATATATTCGCCTCCTATTATTCCATTTTGATAAGGTTTCACTGACAGCTGTTTCAAACTGGTTCGTTTTCAACGGAGACCAGGCAGAATCCTTAAGAGAGCAAAAATTCTCAGTCCTAAGGAACTTGAAACATAGGAGAAGTGTATTTTTTGTAAGCAAATTCCTTTAGGCCATGGGGGGGGGGGGGATTTGACGCTACTTCCCACTTGGTGATCTTTCTCAATTAAAAATAATTGTGGTCTACAGAGCAGAGTTAACTGAAAGTGTCAAAAACTTCACATTTATTAACCATAAAATCCAACTTTGAAGAAAACTACAATTGAAAAAAAAAAAATTAAAAATAATAAAATCATACTGAAAAAATACATTCTTCAAAAAAAATACTATTGACACAGTTTTAGAGATAGATATACCCAAATAAAATAATTAAAGTATGTGAATATTTACCAAGAACAATTATTCTGCTCATTTTATTTTTTAATATTGACATAATATAATGGAGTTTTTTATTTTGCTTTAATGTATAATGACATCTGTTGTTTTTATTTTCTTTAATATTTGGAAACAGTTTTTAACAGAACTATTTCATAGGTCCACTAATATAATAAAACTAGCATGGCAGTCAATAAATAAATATTTCAAAATATTATATACCGTACAACTCTCAAATACTACAGAAAACTCCTCAAAATCATGGGTCGTCTTATACTGTGAGTATAAAAAGGGAAGCTTAATTTCTTGGATGAACATTCAGGTAGTTACAATACATCATTATATAAGAAAATAGGCAGTGTTTATAAACAAATCAGATTAATTTTTTGTTACATAAATTTATTTAAAATATTACAATAGATGTAAGTCTTTGAAAACAAATAATAATTATTAATCTCAGTTTTCATGTTAATTTTCTTCATCATCTGTTGAAAATGGTTCTTCAAATTCAATGTTTAAATGATCGTCATATGGATCCCAGTTCTAATCCGGTGAATTGATTTCATTTTCATCGTCATCAAAGTCCCACAACAGATCATCATCCATACCATCCATAAGATTAGAGATGCCACACTTTTTTAATGATTTTATTACAGTCTCTACTTTTTACTTTATTCCATGCTTTGATCACAAAATTGCACAACATATCAAGTGATGCAGCTCGCATAGATCCACCATTTCTAAATGATTTTTCACTAGTCAATATCCAATTATTCCGCTCTTCTCGTATGTGATCTTTAAATGGTTTGTTCAAGCAGACGTCTAGTGGTTGCAATATAAAAATTAAACCACCTGGTATAACAACAATTTTTATATTATTTTTTTCTAGAAGACTTTTAGTATTCTCGGTTAAATGACTACAAAACGTATCCCATACTAATTAACTGCGTTTCTTCATTATACTGCCTAGTCGCTTGTTTCACACATTATTTATCCATAAATAATGTGTGAATTTCACACCATTTCACACCATTTTTGTCCATCCATCCTTTTTCATGAAAATGTACAAAAACACCTAAAGGAAATTTTATCTTAGGTTTAGTTTTATGTTTGAAGATGATCATTGGTTTTAACTTGGTTCCTTCAACCAAACATGACAACACGACCGTAAACTTGTTTTTTTCATGACCTGTACTTCGAACTAACACACTCTTACTACCTTTAGATTTCACTGTTTTATTGCTTATCATGTCAAAGCTCATAGGAGTTTCATCTATATTTCCAATATTTGACAATAGAAATTTATGTTCTTGTTTCAACTGCATAATAAATTTATGGAAACTGGTAAGTTTGTGGTCAAGATCTGCTGGTAGTTTTTGAGCAATTTTCATTTTTTGTTGTATTACCAGATTTTGTCTGTTCATAAAAAGATGACACCATCCTGAAGTAGCTTGAAATTCCATACTTTCATCTGGATTCAATCTTGACCATTTAGTGCATATGCTCTAATTATATCTTGTAACAAGTTGACCATTCTGCTTTTGTTCGAATACCCATTCTGCAATGTGATTTTCTAGTTGCAGCCATCAGGTGATCCCCCGTTCTCATCACATATTTTTTCTTTGGCAATTTTTTTTAAATATCTTCTTTCTTCCTCCATTCTCTTGCCATCTTCTCGGTTATGTCAAACTTTCTTGCAACATCACAATTATTAGTTTTCTTTGCCATTCCAATTACCCTTATTTTAAATCGAGCTTCATACTTTCTTCGTTTTGTTGCTGGTTCCATGATTTTAAATGATAATTTTAATAATCCTAAAATTAAAAAAAAAATGCAAAATTAATAAGTAATTAAAATTGGGGCTAATCACTTTTAATTAGATTAATTCACATAAATACTAATTCTCTGGTATCCAAAAAATAACGGATATAACTACATTATCTAACGTTGCATTAATACAAGAAAGAAGAAATTGGGATAATAAATTTAGTTTAATCCTTTATCCAAGTGTAAGCAAACGAAGTTTGCACCTGAAAATATGCAAACTACTGAGGTAAGGTACTACCTTACCTCAGTCCTGAAGATATTTTCAGGTGCAAACTTCGTTTGCTTACACTTGGATAAAGGATTAAACTAAATTTATTATAGTCTAACCAAGTGAAAAATAAACTTCCAAGCAATTGGGGGTCATCTTATACAACCGACATAAGCTTAAAACCTAAAAATAGCCTAAAATTTAAGCCTTGTGTTATATGCCGGTCATCCTATATGCCAACATATACTGTATTATTATTTTTTAAAACATTCTGATGTATTTTTCATTAGAGTTTTTTTTTTTTTTTTTTTAATATCTGCAGTTAAAACACTCATATCAGTATGAATGTCTTTCATGTAAGAGTTGTTTCAGGAAACTTCAGGAGCTGTGGCATGCAGTTGGTATGAAGGACTTGAGTACATAACTTCCAACGGAGTGCTCAGGCTCCAGTTCAAGTGTGGCTGAGGCATGTATAGTTATGGCAGTATGACTCTGCCAGAGTAAGCAGCAGCAGCAGGATTATTCACCAGCTTTTCTCAAAGCTTCTGAAAGATGCATTGCCCTCTACTTTGGGTCCTGCAAGTTAGTTGCATTATCTGACAACTAGCTTGCAGAAAACTGCTTTATTTTTTATCCCCAAATGGAGCAGACACTAGCTCTCTAGTTCAATAATAATGTGTTGAGCATGCCTAGCAAGTCACCTACACTGGATATGTGAAGAAAGGAGGGACCAAAACTGGATACACTACTCTGGAGATGAAACATGGCTGTAGCCACTTCATACCTCCACAAACACACAAACAAAAATGGGCAGTGGCATTGCACTTGGGCAGTGAAATACATCTACCTCCTAGACTGTTCTAAGTTTCATGTGCCTCTTACCAAAATTTATACGTCTGTGTTAGTTAGCCTTCTATTTATCCTTTCTCCTTCCATTTACATGTAGGTTTTTTATCCCACACATAAGAGGTACAAGAACCTATAGCACATTGGGCATCAGTGCTGTGTGTTGGATGAAAGTTAAGTTCAAAAACTGTTAACATCTTTCTTATAGAGCTGGAGGTTGTTGGAAAACACGTTATGAGGAAAGCTGTTTCAGAGGACAAAGACAGATGGAAAAAATGAAGAAGAGGAGACGCAGGTTCGAGATGTATGCAGTTTCGCTTAAAGGGATGTCAGACCACTACTGCTCTTGTTTTAACAGACCCAACAGAAAGTAGAGAAATGATGTTTGTCAGTTCTCTGGAGCAGTGACAATGTAGAAGTATCTATAGAAACAATACAGAATGCAGTTTCACTGAAAGGGATGTCAGACTACTACTGCTCTTGTTTTAACAGACCCAACAGAAAGTGGAGAAATGATGTTTGTCAGTTCTCTGGAGCAGTGACCATATAGAAGTACCTATAGAAACAATACAGAACTGAAACAGCTCATTCGATCTCTGAGATAGAGGTTAAAGTGATTCTGTGAGGAATACTGGTCATCTGTGAGTTGAATTACTCTCTTCTGGATAGCATGAGAATTTTTAAGGATTTTAGGTGCACCATTCCAATCCTGTATAAACAGAATTCCAAGGATAGGTGAATTTGAGATTTATATGGTTTTAAGTAGTTTTCATCATCATCAATTTCCAGATATGTATCCTCAAGAGGTATACTATACAGGCTATTATGACAGTACTACATAATCAAGTTTATATTATTACTAACCTCCTATTAACAATTTTCCTCCAAATTAGTCTGTTAATCTGTTAATTGTCAGCTCTCCAGTATTATTGAGAGTATAGAATATTTTTGTTTTCTAAGGCACTTTTGACATAATGAATCCATCTTGATCGGTCATTTTTTCTTGCCATCAGACACCTCTTCTGCTAACCTTTCCTCTCCCATAGCCCTGCCCACACATTTTTAAATCTTAACAATGTCAAGTTCCTTCTTAATACAGTAAACGCTTGATTTAATGGACTATTAAGGTTTAAAGGTTGTCTGTAAAATCAAAAGTCCGTTACATTGTGAATCTTAGGAATAGTATTGAAAATAAAACACTTTCAGTGGTACAGTATTAATATATTTTAATGAGAACATTTTTATGTAAATACAATTTTTACTGAGGATTGGGCTTGGAAAAAAGCATCAAGTTTCAGTTGCTTTCCACTTTTATACTGTTTCTTAATAATTAACGATCGGAATTGCTGAAAATGTTTGTAATAAGCAATCACCTCTGGATCTCAAGATGAACGAGATGATGTTATCCATGTGTTCTCTAATCACCGATAGTTCCGGACCAGCTGGAACCACTTCTTCTTCCTCATTCAACCTCTTGATCGCCGCGTAGAACATCTTCAGCAATCTCTTCCTGGCTGAGAATTTGGTAGCCTGGGTTGCCCTCGTCGATGTCTAGCCATTGTTCAATGTCATTCTCACTGACATTATCACCAGCTCGCATCAAAGTTTCACAGAAATCAGAGGTTTCAAAACCCTGAAATCGTATTCTGGTTTCTGGTTCACTACCGTTCAGTAACTTGATCCAGCCAGACAATGTTGTAGTCTTTATCTCCTTCCAAGCAGCAGCAAAATTAAAGTTCACAGACTAGATGTTGTATGCGCAGAAATTTTGATACCTTGCTCCTCTTGTATCTTCTTTGGGATTGTTTTCGTTCTCCAAGACAACCATAACCTCTTCAAGAAACTTCTTCTTATACAACCTCTTGCAGGCAACAGCGACTCCCTGGTCTATAGGCTGTATTATATGAGTGGTGTTTGGAGGAAAGAAGATACATTTTATTCTTCTATTCCTACTAACCAACTTCTCAGCATCAGGATGAGCTGATGCATTATCAAGAAGTAAAACAGCTTTTACATCTTCAGGAGAGATTTTCAGGACCTCTTCTTGGTAGGTTTGCACCTCAGGTATGAAGTAATTGAAAAACGAGTTGGAAAAAATGTCACTTGTAAACCAGCATTCCTTGAGCTGGAATAGATGACAGGCAACTGGTTCACAACATTCTTCAAAGTGTGGGACTTTTGTGCTCTTCTGATTACCATGAGCTCGAGGTGATGCGTGCCATTGGCATTAGCACAAAATAGGGCTGAAATGCGCTCCTTGTTTAATTTGTGGCCAGGGCATGCTAATCTCATATTTGTTAACGAGGGTATTTTCAGGAACAGCATGATGGAACAGGCCGGTCTCATCTCAATTGTAAACTCGAGACAAAATAAGACCCTCAGATTCAATGACTTCATTGATGTATTTTCTGAAGGGCTCAACTTGTTCAATATCGGCACTCAGTGCTTCACCACATGTTTGCCTGTTCATAATGCCATGGTGTTTACGAAAGTGCCAAAGCCACCCATCACTCGCCTGGAACTGTATGCCCATGTGTTGTGCTAGTTTTCAGCAGCCAACCTTAGTTCAACATCACAAACAACAACGCCACTAGACCACTGTTGAACAAACCACTTGTAAACTCTTTCTTCTAAATTCTTATCTTTGGCCAACTTCACGTTTCTTATCTGCTATAGTGAAACCACTTTTGGAGCTCTCAACGCTATATTTTAGCGAAGACTGAGTAAGTTTGTCTTTATTTTTGCGTATGTCCAAAACTGTTTGCTTTTTCACCCTGTAAAGTTCACAAACATGAGCAACAGATGCACCACTTTCCAACTTATTAACTCAAGTTTATGTGCTATCATCAGGTTTACTCGTTTTCTTTTAACCCCAGACATATTAACTGATATTAATAATGATTAATAATGGTTCAACTAAAAATTACTCCAGCAACAGCCTAAACACCATGTGTTTTATGCTAGCAATGCTACAGAACCAAAGCACATACACGCACGCAAACTATTACGAGTATGTACGAAATATCGCAAATATATGCGAATGTATCCAAAGATGCAATTTATAAACACTGCCTATCACTTCCGATTAACAATCGTATTATTATTTTTTTTTAATTATTTCGTTATCTGTATTTATTTGCCAGTTATGCCCATTAAATCCAAAGGCCATTGAATCAGGGGTCCGTTTAAATCGAGAGTTTACTGTATCTTCATTTTTAATATGATTCCGCCATTAATGCCATCCATTCAGATCCCGTAATGTTTCTCAGAACTTTCATATCTGTAGTCTCTAGTATTTGATCAAGTGCTTTATTTCTAACCCAACTCTCAGATCCATAACTTAAAACTGGTTTGAACATAGTCTTGTATACTTCTGGTTTAGTTTGATCTAATTTTTCTGTTATACCCATACCAGTTTTGCTTATTCTGTTCTCTATTTCCATGTTTAATTTGCTATCTTCATTAAAAACTGTACCTAAATGTCTGAAATATTTTACTTATTGTATAGATTCTCCATTGAGAAGACAGCTGAAGTTTTCTATGTTCCTGTCTATTTTCATAGTTTGTCTTTTTATTGCTGATTTTCATGCCAAATTTATTACAGCTCTTAATCTTCCCGGATAAGTCTTTGACTCCATGAGGTCTTGGGGGTAATAATAATCTGTTTAGTTATAGAATCACAGAGACTTTCACTGGAAGTGTTAATGTTACTTTTTTTCATAACGCAGTCCATATAGATGATGAATAAGAGTAAAGATAATTGTGTTTCATGTCTTACACCTAGTTTTACATCAAATCATCTATCTTCCTGTGTTTATTTCAGTTCTGACTAATAACATTAAGAATGGACTTTGCAATGCTCTGTATAATGTTCAATTCCTTTTTTTTTCTTTCAGTGCATCTCCTATCAGAGGTTGACAACCACCTTGGCAAATTTTGAGCGATCCTCAACCACTCTGAACAGTCCCCAGAGCTCATGCCACTCCACTTGTCTGATGTCTTCCAACCCAGATTTTCTTCATCTTTCTTGTCCTCTTCTTTCATTTCTCTTCCCATTTATAATCAATTGAAGTATCTTATATTTTTCTTTACGAAGTAGGTGACCAAGATATGCAGTTTTTCTTTTTATGGTATCTAAAAGTTCACATGATTTCCTCGTTTTTTCCAGTACTTCTTGCTTGAACGTTTTGCTGTCCATGAGATTTTTAACATTCACCTGTATATCAAAGGCTTCAAGTTTTTTTTTTTATTTTTATTATTAATGTTGTCTTCACAGTCCAAGTTTCTGCACTGTATAACAATACAGACCACACATAGCATTTAACCATGCATACTCAAAGCTCTAAATTTAAATTGCAGTTACACAGTGTTGATTTCATCAGGAGAGAATTTTTTCTTGCCATTTCAATTCTAATTTTTATTTCCATTTCTGGATTGCAATTTTCATTTAACTATCATCTGAGATATTTAAATTTTGCAACTCTTTCTATTTGCTTCTTGTTTGAAGAAAGTGCTGAATTAAGAATTTGTTTCTTGCTTATGGCCATGAATTTAGTTGTGGTGATATTTATTCTCAATCCCATTTTTCTCTCTCTTTGTTCACTAGTTCGAGAAGATTTTGAAGATCCTGAATATTGTCAGCCAGGAGAGCTGTGTCATCAGCATATCTGATGTTACTGATGTTTTCAACATTTATATTAATCCCTTCCTCTCTTCCTTTTAAAATTTTTTGAATTATCACTTCTGAGTATATGTTATAAAGGAATGGTGACAGCACACATCCTTGCCTTACTCCTTGTTTGATGTTAATGGAGTCTGTAATAATGTCATCAACTTGAACACATAACCAATATAATTTTAGATTTCTTTATCATCTAATCCAATACTTTTTAATAATTCAATCATTTTAGTATGTTGGACTTTGTCAAATGCTTTCTCAAAGTTGATGAAGCAAATGAATGCTTCCTTGTTTTGGTCACTACATTTTTGAAATAAGATTTGAGAACAGAAAAGAGCCTCTCTTATTCCCAAACTGCTTCTAAAGCCAAATTGTTTATCACTGATGGTGTCTTAACATTTTCTGTATATTCTTTTTTGAATTATTTTCAGAAACATTTTGAGAACATGACTCGTTAAACTGATCATTCTATAGTCATTACAAGTTTTCGCATTTGCTTTTTAGATAGCATGATAAAGGTCGACTGTAACTAGTCTTGAGGGATTATACACGTATCATAGATCTTATTAAATAGCTTTACTGTTTCTGCTGAAATTCTATCAGGGCCTAAGACTTTGCAATTTTTAGCTGAGTTCAGCGTATATCCTACCTCTGATCTTAGAATGCAAGGACCTTCCATCTGTTCATAAGTATTTTGTGTGTTTTGTCTGTTATCAGTAAACAGTTTTCTTCATATTTTATCCATTCTTTTATTTTATCATCCTTTTTGAATATTATTTCTCCCATTTTGTTTAGAAAGATACATAGTTGTTTTTTCTTAAATATACCTGAGGTCCCTGTCAGCTTTTGGTGTATATTAAAACTGTCACGTTTTTCCTGTAGAAATTCTATTTCTTTACATGATCTATGTTGATTCATGAGAGAGAGAATTTCATCAATTATCCAATCTTTCTTTTTTACTGCTTTATCAGCACACAAAGTAATGGCACATTTCTCTATGAAGATAGATTTTAATTTTTCCCATGATTCATCAACCCTCATTCTTGATAAGTGCTATTTCTTGATTCAGATCTTGACTCAGTTTTTTTTTTTATCTCTAGGTTTTTTAACTTTAATAGATCAAACCTTTTTTGTTGATCTTTCTTAAGTGTAGCTTTCCTTCTAAGTTTTAAGTCTGTCACCAGTAGATTATGATCAGAAGCAATATCTGCACTAGGATATTGTTTTGCAAGAGGAAAGGCAGGACTACATTTTGGTGTCATTGAATGTGACAAGCTTATTCTTTCACCCCACTGTAGGATGGTATGGAGATCAGTGCTTAAGTCATTGGTTACAGATTACCTTGAAGCCTGGAATGACAGAACTATATGGTTTATCAAAAGAGTAGGATGAATGGAATGTACTATCGTCAGCTTTGTTGACGATGAGAGTAGGTCACATGTATAGGAGAAAGAGGACAGCTGATAGAGTGGGGTCTTAAAGTGCCTTATGCATTTGTGGCAAAGCTCAAAGAAAGGATGCCATCCACCATGACATGCAGTAAATGACCAGAGAGAAAGCTAGCTAACCAGATATATAGAGAGGCAGGTAGACCAAAGGAATCTAAAGACTACAGTAATGCTATTACTATTCCCTGTCTGGGTGGACGCTTCAGAAAAAAAAATAGCCAGAATTTTAAAGAAATATAATCTCTGCGCTGCTTTCAAGCCTCATTTGAAGCTAGCTTCCCTTTTCCACTCTCCTAAGGATCCACTTCCTCCCCCCCCCACCCCTGTTCCAGGTGTTTACAAAGTTCCTTGTTCTTGCAACTTATCATATTATAGTCATACTGGGAGATCTGTTTACATCTGCCTGGATGAATACATAAAATACATCTGCTGATACAACTATGGTCAGTCAAGTCAAGCTGATCATGCCTTGGATGCCTTCCACAGAATCAGATAGAAAACAACTATTATGTTCCATCACAATAAATACAAATTTGAAAAGACTATTTTTGGAATCAGTAGCAGATTTAAAAAACCGTCTAATCTTAATAAATATGATTGTGTCAAACTTCCCAAAATTTGGGAAACTTTAATTCTTAGGCCTCCTACCCAACAACTAAGGCCAGCCAACGGCATCCTATATGGGTGCCGTTGGCTAGCCTTGTATACCTCATAAGATTTTACTCTTTTTTAGTCTAATTTCATTTCTTCCACTTATTGTGTATTCCTGAAGATATTTCTGTGAAAGAGATGAAATATTGAAACGATTAAACCTGCTGTTTAAAATGAATGGAGGTATGGTAATTATTATGGGGGAACAAAGTTGGTCAACTATGGAAACATAGATTGGAAGGCAGAAAGAATACAGAGGAAGGAAATGGAATTTATGCAGTTATTAAGGAATAATTACTTGAGGGGGGTTTAGAGTGCCAGAACTAGTAACTGCATCAGAGAATGTGTCTATAACCAATATAATTATGTTGCCACCAATTCGTGAGAGAGTGATCATATGGTCTTGACCTGGATATATGTGGTATTACAGGATTGGTAAGTATGACAAACTTAGGAAATTGCTTGGATTAGTGTCATAGCATGCAAAACTGCAAGGGAAGGGGGATGTTGATAATGCATGGTGTTGCGACCGTATATCTCTGATGTTGATATATCGAGGCAAATTATTTAACTTTATTCTTTCTCATTTCAATCACTATATCAAATTCTATCGCATGTACCTCTTTGTTAAGTAGGTTGCGCCATTGTTATGTGATCTTCATTAATATTAATCTTAACCTTATGTTTCACTTCTCTTATGCCTTTTCTTACGTAACTTAACTTTTAAGGGCCTTATCGAGGCAAATTATTTAACTTTATTCTTTCTCATTTCAATCACTATATCAAATTCTATCGCATGTACCTCTTTGTTAAGTAGGTTGCGCCATTGTTATGTGATCTTCATTAATATTAATCTTAACCTTATGTTTCGCTTCTCTTATGCCTTTTCTTACATAACTTAACTTTTAAGGGCCACCAGAAATTACCCGTTCCCTGAATTCTATTAGTTATCCTGGTCACTCAGGCAAATTTATTTTTTTATCTGCACCAGCCTGGGCCTTAAGGTTAGAGATAAACTCAGCCTCTAGGGTAATCATAGAACATCAGGTGCCACTAACAAAGTAAATTAAATTCTTAGAAACTTGGGTTCTCTGGCTTATTTTATTTTATTTGCAGTCGTGCCCTACTACTTTCAATTGGGGTATTCCCACACACATACACATGTTCTCAGGTTCGATGTTTTATGAAGGGTCAGTCATCATGATCAGAAACACATGTAATAAGGAATCAAAACATTTATTAAACTCAATAAATAATGCCATACAAATTAAAATGGTTATCAAATCCAACGTTAAACTTCTACCATTCATTCACTCTCTCACTCTTAAAAACAATTATGCATTGACTTCAAAATATTAGCAAATTCATTAACTCAACATATAACACATTCATAATAACAGCTCATTTGGACATTAAGGCATTTTAGCACATTTTATAATCTCTATCTAACTGAAAGTCCTTAAAGTTCACTTCAAAAACATAGTCATTTACATGGATCTTAATTCTTCACTCTTTCTTTCATTACAAATT
Organism: Typopeltis vanoorti; assembly: GCF_054136105.1. NCBI lineage: Eukaryota > Metazoa > Arthropoda > Arachnida > Uropygi > Thelyphonidae > Typopeltis > Typopeltis vanoorti. The sequence continues at coordinate 19,437,381 of NC_143557.1, read as the reverse complement.
TTAGGTTGCAGTCTCTTAACACTGTTAGTCAATTCTCAAAAGGGGCTAGAACAAGTGAGAGTACTTATCTATTCTTTATCGGTTTTCTTCCATCCTTCCTTTGTTTCGATTCTGGTTGTCTCGATCTTATCACCACGTGGGTTACACATGCTCGCCTGGGCTGGGCGCTATCTTTCTGCTAAGGTTTAACGTCGATGATCTTCTCATTGCCGCCTGCAGTTAATCTTGCCGAAATCTACTGCGGTGTCATGCCGGATCCAATCGTAAGTCAGCCCTCAAAAATGAGAGCTGAACTGCGAAGAACTCTTGGAGCACACGGAGAGAAATCCAGGAACAAGAAAAAATGGGGGTCATTTGCTTCCGTGTCATGGGTTTTATTCGCTCCCCTAGAGCGCCACCTTTCTGAGTTTGAATTTCTCTTATCGTCTCACCCATTGGTCTCCGGCTGGGTGACTTCACCAATCAACATACAGGACTTCTTGTTTCTGGGAACGTATACATCATGATGCCTTCTTAGATGTGATGCCCGCAGGTGCTTACGCTGCTTTTACAGTATTAGGGCAATCTTTGCCCTATGTTGCTGAATAATACGCATTCTTTCATTTACAATATTTCACTAATAATTTCTCTCTTATTTTGCCCCTTTTTCTGACTTACATTCATGCTAGACATATAGATACATTAATTTAAATTTATATAATTCAGAGTTTATCATATAAGATGTTGTTACAAAAAAAAAAAAAAACATAGTTACACTGCGCTAAAAGATAAGTATGCCTATATATTTTTTTGTTAATTGTTAGATTCTGGAATGGTGATGTCATGTAAAATTTGAAGTTGCCTATTTCAGATCTAACAATGGGAAGTGGTAAAGGAGTATTTAAGGAAAGTAATAGCAGACTGCATACTTAGAGTTAGGAGAATAGTAGAATTACTAAGAGAACACTTTGCAAGAGTATATCATCCAGGTTGAGATATTGCAGTAAGTTGAGGGTTTATTAATCATTGGACCTCAAACCATTCACAGGATAAAGATGGTCAGCCCTTTGCCCCAGTGTATCCTATGTCCTGTAGCATGAGTTCTCAAGGCCGGTTTTCCTGCTTTGTGGGATAAAAAATCCCAGGATAAACTGGGAAAAACACCTACTGTCCACTCCCAAGACTGGCTAACTTGGCTATAACTGAGGAAGATCCTTCAGCTCCTCACGTCACCGATGGGAATCAAACCTAGGACACTCCTTTCCCCAGGCATATGGTTGCGAAGCGCACAGCCACTAGGCTATTGCCAAGTTGTTTGCCAATGATGCAAAATTGGGTAGAGCAATAGTTAATAAATATGATGTTAAAATTTTGCAGGATGATTTGGATAGACTGTGACAGTCTGGGCAAAGGAGAATGGATGTCAGTTTAATGGGGAAAAGAGTGTAAGGTTATGCATTTTAGGATGAAAAGATTACTAGCTGTGTATCACATTGCTGGAACTCCAGGAAATTGATGAAGACACAGATTTGGGAGTGTTAGTAGATAGAGAAGTAAAGTTTAGAGAGCATATTGCAAGAGTGGCTAATGCAGCTTATTAGATTATTTGGTTACTGAAGAATATCCTGATAAGCAGAGACAAGCTGGTTATTATACCTCTTAATGGAGCCTTTGTAAGATCCATTTTGACTGCTGTGTGCAGATCTGGTCACTATTTGTTTCTTAGGGATGAGGGGGAGGTGGAGAGGATACAGAGGTTAGTGACCAAGATAGTATCAGGTCTATGGAATGAACCTTATGAAGACACATTGAAGATTTGTGGGTTACAGAAATTGGTCAACAGGCAGGTGATATGATTGTGACATACAAATTACTGAAGGATTTTTACAAGATTAATACAGAGGCAGTTTTTTTGCAGAACAGGTGTAGTGGGAGAACTAAGGGCCTTCCTTGGAAGGCCCCTTAGTTCTCCCACCGAGTAAGAGTGTAGTTAACAACTGCATCTGGACTAGATTTTTTGCTCAGACAGTGAATAAGTGAACGGAATGGGTTGCCAGAGTCTATTGTAGATGCCATGACTGTGAGTGAGTTCAAAGCTAAGTATGAAAGATACTACATGAAGTTGGATAGTGCTTGTCATGATATTTAAGGCCTCCCTTAAGAAGTGTAGGGACTCAGAGTAGCCCATAATAATAATAATAATAATTTTTTTTTCTTTGTGCTGTAGTAGTTATTCAATTGAATTGTATTATGAATGTGAACTAGTACCTTAGCCTAAATACGTGCTTCTTTCACAAAAAATAATTCCAAAAAACAAAAAATCAATGAAAACAATCCTAAAAACATAAAAAGCAACATGCTTTCTGATCCTTCCGTCATGATATTTAAGGCCTCCCTCAAGAAGTTTAGGGACTCAGAGTAGCCCATAATAATAATAGTAATAATAATAATAATAATTTTTTTTTTTTCTTTGTGCTGTAGTAGTTATTCGATTGAATTGTATTATGAATGTGAACTAGCACCTTAGCCTAAATACGTGCTTCTTTCACAAAAAATAATTCCAAAAAACATAAAAATCAATGAAAACAATCCTAAAAACATAAAAATCAATGAAAACAATCCTAAAAACATAAAAAGCAACAAAAACCTATTCAAAAAGAGCTGAAAGATTCTTCTGCTTCCATTTCTTTCATACCATCAACACTGAGCTAAGCAAAATCTAAATAAATTTGATCAAAAAATTAGATCTCTCTCAACAATAAATCAGTGAAAACTAAGTAGAAAATTCATAACTGTTTTTCCTTATAATTTGTAAGAGTTATCTGCAGTTCACTGAGATCCTTAACTATCCTTGAAGGCATACATATCTTAAAAATAGTAACACTGTCTTATGGTATTGTATTGAATATATGTGATTCCTTATCTCAATCATTGTAATTATTTTAAACAAAACATTAAAGCAAAGAAGAGTTCTTCTTTCATTTAATTAGAAATGAAAGAACTCTTCTCTGCTTATTCCACCTCTTTTTAATTTATTTTGCTTATGTTAACAAGTCGAACCTTAACAGCTGTTAAGGTTCAAGTTGTTTTGGTAGCTGGCTTTTCATCATTTGCACTAGTTCCTCGATGAAAACATTGGGCCCTATTTAACTAGGCACTGCCTAGTTAAATAGGATACCAATTTCAGTTTTGTTAGTTAAGTCATTCTCATTCATTTAGTATTTGGATACTTACTGATGAGGTGTACCACTGTGAGATGCAGCGGACACATTGGATCAGAAAGCATGTTAATTCCCTGCATTCTTTATGTTATTATTACTTATAATTCAGCTATAATTTGCCAGCCTCTGGTTGTCCAGGTGGTGTGTGTATATAAACTATAATAAAATAATAATAAAAATAAAATATAACATATATATATATATATATATATATATATATATATAATTAAGAAAAAAAGTAGAAAAAATCATTAACAATAGGTTTATAAAACTTTTCATGGGTGGGAGCCACAAAACAAAATATATAAAATGCAAGAATCCTATGATGTTATTTGTCTCATACTGCTTCTTCTGGAATCATTTTCATTGTTTTACTGTTTGCCATGAGAAAACTTTAATTTCCTAATTTCCTTGCTGACCACACTACACTACACTCTTACTTCTTTCCAAAGATGATTCCCTTGTTTTTTTGACCTTCCTGTCATTGATAAAGGAGGAGTTAAAAGGGATATGATAGATAAATTATATGTGTCTGTATTATAGTCTCTCTTTTCTGTCTAGTTACATACTCTATATCCCACATATTCTTAACCTTTTCTTATAATCATCAATCCATAATATTCATATTTTTTGGTTTGCCTGCCTTTGATCCTTTTCCACTGTGTTTCAAACCCCCCCCCCCACAAAAAAAAAAGAGAGAGAAAACCATGCTAATCTGACATAATTGTACAAATGCATTTAGATCAAGGCCTTATAAGGAACAGTAATTTTCTTTCCTGCTCATTAGTCCTTTTTTTTCATCCTCTTTTTAACATGCTTCCTGAACTTTGTCTTCTGTCACACCCATTCATTTTCTCTTCATCTTATCATATCCTTAATCAGAAATGTAAATACTTTAATTAGACATACAACCTATTCAAGTACTGAAGGCATTCTGCTTCAGAATCATTCTTCTAAATTTGCATCATCAGTAAACCTCTTTATATCCTGACTCTTCAGACCAGTCATTATATCATCAATTCCGCTACATAGAACTTTTTGACACCCTGCTGAATAACTTCATTCTCTTTGACTGCACTCCTCCTCTTCATTTCTTAAATATCTGTTGAATAGCTTTCTTGTTAGTCATGCGTGAGCATGTTATCTATTTCCAACCACTTCAGTTTATGCAATATTTTTTAACAGGCATTACAAAGTTCTAAATCTAAATTCTAATTTGAAATCCTGGGGTATCTTGCACATAGGTTACTAACTTAGAATATTTCATTATTCATGTCATTTAATTTCAAATTGGGTATTGATTATTCTAGGAAGTTTTAGTTAATTATTCACTAAATATTAATAATATTAATATTATTTATTAAAGATGATAATATTATGCTCTGTCTTATTGTTATTATTATTTAGATAATTGTTCATCTTTTTAACAATATTATATCCTCATTTGATGTATTCAAGATAACACTTTTTTTTTTTAGGCATTCTGATGTGGTTCAAAGGCAGAAAATGTTATGGGAAGCCAAGTATCAACAGATGTCTCGTATTTTTAAACTCGGACTGTTGGAAAAAAAAAGTAATTGAAAAGCTTTCTGAACATTTTATTATGAAATTTAATATTGGCTAAATGTAGCAGTTTTTTTTTTTTTTTAATCTGTGTCAAAAGTTACTGAACTGATGAGTGGGGGGGGGGGGGGGAAGAAATAGGTATGAGACAGTTTATTCTATTCTTTCAAAGCATCCTTCTTCAAAATCTATGCCTGCTTTCCAGCACAGCCATAAAAACCAGTTTTTAGCATACTTTTATGAAATATTGTTGAAGGTATCATAAGATATCATTAATTTTCAATATTTCCTGCTAGCAAAGAATTATTATTATTATTATGGACAACTCCAAGGAGTCCTTAGACTCATCGAGGGAGGCCCTAAACAACATGTCAAGAACAACTATTCAACATTCATACAGTATCTATCATACTTTGCCTTGAACTCATTCACAGTCATGGCACCCACAACAGACTTTGGCAGCTTATTCCACTCATTTACCACTCGCCAAGTAAAAAAACCTAACTCTAACACCCTTGCTAACCACACTCTTGCCCAGTTTCCATGGATGGCCTCATACCGCCACCTGTCATTTTACAAAAAGAAGTGCTGAATTTAGTAATATGGATCGAGCCACATAACTAAATTATAATTTGATAATATGGAGGAGGATCGAAGATAAATCAGCACAGATGAAACATTTGAAGAATCCTGTAATTTGATCTGTGATTTGACCTTAGCCTAGCCTTTGAAACGGTTACTGCTTGAACAGTGGTTTAAAAATAAATACGTACTTCGACTGTCACAAAGACTTCTTTGATCACTGATGCTTGATATCTGAAAAAAATCAATTTTTATTAACAGTGGTTACATTCTTGAAGAGATTTTCATTATTTTGAATACTCTGAAGAAATTTGGAATGAAATTTTTCTGCCTCAGTTTGATCGTTGTCCAAAATTTTGTAACTGTTTTCGATTCAAATGTTGCTTGTGTGAAAATTTTGTCGTACTAAAATTCGTCCTTCTCTCTTTTGAACCACGTTCAACAGAGTTCAGTTATGTAGAAAAGTTCTGGTATTGAGACTACATATTTTTAGATAAATGAGTTTAATAAAATAAACAAATGTAACCCTAAAAGTTTCATAAGTCAATATACATACACTGTCAGGGATGCTAGCAAAAGCTCCACACACAAAAAAAAGACTAGAAACAATTAAATTAACATCGTTTTATTCTGGTTACCTGTTTGTACATACTGATTGTGAAGTTCTGATGGCATAATTAATTGTTTCTTTCTTTCTTTTTCTTTTTTGTATAACTTTTGCTGGTACCCCTTAAAATGTAAGTCTGATGACTTATGAAACTTATAGGATTATATTTGTTTATTTCATTATATATCTAAAAACATGTAGTCTCAATACTGGAAGCTTTCTATAGAACTGCTAAATCACAGAAACTTATGCATTCATCTAGAGTTTAGTTATTTTAGAGTATTTTTAAATGTTTACTTCATAGCTACCCACTTTGAGCCACTTAAACAATGAAAAAAAATTTTGTTTTTGGTATAATCATCCCAGTCTGCTATCAAAATCTTGTATAGTTTCATACATTTTTTTTTTTTTTTATAAATTTGACACAGACTTTTGAACAAGTATGCATTAAAAACATCATTTAATGCAACCCGTCAACAACACAAACAGCAAGCGCATTTACAGTGCATTTAATTGTTTCACTTTACAGACTTATTTTAATTTTTTTTCCCCTCCTTTCTTACAAACTTCTATTCATTTACTCATTCTCATACCATACATAATACAGAAAAAAAAATATTAGCCCATTCACAGTATAAATGTACTATAGTTTACAAATAACCTTTCATGGGTGGGAGCAACATAAAATAAATGTTTGCTGCATTATGTTGATCATTACTGTAATTATTAAAACAATAATTTCTAAAAAAAATTCTTCATATATTTAGTTCATTTAGGTAATATGTTTGCAGTAGTTTACATATAAATTATATGTACCAAGAAATTAAATTTCCCTTTTTTCCTAAGTGTGAGCAAGTAAAAAAGCGAAAGTTTGTATGTGATGTAACTTCTTGACTGTGTTACTTATATAGGCAGATGAGTTCATCATCAAATTCCTGACATGTATTCTCAAGGGGTGTACAGGATATGATAGTACAACGTGAAAAATTTACATCATTACTGACTTCTTATCTACAATTTTCCTCCAGATCAATCTGTTACCTGTCAAGACTCCAACATTGTCAGATCTTACATTTCTATCTTCTAAGGCACTTTTTACCATATCAATCCATCTATATCTCTATTTCTGAGTCTTTATTATTATTATTATTATTATTATTATTATTACGGGTATCTCCATGGAGTCAGTAGACTCATCGCGGGAGACCCAAACTAGCAAAACCATAGCAAAACCCTGAGATTAGCTCTGCTAACACATTCCTGGATGCTAACAATGTTAAGTTCTTTCCTAATATCCTTGTTTTTAATATGATATTGCCATTCATGCCATTTGTTCACACCGCCTAATCTTTCGCAAGACTCTCATATCTGCGGTGTCTAGTCTTTAGTCAAGTGTTTTACTTCTAACCAGCTCTCAGATGCATAACTTAAAGTTGGTTTGAATACAGTCTTGTATACAGCTAATTTAGTGTTTTGACTAATTTCTCTCTTATTCCAAATAAGTTTATTCAGTTGATTTCCTACCAGCTTTGTTGATTCTGTTGTCTATTTCCATATTTAATTTACCATCTTCACTAAAAATCGTGCCTAAGTAGCTGAAATGTTTCACTCGTTCTATAGGTTCTCCATTCACAATGCAGTTGATTTTTTCAACATCTGTATATTTTCGTTGTTTTTGTCTTGTTATTGCTGACCTTCATACCATGTCTATTACAACAGTTATTCACTTTAATCAGGGAATCTTACAGATTTGTAGCAGATTTATTTAGAAGTATAACATCGTCTGCATAAAGCAAAGAGCTGACATCTCCAATTTTGATATCAGGTTTAATACCACTTTCCTTCATAATGCGATCCATATAGATAATGAATAACAGAGGGGATAATGTGCATCCTTATCTGACACCAGATTTAACATTAAACCATCTTCCTGTAATTCTTTCAATTCTAACTGCTGACTTACAACTCAAATACAGACTAAGTGTTGCTTGATATAATGCCCAACTGACACCATATAACTGTAGCGTTTTGAATAGCTCCTCTCTTGGCACCTTGTCATATGCCTTTTCCAGATCTGAAAAACTTAAATACAGATCTTTGTTATATTTCCATGATTTCTCAACTATCTGTCGTAAAGTGAAAATCTGATCCTGACAACCTCTATTTGGCCTGAATCCAGGCCAAGCTTCTCTTCCACAATCCTTCTCAACCATTTCTCAAGTATACTGGCATAAATCTTACCAGGAACACTCAGTAGAGAAATACTTCTTTAATTCTCACATTCAGTTTTATTTCCATTTTTATATATGGGTACTATGGGAGCTCTACTCCAATCAACTCGAATTTGTCCCTCTGTCTAGACCTTCTGAACTATGCAGTGCAGCCACTGTAAGAATTGTATATCTCCATACTTCAGCATTTCTGGTCGAATATCATCTACTCCCTTCCTTTCCATATTTCAGACTTTTGATGCCTTTTTCTACTTCAAGTGGATACGTATTCCTTTTGTGCCTGTCGAGTGTTTTTTACTGCTGTGCTGTCACTGCTTGTTTCATTTAGCAATTTTTCAATGTAATTACGTCATACTTCAAGGATATCTTTTTCTCCAGTTTCATGTCACCTTTATCATCTCTAATTCCTTTTACAGCAATCTTTCCTCCATTTCTGAGCTTCTTCAACAGCCTCCAGAATATCTTGCCACCTTCTTGATATTTATTTTCTATGTTCTTACCAAAGCCTTCCCATGACTTTTGTTTAGCTAGTTTTACACAGTGTATAGCTTTCTTACATTTGTCTCTGTATTCTCTAAGAGCACAAGCTGACTGACTTTCTGAATTGATTAACGTATTGAATATTTTTGCTTGAGAGATTAGATTCCTCACTTGGTCATACTCGCACTCACTCGCTTCATGGGTGCCTTCACACAAACTCACTTGCTTCCACCCTAATTGCTTAAATTTCCCTGAATTTCCATGTCAGCATGCTCAGTGTACAAAGCTCTCTCCAGACATCTAACACCAAAACCTTTCAGAATCAGTCTATCTGCATTGTACAAATCCTTCTTTCCATCAGACAGTGACCACAGATCCACAAATTCTACATCATTCGTTTTGCACAATCTGCATATAGACTCATTTTCTATCAATGCTCTACTCCTCAGTTTGTCTCTATCATAGCATGGTAGGAGACTTACAATCTTCACTTTCTCACTCTTCAGTTCCAACAACTCCTTGACGTTCTCCCTCATAGAATACTTCTAAGACAGGACCAACGATAAACAAAGAAGTACTGGATTGGATTCCATGAAAGGAAAAATGACCTCAGCAGCAACCAAAATTGTGATGAAATCATCAGAAATATCATATAATAAGCAATATATCATATAATATAGCAAATGTTCTCCTTTTTCTTTCAAAGCCGTGAAAAGCTTTTTAGTTTTATTTTTCATTTCCATTCTGATATTATCATGATAATACTAAAATGGAACTGCATATCTGCTGAGTTGTCAACAGCTTGAAATACACACTTAATAAACTGTAAGAGTGGAATAAAGATTTCTTCATTTGTTGATATTTGTAAATGAAAATAAAACAATATGCAGTGTTTAATCAAATGCATTCACACCAAAAGCAACCAGAATTATAACCATTATTTTTGTATTCAAAATGGTTGTATCAGTTATAGTATTATTAAGAATCAGACTAATAAGTGATGTAGGTTAGAATTTATTAGGACTTTTTTATTGTGTTAATTTTAATGTTAAATGTACTCTTATTTTTTAGATCTACAACAGAATTCATTCATTCTTCCAAAATCTCGACAAAGGAAAAGGACAAAGTCTTTTCAGGAGTCATTTAGTGATAATGAAAGTAGTGGTACTGAATCTGAAAAGATAAATATTGATCATTTGATTTTGAAAAAAGAATCAAGATCAAAGTATAAAGTGTTAAATACTTCTTCTGAAACAATTTCTAATTCTGGTGAAAATAAGATTATTAGTACCTCTAGAGCTAGAGCTGGATTGAAACCACATGCTCACATTGCCACCTTAGAAATTTCCCCCACACCTACTAATTATCCTTCTCCTGAACTGAAAGCAGAATTGCATAGATTTGCAAAAGAGAAGCTTTTAAATAATCACTGTTTATCTCTTAATGAAATAAAACAGTTATTAATGGAAAAGTTGCATGAATGTTCACCTGGTTATATTTTGCATACAGCAATTACAAATGAACTATTGGAAGATACACTTTTAGAAGTTGGAGCACAAAAACTTCAGAACAAGGTAATTTTTTGCATGTCTGATATATAAGTTTATTGATTAACTTTATTTTGTTTACATCCCATACTATTCTGCTATTCTTGTCTGTTATATATGTCTCTCTATTATGCTAACATGATAAATAAAACAGCAAGATCACCAAGTCGTTAGTATCTCTCTCTCTCTCTCTCTCTCTCTCTCTCTCTCTCTCCACTCAACAGTCTGTGGGTTAGAATCTGACTGTTGCAAGGTTGTTTATAAAAATTATTAGGTGATAAATGATTTTCATCATCCAGTGTGAGAGACTTAGTGTAGCTTGAAATGTACCATGTTGAGTCTAGGGCAGCTGGAAGCAGTGCATTATCCAGAAGTATTCATTCTTCTAGGCTCTAAAACTAAAAGGACATAAAAACTGAAGATATTCTGGATGTTTGGAGTAATTGCTTTGAAAGATTTGCTAAATAAGAGATGCAGAACAGTAATAAAATATATTCAAGAGTCAGGAGTATTTATCAACACTTGAGGTTGAGAAAGGCATCAGAAAATTGAAATGTGCAAATGCAACTGGAGTAGATATCATCATCATATTTATTCCTGATACACCCCAGGTGGGCACTAGAGTCACCAGAGAACGTGGTGGGGAATTTGAGCTGTGCTGAAAAAAGTGCTTTTTTAATTGGTGAATAGTCTGTTTTTCTACGTTTTTGTAGTGCTACGTTGTTTTTCTGGAATACGAGTGTCCTTCAAAAACAACCTTCAGTGGTTGTTTTTGAAGTTAGTTGTTGTCGCTATATCGTGTATTTTGGTTACCAAGAAGACGGGGTCGGAATCGGATGCATAATGGTGGAAGACAAGACAAAGATAACATAAGTTTTCATTATTTAGTTTTATTTTATTTATATTTAGTATACTTAAATGTTTTGTTTGTACTTTTACTTATATAGTTATACTCCCTTATACTTATTTAGCATTTAGTTGCGACACTATTTTTGACACTAATTAGCGACACTACTTTGAATAATGGCGGCAGTGGCAGTTAAAATTGCAAATCACCAAGTCCTCCCCATTTAAGGAATCCTCGTAGAAAGGCTTAGATGTTGGTTAAACATGCTTATTAAATAATTTAAGGAATTTACAACATACACAGAATATAAATTAAATTAAACTTGATCTACGTAGGCTGTTCAATAAGTAATAAGACTATATTTATACAGAAAACAGATTACCTTTAATCGTCATCATTTACATGGTCTTTTTCGAAGTAACTACCGTGAGACTCGATGCATTTGTCCCAACGTTGCATCCACTTCTTAAACACATGTGAGAGTCCGTTTTTTGAGAGTTCTTTCAAAACCGCCTCCGCAGCTTTTACACATGCTTTGTTGCTTTCGAAATGGTGGACTCTTAGTGGTTTCTTGAGCTGAGGAAACAGCTAGAAATCACACGGTGCGAAATCAGGACTATATGGAGGGTGTGGTAGGATATCTGTGTTGTTCTTCTGCAAAACGACCACTACACAACCAGCAATATGTGGCCTTGCATTATCGTGGTGCAATAAGAAGTCATTCTTCAGCAATGGACGCTTCCTTTTGATGTGCCTGATGATAATCGCTGCTCTGTTGATCATTGTCTCTGTGATGGACATTGAAGGTCTTCCTTCACATTCAAGATCTTCCACATTTTGCCTACCTTCCTTAAAAGTTTTATGCCGGTGAAAAACACTTGCCCTCGACATTGCTTCATCATGGAAAGCTTCACATATCATATTAAAAGTGTCCGATGCCGATTTTTGCAAACGCACACAAAATTTAATCGCTTAACGCTGTTCCAAGGATGCTTCCATTTCGAAGACTGGTCACGCCTCGTAGGTGCTCCGATGAGCACTTGCATTTAGTCACATGACACTCTGCCACATCAGCCCATATACACCATCTATCAACCTCTTTTGTTAATACAGACAGCAACATTTCTTTATTCCACAGAAATTAATATTGTGATGAGTGGTTTCGCCACAGTAAAATTAGTCTTATTACTTATTGAACAGCCCACGTATATTTCCAATATTTCAGCAACGTCACATTGCCATCTTCACAGAACTTAAAATAAAGACACATGCACGCAGGCACTATACACAGTAAATGAGGATGAAGCAGGAAGCTATTGTTTCTCCTAAAAGTCCTGATGGTGCCCCTTAGTGGGCTATGTAGGTATTCTTGGCTGTTGGCTGAAGGTCTTCTGATGTAAGTCTCCCAAATTTGGGGCAGTCTCATGCAACCAAATTTGTTGAGGTTTGGACTGTTTCTTAGGGCTGAGGCTGATTCCATGAATAGCCTTTCATATTTGAATTTACTATGGTATATTACCATGGCTTTCTTCCACTGTATTCTGTGGCGTGTATCCAGAGCATGGTTTGCAAGACCAGAGTGGCTGTACTGGTGAAACCAGATGTAGCCCTTGTGTTCTGAAATTCTGATATTCACTGTCCTGCCTGTTTGGCCAAAGTAGGACAGCTTACAGCTGCAAGGAACCTGGTAAACAAAAGGCAGGTCTAGGGGAAGTGGTTGGTCTTTAGTGTAGCGGATAAGGGACGCCAATTTTCTATATGGTCTGTAACACGAGGTCGTCATGTTTTTTTAGGATTTTGGTAATTTTTTCCGAGGTGCCTCGGATGTAGGGAATGGTAATGGATTTAGATTAATCCTTGTTGTGAAGGGGGGAGGGGGGGGGTTGTGGTTTACTGGTTTAAATATTTTTCGGATTTTTTTTTTGGGAGGGGGGGCCATTGGCTGAGAAAGTATTAAGGAAGTGTTTTTTTTGGGGGGGTAGATATTGGCTGAGAAAGAGCCACGGTAATACACCATAGTAAATTCAAATTTGAAAGGCTATTCATGAAATCAGCCTCAGCCCTAAGAAACAGTCCAAACCTCAAGCATGAGACTGCCCCAAATTTGGGAGACTTACATCAGAAGACCTTCAGCCCAACGGCTAAGAATATCTACATAGCCCGCTAAGAGGCACCATCAGGACTTTTAGGAGAAACAATAGCTTCCTGCTTTGTCCTCATTTACTGTGTGTAGTGCCTGCATGCACGTGTCTTTATTTTAAGTATCTGTGAAGGTGGCAACGTGACGTTGCCAAAATATTGGAAATATAGATTAAAGTTTAATTTAATTTATAATCTGTGTACGTTGTAAATTCCTTAAATTATTTAATAAGCACATTTGAGGACTCCATTTTGTGTGATACCATACAGGATTTTATAGCATGCGGGACTTGTGGAATGTATGCGTCCCGGCAGGTGAGAGAAGAGGGAATACGTATATGCGCAAAATGCAGGCAATGGGAGGAACTTGGTGAATTAGAGATGACTATAACTGACCTCACTGAGTCGAGAGGGAGAATTCTCCTTATAGAGCGATGAGTGGTATATGATAGAGGGAGAGAGAAATATGAATAAAATAATGAGAGTGGGGAGTATGGAAAGGGTGAATGATTGTGAAGTTTTAGGAGGTGGTCTCAATTGGGAGGATGAATGGCAAATAAGAATGACTGACTTGCAGAGAGAGATAGATGAGCCGAAAGAGCAGGTGGAATGTCTAGGGAATGAGATAAGAAGTGTGAAAGATGAGATAAGGCGAATCAGAGTAGGAGTGAGAGAGACTTATGGGAATGATAGAAGAGGAGAGAATAGGAACAGTATAAGAGGGAATGAGAGATAGTTATGGGAATCATAGAAGAGGAGAGAATAGGAACAATATAAGTGGGAATGAGAAATAGTTATGGGAATGATAGAAGAGGAGAGAATAGGATAAGTGGAAGAGAGGGAATGAGAGAGAGATATATAGGAATTATAGAAGAAGAGAGAATAGGAACAGTGGAAGAGAGGGAATGAGAGAGTTATGGGGATGATAGAAGAGGAGAGAATGGAAACAGTAGGAGAGAGGTTATGAGAGGAATGCAAGGGAGCACTGGAACTAGGGATAGAGTGATGTCTGGAAGGTAGGTAAGTAGGGAAGCACAGAGAGAAAGTGTTAGAGGAGAGAGAGTGAGGGATGCATGTGAGCAATTGAGGAATAGGGTGGTAAGAGGTGTAATGTATGGAGACTCAATGATCTGTGGTGTTCGAGATAGGATGCATGAGGAGTGTTTGCCTGGAGGAACAATAGAAAGTTGGCTATGGCAATTAAGAGAGGTGAAAGGATGGATGAGATGATTGTGATGGTAGGAACAAATGACTTGAGTGATAATGTAAATTCGGCAGTGAGAGATGTGAGATTCTTGCTTGAGGTTGTACGAAAGAAGACACAGAGAGGAAAGATAGTGTGTGTGTTGCCTAGGAATAATAGTGACGAGCTGAGCAGAAGAGCAGTAATATTGAATAACATAATAGCTAGAATGTGTCAGAGGAGAGGATTGGAATATGTGGATGCTTGGAGGGCGTTTGAGGACAGAAAGGAATTGTATGCGAGAGTCTGCTTGCATTTGAATGAGGAAGGATGTAGGCATCTGGAACAGTAGTCCAGATGTGGTCTAATCAAGGCTTTCTACAGTGGAATGACCACATCCTTATCAGTGTTCTTAGTATACTGGCATTTCTTCGCGCTGTTTTTATTATTTTTGTACATATACCCCTTGAACTTCAATTCTTTATCCCCTAAGATCCTCCACATCCTGTAATATGTCTCTATGATACACAACTATACTTTTTTGAGATCCCAAATGCAAAACCTTAAATTGAAATCCTCACTTGTCAGCTCACATAGCCACTTTATTCAAATCGCTCTGAAGCACCAGTACATCCACATCATTCCTAATAACTTTTCCCAGCTTAGCATCATCTGCAAACAGCTGAATATCATTAACAAACAAATTAAACAGCAGTGGTCCCTGTGAGGCTCCTCCTGAGAGGCATGGCACATCTGTACACTGCCATTTGATATCAATTAGAAAGCCAGTTTGCTATTCAATCAACCAACTGATTTTTCAATCCCATTTGCTGTAACTTATACACCAGTTTATTATGTGGTAGCCTGTCAAATGCCTTTGTAAAATCCAGAAGTATTATTGTATATGAATCACCCCTATCCAGAACTGTAGTCACCTTATTATAAAATGTAAGTAAATTTGTAAAACACGACCTCCCTTTAACAAACCAATGTTTATCTCTATACAGAATCCTTCCCTTTTCCACCCAATCCTGTATTCTATTCCTAATGAATCTCTCCAAGACCTTAACAACCACTCCAGAAATGCAAACTGGTTTGTAATTTGAAGCATCTGTTTTGCTTCTTACTTTATGCAATTGAACAATCTTGCCCTCTTTCCATTTATTATCAGAGTGGATAATTCTTTTTCCACTCTATATTGGAAACATGGATAAGCCATGTTCTTGATATAGCCTATGTATTGCATGATATAATATCTCACTTACACCATATAACTGTCATGCTTTGAACATCTTTCTGAACATATTCGTATAAGTCGTATTCCTTTTCCAGGACTACAAAACTTAGATACAGATCTGTTTTTATATTCCCATGATTTCTCAGTTTGTCTTACAGTGAAAATTTAATCCTGACAAACTATTTGGTCTGAATCACAGGTTGTTCTTCTCCTCCAGACTTCTCTTCAGTGATTTTTCTTACCTTCTTAAAGTTTTTCATTGAGTGTACTTGCATCAATCTTACCTAGAACTCTAGGGAAATTCCTCTGTAATTCTTACATTCAGTTCTGTAGATTTTTTTTTATAATGGATACTATGAAAGTACTACTCCCATCATCTGGAATTCGACCCCTCTGAACCAGCCCTTCTGAATGCAGTGTACACTGTAAAACTTTTATATTTTCATATTTGAGCATTTCTGGCCGAATATCATCTCCTCTGGCTGCCTTTCCACAGTTCAGTTTTTTATGACTGTTTCTTCCTCAAATATTGATATTTACTTTAGATTGTTTTCTTCTTGAATGTTTTTTCTACCACCATGCTATCACTACTTCTTTCATTTAGTAATCTTTCAAAATAATTACTTTAGACAATTAGAATATATTATCATCAGTTTTCATGTCACATTATCATCTCTAATTCATTTTATAGTACTCTTTCCCCCATTTCTAAGCCTTTGTCGTGTCGACTTTCCCATAAAACTTCCTTTTCTTAATTCTCAATTCCCAATATGGCCGTACCTCTGACAAGAATGAAGCTGATGTCTTGTGAGACAAAGAATTGCAAATGGCGGATGCCAACTTCTTTGTCTCAACTCTGGTTCTATCTCCCTATTTAAACTCAAAGAAATTTATTTGTTTTGCTGCACCACTTTGAGTCCTAGTATATATTGAAATTAAAACCAGGGAGTTAGAAGCCAGTCAGCATTCATTCTTCTCAATAAATTTTCGTAACTTGCAATCGTGACCTGATCCTTAATTATTTCCCGCCTTTAAGAAGTTCGATTAACTTTTATGAACAAGTGCAGTAACTCTAGACATAAGGAAAACTAACTTCATTGTAATAACAAAACAATTTAATTTCACTAAAATAAAACATACAAGTCATTTATATAAACTTAGTCAGTCTTTCAATCTAGATACACATACATATTATCTTATTCTTGCACACATATTTAAATAAAACACTTGAAAATTCATGTTTAAGAATACCAATACTAAATTATAAATCACAGAAATACATTACTTTGCTTGTATTACAGAATACCAAAGTTAAAGATTAGTTACTTATTTTTTTCTCTCTCTTAAACACGCTAGGAATCAATCAAAACTTTCCTTAATTGTCCTATCCAATTTAACATTTCTTTCTCTTTTCCAAGATCTGAGTAACATTAATAGTTCCTTTACAAATACATAATTCAAAACAGTGACATTATTTCTTGCATTTATATTCGGCCACAGTTCTAGTATTGTCCCTTTTCACACACCTTAGATCCTCACAATTAAATTCACAGATTAGAAAATATAAAGTTCGTCTTACCGATTCGCTGCACTAAATCTCCAGGCAACTTCAGATTTATTTCATCACAATAATACCTAGGCTTTCCTTCTGTAATTTCGAATGGACATCCACATTCTTGTTTTCCACCATTAAGTCTGCTGGGCTTTCTTTATCTCTGACTGGTAGTATTCTATGTCTTACGATTATACTTTCCACTAACTAGAGGAACCACGTGGAGGCTTCTCTCCTACCAGTCGGACGATCTATCTCACAGGTGGACAGCAGCAGGAAAAACATCTCCGAGAAAAAAAGCCTTGAACATCACGATGCATTCGCTTTTAAACTGCCTCTCTTTCCTGCTGTCGTCAAACACGCATGCGCCCTACTCTCCTGCATTTCTCCCAGCACATGGTGCCACTCGTGGCAACCAAACTAAACTCTCGTAACTTTCCATTCAGTGAAGGGGTGTGGGGGACACAGTTCTTCACAACAGACTTATTGAAGTTGGCCATACACAATTGGTATAGTATTTGATTTCTCTTTTTTAGCAACTGATTAGATGTTCACATACAAAATTTCCGACTAAGTAACTGTCACATATTTTGTACACTAAAATTTCACAATACTAAATTAAGATTATATAATACTATATTACAAAATTATACACAAACGTTCACTTCTGGTAGATTATTAATTTCTTAATTTAAACGATAAAATTGTTATGTCTTCCGACATAACAAAGGCATCCTCCCTTACAAAAAAAAAATTTAATTATTTTTAATTTTAATTAATAAAAAAAAAAAGAAAATAAAAGAATTTTTTTTTGTTTGTTTGTTCTCTCATGCTTCCTGTATGTTCTCAGGGGGAGGTTTTTATCTTCCTTCATCTGGTACAGAAACTTCTAAACTTGTTATATGAAAATTATGCTCTGATGGGTTTGGATCCCTCTGCCCCAAACTTTCCTCAGTTTTATCTTGTTCATTTTCTATTCTATCACTCAAATTTTGTCTTGTATCACATATATAATTTTCCTCTGCCACTGGCATAGTTTGAGACTCATTCTGACTATTTTGTACAATCTTATGTCCTTCTTTTTTCTGTATTAGATTACTCTCTGCTTGCATTTTTCCATTACATGATCTCTCATTCCTATTTAAATTTTTGTTTCCGTGATTCTCTCTGCCAAACCTCGTCCTTCCCATTAGACTAATCTCATTCCTGGATAGATTACAAGAAAACTCATACTTTTCTAGGAAATCATTTCCTAGAAATACCTGAAATCTTGTAAGTGATGTCTTAGGGAGCACTAGCAATTCATGCCAAATCCACATATTAAATTCAGCCAGATATAACTTTAACCTAACCTTTTTTTCTGTATACACTGGGGACGATGTAACTCCTGCTAACCTGATAGGTCAATGGAGATGTCGGATTCCCCACCATATGTGTGATCTTATTTTTTTGAAGTACTTTCCAGAAATCACTGGGACTTGGCACCCGGTGTCTAACAGTACATTGCAATATGACCCTTGTATTATGCCCCTAACCTTTAATTTTGACTCTCTTACATTCTTACGATCTTTATTCCTATTTTTATTACTACCTTTCACATGCCCTAAATTTGATTCTTTGTTATTCTCCCATGAAGGTCTATTAGAATAACAGTATCTCGCGATGTGCCCCGTCCAGTTACACTTAAAACATCTAAAGTCTTTCTTAAAATTTTCTCGACTATATCTATTCTGAGATTTACCGATATTCAGCCTTTGTTCAGTCATGGCTTCAACTTTGTTCATTAGGTCATCAATTTTACTTAATAAAGGCAGATTTTGTTGCTCTACCTCAGCTTTTACAGTTTCTCTAATCTCGTCTGCATGCACAACAGGAGGCTCTGTGGATTTTGCCGAACAAGTCGCCAACTGTTGCAATACAGCATCGAGACGTTCCGATATAGGCTTCTGTGATCTGTCCACCTCATGCTTTATCATGGAGCTAATTTCCTCCCTGCTAATCTGATTGATTTCTGCTACCGTACGTTCATCACAATTAGCCCTTTGATTGACAATTTTGGATTTGTGTTTGTCATTACATCCTGTTTTTTCATGTACTTCCTTTTCCCTTTTCTGCCCGTTTTCTAAGTTATCATTGTTTCCCGAATCAGTACTTTGTCTAACCACATTAACCTGCATTAATTTAGATGAGGGGAAAATGTCTCCCAGCATCTGCTCCTTTTCCTTCACCGCGCTATAGCATTCCCTCTAAATTGCTCAGCCTTTTCTTATAAGCAGTCTCCCTTAATTCAGGTCTTAATCCCTGCTTGAATTGTAAAAGGACAACCCGGTCTAAGTGAGACTTATCTTCACTTGATACACTGAGACTGTTTGCTAGGGTCAGCAAATGATTGTAGTAGTCAGTTACACATTCATTATCCTTCTGGGCACTACCCTGTAGTTTCCAGAGATTTGGGCCAATACTCTTCAATATAGAAAAATGTGATATTAAGGTTTCTTTGAACTTTTCATACTCTAAAGTTTCCTTCAGAATCGGGGAGGAATATAGGAAGGTCTTTGCCTTTCCCACCAACTTACTCCTAAGTAAGATTAACAACTGAAGGTCAGACCAATTTGCTAACTTACTTAGTTTCTCAATGTAGGCGAAAAATGCCAATACATCGTCACTATCCTCACCCAAGAATTTGGGAATACCTGTTGGGGATTCACTGTCCTCAAGAACTCTGTTTCATCCATCTTAGTTGTCGTACTTAGTGCCATATCAATAATATACCAGTCACAAATTCTAAGATAAGATTTCAAATTTTTGCAAGTTCACTCTTTCCTGCCTAGAGCTACAACCTGCTTACTCAATTTAACAGATTCTATTAATATTTCTTTATTAAATTAAAATCCTACCGGCTGTGCCATTTTGTCGTGTCGACTTTCCCATAAAACTTCCTTTTCTTAATTCTCAATTCCCAATATGGTTGTACCTCTGACAAGAATGAAGCTTATGTCTTGTGAGACAAAGAATTGCAAATGGCGGATGCCAACTTCTTTGTCTCAACTCTGGTTCTATCTCCCTATTTAAACTCAAAGAAATTTATTTGTTTTGCTGCACCACTTTGAGTCCTAGTATATATTGAAATTCAAACCAGGGAGTTAGAAGCCAGTCAGCATTCATTCTTCTCAATAAATTTTCGTAACTTGCAATTGAAAGCCCACCTTTAAGAGGTTCGATTAACTTTTATGAACAAGTGCAGTAACTCTAGACATAAGGAAAACTAACTTCATTGTAATAACAAAACAATTTAATTTCACTAAAATAAAACATACAAGTCATTTATATAAACTTAGTCAGTCTTTCAATCTGGATACACATACATATTATCTTATTCTTGCACACATATTTAAATAAAACTCTTGAAAATTCATGTTTAAGAATACCAATACTAAATTATAAAATCACAGAAATACATTACTTTGCTTATATTACAGAATACCAAAGTTAAAGATTAGTTACTTATTTTTTTCTCTCTCTTAAACACGCTAGGAATCAATCAAAACTTTCCTTAATTGTCCTATCCAATTTAACATTTCTTTCTCTTTTCCAAGATCTGAGTAACATTAATAGTTCCTTTACAAATACATAATACGAAACAATGACATTATTTCTTGCATTTATATTTGGCCACAGTTCTAGTATTGTCCCTTTTCACACACCTTAGATCCTCACAATTAAATTCACAGATTAGAAAATATAAAGTTCGTCTTACCGATTCGCTGCACTAAATCTCAAGGCTACTTCAGATTTATTTCATCACAATAATAACCAGGCTTTCCTTCTGTAATTTCGAATGGACATCCACATTCTTGTTTTCCACCATTAAGTCTGCTGGGCTTTCTTTATCTCCGACTGGTAGTATCCTTTGTCTTACGATTATACTTTCCACTAACTAGACGAACCACGTGGAAGCTTCTCTCCTACCAGTCGGACGATCCATCTCACAGGTGTGGTGAAAGTGAGGGGAATCTCATCATTGGCCTACTGAAAAGAAGTGGGGTCAGAGTGGCCCAGTAGAAAAGAGAAAGAAGGAAAGGGAAGTGACAGTGAGGTTGAGGTGGAGAAATGAGGGGATGGGAAAGGGGAAAAGGAGACGAGAGGGAATAGGATGGGAAGGACGGTTGGGGAGTAGGAAAAAGGAAGTATGGGCCTCAGCTCATATCTCACATCTTTCTAGCTCCATGCTATCAGATGATACTCTTACACCCCACCTTGCCGCCTGGCTCACGAGATTGAAAAGACCACGGAGGTAGCCGGTACCCAGGTGACCCGCCCTTTCAGGGCAGCCCGCCTCGAGTAGGCCTGCGCTGCCTGGGTTTTTCCTTCGAACTACCCCCGTGGGAGACCAGGGAATAAAACAGATCTCAGGGGGGACGCAGAGACCAAGGAAATGACTCGGAGTGGAGCTGCTGCAGATGGAGATCTTAAAGCAGCAGCAGGCAGAACTTGATGATGATGTGTCTGACATTACACAGGATTGGAGGTGAACAGCACTTGATCTTAAATGTGGTGTTACCCAGAGCCTCTCTTTCAAGATGTAAAAATTTCCTTAAGGAACCGTAGAACTCGTAAAGAACGATCCAGGAGAGATCCAACAGATTGGGAGGATTAGTAGGATTAGAAAATTTCTTTCTTACCTTCCAGATGTGGTATTTGAGCTCATTAATAATGAATACCACTAACTTCTGCTTGTTAGCTGGGGGAGCGAACTGCAGGAAGATGATCTGCTCCTGCAGTAGGAGGGGGGATATGGAGCTCGACGCTTAGCCTCCTCCAGATGTAGATGGAAATGGGACACCAGTAGAAGACATGCTCCACGGTGCCCAGGCTCTCGCAGAAGTTACAAAAGGGGTTCCAGGTGATGTTGAACCGCCAGATGTTGGTGTTAACTGGAAGGTGTCCATAAGCAATCCTCCATGCCAGGTCCTTTCTCAACGGGTAGTCTTGATGTTTGGAGAGGTGGCCGAAGAGGATCTTGTTGTTGTTGATCCCAGATCCGGAATATCGGTACGAAGGATGTCGAAGAAGTGTTCGTATCAGGTGTAACTGTTCCGGATCCCTGCGATGTTCACACCCGATGAGCGGAGCTGTTGCATTAGCTGGCACAGTCTGTTGTAGTCTTCTGGAACATTGTCCACCTTGGGACCCTGGTGGACTGGGATCCCAAAAAGGGGGAAGCTTGTGACCCAAGAAATACCGCACAGGATAGCTGCAGGGATGTGTAGTCTGCGGTACCCTGTTAGATGGAAGGCGGTATTACTTAGGTGTCTGATGTTAAAGGAGGGGAGGCTGGAAACCCCCCCCCCCCCGTCCCTCGCTTCTCCGGAAGTTGAAGGATGTTGAGACCAACTTCCTGGCGTAGATTGCCTCAGAAGAACTTCAGGGGCTTCCTGTAAAGCCGGATTTTCTGATCATCGCTGATGTTAGTAATGTTCAGGATGTGCTGAAGCGCAGGGCATACGATGGTTTTGATGACAGTGGCCCTGGAGGAGAGTGACAGCTGTCCATTTTTCCAGTCCTTGAGTCTCTCGATGGTGTTGTTGTCGAGATGTTCTTCGTTGAGCACGGGCTGTTCTTCAAACGGGACCCCCAGGATGGTGAGGGGGTCGGCAGTATGGACTAGACCTGCAGGGATGTTATACAGGTCCAAGACTCCGTACAACTTGATCTTAGTTTTGTCGAGGTTGGCTGTTAGCCCCGACACATTAAACTTCTTTAGGATGTTGAAGAAGTTCAGTACGGAGTCGTTGTCCCTAAGAGTGCCCACCATGTCATCCACGTAGGCGATTGAATCATCCGTGGTGAGAGGAAGTGGAATTCCTCGTACTGCATGAGAGTTGTTTACAGCCCGCAGGAACGGTTCAAGGGCTAGAGCAGGGGACTGAGGGGACACCCCTATTTGACCCCTTTCTGGATGGTAATGGGGTCAGATAGGTGTCCATTGATAAGGAGGTAGGTAGAGCTGTTGTTGTTGTTGTAGCCTCCTCTGATGATGTTGAGGAGTCCACTGCTGACCCCGACTTTCTCCAAGATGTTAAAGAGAAAGGAATGCCGAACGCTCGGTTGAGATCAATAGTCAACAATGCCATAGAATAGTTCTTGATGTTAACCAGACGTAGCACTTCTCTGATGAGGATGAGATTGAACTCCGTCGATCGACCAGGAACACCATACACTTGTGTTCTTTTGATGATATACCTCATCCCGGTTTTCAGTCTGTTGTTGAGAACACGGGTGAGGATCTTATAATCCGTGTTCGACAGACTGATGGGGCGCCAGTTTTTAATGATGGAAGGGTCCATGTTGGTCTTCGGGATGAAGACGGTATGGCATTCCAGAAATTCTCGTGGCTTGTTCCCGGTGGTAAGGAAGGTATTGAAAATTGCCATGAGAATGGGGAGGATGTGGTCCCAGGCCTTTTGGTAGAGTTCTGTGTTTAAGCCGTCTGGCCCAGGCACTTTCTTTGTACAGCACTGTTTGAAGACTGATGTTATTTCGGCCGCTGTAAATGGTGCATCCAACCCTGTTTGGATGTGCGCAGGGAAGAGGTCGACATTCCAACAGGAGTAATCCTGGGGGTACTGTTGTCTTGGTAGAGTTGACTGTAGTACCCCCAGAAGGCGTTCATGATGTTAGGTGTTGTGGTGTAGTCACAACCGCCTTCACTGATGGTAGTAATGGTTCGCTCCTGCCGGAAGTTGACGTATTGCCTGTTGTAGAAAGTGGCCGATTGCCTGTCTTCCGAGCAGAGGTGGAGACGGATCTTAATGTTCTTTTCTTCCACCTGCTTTTGTTTCTCCAGTTCAATGTCGAGATTAATGTCACGGATGGCGTTGTGACATGGAAAGCCTTGGCGTTGACTGGCCACGAACCAGCTCCTCTCCTTGTAGAGATCGCGGAGCCGAGCTCTTCTGAGGAAGACATGTTCCTGGCCCCATTTTTTCATGTTTTCTTTGATATTATTTTTGAGTCATGCCCAGGCATCCCAGTCCCAGCCAGCAGTGCTCCAGGTGGAGCACAGTTGATTAAGCTTGGCCGAGAACAGGGACGGGAAGTCTGATGGTAACTTCCAGGGGCCTGGACCAACATCTACAGCTTCTAAGGGATCGTACCTGAGCACGACTAATTTGTGGTCCGAGATGGAATAGTTAACTGGAACGTGCCTTATTGCTTCGGCTCTGAAGACAAGGGATGGTGACAAGTAGAAACGGTCGAGCCATGTGCCGATGCCTTGGCCAGTCCAAGTGTAATCCCGACAGTAGGGGTTGTGAGCCCTCCAGATGTCTGTCAATTGGAGGTTCCTAAGGTGGATTTCCAATTCCCTGTAGCCAGCGGTACCTGTGTTGGGATTTCCCCCTACTTTGTCGTAAGCCGGGTCCGCCACACAGTTGAAGTCTCCCATCAAGTTGATGTGATGGGTGCCGTACAAGTAATTATGAAGCGACTAGAAGAATGCAAGTCTTAATGTTGCATCTGCTGGGGTTTAGATGTTAATGTACCTGGTGGTACAGCCCCGGTACTTCCAGTCGACGGCAAGGACTGTATCCCTCTGGATGTTATGGAAGGCTCCGAGGAGGGGAGCTAGCATAAGTACCCCGCCCCCGACGCTGTGACTTGTGCCGAAGCTGTAAAATGATTGGACGGGGTACTTATGGCTCAGTTCCTGCATATCTTTGAAATTGTAGAAATGTGTTTCTTGCAGGAACAAGAGCCGGATGTTATGTGCTGGCATGATGTTCCACACCTCCTGCTGTTTAAGTGGTGAACGGAGCCCACGGATATTAAGAGAGGCAACACAGAAGGGGGGGGGGGGACATTATGATGTTTTTATGGCCGGCCTAGATCTTTGATGCGAAGCTGTTTTACATATTTAACTAAGTTATCAATCTGTAGGGGGGAGGTAGAGTATCCAGCTCCCTGCAGACCGGCTTCCAGTTTAACACACGAGCTCGAGAAAACCTCGAACTCGTGGCGAACATTCTTAATCTTGAAACTGATGATCTTATTGTCTTTGGTTTCATAATCATATAAATTAAACTGGGAGCCAGTTAATTTTTGATCTTGGAATTGACACTTTCTTTATGCTTGGAAGGGGTTTCCACCTCCATTTCGGACTCAGATGTTGTCGAGTCCGTATTTCTTTTGGAGTGGCTTCGGTGGTGTTTCTTTTCTGCTTTTAGGGAAGCCACTTCCTTCCTTTTTTTGGGAAGTTCCTTAGGAGGTGGAAGGTCTTGTATCCCCTCCTGTGTCTTTTGTTCTGCAGGGAGAGGAATGCTGGCTACTGCAGGGGAGTGCAGAAGAAGCTTCCTCTGATGTTGTTGAGGGGGGGGGGGGAAGAATAGCTGATGTTACGCTATCCATAGCCTCTTCTGCACTCCCCTCGGCTGTATCTTGTTCGTATTCCTATTCCGATGGTGGTGGTGGTGGAATGATGGAATTGTCCAAGGGGGGGGGACTGCTTCTTCAGCGGATGTTGTTGCTGGGGGGGGAAACAGTCTCCTCTGCTGGTGTTGTAGCAGGACACTTCTTGATCTTCCCCAAAACAGTTTGTGTGAAGGGCTTCTCCCCGATGGTGTTGGGGAGTACCGGAAATCCACTGGCATCTTTGGCAGGCTGCGATGAAAGTGCCTCAATGGGCGCCCCTGCCCTCTCTGCAAAAGTGCGCACACCCCTGCCGAAAGTGCTCTGTGCTGGAGCACTTTCGGCAGGGGTGTGGGCACTGATGAGAGATGTGCCCGACGCTGACGAAGTTGAAGCACTTGACTCGGGGGCAGTCACTACCCAGATGTTCAATCGAGCCACACTGCAACCACTGTCTTTGCACTCCGGGATATTGCACTAGGACTCGCGATGTACCGATGGTTACCAGATTGGGTACTGGCTGTCGCATGTCCGTGGTGAATGCGACTTCACTGGAGAACCAGGTGGGGTTTTCCTGGGGGAGACACTTTTTAATGTTGCTCACTTTCCCCCACTTATTGAATGTTTGAATGAGCACGTCGTCTCCAGCTTCTAGATATTCTATGAGGAACTGGCTTATTCTGATCTGGCGCACTTGGGATCCGACCATGGTGGGGATCACCTGCTTCCCTTGGACTTGGAAGCCCTCTAAAAGCTTATCCCTCGTCGTCACATTCTTTACAACAAACAGAAATCTACCCCCTCCGTAAGAGGTGAAGGAGAAGATATTCTGGGGTCTTCCAACCATGGAATCTCCACTCCTAGGTTCCGGGTCCTGGGTGGGACGAGGATTACCTTGCTCATTTCGGTCTCTGCGTCTATAAAAAAAAAAGAAAAAGAATTTGAGTCCGTAGACTCTAAATTAATCCCGTAGCACTTCAAAAGAAGTGCTACCAGCAGGTTAGAGGTTAGTAGAACAAAAAAAAAAAAAAGAACAAGTTATTACAAAAAAGAACAAGTTAGTATAATACAACAAACTTTATCAAAAAGAATGCGGCAATAATAGAGAAAAATTTCCGTCAGCACAGATATCGGCAGCAGGAAAAATGTTTCAGAGAAAAAAGCCTTGAACATCGCGATGCATTCGCTTTTAAACTACTTCTCTTTCCCGCTGTCATCGAACGCGCATGCGTCCTACTCTCCTTGCGTTTCTCCCAGCACATGGCGCCACTTGCGGTAACCAAACTAAACTCTCGTAACTTTCCATTCAATGAAGGGGGGGGGGAAGCACAGTTCTTCACAACAGGCTTATTGAAGTTGGCCATACACAATTGGTATAGTATTTGATTTCTCTTTTTTAGCAACTGATTAGATGTTCACATACAAAATTTCCGACTAAGTAACTGTCACATATTTTGTATACTAAAATTTTACAATACTAAATTAAGATTATATAATACTATATTACAAAATTATACACAAACGTTCACTTCTGGTAGATTATTAATTTCTTATTTTAAACAATGAAATTGTTATGTCTTCCAACATAACACCTTTTCAATATCCTCCAGATGATTTTGTCATCTTCTTGATATTTATTTTCTGTGTTCTTACCAAAGTTTTCACATGACTTTTGTTTAGCTAGTTTTACACAGGATTTGCTTTTCTCTGAATTCTCTCAGAGCACATGCTGACTTGCCAGGAACTTTTCACATGCTTTCTTCTTTTCCTTGACTCTCTCTTTAATTCTTGATTCCACCATGGAGTTCTGATATTTCTATCATTTCGGATGATCTCACTACTTGTCTCTCTGGCTGAATCTGTCAATATTTTCTTCTGGGTCTGACACTGAATCTCCAAGATTTGGTATTTGTTTTCAAAGCCCTTCATTTTTTTTTCTTGGTTAATATTTGTGTATTTGATTCTACAGTTCACCTCTGAAAGCTACGCAGCATAGATTCATTTAAAAACTTTCTTAAACACTTTCTTTTCAATACGATATTCAATTTTATGTTGTTCAAAAATAAATGTTAATCTCTTTTATTTTCAAATCCTCTGTATACTCCTGTGTCCCACCTAGCATGACGATATCACTATCTACAATAAGATAGTCAATTAGACTTATTTCTTGCATCTTCTCTTTGCGTGAATTCATGCATAACTTTATGTTAGAACATGGTGTAAGTATGACTAGTCTATATCTTGAGCAAAAGTTCAGCAATTATTTATTTAGTGTATGGATCACACATGAAAAGTCACATTACAATAATCTTTAATATATATACAGCAATCTCTCGATTAGTGCGCCTAATGTGTTCTTTAAAACAAGCGCATTAATTGAAAATGCTAATCGATTATAATAACCTATGAGAAAATGTATAATTCGTTCCTCAGATTTCTTTTTTGACCCTTAATTTTTTTTATAAAAGAATTAGGGTATGTCTCAGGGCCTAGTTAAAGGAAAACCATGAAGTTGAAAGACAATAAAACATATTCAGAATATAAATTTATTATTCTGCTTCTTAACAAAGAATTGAGCTAACGTAGTTTGGCGGGCATCTGTTTCTTTATTTTTATACAACTGACGGTGGCCCTATTGCCTCTTCTGCAAATTTTACTAGCTCTCTCTTCACCAGGGTCAGTTTCTAAGCATTGCTGCTTAAAAACTTCGATTTTACGAAAACTATTTTCAAATTGTTTCCGTGAAACCTCTTTGGGCTTGTCAGTGATTTAATTTTCTTCATATTCTTCACGATCTTCCTGCTGTGCATCTAAATTCAGCAGGTCGGAATCACTCATAATCTCAGAATGAGATTTAATTAATTTAGATATGTTTGAAAAGCCTCTAAAATCATTTGCACAGTAGAGAAGAATGTGCTTCCAAATGAATCGCATATTGCTAGCAGTAATTTCATTCGACTTTATAACCAGGCTGAGATTTCTCTGATTTGGCCAGAAAAGTCTTGGAAGGCATTTGCTTCCAGAAAAAAGGCTGCTTTCATCGATATTAAATATTGGTTGATCACAATAGTCTCATTATTCAATTTTCTTCAAAATCTCTGGATATCTCCTTATCTGCACTTGTAGCTTCTCCTGTGATTAGAACATTATGTAGGCTATTTCTCTTTTTGAAATTCTCAAATCACCCAGCACTAACTTGGAAATTTTCTTCTTTTCCATCATCGATAGCCCTTTCTTTCCAGGTTACAAAGAGACAATGATTTTGATTTAATAAGGTCAGTGTTTAGCGGGATCCGTTTTTGATTACAATCTTCGATCCATGTAAAAAAAGAAGTCTCTCTAATTCAATCATTATAATACTTTGATTTCGAGTGAATACATGATGAATTTGAAGCAGCCTTACCTTTCTCTTTGTATTAATCAGTTGATTCACCCATTTTTGTGTTCTTGTCCTATCTCTGCTCTGGACTCGCCTTGTTCATTTTTCTTTATTATTTCAAGTTTTTTTCCAATGAGATTAATTTTCTAATAATTTTCACACTTCTATTTTTTGCTCACTAATTATTTTACTCATGATTAAAGATTAGGAAAATAATTTAAAATAAAAAAGTAAGGAAAATACTGTAATTGCATGAGATATGATCATCAAAATACTATGTAATTATCAGACGACATAAATTTTGGCAGTAAATTTGGATCATAGTGTACATGGAAATAGTGTAGTATGCCATTAAAAAATAACTCTGTAAAATGTTTCAAATCGGTAACTAAATTATTTTATTCTGGTGAGTGATTTTTTAAAATAATTAACCATAAAAAATGTATAGATAGAAAATTTTAAAAATCTGTAACATTTATTTTTAAGATGTATATAGGTGCACTAATCGAATTTGGGTATCGAAAAAAAATGACTCACTAATCGAAAACGCACTACTCAGGGGCGCATTAAACGAGGGATTGCTGTATAAACATTTATATATATTATCAGTTATACAATACACATGATATAAAACAGTCATAAAGAAGACGCTCAGAAATAGACCACAACTGTATGTCTAGGTTGCCTATCCAATCAACTGCACTTCGTGTAGCATGAATGAAGTCTGACAAGTTTCCATGATATGCACATTGAGCACATTCTATGACTAATTATCTGGCTGGGTGATCCACAGTCTCACCTGGGTGAGGCAATCAGGTCCCATTTATAAAGGTGGTCTTCACATCTGCCATGATTGGTGCGAATTCTGTTTAAAATTTGTCTCTGCAAGATATTTCACTGTTAGGATTGGAGGGTGCCTTGACTTTAACCTATTTATTTCTAGGAGTGTGATGTTTTCATAGATTGGGAGATCTTTAATTTCCATGATTTGCTATATTCAAGTAGAAGAATGTTGGATCTGTGGAGGTGGGATGTAACTTAGCACTGGGAACCAGTAGGTTGGTTTCGATGAAATCGGAACTGTGAAATCGATCTACTGGTTCCCAGTAGATCGATTTCACAGTTCCAGAAATGAGGCATATAGTGGTGTTATGCTGAGCATTGACCAAGTACGCATGGTTGCTGTTCAGCCATACAGGTGAGCAGTATTCAGCTGCAGAGTAAACAAAACCAAGAACAGTGCAGTGAATCATTGCTGCTGAGGCACCCCAAGTTGTTCCTCAAAGTTTTTGCAGCATATTGTTTTTAACTGGGGTGCTATATTAATGAGATATGGTTTAAAGGATAGAGTTCTATCCAAAGTAATGCCCAGATATTTCAGGTGTCTGTTGTAGCATAGCAGTTTGTGATTGAAATAGACCATCAGTTCTTTGTTAGCCTGATTATTGTTCAAGTGAAAGCATCAAACTTCTGTTTTATTACTAGGGTTTGGGTGTAATCTCCATTTGCAGAAGTATGCATCTAGGATTGCAAAGGTCATTTGTTAGTATGTCTTCCATTGTAGTAAAGTTGGTGTGTCTGGTGGCTAGAGCAATGCCATCAGCATAACAAAACTTCTTGGAGGCTTAGTAGGCAAGTCTGCAATGTATAAGTTAAAAAGGAGGAGAGCCAGGACTGACCCTTTTGGTAATCCAGTGTTCTTTGATTACTTCTGTTCTCATCCAAGACCACTTGGAACAGGCAGTTGCCTGTTCCAAGTAACTAAACTCAATTAGTTTAGTTATTGTTCTGCATGGGACCAGATGGAGTAACTTGCAGATTGCACCTTGCCTCCAGACTGTATCATAAGTTACAGTAAGATCTACAGAAGCTACAGCTGTTTTTAGGCATCGCTGGTAGCCTGCCTTTGTGTGTGTGGTGAGTGACAAAACCTGATCACAGCAGCTTCGTTTGTGTCTGAATCCAGCTTGTTCCACTGGGACTTGTTCTATTATTTTAGGGGCAATTCTGTTGAGGATGAGCTCTTTTTTTAAGAGCTTATAATAGGCACTAAGCAGGGCGATTGATCAGTAATTTTCTGGTTTGTTGTTAGTTTTCTCTGGTTTTAAAATACGAATAATTTTTGTTCTCTTAAACGCTTTTGGAAGTCTACCAGTCAGAAAGATGTCAGAGAAGAAACTAGCCAATCACTGTAAAGCTTTTTGTCCTGACTTCAGCAGGAAGTCTGGATGAATACCATCAAAACCTGGAGCCTTGCCTGGTTTCATATCTGTTAAAGCAATGTTAATATCTTCAAAGGTGAAAGGTCACGAATATGAAGGGTCTGATGGTCTACTATTCTTCAAATGTGTAAGTTCTCTTTTTATTTGAATAGTGTACACACATATACACAATACACATCACATATATAGACTATATGTGATGTGTACTGGTTAGGAGAAATAGCTGATTGTTCCCAGACAGTCAGGGTGCCACTATCTAGTTTTCTTAAAAGGCTCCATGCCTTCCTGCTGGAGTGCCAAAAATCAAGTCTTTGTACCGTCTCAGTCCATTTCTTCTGTTGGTTGGTGTCAAGGCTGTGAATGAGTGAGTATGGAGACCCTGATATGTGAATATTCGGGTCTCCATACTCTAGGTATTCTTGATACAGGTTTTTGATATCATCATCCCATCCATTGATATACTCCTTGCAGAAGCCTCTTGTATGGTCTTACCTACAGCCACACATCTCCCACGAATCTTGTAATTATTGCTTGTCGGAGGAATCCAACAGCCATATTTGTCTAGATAGGCAGCAAATGTACAGTCGACTTTCTTCCAGCAGGGATGTTGGATGGATCTGATAAGGGGAACTTGCAAGCCCACTTCTAATATAATTGGTCTATGTTGGTTTTGCAGAAAGTTGGAGAGAACTAGGCTATATTAGCCATTAAAATAATAGTTGGAGAGAACTCTTCTCGATGTAGGTAACGGTTGTCCATTGTTGCTTTGAGTGAAAAAGCAGAGGTCGGGATTGTACTCCCTGTTCCTGTACTGCTAACCTGAAAGAAGATCTATCTTTTGCATCAAAGATTAGGTGCATATTGTGAATTTCTGCCTATTCAGTCAATCTCTCCACATTCATTGTTGGAAGCATATTTCCACTGCGTGTGTAATGCTGTTGAAGTCACCTATATGCATTGCAGGGGTGGTTATGCACTGGTAGGACTTGCAGAGACCACATGAATGCTGGGGATTTATACATGTTAATAATGGTAATGATCCCTATCTTAGTTGTTATCAGATGCACATCACTGGAAATGTTGGTTGTAATGAGGTAGAAATCTTCTAGAGCAGTGGTTCCCAACCTTTTTCCACTTGCATACCCCTTTTAAACCCATTTCTATAAATTGTACCCCTTGTTTTTAAAATAGCTGTGTTTAAATACTGACACTTTTGATCAGTGCCTATCTTAATGTAAAAATAGTTTACTTTACTTGTTTTTCTCCCATTACTGATTATTTTTTGTGTACCCCTGAATGGCCCAGCATGTACCTCCAGGGGTACACATACCACCGGTTGGGAACCAGTGTTCTAGAGCTGTTTTTAAAATAGCTGTGTTTAAATACTGACACTTTTGTTCAGTGCCTATCTTAATGTAAAAATAGCTTTTTGCTTCCCAGACTTCTGGATGTCAGGGCCCCCTTTGCAAAAATTAAAATATTTCACGGCCCCCCCCTCAAAAAAAAATCATAATAGAGCGATATATTATTATAATATTTATTGTATTTATATTCAATACAAAACATACACAGCGAATATTGCAAAAATCAAATGCATATATTACATTTTTTGCCTCTTACCGTTTGGTTCTGAAGACGATGCGGGCTGTTCTGGTAAAATATGAAATACTGTCCTTTTTTTTTTGAGTCTTTGGGAGCCAGGCCGTGAAGTGGAGATACCAGGCAGAAAGCAATGGAGTGGTCATCTTTACCTATACGAGCACACCTTATGACAACTCCTATAGGTAAAGATGACCTCTCCATTGTTTCTAGTAGCAAGGCTTATACGTTGGTTAGACATAACTGGTAATTCGTTTACGGAATTATCAACGCAAATGAAGTATATTAATTAAAGGTAACTTTAATGAATCACTTCTATATTTCGGCAACGTCACATTGCCATCTTCAGGAACATAAAAAATATGACCTTACTTCCTATTACAGACCATATAAAAAGTTGGCATCCCTTATCCGCTCTACCAAAGACCAACCACTTCCCCTAGACCTACCTGGTGTATACCAGGTCCCTTGCAGCTGCAAATTGTCCTACTTTGGCCAAACAGGCAGAACAACAAATATCAGGATTTCAGAACACCAAGACTACATCCGGTTTCACCAGTACAGCCGCTCTGGGCTGGCAGACCATGCCTTAGATACCCACCATAAAATTCGTTGGAAGAAAACAAAAATAATTCATCGCAGCAAGTTTAAATACGAAAGATTATTCAAAGAATCTTCGGCAGCTCTAAAAAACGTTCCTAACCTCAACAAATTTGGGTGCATGAAACTGCCCCAAATTTGGGAGACTTTCATTATGAGAACTTCAGCCCAACGGCCAAGACTACCAAATTAGCCCGCAAGAGGGCACCATTAGGACTTTAGGAACAATATTAGTTTCTTGCTTTCTTCCCATTTGCTTTGTGTTAGTTCCTGAGTGCACATACCATATCTTTATGTTCCTGAAGATGGCAATGTGACGTTGCCGAAATATAGAAGTGATTCATTAAAGTTACCTTTAATTAATATACTTCATTTGCGTTGTTAATTCCGTAAACTAATTTCCATTGTTTCTGCCTGGTATCTCCACTTCAGGGCCTGGCTCCCACTGACGAGACCTCAATAAAAGTCGAAACCAGTATGGGTAGTGGCCCTTCCCTTAATGCATAACATTATAGATATCCACAAGGAGATGTGTTTTGCATTATGGGAGATACTGAGATAGGAGTGATGGTAGCTTGGCCAGCTTTGCTACGAGTTGCCTGGTGTTGTGCTACCTTACCTAAGTCCTGAAGATATTTTCAGGCGCAAACTTTGTTAGCTCACACTTGGATAAAGGATTAAACTAAATTTATTATAGTCTAACCAAGTGCAAAATAAACTTTCAACAAAAAATATATATATATATACTAGACTTATGAATTGGCTCTTAGAAAATAACTAGATCAACTTTTACCAAACTGCATACAGCTCTCAACACAGTACAGAAGATCAATTAGTTTATCTTTGCCAATCAATCATGGCTTTCAAGGAAAACCACCAAAGAAGACAACAGCAATCTTCTTGGATCTCACAGTTGCCTTTGATCTTGTTTGGAGACGAAAGTTAATAAAAATTGCATATGATATGGGAATAAGGGGGAACGCATTAATTTGGATTTCTGATTTCATGAAAGGATGAAAAATTGAAGTAAAAGTTAATGGAATTTTTTCCAACATGCATCAAACTTGGACTGGAGTCCCACAAGATTCTGTTTTAAGCCCACTTCTATTGTCACCTATATGAACAATATTCATCCTCACGTAATAAATAACACAAAAATAGCTTGCTATGCAGATGAATCTGGCACACAAGCAGTAATCGTCAACAATCTGAAAAAGTCCTAAATAAATGAATAAATGGCTTAGAAAGATGGGCAAAGGAACTTAAATTACAGATAAACCTGGAAAAAACAAAACTGAGTATCTTCTCCACTAATAGAAAAAATAGACATAATTACAACCTCCAAATCAAAATATATAATACCAAAATAGGAAAAATAGTCTCCAAAATACTTAGGCCTAACTCTAGATACTGAACTGAGATTTACAACTCATATTACAAATATATCTAATAAAGCTCTTAAAAAGTTTAATATCACCAAAAGGCTTTGTGGAACAAAATGGGGTGCAAAACTTGAAGACACTCAAAATTACATATACAGCACTCATATGACCCACCATGGATCAACAAGAGTGTGGGCTCCACATACTAGAAGCCAGAAGAAGCTCTCCACAGTTAAAAGCCAACAACAGGATCACATCTCACTCAGGACTTTCGTGGCCTGGACAAGAAAATCTAGACTAAAGAGATTATCTACTTTACAATATGATAATGAAATTAGAAAACAGATCCACTTAAAGCACCTGTCCATTGAAGTAAGCAAAAGCCATTCTTTTCCACTATACTACCAAAAAACACAATAATTAACTTAAACTCCTAGAACTTTGATAAAAAAAAAAAGGATTTACAGCATGAAAATAAAAGAAAAGGATTTGAGTCTATATGTTACTTAAATAATCTTAACCATATCATTGCCTATACTGATGAATCATCTGACGAAGCACTCAAACCAAGGAGGAGCAGTGGTTTTTCTAACTCTACCTGGAAGTGAAGAAATGCAAATCAAAACCACTGCTTGCAGAATAGCTTCAAACTTCACTTGTGAATTTACAGCCATACAAACAGCTCTCAAGTTCTATCTCTCTAATCCAGTAATAAACATTACGGAAGGAATAACCATCTACAGTGACTCTAAATCTGCACTTGAATCATTAAAAAATGGAAAGACAAAACTCACACAGGAAATTCATGAACAAGTAACAACTTTAAATTTGACAGGCCATGCCAGGCTGTACACTGCAATTGATACCAGTCCATGTAAATGTTGAAGGCAATGAGAGAGCAGACAGACTAGCCAAAGAAGCAAGATACTTATCTCAAAAATTACACCCACTATCACTAACTGATGCTAACTGTGTTGCAAAATAAGATTGGTAAAACAAACTATCAAGACAAAGAAGAAGAGGAATGAAATCTGCTTAAATTAATGAAAATAGAGAAATAACTACAATCATCACCAGACTAAGGATTGAACATTTTAAAGACACGAAAATTCAGCCATACGGTACTAGAAGCTATGAAATGTTCAAGAACTGTCCAGGAGTCCAACTAACCTCTGCCAATATCTATTCTTGTCCAGCAATTGCTGCTGCTTAACAGAAAATTGACAATAACTCTATGAAAAAATTAAAAAGCTCTACTCCATCCAAGTTCTACAGGCCCATGGTCATGTCTAGAAGCTTGCTCTTCAATGGACTCGACAACAACAACATGAATAGTGAAATATAATTTCGCTATCTTCACTAATGGTGGGCCATCTTGTTCTAGGTTTTGCTTTTGGTCTTTTACTAAAAGTTTTACTGTGTATTGTCTTCATAAGAATACTGTCATTTTCCATATGAAAAACATGTCCTGTCCACTGCAACTTTGTAAATTTAATTACACTAGATATTGTGGGTTCTTGATAAAGTTGATGTAACTCATGGTTGTAGTATCTAATCCTCCAGACACCATTATCATTCACTTGGTCAGATATTTTTCTAAAGATTTTCCTTTCAAAAGCAGAAGTATCCATTATTATTGTTATTATAAATTGAAGATGCCAAGAAATCCTTTACCCAAGTCATACTGTCATTTTCCATATGAAAAACATGTCCTCTCTAGATAGGTGGCGCCTGTGAATAAGTTACGTTAAACTTGTGCTCCTGCATTTCATCATAATTGCAAGTGATTTTTGTGCAAAATAAGCAGTAAATGAAAAACTAACAGAGGGTACTAAGGAGCCGATTACTTCAGCACAACACATAAGTACCCATAGTCCATTAAATCAACTATTTTTTACAATTAAAAAACAGCCATGTGAAAGCGCTGTGCCTACCATGTGAAGTAAGGATGGCGGCAACAAAGGCCAACAACGGAAGATTACCTCAAGTCCTGTCAGCGTAGCGGTCACCGATCGCCAACAAACCAAATGATATCTTGAAGTACTGCCACTGTGAAACCAAAGCTAAAGAAAGAAAAAAAAGGTATATTGTGCATTTTTTGTTGCAACTGGCTGCATACTTCCTGCGTGAAAATAGATGAATCAGTGCACAAGCTCTTTATCGATTTCAACCAGCCCTACTTCTGTACGATCTGCCTCCCTTCCATTAAACAGCTACTAAACCTAGGCAAGAGAGTTGAAAACCCCGAACAACAGCTTAATACTACAGAAAATAAGGGGATAAACATCCTTTGTTGTTTTATAGCCAGTAAGCGAAACTAAAGATTGATAACTACGATCTATAAGTTTCATGCTGAAAAATTTCATGCTTGAGACTGAAAATAGGAGACTCGATGCTCTTATCATGAACTTTCTGACAGAAAACGGTGAATCCTTAAAAGAAGGTGTCGGAAAACTAGCAGGAGAATGTTATCGATCTTTAGTTTCACTTACTGGCTATAAAACAACAAAGGATGTTTATCCCCTTATTTTCTATATTAAGGTGCCAGAAAACTAGCCATTTGGCTTTTTATCTTAAGCTTAATACTACGATAGATACTTTCTCCTTCAAAATCAGAAAGTTGGAAACTAAGCTCGAGATACTTGATGACCAGCTCCCGATCGTAAGTGCACCCTTGCCTGCTAAAAACTTCGTGAACAACTCGTGTACCATTGATGCTACACGAGTTGCTTGAGGCTGAAAATAGGAGACTCGATGCTCTTATCATGAACTTTCTGACAGAAAATGGTCAATCCTTAAAAGAAGATGTCGGAAAACTAGCAGGAGAATGTAATTTCGATCCCAAAAATATCTTCAAATGCCATCGTTTCGGACCCATAAACAAAATAAAGGACGGAATGAACTTTCAACGTCTCGTGAAAGTGACTTGTGAGACACCAACAAACACATCCAAATT
The DNA here is from genome assembly GCF_054136105.1 of Typopeltis vanoorti. NCBI lineage: Eukaryota > Metazoa > Arthropoda > Arachnida > Uropygi > Thelyphonidae > Typopeltis > Typopeltis vanoorti. The sequence continues at coordinate 19,399,669 of NC_143557.1, read as the reverse complement.
TATAACTGCGATAAACAACAAGCTAAAGGACATTTTTCCCCCAGTTGTGCATACATGCTCGACCTGATTTAACTTTTGCCCAGAGAGAACAAAGACGCCAACTCCGAAGACAACTAGAAGAAAAAAGGCAAAATGGAGACAACAGTTGGATGATAGACTACAAACAAACCAAACTAGTGCAAAAACCAAGTGACGCCACTAGTAGCCATCAAGGATACAAGTATGTAGGCACTGCATAGGAAACGTGTAAGACCCTTGTGGTCAAATCCATGCCTCACAGAACCTTGCATATCCACATTATCCACATCTGTGGCCTCAGTTCCAACCTATTAAGGTTGGAACTGAGGCCACTACTATCTGCAGTCCGCCAAACCCCACCTACTCCTTTTAACAGAAACCCAAACCTCACCTTCCCCCAGCACTATCCATTTCAACCTTCCTAACTATACACTATTTAACTGCTTTCGACCCAAGGGTGGCGTCTGTGCATATATTCGCTCTTACATACCCTGCCAGAGAGCACCTAACCTAGAATCACCCAACTTCGACTTTCTTTGGTTGAAGCTATCCCTCCCTACTCAGTCAAATTCATCTGCTGTCTCTATCGCTCTCCTAATACCACCAATCATTCTGAGCTCTTTCATTTCCTCTCCCTAAAAGTTGATTTTCTCCAGTCCCACTCTCCTAACAGTAAAATCATCCTCCTGAGTGATTTTAATTTCCATAACACCAATTGGCTATCCTCTTCTAGTTGTACAGATCCTTCAGGCAGAGATGCTGAAACATTTACCATCACTAATGACCTTACACAAATTGTTCAAAAGCCGACCAGAATATCAGATAACCCAAACCACTCCCCATATACCCTAGATCTCTTCCTTACTAATGATCCCTCCAAATATGTAGTGAGCCCCATGGGTAATTCTGACCACAACCTAGTGCTCATCTCCTACCCCACACAAGAGTAATTTGGCATTATAACAGTGCCAAATGGGACAGTCTTTGAGATTACTATGCTTCATTCCCATGGTTGGATTATTGTTTCTGGTCTTCCAGTCCATACATATGCACCGAATGTATCACCAAAGTAATCTTCACTGGCATGAAAACATACATTCCCCACACTACTCTGAACTGGCGTCTCCTAACTAAACCCTGGTTCTCCAAAAGATGTGCCAAGGCTGTAGAAATTAAAAATCAGGTATACCACATGAAACTGGTGCAAATCAAGAACCCCATCCTACTTCAATGCCTATACCGAAGCCCAAAAACAGATGCAAAATAAAAAATTATCAATGCTTCTAAAACAGAATTTGAATGGGCAATAATGCAGGAAGCTTGCAGCCTGTCCAAACGGCAGCCATGCCTTTTGGTCTCTTGCCAAGGCAGTTGGTCATAACTTTTGCCCTACACTATTCCCACCTCTATCATACACAGATGGCTCAATTGCAACATCACCCACAGAAAAAGCTAACCTAGTGGCTTCACACTTTGCCTCCAAGGCACATATAACTGATAATGGCAAATGCCCTCCAGTCATTTCAACTGCCCAACATACAATGCCCCCTATATTTTTTTGCCAAAAAGAGATCATAAACCTGTTGTCTAAATTAGACACAAAAAAGTTTCCTGGCCCTGATGGCATTCCTCCAATTGTTCTGAAGGTCTGCACACCAGAACTGACTCCTATCCTGTGCTGTCTGTACGCTGCCCCCCCACCCCCTACTCCACTGGTATATATATCCCAAAGCCTGGTCCTAAAAAGGATGACAAATCACTGCCATCTAACTACCACCCTATCTCACTCACTTCAGTCCTAATCTAAAGTGATGGAGAAAACTATCAACACTCAACTCCTACTCTACCTTGAAGGTACCCAGCTATTAAGCGACCACCAGTACGGATTCTGTTGAAGCCGATCAACAGGAGATCTACTCTCATACATCACCCATCGCTGGACAAATGCCATGGAGAAATTCACCGAATCCGAAGTAGTTGCTCTTGCTATCTCTAAAGCCTTTGTCCGGGTCTTATACAAGGGTTTACTAAGCAAGCTGCAATCAATTGGACTGTCTCAGGACTTTTGCAGATGGTTTGCCAGCTTCCTGTCTGGACGAACACTATGTGTGTTCGTCCAGACAGGAAGATAGATGGCTCTATCCTCTCACCATCCAACTAATGCTAGGGGTTCCACAAGGTTCTGTTCTCTCACCAATCCTCTTCCTTCTGTATATCAATGAGCTACTTCAGTTGACATCCAACCCAATACACAGTTTTGCAGATGACAGCACATTGCACTCCTCCCTCTCATTTGACAAACCCTACTCTACACAACTTCACCCCACAGAACATCAACCACCACTGCTTTTAATTCTGACCTCCAAGCCATCCTCCATTGGGCTTAGATAACCTCGTCAACTTCAACGCTAGTAAAACCCAGTTTTGTCTTATTTCTCACAAAAAAAAGAGAACCATTTTCCCACAGCATTGTTTTTGATAGCACTCAAATTCCCAGACAAGATGAGATTTCTCTTCTCAGAATTACCCTGACATCAAGCCTCTCCTGGCATAAACACATCACAACCATTGCATCCTCAGCTTCGAAAAAACTAGGTTTTCTCTTTCGCTCAAGACGCTACTTCACCTCTAAACATCTATTAACATTATACAAATTACACATTTGTCCAGCTATCAAATACTGCTCTCACATTTGGATTGGGGCTCCTAAAAGCTCCCTCAAAATGCTTGCCTCAATACAAAGGAGAGCAGTTAGACTGATAAATGACCCATCTCTCACCAACTCGCTCCCTTCACTTTCACATAGACACTTGTCTCTGCAATTTGCATATTCTATAAATATTTCCATGGGAAATGTTCATCCGAAACATAATCAATAATTCCCCCACTCTGTACTAAGCCCATTGGAACTGTGGTACTGTGGAATAGTCTTTCTCCTGATGTATTTCCCAAGGAATACAGTATACAGGCTTTTAAATCAAATGTAAACAAGTTTCTCCTTTCCTAACCTACTACTTATATACGGCACTAACATATTATAGGTTGACCATCCAACCTCTCATATATGGGCCCAACATTTAAAAAAAAAAAAAAAAAGTGTAAGCAAATAACGTTTGCTTGGGAAGTATCTTCATGACTGGATTACTTGTATAATAGAGGCTATATACAATAACCCTATAGAACCCTAGCCTTCACTACTATTGCCTCAGTATCGCATAATGCAAAGCGCACATCCTTTCAGATGTGTATATGCAATGCATTATACTGATGGGATACTTAGATCCTTAGATTTCGCTTTAATTTTTACGAAACACCTAAGTCTCAAAAGCTAAAAACCAGGAATAATATAATCCGGAAGCTTGTCTGTTCGGGCTGGAGGGCAGGAGCCAACACTTTAAAATTTGTTGCCCATGCCCTAGTGTACTCTTGTGCAGAATACTGTGCTCCAGTGTGATATTGGAGTCACTATGTCAGCAAGATTGATGTGCAACTTAATGATACCATGAGAATTATCATAGGTTACATAAAGCCTACACCTGTTGAGTGGCTACCAACACTCTCTGATATCATACCACCAGACATAAGGAGGAAAGCTGCTGTTAACAGAGAGTGAATAAAATGTATGGAAAATAGCAACTTGCCCATCCATGAAGACCCACAAAATCTACCACCTATTCACTTAAAGTCCTGCAACCCGATCTGGAAAAATCAGCAACCAGATACATATTCTCCTGAAACTGAAGGGAAAAATTGCTAGCTTACTTCAACAATAAAAAATGGACACCTCATTACAGACCCCACGTCTGAGCAGGTCAAAGCCAGGTGCCTCTGTTGTGGGGTCTGTAATGAGGTGTCCATTTTTTATTGTTGAAATAAGCTAGCAAATTTTCCATTCAATTTCAGGAGAATATGTATCTGGTTGCTGATTTTTCCAGATGTGCTACCGTGATGTAATGTACAGTACAAGTGGAGCTTGCTTCAATCTCCAACATGTGACTGTGGTTCTGATCAACAGACAACCATCAATTATATTATCCAGTACTGCCCACCTCAGAGTTTTAAGGGCACAATGATGACCAATGGATTAGAGACAATCTGAACTTAAATTTGTGATTTTTAGTATCTAGTTTTCGTGTATGTCTATATACAGGGTGTTCGGGATAAATTTGACATATTTATAATTAATTATATTTTTCCGTAAGTTACATGTATTAACACACACTTCTCTTCATTTAAAAGTTTGGACCCTTCTTCGTTCATATACAAGATGTCAGAAAGGATGGATAGCTGGAACCCACCTGAATCATGGAAGAGAATAACTTGTATCATGATGATTCGTGCCCGCCATCAAAATAAGGATATTACGACTGCTGCCCAATGCTCCCTGAATACAGTAAAAACAATCAGGCATGAACTAGAGACTTGCAATGGTGACTACGAGGATGTAGCAAGAAGAAAGATCCCTAGCAGACGATCTGATTGCGTTCGTACAGCAGAATTCCTCGCATATCTGCAGGAACAGGTGTTGAAGAACCCTGGCATTGGAATTCGGGCTTTGTTCGTGGAGTTGCTAACTGTAGTCAAGCCCTGGATAACAAGGGTAGCCAATGGTAGGCCGTATGTATGGCAGCAGGATTCGGCCCCTTGCCACACCTCTGGGAAAAGTCAAAAATGGTTGTCTGAAAATTTCTACGACTTCACCAGTCCAAATGTTTGGCCTCCAAACTCCCCAGACCTTAACCCCATGGATTATTTTGTATGGGGCGCAGTTGAAAAAGACACCAATCGCACTTCCAGTAATACAAAAGCCCAGTTAATGGATAAAATTAAAACAGTTTTTGCGGCCCTTCCCAGGGAGACTGTAGCATCAGCTTGTTCGAGGTTCCGAAGCAGAATTGAAGCTGTGATCGATGCTAATGGTGGTTATTTTGAGTAAATCTTGTTGATAGTATTGTAATTAACTCAGCCTGTAATGTTTTTTTGTCAATTCATTAAATTTAATAGATACAAAGAAGATTTTCTTTTTCCTTACGAAACTGTCAAATTTATCCCGAACACCCTGTATATATATAAAATGACTATATTATAGTTGTTTTTTCTGTTTTTATCTTTCTATTTGCACAAATCCAACCCATACTAAATGTATATATGGGATTCTAAGACAATTGATGTCAGTGATTAGCCTCTGTGTACCAGTAACCCAGTCTTGAAGATACTTCATGTGCATTGTTTGTTTATACTTGGGTAAAGGATTAAACAAGAATATAATTTCTTGGCATTTTTAATTTATAGTATAACCAAGTGAAAAAATTTTCAACATATTATTATTACTGTTAGTCTTGCCCATTTCTCCAATTTTTCCAAAGCACTTCTGTATGGTGGGATTCATTTTCTGTTCTGCTGTTTGGATCTCCAATAAGGACTAACATTTCTCTTTTCTTTGTGTCATCTGCTTCCCTATTCCTTGAAAAATTTCTACATTTCCTTGTTAGTTTCTATGGGACTATAAGCACAAATAAATCTCATTGTCCAGTTCCCCATTCGGATATTTGTCCACATCACTCTACTTGATATTGCCTACTGTTCAAGAAGATTATTGTCATATTTAGTATTGAATACTATAGCTGCTCCTCCTTTTCCCTGACCATTAATTCCTACTGAATATAACATCTTGTATTTGTTTCTTCAAAGAATTTGTCCTTTTTTTTTGTCTTCTTTTTTATGTTAACATCTATTATATTGATCAGGTATTTATCCATTCTTCTGCTAGGTCTGTTTCTTTTGTGTTAATGCTTCTTATGTTGATGGTGCTGATTTTGAGTTGGGATTTGCCTGGCTTTTCATGTTTGTCCTGACTCCTAGCCAAAAACAACTGAGTCCTTATTTAACTGGGCAATGACCCTGTTGGCATGAAATTCCCTCATTGTTGTGCCATACATGAAATGCTGTGCCATTATTTTAATTTTGATTTAAGCCAATAAAAATGCAAAAATGCAGTTCAGTTAGCTAAATCTCAAATTGCAAGCCCCCTTGCTCCATTCACTATTTAGATATATATCGACTATTGGGATGCACAATGAAAATGATAGTCCACCAGAAAATCAGATGTGGAGGTATAAAAGTTTTACAGTAGTTAACACTACATAATTAGGAAGGTATGGTCAGAAAGTCCCTGAATGAATACCCCATTCTGAATGAATGGGGTATTCATTCAGAATGTATCCATCTATGAAAAGGTAAATGAAACTAATGTGCAGAAAATTGCAGAGGAATTTTTCTATTAAGGAAAAATTTTCCAGAAAAGATTTATGGCATCATATTTGAAAAGATTTTAAGAAAAAAATGTGGAAGAACATGCTGAATTCATGCCAAATTAAGCCTGATTTTCATTTAAAAGACCAGATTTTCATTTTAAGGAAAATAGTGAACTCCTGAGATTTAGAACAAAGATATGCATTTAAGTTTTGTGGATCTGGAAAAGACATAGGACAGTGTGCTAAGTGAAAATCTGTTCAAGCAGTTTGCATTATGCGCATAATTGAGATGTTATACAAGCAGTATGTAGTCTACATTGAAATTTTAAGTCAGCACTTAGAATTGAAGGAGGCTCAGGATGTTTTAATGCAAAATTAGGTGTAAATGAAGGGTGCTCACTAACTCCACTCGTATTTATTATCTACAGTATATGGATCACATTATGGAAGAAAGTAGCATTATATCTGATATCAAAATTAGAAGTATTCAGCTCAGCTTTTTTCTTTATGTAAATGATCTTATATCTCCAAAAAAATATATTCAAACCTTTAGGATTCTTTAACTAAGTTGAATAACAGCTGTAACAAATTTGACATATGTTAAATCAGCATTAAAAAATAAAAGATTATGAAAGTAGATCAGAACATGGAAATTATTAACTGCATTCTCAGTGTAGAACCTATAGCACAAGTAAAACTCAGCTATTTAGGCATAACTTTTAGTTATGAAATGGCAAAGTAAAATAAGAAAAGCTCATATTGTGGGGAACCATTTGAATAACTTTATATGGAATAAGAGAGAAATTAGTCAAAAAGCAGTATACAAGATGGCATTCAAACCAGTTTTAACTTATCAATGTGAGAAGTGGACTACGGTTTGATCATAAGCTAGAGACCAACATGAGTATTTGTGAAAAGTTAAAGGAGTAAACATATGCCATCAATGGTAGCAGCATATTAATTAGCAACAAATTAGGAATCAGCATGAGCATGTAATCACAACTAATCTAAGGTAGTATGGTCACTTGAACAGATTAGGAGAGGAAGGTTGGTAGAACAAATATTTGATGCAAGGCTGTTAGGAAAAGATACACAGGAAGATCAAGATTTAGGTAAATTGAGGTGCATTTAGAAGTGTATTTCTGAGAAATATCAGACTTATCTTCCTATTTTATTTTATTTTATTTATTTATTTTTATTTTTTATGTTGGGCTCATACACAAGAGGTTGCTTGATCAGTCTATTGTATGTTAGTACTGTATATGGGTAGTGGGTTCAGAAAGAGGAAACTTGCTTACATTTGGTTTAGCCTGTATATTGTATTCCTTGGGAAATACATCAAGGAGACTGTTCCACAGTACAGCAGTAGCAGGGATTGAGGAGGAGGAAAAGAAACTTGTTCTGTGTGTTTCAAGGTGTATTGTGAAAGGATGTTGAGCAGCAGCTGTACGTGTTCCAATGGGCTTAGTACTGAGTGTGGGAATTACTGATGCTATTTCAGATTTATGTTTGCCATGGAAATATTTATAGAATACACAAATTGCAGAGACCAAATGTCTGCATGAAAGTGAGTTGGTAAGTAATGGGTCATTTATCAGTCTAATTGCTCTCCTCTGTATTGAGTTGAGCATTTTGAAGGAGCTTTTAGTGAGAGCAGTATTCAATAGCTGGGCAGATTTGTGATTTGTATAAAGTTGACAGCTGTTCAGAGGTGGAGTAACATTTTGAGCGAAAGAGAAATCCTAATTTTTTGCAAGTTGAGGATGCAATGGCTATGATGTGTTTATGCCAGGAGATGCCTGATGTCAGGGTAATTCTGAGAAGAGAAATCTCATCTTGTCTGGGAATTTGAGTGTTATCAAAAACAATGCTGGGGGAAAACGGTGCTTTTTTGTGAGAAATAAGACAGAACTGGGTTTTACTAGCATTGAAGTTGACAAGGTTATCTGAGCCCATTGGAGAATGTCTTGGAGGTCAGAATTAAGGGCAGTGGTGGTTGATGTTCTGTGGGTTAAAGTGAGTTGTGTAGAATAGAGTTTTTCAAATAAGAGGGAGGAGTACAATGTGCTGTCATCTGCAAAACTGTGAACAGGTAACCCTCATTAAACGCGGTACTTATACAATGTGGTTTCGATATAAGACATTCTACAAACTGTAGTAACCCTTTACTTCTCGTATATTTTTCAACGCACGACTTTAGGGGAAATACCCTTTAGCATGCATGTATATCAGTTGTTTACCATATAAAGTGTTTATTGTTGAAAATTGTCTTCGTTTTCTGCCAGGAAAGCACACTAAAAATCATAAGTGTGTTAATCTCAAGCTGAGCAATTTATTTTCTGGTGAGTTACATATAATATGTAATGTTTTTTTTTTTTTTTTTTTTTTTTTTTTTTTCTTTTTTTCATGTAAAAAAATTTATTTTTATAGTAATGGCAATATGATTGAAAACGAAATTAGTGAATTAATTGATGGGGAAATAGATTTAAATGAATAGGAACTGGTACAATTAATACATGCCGTTGAACCAAATTGCGGGGAAGTTCTGCCGAAGATTCTGATTGCAATGAATCAGTTAAAGAATTCAGTTTAAAGAAATTAGCATAAGGATTGAACTTGGCAAAAAAGTTATTTTATGGATAATGATCTCTCAATGGAGCACTCCAGAAAATTCACAAGACAGTTGGATATTTGTTTAGCTCCACATTATGAACTTAATAAAAAATTACAGCATAGTGGTAAGCAAGGTCTTATTACTGACTTCTTGATAACTAAATCAGCTTAAGTATGCAATGGGAATTATACAAATGATGTCCAAGAGATCTCAAGTGATGATGATGTCCTGCCACTGGTAAATAAAGAACATCTACAAAATGATAGTTTTGAAGAGAGTGATGACAATTAAAATATACACTTTATTTTATTTTGCCTAAAACATTTATGCATTATATGCAATGAAGTTTATGTACAATTTATAATTCTGTTTTATGCTAGTAAAACAGAACTGGGTTTTACTAGCACTGAAGTTGACGAGGTTATCTGAGCCCATTGGAGAATGGCTTGGAGGTTAGCATTAAGGGCAGTGGTGGTTGATGTTCTGTGGGTTGAAGTGAGTTGTGTAGAATAGGGTTTGTCGAATAAGGAGGAGGAGTGTAATGTGCTGTCATCTGCAAACTGTGTACAGGTAACCCTCATATAACGCGGTACTTAAACAACGTGGTTTCAATATAAGACGGTCTACAAACTGTAACCGTATTATAATCGTATTATATATTTTATTATAAAATATTTTATAATTTTTTTTTTATAATTTTATACTATGTATTTGTTTCATAGTTTATGTTTTCTTAATTTACATGAATTACCTGACTTAAATAAAAATATTTTTTTTGTTGGATATGTCATTGTTTATATAATCTTTAAAAAAAAATGATTTTGGAACCTAACCCTGCTTTTTCTATGTGATCTGAGTCTCACATAACGCGATTTATATAACGCGGCATTTCTATGGAACCTAACATCCGCGTTATATGAGGGTTACCTGTATTGGGTTGGATGTCAACTGAAGTAGGTCATTGATATACAGAAGGAAGAGGATTGGTGAGAGAGAACAGAACCTTGTGGAACCCCAGTGTTAGTTGGATGGTGAGAGGATAGGGAGCAGTCTATCATCACACACAGTGTGCATCCACACAGAAAATTGGCAGTCCATCTGCAGAAGTCCTGAAACTGTCCAAATGGTTGCATCTTGCTTAGTAAACCCTTGTATAAGACCCGGTCAAAGGCTTTAGAGATATCAAGTGCAACCACTTGGGATTCGCCAAATTTCTTCATGGCACTTGTCCCAAGATGGGTGATATATGAGAGTAAATCTCCTGTTGATCAGCAGCTATGGAATTCATACTGGTGGACGCTTAATAGCTGGGTGCCTTCAAGGTAGTGTAGGAGTTGAGAATTGATGGTTTTCTCCATCCCTTTAGATAGGACTGAGGTGAGTGAAATAGGGCAGTAGATAGATGGCAGTGATTTGTTGCCCTTCTTAAGAATGGGTTAAATTTTATGCTGCCAATTTCCAGGCTTTGGGATAGCTACCAGTGGAGTAAGAGAGTATGTACACTCAGCATAGGAAAGGAGTCAATTCTGGCACAGACTTCAGTACAGTTGGAGGAATGCCATCATAATCAAGAGACTTTTTTGTGTCTAATTTAGACAATAGGTTTCTGATTTCTTTCTGGTAAAAGGATATAGGGGGCATAGTATGTTGGGCAGTTGGATTGATTGGAGGGCAGTTGCCATTGTCAGTTATGTGTGAAGTGGAGACAAAGTGTGAAGCTAGGAGATTAGCTTTTTTTGTGGGTGATGATGCAATAGAGCCATCTTGGTATGATAGGGGTGGGAATAGTGTAGGGCAAAAGTTATGACCAATTGCTTTGGCAAGAGATGAAAAGGCACGGCTGCCATTTGGGTGGGGAGCAAGTTTCCTGCTTTTTGTCATTCAAATTCTGTTTTGGTAGCATTGTCAGTTTTCTTGCATCTGTTTCAGGCTTCAGTATAAGCATTGAAGGAGAATTGAGTTTTTGTTTTTGAGCTAGTTGTGGTATGCTTGATTTTTCATTTATACAGCCTTGGCACATCTGTTAGAGAACCAGGGTTTAGTTAGAGGCTGGCAGTTCAGAGAGGTGTCTGGAATGTATGTTTCCATACCAGTGAGGATTACTTTGGTGACTCATTTGATGCATAGGTTCAGATTGGAAGACCGGAACCAATAGTCCAATCATGGGAATGAAGCATAGTAGTTTTGGAGGCTGTCCCACTTAGCACTGTTATAATGCCAAACTACTCTTGTGTGGGAGTGACTGTGTAAGTGTTGTTGCATGAGCACTAGATTGTGGTCAGAATTACACATGGGGCTCACTACATTCACTGCGTGTTTGAAAGGGTCATTGGTAAGGAAAAGATCCAGGGTATTTGGGGAGCCAGTATTCTGGCTTTCCTCCTCCTCCTCCATATTACTGGAGGAGGAAAGCTAGTTGGTGTTATGGACATTAAAATGTCCTAGGAGGATGATTTTGCTGTTAGGAGAGTGAGATTGAAGAAAATCAATTTTTAAGGGGAGGAAATTAAAGAACTCTTTAATCTGGAGTAAAACGGTTAATATTTAGTTAGTAAAACATGACTGAATCATGTAGCTTGATATAGCACCCTCTAAAATCCTTGAGTTTACGTGTATGAAGAATTTTGAAGTTTAATATGATAATTCTTACTGACATTTATGCATGAATTTTGTTTACTTATTTTTACTCCTAGATTAGTTTTTATATTTATCTCAATTTTCTTCAGGACATTTTCTGACTTACCTGCTAGAAGGATATACAGTTGACCCTTGAACAGTGCAGCAGTTATGGGCACCGACCCCTGCGTTGTTCGAAAATCCACATATAACTTTTGACTCTCCCGAAACTTAACCTTTAATCAAAGGTGTAGCTAGGGGGGGGTGCGGAGGGGATGGTCCACCCCGGGCAGCACTTTGAACCTTTTTGAACTTTTGCAGTTAATTCTAAAATACAGTCTCAAGAACTCATTTCCAAATATTGTAATACTGTTGCGAATTTTCCTCACAATTGCTGTAACTGTTGCTATTTGTGTGAGGAGTTTTTCTAAATAAAATTGATTAAGAATTACCTACATTACTATGAAATAGACTTCGCCAATGTCATCAACGATTTTGCTACAGAAAAGCAAGAAAAATAACATTTTAGAATGTTGAAATTAAAGTTTCACTTAAAAAATAAATAGGGTGTTTTAATTTATTTTCTTGTACATCATTTTGACTTTTTGTAGTATTTTTGAGGACCGTCCTGGACGGCAAAATCTCTAGCTACACCACTGCGTTAATAGTCTACTATTAATGTTGTAGTTGACCGGAAACCTTACCAATAACATAAACAGTCGATTAGCACGTTTTGTATGGTATGTATGTATTATATACTATATTCTTACCAGTGGCAACTCTGCCATAGGTAGAGCGTATGCTCGTCCCTGTGCCGGTCCTGAGCCCGGTTAAAAGAGGAAGGTTGAGCGACGTGCTAATCACCCATTCTCATAAAAAAAAAAACATGATTACAGAAACCACGAGTGAAGCAAGAAATCCCTTGGGGCAGAGTGCTACTACCTGTGGTCTCCCAGTAGATGAATATTTACAGGACTTTAGAGGGGGAGCCAACATCTTATGATGCAGGTGGGACAAAGCCTCATGGAACCTTACTTGCAGATGAAGTCAATCACTCACCCAAAAATTAAACTTAAAATTGGAACATGGAACGTTCGCATGATGTACCAAATAGGAAAAACTAGGCAGATAGTCGATCAGATGAGTAAATACGGTTTCGATATCTTAGGAATTGCTGAAACAACTGACAAATATTGCATATTGTTTTCGGGAGATGATGAAAGACGTGAGAAAGGAGTTGCAGTGATTGTAAGTGAGAAAGCAAGGAAAAGTCTGATGGAATGGAGCCCATAAATAACCGAATAATTAAAGTTAGATTTTTCTCCAGGTTCATGAAATTGACCATCGTACAAGTATATGCACCCACAAATGATGCCGAAGAAATGGAGAAAGCACAATTCTATCAACAACTCCAAAAAGTGATTGATAAAGTCCTTAAACACGACTTGTTAATTTTGATGGGAGACATGAATGCTAAAGTAGGGAAAAGAAAGATGGAGGATGAACGTGTTATAGGAAACGAAGCGAGGTGAGCAAAATGAAAATGGAGAACATTTTACATCCTTCTGTGAATTAAATAACCTCACAATAGGAGGTAGAATCTTTAAACATAAGGAAATTCACAAACTAACATGATGGAAAAACAAAAAACCAGATCGATCACATTGCTATATGTAATACTTTCAAGAGGACATTACAAGATGTAAGGGTTAAAACAGGAGCTGATTTAGCTTCAGACCATTTTCTGCTAACCGCAACAATTAAATTAAAGCTAGCAAGAAATTCAAAACTAGAAAAAGAATAAGAAAATTAAATATAACATTGATAAACTGAAGGAAAAGAAAATAAAAGAGAAATTTACCAATGAACTGAAGAATAGACTCAGTTTTGGAAGAATAAAATGAAAATTATGAGGAAAATAAGATTGAAGCCAACTGGAAAAGGTGTAAAGAAACCTTCAATAAAACTGCAAAAGATATTTTGGGAGTGACAAGTGGGAAGTCACACAAAGAATGGATTACAGGAAAGACATTAAAACTAATTGAAGAAAGGAAGAAGATAAAAGAGAAAATAAACAACTGCAAATCAGAAAGATTACGTGGAGAATATCAGAAGCAATACCAAGAAGACATAAGATGGTAATGCACTCTGCCAGAAATGACAAGAAAAACTACTATCAGCTGTTGGCTGAGGATGCTCAGAGAGCGAATGATACTGGAAATCTTGGAGAAGTTTATAAAATTATAAGACAACTTGGAGGAACCTATCAAATGAAAGAATGTGGGGTTAAAGATAAAAAGTCAACTACTAACTCAAGAAGTCCAAAAGATGGAAAGAGCACTTTGAAGAATTATTAAATGTTAAACACGACTCTATAAATCCAAATATCGAATCCCCTTTCGAAGAGATGCCAAATCAATTCAAATTTCACGTAAACATGTTAGAGATCACAGTGCAAAAAATCATGTAAGCAGTCAAGATCCAAAAGAATAGAAAAGCAAGTGGAAATGATAACATTAGTGCTGAGCTGCTCAAAGCTGACCTAAAAACATCAGAAACTGCACTGTATAAACTGTTTAATATCATATGGACATCTGCGAAGGTTCCGAGTACCTGGAAAGAATCACAAATAGTCAAAATTCCAAAAAATGATTATCTTACAGAATGCACCAATTGGAGAGAAATCAGCCTATTGTCAGTACCATCAAAGATCTTCACTAGAATCATAATAAGCAGAATAAAAAATAGAATCGAGAAAATTCTGAGAATAGAACAATCAGGCTTTAGAAATGGAAGAAGCACAATGAATCAAATTTTTATTCTTGGAAACATAATTGAACAGAGTGTTGAACTAAATTCAACTATGCATCTCAGTTTTATTGATTTTGCCAAAGCTTTTGACAGCATAGACTGAGAATGCCTATGGAATATCCTGAAAATTTATGGATTTCCTGACAAAATAAATATTATAAAAGATTTGTATGATGGAAATAAAGGACAAATTATATTAAATGGAACAGCTTCCGAAAGTTTTTACATCAAAACTGGTGTTAAGCAAGGTTGTGTCATGTCTGGAATGTTTTTCATCATTGTCATAGATTGGATAATGTGGCATACCCTGATAAAAACTGGAATAAGATGGAACATTGACACCACATTAGAAGATTTGGACTATGCTGACGACATTGTACTACTATCATCTAGATTTGAAGACATGAAAATTAAGACAGCAAAGTTAGAGGAAACTGCTAAACAAATAGGCTTACACATGAGAAGAAAACCAAAATATTAAAAATCAGCAGTAAAAAGAATGACCCAATCTTTATAAATGGAAATCAACTAGAATGGACAAACACTTTTAATTACCTCAGAGCAACTGTCAACACAGAAGGTGGTACCAACGAAGACATTGCAATAAAAATAAAAAAAATCTTGCTGCGCATGTAAACCAGACGTAAACTTACGGTATCGATAAATACAGTGATCAATATACGTGTACATTTACAGTACTGTAAATGTACACGTATATTCACTTCCTTATGATTTTCTTTAATAACATGTTCTTTTCTCTAGCTTACTTTATTGTAAGAATCAGTCACGGCTTGTACATAAACACTGCAACAATGCAGCACCCACAAGGAAAAAATGAAAAAATTAAATTTTGCTTGTGTTTGTAAATAATAACAATGCTTACGACATTATATAAATGCAATACAACATGTTAAAGGTTGCAGCTTATGTTTCGACATCGATTGAATAATTAATAATTGGAATTGTTCGATTAATGCTTTAGATTATAAAACGAATGCACTGCGATCTAATGCAATGTCTGAATTATCACGTTCGGGCAATTGCAGCTTGACTCACCGATATTCATTAGCGCTTGTCATTGCATGTAACAAGTGAATCTGATACTGCTCGTTTGAGCAGTGTCAGATTCACTTGTTACGTGCTATTTCTGAGAGATGTGAAACTTTTATTATTGGTGCGTATTCGTGGTGAGGGTGAACTATTTTTTGTAAATATTATTTTATTCTGTTAAAAAATATATAGTTATTTATTTATTATAGATACAAGGCTGAATTATGATGAGTGTCACTGTTGAAAGTATGAAAAGAATTATATTTTTTCAATTATCATTACACAAAACAAATGCACTGCGATCTAATGCAGTGTCGGAATTATCACGTTTGGCCAATTGCAGCTAGATTCGCCAATATTCATTTGCACTTGTCATTGCACATAAGTGAATCCGACAGTGCTCGTTTGGGGAGTGTCACTACATATAAATTGTATGGATGCGAGCGTTATTTCTGTGAGATACGAAACTTTTATTATTGGTGTGTGTTCATGGTGAGGGTGAAATATTTTTAATAAAGCAATTTTTAATATGTAAATTTATTTATTAATAAATTGGTTACTGAGAAAATAATTTATTTTATATATGCAGCACCCCCACTTAAAATTTTTACTGGCCGCCAATGGTAAGACTGACTTACTTGACTTATTGCTCTTTACACCTATAAGGTGCATGAGGCCATGAGTTTAACGTGCCATCCTCTTCAGTCCAGTGCTGCTTCTCTTGCTTTCTCCCAGCTTGACCATCCTAGTTTGTTTCGTTCTTGGATTACCATCAGGCATCCATGTCAATGCTATTCTTGTGTGTTCTGATGTTGGCATTCTCAATACATGGCCTATCCATGTCCATCTGTGTTTCTTTAACTCTATTGTAATGGGTTTGGTTTTGTTGTAAATTTCAATATTTGAGAATTTATTTGGCCAGTAAATTTTGAGAATTCTGAGAAGACATTTTGTTTGGAAAGCAACTATTTTATTTTCTTGTTGTTTGGTTAATTTCCATGATTCACTTCCATAAAGTAATACAGATTTAACAGTTCTGAGTTAAAAATTTGAACCTTTAAGTTCGTTTTTATATTGGATGATTTCCAAATTTTCTGATTTCCAAATTTACGTGTACATTTACAGTACTGTAAATGTACACGTATATTGATCACTGTATTTATCGATACCGTAAGTTTACGTCTGGTTTACAAGATGAACCGTATGTCTGTCACATATCAATATTGTCTTAATAGATACAAAACACTGTAGATGTTTTACATGTTACTAATACTAGACATCAGAAATGAAATGATAATGTGTAAAAGAAATTCATATTTATTTACAGGTATAATGATTTGTTCATTGATGACAAAGAAACAGCAATATGATTGCTTCGTGGTAGCCTAGCCTATACAGTAATCAATGAATCCTTATAAAATTTTTATATTTATGCCAATTAATTTACCTATTTAATAACAGTTAATTTTATGCAGCTATGATTTAATACTGCAACTTTACGTTTGTTTACATTTCTCTTGACTTGTGTATTCTTTATGCTAGTAAATGATAAAATAGACTAGTGCTAACATATATTTTATGCATTCGTGACATACCTAACTTTTTCTTAATATTTTTAGATATATTTAGGCTATTTGGTTCATCTGCGAGAGCTTTTAAATTGTCGCAAATCTGTAAAAAAATTCCAATATATTTATTCACAAAAAAAAAAAAAACTGTATGTAAGTGGAACCGCACAGTTCAAACCCGCATTCTTCAAGGGTCAACTGTACTTTCTTCTTTTCAGGACTGCATCATTAACCTGTTGAGTCCACTATCAAGTTGAGATTGTTATATCTTTGTAGTGACGATAATAATGATTCTTACTCAGTGTTTTCTCCAGAGTTTTCTATTGAGTCTCCATGGTTTGGTTTTTGTTTGCAACTGTAATTTTTTTTTCTTCAGTGCTATTTTTATAGTTGTGTGTGTTTTTGAATGCTCTGAATGCTACTCAAATGTGATTCTCTTCAAACATTTTTCTTTTCAGTATGATATTCAATTTTATCTCACCCAAAACTAAATGGTGATCACTTCTTGTTCCAAATGTCATCTGTACTCTTGGAATTAGTGTGGAGATTTCACTGTCAGCAATAACATACTCAGTAAGACTTTTATTATTATTATTTTATTCACATTATTGATACACAGTCAAAATAGGATATCATTCAAACAACAATATGACTGGTGATACAGAGCAATTCAGATTCTACCCAAGAATCTAATAATAGTCTGTCAGGTAGTATCATAAAATATGGACTGTTTCAAGTAATACCGTTTTTTGTAGATCATATGTGTTCACTTCGTTGATGTTTAATTCTTGTAAATAGTTGGATGACTTTGGTGTGTTTAAACCACAGCTGGCCGACTTTGATTGCCAGATCTCAATATTTAGTATTTTTTTTCCTAGTTCTTTGTTGTTATCGTTGGTACAGTGATCCAAACCTGTCAATGTTCAATAATTATGTTGTCATGTCTATTGTGTTTCAAATGCTGATCAGTTTGTATTCTAAAGTTCCAGAAAATTTTTGCTGTTTTGGTTTCCAGTACTGTCTCTATTTTATGTTGCCACAAGTTATTAGAAGTAGGAAAGCCATATTTTTTTGCGTACGTCCAAATGAATTATTTTGGCCAACTTGATCATGGCAGTATTTATAATCAGTTTGAGCTATCTTGCTGTAGGCACTGATTAGATGTTCCACAGTTCATCTTTCTAATTGCATAATCTGCATTTGCTGTTATTATTGATGTTCAAAAATTTTGCTTTGATTGCATTAGTTTGTAATGTTCTTGAGTGACTAGAATAAAATTATTGATGTTCAAAAATTTTGCTTTGATTGCATTAGTTTGTAATAGTTCTTGCGTGACTAGAATAAATCCTTCTTGTCGTAGCAATGGCTACAATATATCCATATTGTAGCCATTGCTACGTTGGTCACATCAATTTTTCCTCAGTATCTTGAAGAAATTAGCCATACAAGGGATGATTTTACTATACACATATTGGTTATTTTGCTGTTCTTTTTTGTAATCAGATTTGTTTCATATTAGTTTTAGCCTCCTTCAAGCCTCTTGTGAAATGGCTTGAAGCATTTGTTTAGAGATATCGTTGATGTTATTTTTTTAATCTAATTTCTTCTCACTTGCAGCACACCCCATCCACCTATTTTTCTTGGTAGGTACAGTCTGTCAACACTTCGTGGTTGTAATGCATGATGCATAGTCATTAATTTTCTAGTTTTGCAGTCCAATTTGTCCAGGTCTTCTTTTGTCCAATCTGTTATGCCAGCTGCATATCGGATCACTGGTATAGCCCAAGAGTTCATTGCTGTAATTATGTTTAATCCATGGAGTTTTGTTTTCAGAATATTTCTAATATTCTGAAAATTTCAATATATTCTGCTGCTGCCTGTTGTTTAACTTTTGAATGGAGAATATCACTAGCTTCTAATATTCCTAGGTATTTATAGTGTTCATTAGCTGAAATTGCTTTTATATATTTCTCTTGATCAAAATTAAAATTGCTAGTATCATTAATTTTTCCTTGTTTAATAGATAAAATTGCACATTTATCTAAACTAAATTCCATTTTGATGTCCTGACTGAAAATACAAACTATGTTCAATAAAGAGTCTATTTGTCAATTTTCCATATAACTTCAAGTCATCCATGTACAACAGATGGAAAATTTTAATATTATATTTAGGAATTTCATATTGAAGTTTTGTTTTCTTCAAAATCATTGACAAAGGTGTCAAGGAAATGTTGAAGAGCAATGGTGACAAGGATTCACCTTGGAAAATTCCACTTTTATTACTAATATCTCCGAATCGTTTGTTATTGACTATTAAAGTTGTTTTCCATGATTTCATAGCAGCAGCCGGAAATGAATGTATGTTTTTTTTGCAAATTCCAAATATTTGTACTGATTTTAGGATTCAGGAGTGTGGAAGGGAATCAAATGCTTTCTTATAGTCTCTCCTTGCCATGTTTAAGTTAGTTTTTCATCTTTTTGAATTTCTGAGATCAGTTTATTAATAAGAATCTGGTCTTTTGTTCCTTACATTTTTGAAAATTGCCTTTTTGTTCAATCAGATAAATCTGATTATCTGATAAGTAGTGGTATATGGAATTTTGTATGATTGCAGTAAACAGCTTAAGCATAGTTGTTAGGCATAGTTATTGGACAATAGGTACTTTTGTCTGCACCCTCCCTATCTTTCATGAAGAAAAAAGTACACCCAGATATCATCTAGCCTTCCACTGAGCCTGACTGCAAGAAATAATTAAATTGTTCTGCCATTCGATCATGTAGACTGGTTATATGCTTTAACCAAAATCCATGTAGTGCGTTTTTGTCAGGTCCGCTCCCGTTTTTTAATTTTCTGGCTTGTGCACTGACCATTTCTTTAGTGATATGACATTTTGCATTTTTTTTGGTTTCATTTCTGATTCTATTTCTTTAATCCATGAGGCATCTTTATTATGTTCAATAGGATTATCCCAGACTGACTTCCAAAATTTGAGTGCTTCTTTTTCTAGTGAATGATTGTTTGCATTTGTATTTCTCTTGAGAGACTGAAAAAAATGATGTTGCTTCAGTTGAAGTTGCATATTTTATTCTTGTTTCATATCTTTTAATTTTCTGTGCAACTACTATAATTCTTTGCTTTACTCTAGTAATTTCAGCAATTGTTTTGTTGGCCAAATTTTATGTATTTATGAGTTTGTTTTTGATGCTATTATTTTTAAGCCATCCTTCTTTAACTCTTTAAGTTGCTCAGATCAGCTCAAAGTTTGTTGTCTTTTTATTCCAACTGAATTTTCCATGGTGCAAATTGCTTCATCCTCGGCTTTTGCAATTTGCAACCAAGCTTCACTGTAATGATATAGGTTGTGCTGTATAGGAGCTGATTTGTTTCCTTTATACTGTTGGTTGTGATGGTTATAATCACAGCATTTGTGTCTAAGAGCAGTTGTTTTAGCTTAGATTTATGTAAAGCTTTTAATGGTGGTAGTCTTACACAGTCATTTATGGAGTTCATATGTTCCAATATCCCTAACTTCATTTTACACTGCACTTCTGTCAAAACATTCTGAGGTATGTCGTCAGCTTGATGTTTACTGAGTTGAATTTCAAAGTTAGATATAGTTACCTCCTGATGATTTGCTGTTACTGGAGTTTTTGGTTTATTATTATTATTATTTGACACTTCCATGGAGTCCAAGACTCATCGAGGGAGGGCACCTACTCTACAACTCCTACTCTCCACCACTCAACTTCATCCACCAACTGCATCTACTGTCCACCACTACTAGTATTTTCACAGACGATCACAACATCCATGCCCACATCAGGATTCAAACCCACAGCCTTTTGGCTGAAGAGTGGATATGTTGACTACTCTGCTAACCAGGTTGGCAATTATGTAACTCATGCAGCTCAAGTAAATATTTTGTTGTGGAAAATGAAATTCTTTTGGTCCATAAGTCTTGTTCTATTATTGCAGATTCTGGGAATTTTTGTTTCCATATTAAATGCATATGCTTTCTAAAACTCCGTTTTTCTGGTGTTGATCTGTAAAAACATTTCATAACTTCTCTGTTTTCTTCTGCAGTCCATGTTTTACATTTGGTTTCTTCCAGTCAGTTATTATTATTGCAATTCATCAATTTAACCCTAACAAAGGACCAGGAATAGACAGAATCTGACTGAAAGGCCTCAAAAAAACACTAAACTAACCTATGTTAGGTTGTACTAAAACTGTTAAATAAAATCTTTGAAACAGGGCACATACATGAAACACTAAAGACTGTGTTAATCATTTCCATACATAAACATGGAAAAAGAAATGTTATAAGTAATTACAGACCCATCGCCACGTTGTCTGTAATCAACCAAATAATGGAGCACACTAACACACAAAACCTTATTGACCTCCAATTCCACATATCAGAATCAGAGGTCATCTACTCCAGTGGTTCAAAGCATACAGGAAAACAGAAAGCACATTGCATATAGGATCAGTGCACAGCAAAGAGCTATATGTAACCTTTGGAGTACCACAAAGAGCTGTTCTTTCTTCCATTCTGTTTAACATATATATACACACACACGCACACACAATATCAGCCATCTTCCCCTAAAAGTAATATTTCTGTTGTCTGCAATACATACAGATGACATGGCCATAGTATCCATTCACAACAATGCAAATTTAGCTTATACAAATACGCAACACAACATCAGCTTCTCACTAACTGGCTAACTGAAAATGGCATATACATAAACCCTGAAAAAACAAAGCTAATGATATTCAAAAACCACCAGACTCCACCCATAGAAACTAAATATTTCGCTATCTGACATCCATTCTCCCGTACACAAAGCACCGATCCTAAAACCACAACCATTACATACGTAAAAACGACATGTTATCTCGGACTACACTTAGATGCTGATCAAAGTTGGAATAGCCATACATATTATCTACACAACTAACTCAGGATAATAGCAAGCAAACTATATCGGTTAAAAGACATTGCTAGTAAACACATAAAAATACTAATCTATAGGGCATTTTGTGACAACATTTTAAGATGTGCAATTACATCATACACATTCTACAGTACTTAACGAGTTTCATAGAACCACACCACAAGAAGCTGAGGATTGGTGGATTGCTGATGTGCCTTTCCTACTCTTGGCTTAACAGTTACAAGAGTCTGAAAGGCCCATCTGCAAACTATATAGCATCTGGGAATGGAAAAGCAGAAAAACAATGGCATAACTCCAAAAACCTCTAACATAAGATACAATTTGAAATGTAGATCAATATATAATCGTTGAGGATGGACAGTAAGTAATCTAAAACTTAAATAATAGTACTGTAGAGGATTAAACATGAAAACTAACAGCAATTGATGTTATTTCAGTTATTTAAGTGCATAATTATTACTTTTAATATTTTTATTTTTTATTATTTAATTTTTCAGTTTCTGTAGTTATGAAACCATAACCAGAGTTATAGTTTCATAACTACAGTTGCTAGAGTTGCTAGAGTGTTGATGTAGCTTGTGCCCCTGTCTGTGTGTGTGTGTGTGTGTGTGTGTGTGTGTGTGTGT
This sequence comes from Typopeltis vanoorti, assembly GCF_054136105.1. NCBI lineage: Eukaryota > Metazoa > Arthropoda > Arachnida > Uropygi > Thelyphonidae > Typopeltis > Typopeltis vanoorti. The sequence goes on along the minus strand of NC_143557.1, from coordinate 19,377,145 downwards.
GTGTGTCATGATAACCTTAATATAAAGGGGTTGAAATATCAATTATTTTATTTTAGTTTAAGGTAGAGTAATTGCTCTAACAAAGAAATTTGTCTCCGTAATTCTACATAATGAATAAAGCATCTTGGGTAGGGGGGGGTGATGATAATAATACATACAAGGAGATTGGTATATTTTTGGGAATGAAACTATCACATATTTCAAAAGAGGAAAGCAGTAGAGAGAGGGAGAGATAGTCCCCCCCCCCTCCCACATCTTCAATATCTCTGCTGTTCTGATCTGTTTTCATGTATATTGTTTATTTTATGTGGAGTTTCTTTAAATATCTTAGATTGAATGAATTTTGTGTTCACACAGCTATATATCTAAGGAGTTTAAATATTGTAAATAAAGCTTTTTTTTTTTTTTTTTTTTTTTTTTTTTTTTTTTTTTTTTTTTAAATTTATCTAGTGGCCTCAGAACACAAATCCCGAACCATTATATGCATTCGTCAAGTATGGAGATCGCCTAGACAGGGTATGTAAACTGTAATTTTTACACACATATTCAGATAAGGCCAATGGCCATACAGTCAACTCACTATGGCATATGCTACTATTACAATCTCACTCACTGTAACAAACTACTGAAAAGTTCTTACCAAACTCCCATAGGTACGATAATGAGCGATATGAAATTTACTAAGTGTATTATAATAAACTGATCCTGTGATCCTTCAAGTTTGCTTTAGTAAGAGTCTATACTGTCATGTGTATTATTCTGTGTGTTTGTGCACATGCATGTTCACACACACACACACACATGCACATCAACTGATACACTGTTATCTGTGTTGTTATTTGTGTACAGGTATAAGTTATCAGTGCTTGATATGTATAAAGTTAGTATTGAAATAATATACTATTCAAGAAGACTACATTTGAAATTGAATTAAATATCTTATACATAAAAGAAAAATAAAATTGAAGGTATAGTTTACGTTTTAAAAAAAAAACTTCAAATGATCCTTATATTATCGTAGACAGGCTTATACATTGGTTATGCATTATTAAATCACTTAAGGAATTGAACAACGTAATTAAATTACACTTTAATAAATATTTAAGATATTTCGGCAACATCACGTTGCCATTTTCAAAAGGAACTTACAAAAAAAGGCACGTGCATGTAGGCACTACAACACAGTAACTGAGAATGAAGAGATCAAGCTATTATTCTCCTAAAAGTCCTGATGGTACCCTCTAGTGGGCTTGATCTCTTCATTCCCAGTTACTGTGTTGTAGTGCCTACGTGCACGTAGTCACCACAACACAGTAACACAGTACAACACAGCCTTTTTTTTGTAAGTTCCTTTTGAAAATGGCAATGTGATGTTGCCGAAATATCTGAAATATTTATTAAAGTGTAATTTAATTACGTCAACATATATTTCAGATATGCCGAAATATCTGAAATATTTATTAAAGTGTCATTTAATTACGTCAAACCTCAACAAATTTGGTTGTATGCAGTCGCATACAACCAAATTTGTTGAGGTTTGGAGAGTTTCTTAGGGCTGAGGCTAATTCCATAAATAGTCTTTCGAATTTGTATTTGCTACGGTGTATTACTGTAGCTTTCTTCCACTGTATTCTGTGGCATGTATCCAGAGCATGGTCTGCAAGACCAGAATGGCTGTACTTGTGAAAATGGATGTAGTCCTTGTGTTCAGAAATTCTGATATTTGCTGTCCTGCCTGTTTAGCCAATGTAAGACAGTTTACAACTGCAAATGTAAGTTCCTTTTGAAAATGGCAACATAACGTTGCCGAAATATCGGAAATATTTATTAAAGTGTAATTTAATTTATATTCGTATCTATGTTGTTCAATTCCTTAAGTGATTTAATAATGCATAACGAACGTATAAGCCTCTCTATGAGAATTGACATTATCCACGGAGATACGATCGCACGGAAGGCCCGCCAATATGGTAAAATGAAGTTGAAGCTGTCTAGACAATTAAATCGTCTAACTTTCCTGAAAGGCTGTCGGGATAATAAGGTAATCCTGAACTGTGTAAAATTCAAGCACCGTTTTGTTTAACAAAAAGCTCTCCGTATATATAACCACGCTAGCTGCGCGTTGCTTCGCAAACAAATCACCGCCACGTGGTTTCTCGTAGCAGACATTAACAAAGCTATTCGTGCCTTCTAAGATGAGCTTTCATGCACTTTAAATCACGAACTTTGGTCTATTTTACATGACGTCTTGTGTTCCGCTGCAGACAAAGAATTTGAAAAAATACGAGGCCGACAGATGAAAAAATTCGAAAAATTAAAAAAGAACTCTACCGTCAATCCAAAACTTGCTACCAACACCGTAATCAACCTTTCTTCAGTCACCCTGAAGCCTGAAGCACAACGCGCTTTCACGTGGCCACAACTTCGCCATTGCTCCAAGAAAAATACCTAGTGAGGATATTATGATCCATATCGAATGGGGAATCAGCCACCTTCCCTTCCACATCAAATCGGCAACAGTGTAAGACTGGATGTAGCTTGTGTCCTCTCCATAGCAAAACCACCAAAAACCAACATATCCAACAAGGAATATAAAGCTCTACAGGAAATGAGGAATAATAAAGAATTAGTTATCACCAAAGTGGATAGGGGAAATGCAATTGTAGTACTTAACCAAAAGGACTACACAGGTAAGCTTAATGCTCTTCTATTAGATCGGGCTACTTACCTCCCTATCGAATACAATCCCACCAACTCACAAATTTGAAAACTTCACAGGCTCCTCAAGAAAGTCACTTCTTGGCCTGTAGAAGTTACCAACAGATTAAAGCCATTTAACTCTATATCTCCCCTCGTATTTACGGACTCCCAAAAATGCATGAAGAAAATGTGCCATTACGTCCCATACTGGATGACATTGATTCCCCCACATACAAATTAGCTAAACATTTGGCCAAAGAGCTCACACACTATACTGGCAACACACCATCACACATAAAAAACTCAGCCTATTTCAAAGCCAGCATAGAAAACCTTAAACTCCAACATACTAACATAATGGTCAGTTTTGACATCTCCTTATTCACAAATGTCCCACTCAAGGAAACTTTAGAGCTAATCCAAGCTAAATTTTCTCCCAATATTTCAGCCCTATTTCAGTTCACAATGAACTCAGGCTATTTCATTCGGCAGGGAAAATTCTACAAACAAATAGAGGGGACAGCTATGGGTTCACCACTCTCCCCACCCTTGGCCAATTTCTTTATGGAGACCTTTGAGGAAAAAGCCTTAGCCTCTGCCCCACAAAAACCAACCATATGGCTTCGCTACGTTGATGATGTCTTCGCTATCTGGCCACATGGCTCTGAAACACACCTCTCCTTCTTAACACACTTAAACAACCAACACCCCAGAATCAAGTTCACCCTGGAAAAAGAGGAAAACAACAGCCTCCCTTTCCTAGACACACTAGTCACCTGCCAGCCTAATGGAACCATGGTTTTCTCAGTTTATAGAAAACCCACCCATACAGGTAGATACATTCACCAACAATTCTCCCCCCCCCCCCCCCCTTCACAACAATATGGAGTGGTGTAAACACTATACAACAGGGCTAAACTAATCTGTTCTAATGACATGGCCCTAAACACTGAACTAAATCACATCTTCAACACTTTCTCAGCCAATGGCTACCCCCCCCCCCCCACAAAAAAATCCAAAAAATATTAAAACCTACAAACCACAGCTCCCCCCCCCCTCCACAACAAGGATTACTCTAAATCCATCACCATTCCCTACATCCGAGGCACCTCGGAAAAAATTACCAAAATTTTAAAAAACATGCCCTGACCTCCTGTTACAAGCCTTACAGAAAATTGGCATCCCTTATCTGTTCCACCAAAGACCAACCACTTCCCCTAGATCTACCTGGTGTATACCATGTCCCTTGCAGTTGTAAACTGTCTTACTTTGGCCAAACAGGCAGGACAGCGAATATCAGAATTTCTGAACACAGGGACTACATCCGTTTTCACAAGTATAGCCATTCTGGTCTTGCTGACCATGCTCTGGATACATGCCACAGAATACGGTGGAAGAAAGCTGCAGTAATACACCGTAGCAAATACAAATTCAAAAGACTATTTATGGAATCAGCCTCAGCCCTAAGAAACTCTCCAAACCTCAACAATATTTGGTTGTATGCGACTGCCCCAAATTTGGGAGGCTTACATCAGCAGACCTTCAGCCCAAAGGCCAAGAACACCTACTTAGTCTGCTAGAGGGCACCATCAGGACTTTTAGGAGAATAATAGCTTCATCTCTTCATTCTCAGTTACTGTGTTGTAGTGCCTATGTGCACGTGCCTTTTTTTGTAGTTTCATTTAGAAAATGGCAACGTGACGTTGTCGAAATATCGGAAATATTTATTAAAGTGTAATTTAATTTATATTCGTATCTACGTTGTTCAATTCCTTAAGTGATTTAATGATCCTTATATTACTCTTTCATATAATAAACTGAACCAAATCATATTTTTTTTTCAAAAAATTCAGAGTTCTTTTTACATTTCTTTTATAGACTAGTGCTTACTCAGATCACTGTTTGAGCATGAGACTAGAGCTCTGAGCCTAATGTACACTCACTAGCTTCTTGCAATATTTCTGAAGAAAATAGATAAGAATGTAATAATCATAGACTTTGCTGAATCAATTATACTACTAACTGTAACTAACTTCTATGTCGTGTATTGTGGTCATCAATGCTTTCTGTGCCTACTTGCACATAAGGCTGCAACTCTGGTTTACCATCTGCCCCTGTCCTTCGCAGCTACTCTTGCTTCTACCCCCGCCCATCCTGCCTTATTCATTTCAGATTCCATCATTCTTCTCCAAATTAATTTTGAGTGACCTCTAGAGTGTTCTCCCTTCTGGTGCCCAACTCAATGCTATTTGGGGAATTCTGTCCACATGCATAAAACATGAACTGTCCATTTCCATCTTCTTAGGCGAATCTCTTCATCTATTGACTTGGAGAAAGTTTTGTTTAAAAGTTCCTCATTAGTGATTGTATTTAGCCAGAAAAATTTTAAAATTCTTCTTAAATATTTGTTTTGCAAATTATCCAATTTGTTACATTGTGCCTTGGTAAGTTTCCAAGTTAACCATATAGCAGTACCACTCACAAAATATATTTATAGATATTAGTTTTCACTTTAACTGTAATATTTGATGCGTTCCATAATTTATTTAATGACTTGAAACAGTTTTGAGCTTTAGCAATTCTTTGTAAAATGTCTTCATTGGTGCTGCCTTGTTTATTTATTATTGATCTGAGGTATGTAAAAGCATCAACATCTTCAATTGTTTCATTTTTTAACTTAATTTCTTTATTTGATTTTTCATTTATCCGCATGACCTTGGTTTTCTTCTTGTTTATATGAAGACCCACAGTTTCTGCACGATGAGCAAAGTCATCAGTTTTTAGCTGTAAGTCATTTAACTTAGAGGACAGGAGCACTATGTCTTCAGCAAAATCAAGATCTTCCAGTGTGGATGTAAAGTCCCAATGAATGCCTCTCTTTTGATGATTGATTGAGTTTTTCATAATCCAATCAATTAGGATTATAAATAATAGACCAGATAGAACACAACCCTGCCTAACTCTCAGATTTCTATGATAAAGAAGTCTGTAAGTTTTCCATCTACTTTCATGCAAGACTTGCTGCCATTATACATATTCTTGATAGTGTTGAGAAATTTATAAGGTATTCTGTATTCTTCTAATATTTTCCAAAGTTTCTATTTACTGAGTCAAACGCTTTACTAAAATCGATGAAGTTCAGGTAGAGTGGAGCTTGAAATTCTATACATTGTTCAATATAATAGATTTAGTTTAATCCTTTATCCCAGTGAGAGCAAACAAAGTTTGCGCCTGAAAATATCTTCAGGACTAAATATAGTGTTGTACTATCTTATCCAGTAAGTAGTGCAACACCAAGTTGGGATAAAGGATTAAACTAAATCTATTATAGTCTAACCTAGTGATAAATAAATTTTCTATACATTGTTCAGTTATATTTGTTGGATGGTTCCACAGCTGGTCCGGAAACCTGCCTGTTCTTCACTTAATAAGTTTTCGATTTCCTTTTTTAATCTCTTAAGTAAAAGAGATTAAAATTTTGGTAAAAACTTTTGTGGGAATTGAAAGCAGACTTATTCCTCTCCAATTTTCACACTTGGTCAGATCTCCTTTTTTTTTTTTTTGGAATTTTTATAATTACTGCTTCTTTCCATTGTTGAGGAATTTTCTCAGTCTTCCATATTTCATTATATAACCTTTGAAATTTAGTTGTAGTTGTGTTAAGAACAACCTTTAACATTTCGGCATCTATATTGTCATTTCTGCATTCTTTGTTAGATTTTAGGGCCCTCACAGCATCTTTGACTTCATTCAACAAGATCTCGTCTTCAGAAATGTTCAAAGTAGGTACTAGTTGTAATATTTTGCACCTGTTGAGATCATGTATCTGCCTTTTTATTCAAGGTTTCATCAAAATATTCCCTCCATCTTGCTTCAATTTTAGAGTCAATTGTCAATAACTTTCCTTGTTTGTCTCTAGTGGAGGGAGTTGCTTTTTTGTGTTTGCCATTGTTTCATTTTATAATATGATAAAGTTGTTTAATTTGTTTATTTTTCACAGCATGTTGTGCTTCTTTTGCTAATTCATCAATATATTTTCTCCTGTCAACTCTTGCAGCTTGCTTTACACTTCTGTTTAGTTCATTGTAACATTTACTATATACCTTGTATAATTGTTCTGAATTTTTATTATTCATTAATAATTTTCTCTTTATCTTTACCTTTTTTCTCTCTTCGATGATCTTCCAAGTTTCTGCAGTTAACCATTCCTTTTTTTTTTTTTTTTTTCGTTTACCAATTACATTTTCAGCAACTTCATTGTAGGTGTTCCTGAATTTTTTCCAGTATTCTTCTACTTTGTCATTTTCTGCTGTTACATCTTGATTTTCCTCTATTTCTAATGTATTGAATCTGTTCTTTATCTCCAAAGCAAACTTTTCCCTTGTTTCTTTAATTGTTAATTTTTCAGTATCAAATGCAGTTCTTGAACATCTTTTCTTTCTTAATATGCTTTGAAGTTTTAATTTCAACTTCGTTCACTAACAAGAAGTGGTCAGAACCAACATCTGCACCATGTTTGACTCTCACATCAAACATGGATCTTACAAATTTATATTAATAGCATGATCAGTTTGGTTTCTTGTATTGCTGCCTGGCAAAGGCCAAGTCAGTTTATATATTTCTTTGTGCTTAAATTTACTTCCTCCTATGACAAAGTTGTTCATTTCACAAAAGGATACAAACATGCCATTTTCATTTCGGTCTCCACAAGCCTTAAAAACTAATTAGTTTTCTTCAAAACATGCCCTTTTACTCACTTTTGCATTAACATTGCTAATGAGTATTATCATATCATGTTTTGGAATAGAAGTTATTAGCTTTTGGAGTTGTTCATAAAAGCATTCTTTTATTTCCTCATTTGCATCATTAGTAGGTGCGTAAACCTGTACAACAGAAAGTTTGATAAATTTAGAATAGAACCTGGCTTTTATAGTTCTCTCATTTACTGGTTCTCATTCCATAAAGTTTTTGATTACTTTTGGGTTCAGTATTAGTGCAACTCCTTTTTCATGTTTCTCCTCTGATCCAGAGTACAATATTTGTCTTGTTGTCTCTAGTTATAAGTCGACCAAAACCAGTTCATTTGAGTTTGCTGATACCTAAGATGTCTAAGTTGTAATTGCCCATTTCATTTGTTACCTCTCTAGTTTTTCCTACCTGGTACAGTGTTCTGACATTCCATGGTCCAATCTTTTAAATTTTTTGTGGCTTCATAAGTGACTCGTTCATCATCAAGAGTTCCAGAAGGCTTTCCCCTTGGTGTGTCATATATACGTTATCCACATCAGACCAGGCTAAATAACCATCTTCTGGGGTCTTGCAAGTCATGTCTGTCACCAAGAACATTTGTTAATCAGATTTGCAGTTTCCATAATCAAATAACTTTTTACAGAAAGAGATGATTAGCCCTTTGCCCAACCCAGAAGGAGGACCCGTCTATAATCCCGGGGACTATGTCTCCATTTATCACCTTTTACGATATGCAGGAGTGCAGTTGGGGTATTCTACTACCTTCCCCAACACGGGGATGTATATTGTGGTAGTGAATGCTAAAAAAAATAATAATAATATTATGAAGTAATGTTCTGTTGTTTTTATGAAGAAAATGGGAAAAGCAAAAAAAAAAAAAAGCCTTACTGGAGCAACCTTTATCTCAAAGGAAATGAAAGTAGGCTCTAGTGTCTGTCTTTTCATTAAACATCATATTAAAAGATTTCTTAGTTGATAGGTAACTTTGCTAGCAATTATTTCTCAGCTATCATCAAAGCATTTTACTGTAGGACATTTTATTATTATTATTATTATGTGACACTGCAAGGGAGTCCAAGGACTCATCGTGGGAGGGCACACTACTCTACTTCGCTAAATACATCTCATCCTCTCCACTACTACTTAATTCTCCAACTACGACACTACTAACATCAACCTGTATCAAATACAGTTCTTGAGCTTCTTTTTCTTTCTTAAATGCACTTTGAAGTTTTAATTTCAACTTTGTCACTAACATGAAGTGGTACTAACAATCAATGAAGGTTTCGTAAAGAACTATATAAATAACTTTTTTCATACACATGTTGAAATAACTAAGTTTCCTTAATTAATATTGTGTTATTAAGTTGCTTCCCTAGGAAGTGTGTATTGTCTTTCATTATCGTGAGAGTTGCTTTCGAGACCAATTTTAGATTTTATTGAAGTCTCATTAGTAAGAATCTTAACCCATGGAGGTACATTACCAACTCACTGATAAGCTTTTTTTTTTTTAATACAGAAAGTGAATGATGTACAGCCATATATTTACTCTTCTTCAGATCATCATAACAAGGATTTTTTCATATAAAAGTAAACATTTCATGTGTGTGTGTGTGTGTTTAATTCAGTGGTTCCCAATCTTTTTCCACTTGTATACCCCTTTTAAATCCATTTCTATAAATTGCACCCCTTGGTTTTAAATACTGACACTTTTGTTCAGTGCTTATCTTAATGTAAAATAGTGGAAATGAGGTAATGAATTGGGAAAGGAAAATTACTACACTAAAAGTACCAACCACAGATTTAATTTTACAATATTCATAACACAGAAATAAGTATAGCTTCATGTTAAATATTGATAATGATGATGAAGTATTTAACAGACTTTTAATTTATTATTATTAATAATATTTATTTGTGTTATCTGAAAAGTCTGTAATAATTGGTATACAGATCACTAGTTGATTGAAACATTGTTTCAATTGGTTAATGATCTGTACTAAGAAATTATCATTTCTTAGTAACATGCGATTGTTCTGGAAAGGAGGATGGGTGACAAAGTAACACATAAGCTGTGCGTAATGATTGGTAGAAGAGTTGGTTTGGGAAGTTCATAGCCATTATTATTATTATTACGGGTATCTCCATGGAGTCAGTAGACTCATCGCGGGAGACCCAAACTAGCAAAACAATATCTGTCATATCTCTTCTTGAATTCATTTACAGACGAAGAGCTCACAACTGTCAGGCAATGAATTCCACTCATTCACCACCCTCCAGGCAAAAAACCTTGTTCTGACACCTTTGTTAACCACACTCTTCTTTAATTTCCAGAGATGACCTCTTGTTCTTCCATCACTATCACACAGCTGAAACATTTCCCCTGCATCAATCCTATAAAAACCTTTTAGTAATTTGAATGTTTCTATCATATCCCCTCTTCTTCGCCTATCAACCAATCTCTGCAATCCACAAGCTCTCAATCTATCAAAGTAGGGAGCATTTTTTATATCACTCACCAACTTGGTCACTCTTCTCTGAACCCTCTCCACAGCCTCCTCATCTCCAAGGAATCCAGGTGACCAGACCTGAGCACAGTAATCCAAATGTGGAAGTATCAATGCTTTATAAAGGGGAATAATAACCTCTTTATCTCTGGATGTCAGTGTGTTCCTCAACAACCAAGTAATCCTATGTGCAATCTTGGACACCTTAGCAATGTGTCCTCTGAACTTCATCTCCCTATCTACCAATACCCCTAAGTCCCTAGCCTCATCAATCTCTTGGAGTACCTTTCCATCGATGTAGTACACAGCTGGTAATCTTTTAATCCCAAAATGCATGACTTTACACTTTTCCACATTGAACTGACATCCATTTTCTTTTGCCCATTTTACCAGCTTATTTAAATCCTCCTGCAAACTTTCAACATCAGCTTGATTTTTTATTGCACTACACAACTTTGCATCATCAGCAAACAACTGAATATCTCCCTTTAAGCCGTTTCCTATATCATTTATATACAAATTAAACAACATTGGCCCAAGCACAGAGCCCTGAGGCACACCACTGGTCACCTGCCTCATTCTGGACTCGGCTCCTCCATACACCACCTTATGGTATCTCTCCCTGAGCCATTCTCCTATCCATATCACCAATTTAATATCCATTCCCATCTGCTCCAATTTGCGTAACAGCGTAGCCATGCCCTCACCAATCATCATTCACTAATGTGAGCTAGTTTTGAAGTGTCTCCATTAGCAGTGATTCAAACTTAACATTTATTGTTCCATAATTAATGTTTTGCATTTTGTTTACTTTACTTGTTTTTTTGCCATTACTGATTCTTTTTCGTGTACCCCTGAACGGCCCAGCACGTACGTGTACCACCGGTTGGGAACTGATGATTTAGTTGATGACATTTTTTAGTTGTTAAATCTGATCCCTGTCATCAGGGATCTAGATTTTAAAAAAATTAAATTAAAAATAAAAAAAATGACTGATATTAGTTTTGATAAGCAGTATGACAGGTTAATAAATACACAAGTGTTTGCAAGCAAATTTATTTGACAGACATAGAACAGAGTAATAAGGGTTTGATGAATTCAATAAGTTTTGACATGCATCGTTTCTTGTGGCATTCATGTATCATGCATATTTGCTACTTCATGGAAAACTGATCTTTTGATGTAGTGTACCAAACTTTTATATCCCGAAAAAATATATGATGTTATATATATTTATATAGTTAATTTAATTTAATTTTATTTATTTATTATTTTTTATTTATTTTTTTTGTGATAAACCCACACATAAAAGTTTACAGGACCTATAACCAATGGCTAGCTATGGGAATTTTAATAAAGGGCTCGCATCGTCAAGGGGAAAAAAAAAAAAGCCATATTTCACGCAAGAACTTTTATTAATACAGCTTGTGTACAAATTCCAATCAAAAAGTATAAGAGGACAATCAACCTCTAAAGGCTATCATTTTCAAACAAATATTTCATGATCTAAACATGAAATATTTGCACACAATCAACTGTGTTAATTTATCTTATATAAGAACAACATTTTTTAACTATAAAAATATAATAAGAATGAAATCTTTGATAATCTTTTATAAAACATCTGATTGGCTACTGGTTTTACCATATGATAATCTTTTATAAAACATCTGATTGGCTGCTGGTTTTACCATACGATTGGCTACCAGAAGGGAGAATGGTAAAGATTGCGCATGCACTTATTTTATTTTCAAACTTGGGTGCATTCGTTATAGAGGAGTTGAAACAATAATTCGAAATAATCTATACACTGAGAATAGACTAATTTTTGTTAGGTTACCGTATGAGTTTGTCGCTTAACATGCTTCAAAAAAAAAAAAAAAAAATTTTTTTTTTTTTTTGAAGAAATAAAAAAGTAAACAAGAAGAACAAGAGGCTCGCAAATTTGAGAAAAATTTAACAAAGGGCTTGCACGAGCCCCTTATAGCTCACCACTGCCTATAACATTACAGTGCCATGGGTGGGTAAGTGATTAAGGAGAAAGTAGCCTATTGATATGTTTCTTAAAGAGTTGGAAATTATACTCAGTGGGAAAAACAGTATAGAGGAGATTATTACAAAGAATACAGTTGGATGAAATGAAAGAAGATAATGAGAAGTTTGTTTGGTATGTTTCCAGTTGGACAGCATATGAGTGTTGGTCAGTAACTGCTCTAGTTCTTACATAGTTAGATGAAAGTAGAGGAATGGTATTGGCCATTTCAGAGGAGCAGTGTCCATGAAATTGGCTATAGAAAAGGCACAATGCATAAACAGGATGCCTATTGGAAAGTGACCGAAGGGAGTTTGTGAGAAAAGGATCACCTATTAAGCAGATTGCCCTTCTCTGTATATCATCAAGAATTCTTAGGGAGATTTTGAGTGCACACCACAAATGTGGAAACAATATTCCAAGTTTGTCGGATCTGAGATCTATAAAATGTTAGGAGCTGAGAGGAAGAAAAGTAAGGTTTTGAATGGAAAAAGAATGCCAAGCTTTTTAGAGGCTGGGGAGAATATGTATGTAACATAGTCTCCCCAGCTTGGTACACTACAACACCTTGTGCTAGGATAAACTGGATGTGACAGACCAAGAAGAGAAAGCTGATCATGAAAGGAAATTTGAACATTATCAAAAGTAAGAGGAAATGAAGTAGGATCTTTATTGCAGATAATAAGACAGGCCTGAGTTTTTATGGCATTAAAATTTACTAAATTGTCTTTGCCTTCCTGTTGAAGATGTTGAGGAGATTAGTGTTTAACAAAGTTATGGAAGATGTTGAGATGTCTGTCATTTGAGTACTAAAGGGTTTATCAAATGAAAAAGAGGAATGAAGAGTATCATCAGCAGCAAAACTATGAATAAGATTTGAAGTCAGAGAGAGAGAGAGAGAAGTCGCTGATATAAAGGAAGAAGAGCGTGAGTGAGAGTACAGAACCGTGGGGTACTCCAGTACTGATATTGAAATCTGATGAGAGGAGGCATGCAGTGTGCAGTTTGTGGTGGTACAGGAGTCAGTGATGCACTCAAGATTTAATCTTGGGGGGGGGGGGACGAGTTGAGTAGATGATTTGAGAATACACACTACTTATTGCATCCAACCTATAACTGAGCATCTGCAGTGATCGCCAATACACGATACCCATGATCTCTGCTCTGGCCCGGCTCGGGCAAACAAAGTATTGCCCAAGCACTACTTCGTTTGCCTTGCGTTCACAACAGCCATGATTCCCGAGAGCCAGAGGGTATTCCCACCTTATGTGACTGCTAATTCATAAGTAGTATAGAAATAGAAGACACGACACAACATAAATAAAAAAAAAAAAAAAAAAGAATTTTAATTCGGAAAAGATTTTTGGAAAATTTTCTAGTCTTTTTTTTTTTTCCTTTCTCTCTCCCTGGGTGTGGCAATGGCAGGTGGTAATCTGCCTTGGTCATCCAAGAAACATTTGGAGGGAAAAAACTGATGCCAAGAGGTCTGCCTTATCCTTGGGTAAGATTACCATCGTGCCATCAGAATGTAAGACAGGTAGGAACAGGGAACAGCAGAAGTTACACCCAAGCCTTAATAAGGGACCAGAAGGCTTGACTCCAGTTGAGCAGGAGGCAAGTTTATTGCATATCATTCTTATGAAGTATGTTTTGAAATCATTGACAACTTTTTTTACATTTATTTCAGGCCATTGTGTTAGCTGAATGAGAAGTTTGAGTTTTTAAATTCAGCCATTGAACATGTGTTACATTTTTATCATGGACTTCAGAGGGTGTTTTTTTGAGAACCAGGTCTTGAGTGCAGATGTTTGGATCAGGAGAAAAAAGCAGAAATCTGACCATAGAAAAGAAGCATAAAAATTTTGGAGGATATCCCACTTGGTGCAATTGTATTGCCATAGGGCAGTGGTGTTCGACCTTTTTTACTACGCGAGCTACTTTTCTATAGAAAGTTATTCGGCGATCTACTCTCATATATATAAGTTATTCGCCGATCTACTCTCTTATATAGATCACGTTCCCCCAACCTGATATCTGATTATGCACAAATAAACAACTAAAAACTTTATTTGTGTATTTAAAAATTTATTTATCATTTTAATTGTTTTAATACAACAAAAAAAAACCGAATATATTGAAATAAAATATTTATTTCTCTATTTTGGAAAACCAAAGTTAGAAAAAACAACAGAATGATTACAAACCCACAAGTTACAAGGAAATGCTGGTTGATTAAAAAAAAAAAAAAAAAAAAAAAAAAAAAAAAAGAAGTTAATGTGAAATTTGGCATTGTTTGGACCTCACAATATTTTCATAGTCAAGTTAATATGAAGAGGTGGCCAATCGCAGACAATCATCCAAATGATCATTTGTAATTTGGTTTCTTAATTGATTTTTTATGACGGTCATATTTGAAAAAGCGGATTCTGACAAGTATCTCGATCCGAAACATGACAAAATTTTTCACGCAATATCAGTTAATATTGGGAATTTTTCATGTGCATACTTCCAGATGACTTCATTGTTTATTGATTTTAAATGTAAACTATTCTGAATGTTTATCATCTCAAGTTCTACTTCAGCTTGGTTTATATCAAACAGCCCACTAATTTTATTTGAAATTTCTGTGATGTTCAAGTTTTCTTGAAATGGATTATTGATAAAAGATACAATCATTTCAGTTTTATTAAAATCTTTAAATCTTGAATTTATTTCTTCCTCAACTAATTCTATTTCACGAATAAATTCTTTTAAATCATAGCGAAGCATTTCTTGATTTTGTTCAAAAAATTTTAATAATGGGAGATGTCTAAATTCGCGGTCATTTATATTTTTCTTTAATAAAAGTAAGTATTGTTGGAAAGTTTTTATTGAACTTAACATGTCAATTACATTTTTATCTCTACCTTGTAACTCTAAATTTAAATTACTTAATTTCGTACAGAAATCTACTAAAAATGATAAGTGTAACAACCATCTTTTATCACTCAGTTGTGGATAAATATCTCCTTTATCATCAAGAAAATTTTTTATATCGTTAATTAATACAAGAAATCTTTCTAACAATTGACTTCTGCTGATCCAGCGAACATTATTGTACAACAGAAGTATCCTATCATCATCTGCCTGTAATTTAAATAACTGCCGTTGCAGGGCTTTTCCTCGAACAGAACTTACAATTTTAAATGTAATATCCAAAACATCTTTTGTGTTTAATCTTTTACTACACAGTACTTGTTGGTGAATAATACACTGGTATGTTAAAAAATCTGGATATTTGTCATCGTTTTTACATAATGAAATGAAGCCTGATTTATTACCTATCATTGCAGGAGCACGATCAGTAGTAATAGACACAAGTTTAAAAAGTGGAAGTTTGCATTGTTTCACAAATTCATCAAATGCCGAAAAAATGTCTTCTCCCCAAGTCCTTCCCAATAATGGTATAATTTTCAAAAGTTCTTCTTTACTTGAATAATCTTGAAATACCATGCGAATAAATACCATTAACTGAGCAATATCAGTGAAGTCGTTTGATTCATCAAATTGTAATGAAAATGCAACACACTGGTGAGTGTCTGACATTGACCTGGCCTGGAAACTTTTCTCCGGCAATTTGAACTCTTCCTTTCAGCAATTTGAAACCTTGTCTGTGGCCTAGAAGTAGTCTCTCTCTAGCGACGTTTCGAACCGAGAGGCTCCTTTCTGGAAGCGGGAAACTCTTCTTTCAAGCACATGGATCCAGGCAGTCTCTCTGACGGTGACTCTGGACCGGGCAGCCTCCTCCGCTCTGACAGCAATTCTGGCACCGTGACCCCTTCTGCTTGCTTCAGTCCCTTTTTATTAGACCTCCTCTGAGACCTCGCATGAAGTTTGGCAACCCCCAAAGAATCGGTATGAATCTTTCATTTTAAGTTTCAAGTTTGGCACGCCTTTTGTTCTCCTCCGCTTTCTTTTGATTGTAAGTTGCCGGCTATCGGAAAGTTTATTGAACTCTTTCTGATGAACTTCAGAGATGTTTACACTGAGAGCCTGCTAGCATTTCTCATACATACAAGTTTCAATAACAATCTTTCTAATGCCATGTACAGCTTTGGCGACAAAAACATTGCCTTTGTTTTTAACACTCTAACATATTCTTATTGAAGCAGTATATACAGTTAGCTTCAAAAGAGTTATTTACAAAAACATCTAATACAAACTATACCGAGATAAACAAAGCTTATTTTTTAACAATATTGAAATGTGACTTAACCTAAGTAAGAAATCGATGTAATGTGCTTTGGAATATTTCATATTTAAGCTATGATTGAGTTTTTACACTTTGCTTATAATTGTATTCACTTGGCTCGCTGTTTGATTTCCACAGATCCAAATTAATTGATTTACCTGGACTTATAAGAAAATTACTGATTTGATAATTTTAACGAAAAATAAATAAACAATAGCAATACACTTAGAGTGAATTAAAAATAATACAAAATAATGATAAATAAATAAAATTAAATTTGTAAGTAAGGAGGAATACACAAGAGATCAACCAAAAATCGCTCTGATCGACCGGTTGAACACCCCTGCGATAGGTTATGAGGCTGAGCTTTGCTGGGAGAAAGATGAACTGTAGAGAAGGAGACTTGAATAAGATTGTGGTCATAGTTGCCATAGGGGAGAGCAGATATCCACAGTGTATTTGGAGGGAGAGCATATTCCAGAATATTGGAAGAATGATGAGGATTGTGCGGTATTCTGGTTAGTAATTTAACTATTTGAGATAGGGCATCACAAATAGTTAACCTACCAAATGATTCAGCTTACCTTCTGGCTTGATGTGTGAAGTTGGAGTAAGGAAGCCAATTTATATTATGGATATTAAATTTCCTTAGGAAGACAATCTCATAATTTCGGTAATCATTTTGGAAATCAATTTTTAGTGATAAGTGGTCAAATAGGGAGCATGTTTGTTCAGAGTTAGAGGAGTAAAGACAACAGATGAAGGCTGTAAAGTGAGGTAAGGAAATCTTGAGCCAGAGCAGATTGAAAAGCAGGGATTCCAATTTGAGTAACCATTGGCAAGGGATATCATATTTTACAAAAGCACGTGTTTCTCGCTTCCTTTTTTTGCAGTATTATGCAGGTTGTAGTTGGGACAGTTGAGGTAGGCTGTGGTCAGCGGAGGATAGCAGTTGGGGTTCTGTTAGTAAAAGTAGTGGTATATATTGCTGATGTCTGTATTAATGCTTTGAATGTTGTGGAAATAGATGTGGAAGTGTTGTTTTGTTTTTTTTTGGAAGAAATTTTGGTGTTATTTTGGAAGGGTTTTGGCATATTTTTATTATGTTTTCCAATTTTTTTTTGTTTTATTTTTTGTTATTCTTATGAGAGATTTTTTAAATCCGTAGTTAAAACACTAGTGTGTGTGTGTGTGTGTGTGTGTGTGTGTGTGTGTGTGTGTGTGTATGATTTTCTTTCATGTCATAGGTGCTGATTCAGGAAACATAAAAAGCAGGGGCATACAGCTGGGGTGAGGGACTTGTGGTGCATAACTCACACACAGGTAGTTCGCAGACTTTAATCCAAGTGTAGCCTTGGATAGCCCCCCACCCCCCATACTACTAATTCAGTCTCCCTTCAGGAATGACCTGGAAAGTAAGCAGCAGCAGAATTTTTTGCTAGCTAATTGGGAAGCCTCCAACAGATGCGTTAACATCCAGTTCGGTCCCATGTAGTATCTGGTAGCCAGCTTGCGGAAAACTGTTTTACTGCTCGACCTTCAAGTGGTGCAGAAACTGGAGACCCTACTCTGGAGATAAAACATGGTAGTAGCCGCTTCATACCTATGAAAAGCAGGTGGTGGGGTTTCACCAGGCAATGAAAGATGTCTACCATCTAAATCTGTGTGATTATATGTGAATTTGACCTATCAAAGGCTATAAACTCTGTAATATAAATTACAGATTCTATAAATTACAGATACTCTATAAATTCTTTACATCAAGACGTATAAAAAGTCTGATGTGAGATGAAGGCATATACCATCTCCGTTTTTATTCGTCATCAGTATGAATCCTATTATGTAGAAAAGTGGCATTAAACGTGACATTGCATTTGGAGATATTCAGCTCAACTCATTGCTTTTTATTATTATTATTGTATGGGCACCTCAATGGAGTACAAAGACTCCATGTTTGGATAGCTTGGGTCTCTTGCAGTGAGTGAAAGACCCAAACTATCTACTCAATCTGTCATACCTCTCTTTGAACCCATTAACAGACAAAGTATTAACAACTAACTCTGGCAACCCATTCATTCACAACTCTCCAAACAAACTAGTCCTCACCTCCCTACTAGCCACTCTTCTACTCAACTTCCAGGGATGACCTCTTTTTCTCCCAACTCTAGCCAAGACCTGAAGCATCTCCCCTGCATCAATCCTATAAAACCTTTTAAGTAAATTAAATGTTTCTATCATATACCCTCTTTTTTGCTTATCAACCAGCTTCTGCAGCTCACACATCCTCAATCTGTTCTCATAGGGATTCCATGACTACTCACCATCTTGGGTTCTCACCTCTGAATCCTCTTCACCACTTTTTTCATCCCCCAAAAAAACCAGGAGACCAGACCTGAGCACAGTAATCCAGATGTGGACATATCAAGGCCTTATAAAGTGGAATAACAACTTTCTTATCTTTATTTGTTAGTGTACTCTTCAGTAGCCAAGTAATTTTATGAACTATCTTAGCAATATGCCCTCTAAACTTCAACTCTCTGTCAACCACCACCATTAAATTCCTAGCTTCATCTATTTCCTGGAATACAGTTCCATCAGTGTGGTAACAACTTGTAATCTATTTATCCCAAAATACATAACTTTACATTTCTCCACATTAAACTGACATCCATTATCTTTTGCCAATGCTGACAGCCTATTTAATTCCTCCTCCAAGTGTCCACATCACCTTCATTCACTTCATTCATCAGCAAACAACTGAATATTTCCATTTGGTTTATTTCTGTATCTTTTATGTACAAATTAAACAGTAGCAGTCCTGGCACTGAACCTTGTGACACACTAGTCACCAGCTTTCACCTGGATTCTACTCCTCGATATGCCACTTTTTGATATCTGTCCAGCAGCCATCTTCTTATCCACTTAACAAGTGTCACATTCATCTTCATTTGTTCTAATTTGCATAACAGTGTTCCATGTGGTATTCTGTCAAATGCCTTTGCAAAATCATCATGTAGCCATTTCCTTTATCCAACTCAGCTGTTACTCTGTTATAAAAAGTTAGTAAATTACTAAGGCATGACCGATCCTTCACAAAGCCATGTTGACCCTCATACAGTATCATATTTTTATCTAATGATTCTTGAATTCTCTTTGTTTACCAATTTTTCTAGTACTTTTACCACCACGCCTGAAATACTGATTGGTCTATAATTTGTTACTATAGTCTTAGAACCTCCCTTATGCAAAGGAATAATTTTGCCCTCTTTCCACTCACTTGGAACTCTGGTAGAGTTCCAAGTGAGTGGAACAGAGCTGAGACTTAAATTAAATTTTTATTTAATTTAAACATCAAATTTTTATTTGGGGTACTTAAGAGTCAAAGCTGTATAACTGAGAGGAGACCTCCACAAAGGAATGCGGAGAACCAACCATGACTTCTGACCTTATGTCCAATCCTCACCTTCTCATGGTGCACCCTATTACTTATCCACCTTTGAATGAATGAGGATGGGCTGGCAATTTTAGATTTAGCAGACCAAATTGTATTCTTATTGGTTTAAACCACAAGAAAAAGAAAACCATGTGTAGGAATCTTACAAAAACAGAACTAGCAGCAATCGAGTCATTAAAAGCTAATCAAGATATAATTATAACAAAATCAGACAAAGATCAACTTACATTCATCAGATGAATCAACTAGTCTCTGATAACAGCACCAATCAACTTGTGAACTGTAATCTGACTAAAAGGATAAAGAAAAAACTGTGAAATTACTTAAGTCTTGGCCATCAGACACTGTTAAAAAAACTAATACCCCATTACACCGGTTCTCTCAGAATATATATTGTTCCCAAGGTGCACAAACATAACATTCCGTTTTCTGCCAATAGTTGAGGGAATAAACAGCCCTATTATCACCTAGCCAAGAAATTAGCATCAACACTCAAGGAGGTGGTAGGTCATTTCCCTTCCTATGTAAAGAACACACAACGCTTCATAAACAAAATTAAAAACATAATCTCGGCAAAATGATTTATTAGTCAGTTTTGACATTTCTGTCCTTTTCACAAATGTCCAATCAGTGACACTATAATTCTCTTACAGAACAAATTTCTGCCTGACGTTACAGCTCTCTCTTTGTTCGCATAGCACGTTCCAGTTACTTCATGTGGCAAAATAATTTTTACCTACAGCAAGAAGGTACGGTCATTAGGCTCACTACTATTCCCCCCCCCACACACACACCCAATTGCTAACTTTTCTATGGAAGCTTTTGAGCAACATGCTCTAGATTCCTTTACTTTAAAATCTAGTTTGGCTTAGATATATTGATGACGCTTCATTATCTGGTCACATGGCCCCCAAACGTTAAACACATTGCTTAGTCACCTGAACAAACAACATGAGCTCATACAATTTACTATTGAAATTGAAAATCAGAATTTGCTTCCTTTCCTGGATACACTGGTCACACGTCTTCTCTCGGGCAGTCTTATCCTTCACTGTTTATCACAAGCCTATACATGCTAACTTATATCACCACCCTTTGCAAAAACTTGGAGCCATTAACACCCTCAAAAACAGAGCTATAACAATTTGCTCTAATGAACAAGCTCTTAAACAAGAATTAAAAATTATTAGTAATACATTTATAAATAATGGCTGTAGCAAAAATACTATTAATCAAATTCTTCATAAAACTTCATCAAAACATAATATAGATTACAGTAAAACCTTATCAGAAAAACTTAATAGAATTCTACACCATTATAATCTTAATGCCACTTTTAAACCACCTGTAAAATTAAAAAAACATATTCAACTCCTCTAAGGATCCTCTCTCCCCATTGGCACACCCTGGAGGTTATTGCACCTGTAACTTACCCTATATTGGGGAAACTGGATATACAATTCTTAACCTTAAAAAAGAACAAATGACACATTAAATTTAACAATTATGGTGAAGCAGGCCTCTCAGATCACGCTCTTAACACCCTACACCAAATTGATTTGAAAAGTATTTGTTCCTTACATCGTACAAAAATCTGGTATGAACAGAAATTTAAAGAAGCTGGTGAAATTTTGATTAACCACCCCAATCTTAACAATAATGGTGGCATTAAAATCCAAAGAATTTGGATGGTTCACATTTAGCTCACTTAGTTTTCCAGCAAACCCTGACTTTGGGATTCTAAGCAAATTTTCCTCTTTTATTGGCCACTATCCATACTGGTTTGTTGTAATTTATATGTATACTTATGTAAATAATTTTTTTGTGTGAACATGTTGCTTTCCAGCTTAATTTAATTTTGTAACCTAATAGATAATAACAATAATGAGACTCTAGCTTCGATGTAGTAAGGTTTCCCCCCGCCCCCATCAGAGGTCAGGCCAATAGTTTTAACGGTTGATCAGTAACTTTAGCATACCCTGTAGATTGTAGTGCCACTTCTCTGTATATATGTGTATACTCTAGATGATGACCTTAATGTGAAAGTTGAAACGTTAAGTATTTTTTTGGTTTATATTAAACTAAAGTTTTTACTCTAACATGGTAGCTGTTTCCATAATTTTCATGATGTATTCTGATCACCATGTAAGCATGAAGGAAATTATTCAATTCTCTTTTTGACTAATTTTTCAAGTACTTTGATCACCACTCCTGAGATAAAGATTGGTCTGTAATTTGTTACTACAGTCTTAGAATCTCCCAAATACAAGGGAATTATTTTTTCCTCTTTCCATTCCCTTGGAACTCTACCAGTGCTGAGAATTATTAAACTGCCTAGTCAGAGGCAATGCCAAATTCCCTTTCACATTTCTGCAAAACGCAAGATGATATCCCACAAATGTATTTATGTTAGGATTCTGCAATATTCTAAGAACCTCCAATGCATTCATCTCTCTTCCTACATGTCTTTTTTACATATATCACAGCATTTATATATACAGGGTGTTCGGGATAAATTTGACATATTTATAATTAATTATATTTTTCCGTAAGTTACATGTATTAACACACACTTCTCTTCATTTAAAAGTTTGGACCCTTCTTCGTTCATATACAAGATGTCAGAAAGGATGGATAGCTGGAACCCACCTGAATCATGGAAGAGAATAACTTGTATCATGATGATTCGTGCCCGCCATCAAAATAAGGATATTACGACTGCTGCCCAATGCTCCCTGAATACAGTAAAAACAATCAGGCATGAACTAGAGACTTGCAATGGTGACTACGAGGATGTAGCAAGAAGAAAGATCCCTAGCAGACGATCTGATTGCGTTCGTACAGCAGAATTCCTCGCAAATCTGCAGGAACAGGTGTTGAAGAACCCTGGCATTGGAATTCGGGCTTTGTTCGTGGAGTTGCTAACTGTAGTCAAGCCCTGGATAACAAGGGTAGCCAATGGTAGGCCGTATGTATGGCAGCAGGATTCGGCCCCTTGCCACACCTCTGGGAAAAGTCAAAAATGGTTGTCTGAAAATTTCTACGACTTCACCAGTCCAAATGTTTGGCCTCCAAACTCCCCAGACCTTAACCCCATGGATTATTTTGTATGGGGCGCAGTTGAAAAAGACACCAATCGCACTTCCAGTAATACAAAAGCCCAGTTAATGGATAAAATTAAAACAGTTTTTGCGGCCCTTCCCAGGGAGACTGTAGCATCAGCTTGTTCGAGGTTCCGAAGCAGAATTGAAGCTGTGATCGATGCTAATGGTGGTTATTTTGAGTAAATCTTGTTGATAGTATTGTAATTAACTCTGCCTGTAATGTTTTTTTGTCAATTCATTAAATTTAATAGATACAAAGAAGATTTTCTTTTTCCTTACGAAACTGTCAAATTTATCCCGAACACCCTGTACATGTTGTGTTAATGCTGTGATATATGTAAAAGAGACATGTAGGAAGAGAGGTGAATGAATGAATTGGAGGTTCTTAGGATATTGCAGAATCCTAACATGAATACATTTGTGGGATATCATCTTGCGTTTTGCAAAAATGTGAAAGGGAATGTGGCATTGCCTCTGACTAGGCAGTTTAATTTAATTCTCAGCTCTGGTAGAGTTCCAAGGGAATGGAAAGAGGTAAAAATAATTCCCTTGTATTTGGGAGATTCTAAGACTGTAGTCTTAGAATCTCCCAAATACAAGTGACCCTTGCAAAGTGGTCACTCAGTAGCTCAACTATTTTATCTGCTTCTGTCACCTTGTGAACATCAGTGCTTATTAAGGTTATTCTTCCATAGTCATTCTTTTTCTTACTTGCAAATCGTGAAAAAACTCTTTGGGATTTTCTTTGGCCTGCTTAGATGGTTTCTTCTCATAATCTGATTTTACCTTCATTACCATACTGGTTACTTTTCTTGCCTGATCCTTGTACTGTTCATGAGTTTATTGGTTACCTTTCACCTTAAATACTCTCCACAGTATTTTCTTTTTCTGCAGCTCATATTTAATGACATTATTGTTTTTTGTTATGTGGCAAGTAGGAGGAAAAATTATTACTATGGAAGGATAACTTTAATGAGTGCAGGTGGTAGAGAGGTAACATAGGCAGATGAAATTGTTGAACTATGCAGTGATCATTTTCAAGGGCATATCATCCAAGTAGAGATACTGTTATTGACAGTATTTATTAACCTACATGATTAACCCTTCTTATGACACATTAGTCATAAGGTGACTAGCGTGTTGCAAGGTATACAATTTAATATCGCTTCCTCTAGATGCCCCTTAACTATCTCCCATGTATTATTAACATCCTTCCACATATATCCCTTCTTGACAGGATATTTCTCATTTTTTACAATCTTCCAAGTCAAGACCTGATGTCTCTTTCCCCAAGAGTGCCTACATCTTCCTTCTTTAGCTTGTGGGCTTCCTCGAAGGATTTCACTGATAGGCCCACAATTTGCCACCACAGACATAAAATTTCCTCCATGCAAAGGAACTATTTTGTCCTCTATCCACTCTCTTGGGATTTTTCTACAGCTGAGATTTAAATTAAACAGCTTTGTCAAAGATATCACCAGTTCCCCTGCACATTCTTGTAAAACATGAGCCGATATCCCATCCAATCCCACAAATGTATTTATGTTAGGATTCAAAACCGTCAACACAACATCAATTGTGTTGATGGTTTCGAGTCTCCTGCAGTGAGTCTTGGGACTCTATGAAGGTGCCCCTGCAGTAATAATAATAATAATAGTTCTTGTTTTTAACCATTGGGTACTCGTTCTGGAAAGCGATTCTCGTTATAATTTGTTATTATACTTCCATCAAAGTGTGTTTTACATTACGTGATACTTGGACAACTTGTGGTGAACTCAGCTTCTCTATTAATATGAAAAAAATTTAGTCGTGGGAACACTTGTCCAGAAAACATTTATTGTATGCTTATGCAGTAAGTCAAAATATGA